>NC_132876.1:52830711-53458211 GCF_048164855.1 Canis lupus baileyi | reverse complement strand
ATGAATAAAGAAAGAAGGCTAGTTTTATCAAGCAAAGTAAAATAAGAGCAAATAGCCAAAAAATCTGAAATCAGAGTCAGCCACAAACATCGAAGATGTACTGCTCTGCTTGCCATCTCCATTCTTACTGCTTACAGGTGGAAATTATGGTATGTAAAATACAGAGCTCTACAATTGTGCTTTTTTTTTCAATTGTGCTTTTAATTGCAGTGTTTTTATTTCCATATTTAAACAAAATGAGATGATTTATATTCTTCATTAGAAAATCAAACTGTTAGTAAATGGTATGATTAGTTGCCTAAATTATATAACTTTCACACTGAGTCTATGTCCCCTCCTCAGGATCTACCAAATTAGGAAACTCAGAGCTCCCAAATACTGCCTATATTCCAAATACTGAGAGTGTTGTTTGAAGTAAGGGCCCCAAAAGACATTTCAAAGGAGTCTATTATGTAAGGAGTGCTATTGAAAAAAATACTGATAACTAGTATAGCATAGTCTTCAACCATTCAGAATGAACAGAGGCAATAAGTAGTCCCTATGGTGGTACTAATACATACTGGCTGAATATCAACCCAGATTATAAACTTTGCTAATACCAAACTCAGAGATTAGGAAATGAGCCCCATAACATTCATTAATTTATTGTACATCTGTTCTGTGAAAGATACTATGCTACACATGAGGGAAGAATGCAGAAATAATTATGATTTTCTTAGTTATAAGACCCTTATGTCTTGTGGGAAAGATAAATAGTACAGAAAGATCACAGAATAAAGCAGAAAATAATAGATACTATACAAGAGCTTTTAATAATCTACATTGTGAGCTTAGAGGAAGGAAATATGTTTTATTGGATATATCAGAAAAAGACATGGCAGAAAAGGTTTTTAAGGGTGAGTATGGATTTCAGCAGTTGGAATTGCAGGTAGGGATAGTGGCCAAATGAAATGTCATTAGAAAAATACAGAAGTAAGAAAGTGCAAAGCATTTTGGGAGCATGACAAATAGTCCACCTAGTAAGAAAGTAGGCTGCATAAAGTGTAGAAGTATGGAGATAATTCTGGAAAAGTAGATTGATTAGCAGTGAGTGCTATATGCAACTGATGAATCACCAAATTCTACCCCTGAAACTAATAATACATTATATGTTAACTAAATTGAATTTAAATAAATTTAAAAAAATAAATTGATGCCACATCATAGAGTGCTTGAATAAGAGACTAAGGTGTTAGCATATAATTCATCAGGCAATGGGGAAATATTGAAAGTTCTTAGGCAGTGGAGGAACATGATCAAAGTTATATATTATTAAGACATTTAATCTACAGGAGTATGAGTGATGAATTAGGGTTCTACCATCAAATTTTAGTGAAAGGAGATAATTTAGAAGAAGAGGAGGAGGGGAAGCCAGGAGTCAAAGATAATCATAGGATTCTGAGTTTGAGTAGCTAGAAAGACAGTTGGGTTATGAGTAAAAACTATTAAGATCAGGAAAAGGAGTGGTAATGAAAGATAAAGTAAGTTTTAGGAGAGTAAAACTGAAAGTGGCAACAGAGCTTAAAGTCAAGCTTTCCAGAAGTTTCTTGGAAGTATAGGTGTCAGTTTCATCACAAGATGGTTGAGTTTGTGAGATTTCTGGTTATAGTGTGGAAATGGAAGGGATTATTAGAGTGATTATCCAAATAAAAGAGATCTTAAAACAGAACTTTGAAAATGCCTTCACTTAGGGGCTAAAACTAGCAAAGAAGATAGAAAAGGAGTAGTTGGGCAGGAGGGAGGATAATCAAAACATTCTAGAAGCAAAAGAAGAGGGAAGTATTAAGAAGGCAGAAAAGATGGGCATTTTCAACAATGACATATGTTATGGTAGAACCAAAATGGATAAACATCGATGATTTGCCATTTGTGAATTTTCTATCAACATTTTAAGAGCATCTTTTCAATATTTGGATGGAACTGGGAGCCAAAAAGCAGGAACTAAGCAGTGAGTAGATTGTGAGGCTGCAGGGATTGATAGTATTCATTCAACAATTGAACAGTTTTATTCAATGCTTCCTGAGTATCATGTACTGGCTTAGGTACTGAGGATGTGCCACCAATCAGGGCACCTGCCTTAAGGAGCTCACATATTGGGACACCTGGTTAAGTGTCTGCCTTCAACTCAGGGCATGATCCTGGAGTCCTGGGATTGAGTCCCACATCGGGCTCCCTGCATGGAGCCTGCTTCTCCCTCTGCCTATGTCTCTGCCTATCTCTCTCTCTCTCTCTCTCTCTCTCTCTCTGTGTGTGTGTGTCTCATGAATAAATAAATAAAATCTTAAAAAAAGGAGCTCACATACTTTTTGGGAAAACATGAATGTAAGCCATCTGATAAAATTGCAATGTGATTTTATCTGTGCTATAATGAGATAGGAAACGTGCTCGTGCAGCACAGGAGTTCGAGTAACTTTCCCTACCCCTTCATCTCTCAGCTATGCATCCCTAGAATGTGGACTATGCTTTCTAGGAGTCTGGTGAGTGAAAAGACCATCTCACTTTTCCTTAATAACCTAGTATGGATCTATCACCTATGAATTTTGCTGAATCTTTCTGGACCCTGTTTATTACAGCTTTTCTTAGCACTCAAGGTAATATGTTCCATATGTTTACAATCTACTTTGGAAAGAATTACCCATAACTATTCCTGACTTTGTCATTATAAAATCAAAGGTAAGCTTTGGAAGAAAAAGAAACACATGTAAAAAAAACTTTGCAGAAGTGAAAACCACACTTAAAATATAAATACACAGTACCATATATGTTTCATTACTGAATAGCTATGGATACTTAGCACTTGTTTCTCCTCTCTCAACCAACTTAACCTCATTCTTTGCCAACTACAAGTAAATATAAAGTCTTCTTAGCAATGGATATCTAACTTAGGTATTTTGGCTATTACTAGATTTTGGTATATAGTTCCAACCATTAAAAAAATAAAAACATACAAGAGAAGCATTATGAAGAAATGAAACCAGGAAACAGAATAAATGTAATTTGCTTTTAGAACTACACAGGGAAACCAAGAAAAAATAAATTTGAAGAAAAAACAAACAAAAGAAACTCAGGGGACACACAATCATAGTTTTATGGATCAGCAGGATAATAATATAAATGAGAAGCTCTAATTTACCATTTGAAAACAGATAAGGACAAGAAACAACCGGGGGAAAAAAACAGAGGGTAAAAAACCCCACTAAGTATTAAGGGAAATACCTTTACAACAAAACTGCAAACCGACATTTTCCTAGGCCTCTCTCTACCTCCTGTAAATAACGAAAGCCAAGTTTTCCTGGCTGTTGTCTCCACATACACATTCAGGACCTCAAATGCCTATAAGGATCTCCGAAATATTTCTAGAAGTTCTCAGTGGGCGTTTCCCAAACACAGTCACCTATCACTGTTCTACCTCCACCCATAATACCATGCATTTCCATGCCTGCTGTTTGCTATAGCAATAGGCACTCTCATGCTTTCATGATGCCAGAGTTTAACAGTGGTCAGTGGCAAAGTGGGAGGAAACATCTCTTTCTTCCTTTAGTGTGGCACTTCACCAGTATACCAAGCAGCAATACTTATGCCTCAAAGTCTTACATTTTTAGAAAAACAGCTTTCAGTTTTAAATTACAGCCCTCTTAATCTCTCTAGGATTTGGTCCCATATTGCAAGGCCCAAAGACAACCCTATAACAGATCCCATGTTGCACTCAGTATCATCCTCATCTTTTGATGACCAAGTTCTGTTGGAGTTTTGTGTTTGTTTGTTTGTTTGTTTGTTTGTTATTATTACTAGGTCAAGGTGGTCATTCATCCAAGCTGCTTACTTCTTTCTCCCTTAGAATGAATTCTTTCCCATGGGGATCCCCAGTCTTCTATTTTGCAAGTGTTAGATTCTTGGACTAGCCAACTAAACCTCATTTTGTCTGTAGTAGAGTAATTATATTCTAATGTGCATTTGAAATTTAGCAAAAATATGACATAATGCAAGCAAATAAACAAAAATGTGGCATTCATCCAAATGACACTTATTAATCAAATACTAGGGGCCAGGCAACCATGCTAGAGCCCTGGAGTAGAAAAATGGATAAAGTATGGGCGTTGGCTTCAAGTATTCACAGCCTCCCGGGGAAGGCAAATGTATATACAATATAAATGCTATGATATATGTATGTAGAAAATGCTGAAAGAGCAACTAGCTGCCTAGAGAATTTAAGAAAATTTTCATAATAAAAGTGGCATTTGAATTATATTTTGATGGATAAATAGTAGTTTACTTGTAGGAGAATAGGAGGGATAAACATTTCAGATAAAGGAAATGGCAAATACATACATTAGAAATAGGAAAGTGTACAGAGGCAATGATGGAAAGTTTATTGCAACAAAGAGTCAGCAGAGGTTTTTAAGTAAAAGATTACATAACTACACATACACACACAGACACATAATCAAGAGGGGCTGAGGCTGGAAAGAACAGATTTGAGGGCATCTGCATCTATAGAGTTATAGAAACCTGGGATTACTCAGGAAGAATATGTCCAGTGAAAGGTAAATAGGCGAAGAATAGAGTATATGGGAATTACAGTATTTAAAAGGAAAATAGAACAATTAATAAGAAGGATACTGAGGGAAAGAAATGGTTAGAAAGGGAAGAAGAGAATCAGCAAAAAATGACACCTGGAAAACTCAGGGGAGGGAGAATTTCAGAATGGAGAAAGTTAGGAGGGTTGTATTCTGCAGGAAGTCAAGTAAAATGATGGCTGAAAATAGACTACTGGGTTTCAACTAGCAGGTGACAGTTGACCTTTCCCCAAGCAGTTTCAGTAAAACAGTGGAGGTCAAGAGCAAGGTACTAATGGATTAAAAAATGAAGAATATCTTGTGTACCTTAAAAGTTGAGGCTTGCAGGAAAGAAAAGCAGAGTGAAAAGACAAGTTGTGTTTCTTCTAGAGATTCTGACACAAAACTCTAGACACTTACAGGGATCTTGAATGGAATTGCCATTCATAAATTAATATGTCTAGTATCACTTACAAATATGTGGCCTTCTCCCCTCCTAATTCAGTTGTATTTATTGAGCATATAATATACTATGTGATGTAGTTAAAATACTTTAGCATGCCTAGTGCTTTACAAAGTTAAAGTACTTTCTCATTTATTGTGTGATATGTGATTCATAGTCATCTAATGCAGAGAGAATAGTCTTCTCATAAGTTAAAATGAAAGACATTTGTGGCATCGTAGAAAGAAAGAATAGATTGGGGTTTGAAGAAAGTTATTCTTGAGTTAACTGGGTAGAAGCTGGGGAAGACATGGGAAGGGGACAAAAAAGATGAGACTATCTTCAGAAAATCTTTGTCACTGGGATGCCTGGGTGGCTCAGTGTTTGAGTATCTGCCTTCAGTTCAGGGTGTGATCCCAGGGTCCGGGGATTGAGTCCCAGGAAGCCTGCTTCTCCCTCTGGCTATGTCTCTGCCTCTCCCTTTGTGTCTCTCATGAATAAAGAGGTAGAAAAAAAATCTTAAAAAAAAAAGAGAGAAAATATTTGTCACCTTCAGAATTAACTGGTTTGCAAGTGGTGAAAGTCAAGAGTGGGTAGGTCATAGTATATGTGTGATTTTCTTTTTCTTTAAAAGATTTATTTATTATGAGAGACACACAAAGTGACATAGGCAGAGGGAGAAGCAGGCTCCATGCTGGGATCCCGATGTGGGACTCAATCCCTGGACTCCAGGATCATGCCCTGGGTTAAAGGCAGGTGCTAAGCTGCTGAGCCACCCAGGCGTCTATATGTGTGATTTTCCTGAGATGAGGAAAAGAGGTGGTGAGGAAGTAGCAAATCAAATAATCCTTAGGCAAGCCACTTAGTGTTCTCAGGTGTGTTAGTTTGGTTACCTCTTGGCAATGGCTACAAGGTAAACACTAGGAATCTTAGAGAATTGATCAATGTTCAGGTCACAGCTAAAAATACAAGAATGGGAAAGATAATCTGGGGAAAACAAATAGAGCAGGGAACAAAAGAGAGAACCCTGGAGAAAACAAACATTTGTGGTACTGGTTCTCAGCTCTGACTACACACTAGAATCGCTTTGGGAGATTTCTAAGAAATAGCCACATCTGGTTCCTCTCTCAACCAATTAAATCCAAATCCATGGAGTCAGAGCCTGGGCAATAGTATGTTTTAAGTTATTCAGGTGATTTTAATGTGCCACAAAATTTGAAAACCACCAATTTATGGGACTAGCTTGGAAGCTGGAGCACATGGAAAAGAACATGAAAAAGTTGATTATGAAGGAGTGAGGAGAAAAATAGCTATCGTGGTATTAACTTTTCTTTTTTTTCCTTTTTTAAAATTTTTTTTTATCGGAGTTCAATTTGCCAACATATAGCATAACACCCAATGTTCATCCCGCCAAGTGCCCCCCTCAGTGCCCATCACCCAGTCACCTCAACCCCCTGGCCACCACCCCTTCCACTACCCCTTGTTCATTTCCCAGAGTTAGGTGTCTCTGGGTGGCTCAGCAGTTGAATGTCTGCCTTCGGTATTAACTTTTCAAAGAGAAAGTGCCAAATAGCATCAGATGTAGCCAAGAGAGACAATAAAATAAGGATTGGAAAGGATCCATTGGGTTTAACTATTAAGAATTCATTGATGACTTTAGCAAAAATAGTTTTAGGAATGTGTTTAGGGGGTTGGGGTAAGAAAGGCATAGAAGCCAGGTTGCAGGGATCCCTGGGTGGTGCAGCGGTTTGGCGCCTGCCTTTGGCCCAGGGTGTGATCCTGGAGACCCAGGATCGAATCCCACATTGGGCTCCCGGTGCATGGAGCCTGCTTCTCCCTCTGCCTGTGTCTCTGCCTCTCTCTCTCTCTGTGTGACTATCATATATAAATAAAAATTAAAAAAAAAAAAGAAGCCAGGTTGCATTGAGTTCTAAAATACTATTAATTTTTAAGATTATTTAATTTAGTATCTTCTTTTTTCATCACCAAATGTGAATTTTATGATGAAGTATATACCTATATTAGTTACATAAATTGGACTTTGTTTTCTTTTTATTTATGGAAATTAAATTTTGCTTTGGGCATGGACATACACATGTATTGATTAATAAGATCTAGGTTTGCATTAGGAAAGCTGGAAACAGAAGATTACACTGTGGTCTATCTTTGATTATTCTTTGACAACTAGAGAACAAATTGAGCACAGACCATTTATGCTCTATTTATATGCAAAATTGTTCTAAGCAAGCATTGATGATGTTCTCTATAGAAATTTCAATCACTTTTGCTTGTCTTTTCTCCTACACCATATAATCAGCTCTGCTGCACATTTCTTTATTGGTGATCTCTGCCGGCCAGTAGGAGATAAGGTCAATTTCAGTTGATTTTTAAATGAGAATATGAATTTAGCAGGCTTCCTTTAGATATTGCAATGTGGGATAAGTTAGGACAAGCAATTATTATGCAGCAGTAAATTTTTCTTGGTAGTTTCAATTCCATGTCAAAAACTTATGGACATGCTAATGTTGGTAGTTAAGCTCACATAACCACCTGCTTATTTACAAACCCTCAATTCAGGCAAAAATGGTTGAGACCCTATATGTCAGGTGCATGAGACCACTCTAATATGAACTACATTAACTGACAAGGTATTCATCAGACTGTAATAAGAACCTTAAAATTTCTGAAAAACTAATTGCTTTCAAAATGAAAAGGGAATAGTTGTTTTAATTGGTGGCTGTGATTATGGGCTTATTTCTCTCATATGGACTCAGGAGTATATTATTGTGTATTTTCCTAAACAGGGATAAGAATTTGTAAAATGTTCAGCCAAATCCCATCTGCTGCCTCAGTGGCCAAAGGCAGCTAGACTCACCTGGAAATGAACGTACTCCCTATACCTATCTTTTAATTTTCATGAAACCTTTGGACACACCTTTCTTGTGTATTACAATTTGAACCTTACTCCTGGTAGTTCATTTCCTTGTGTCCATTAAAATGAGAAGAGTAGAAGGTAAAAGAAGAAAGGAAAAGGGCAGTGGGTATCTTAAGATCCATAGTACTCTTGAGATTCAAGTTTTTCTATTATTCATAAGTATTTTTTGCATATGCCAAAACACAAGGTATAAGACCTTGAACCTAATATAGTGTTTTCCCCTATTCCAGAAAACCTTGTAAGGTTATGCTCAATGTCAACCCTTTTAAAGATATAGATGATACAAAGTGTTAAAATACTAAAAAGCTTACAACTGAATTTCACTATTAAAAGATTATGATTTATTTTTAGCACCTAGCACATAACTCAGTATATTACATGCGCTTGATAACTGGTTGTTAAAAACTTCACAATTATCAAAAAATTGAATCTACATTAAATCCTTTTCAATATATTGTACCTGAAGCTATCAAGTTTGAAATTTAGGAGATGAGGGATGCCTGAGTGGCTCAGCAGTTGAGTATCTGCCTTTGGCTCAGGGTGTGTCCCGGTCCTGGGATTGAGTTCTACATCTGGCTCCCTGCATGGAGCCTGCTTCTCCCTCTGCCTGTGTCTCTGCCTCTCGCTGTGTGTCTCTCATGAATAAATAAATTTTGAAAAATCTTTAAAAAAATTTAGGAGATGAAAGAAATAAAAATTTTATTCTACATCACTGTAAATGGAATTCCATTAACACTCAGTCTATTTTATGGGAAAACTGAAATGTCCTAAGCATGTTACCTTCACATAACCTTTCTACTAGTAATGTTTAGGCTTGACAAGTAAAGAAAAAATCTGAGTTTAATGTAAAAAACAAAATATAACTATATGTCATTACTCTTATTCTTACATCCATTGTGCTTGCATTTGACTGCCACCTTTTTGTCATTTTCAACCCAAATTGCAATTTGTTCTACTCCTAATGCTTGAAGGGCAAAATTCCTAAATACTACTAGAGAAAATACAAAAACAAACAAACAAACAAAAAAACAAAACAGAGCCTTTTGTTTAAGTTTCACAAATCTTCTCATCTTTGTAAATATGCTCTATAAGACAGGGGAAGTAGCCAGGAGTTAGTGAATCTCTTTAGAATAAGTGTAACTAATTAATTGCTTTTCCAGCCTTCTCACAGATTTACTTAGGAGAACAGATCTTCTGAAGTTTAAGGTTTTATCTAGTATGTATGAGTATTCAAAGGATTTGAACTATTTGAGGGACTTCCAGAATCTTGGGTGATATTTTCCCTTTCCACTTGGAAAGGTTTTAGCTGAGATTTCTTAGGGTTATTGGTCTGCTCTATTGTTCGTCTTGCATAGATGTAGTATATAGCAAGCAATACAATACTCTGTGGGCAAAGAACAGGTTTTTTTTTTTTAATTTCATACATTATTCACAAATCTGCAGTGATTTTAGAAAGTCAATGTATGTCCAGATGCAGAGAAATGGAAGAACACAAAAACAAGGATATGATTTCCATATTGTTTGGAAAGTTTATACTATTGTGTATGGACTTCATCTTTATTGAAAGTTATAGTAGCTATTATATTTTAGTAGATATATCACTATAAATCAAAAGTATACATATCTATCTTGTTTCCTAATGAACTGATTATTTTTAAATATGTGGAGCTAACCTATGAAGGGAAGTTTGTATCGAGAAGGATAAGCAGTAAGACTTTGTGAACAATCTAATGTTTATTTTAGCCATATTTGCGACATCATTTCAGTTGTCTATATCAATGCTATTTTAAGCAGCAAAGGTAATAAAAGATGATTATGTTTTGTACAAATTGTGGATTTTATTGTCATCAACAGATAATTGTCATCAAATATGCCTAAATTGAAAAGAAAAGGTTCTTTTTAAAGAATTTTTCTAATACAGAGTTTTCATTTTATGATCCAAAATTAAATGAACTCTCATGTTCTTATAGAGAACATTAAAACTAGTTTAGTTAATAGTCCTAAAAACCCACAATATGAAGGCCCCAAGAGGATGACCATCCATAGTGACTGGGATAATGGTTCAATACAGAAATTAAATTTAGAAATAAAGTTACAACATACTGAGTTTCTGGGAAATTATTAGAGGATATTTTCAATGTTGAATTCAGGTAGAATTAGATTAGAAAAGTCAAGTGGGAAGAAAAACATCACATCTTACCATTTGAATATTTTTTTCAGTCACCACAAATAATACTGATCACTTTGCATGATTCATTTTGAACTTCCTGGCAGAGGAAGATGCAAAGCACTGAAAAAGAATTATGGTCAAGTTGAATGCTGTCCACACAAATCCTATGCATTATAGATTATCCTCACGCTTCCAGTTTCTTAACTTTTTTCCTACTTACCATGCTTTGTGGTCCCAGGCCCTTTGTACGCCACTTACCTCACATCCCTTCTGCTGTGTCAGAATTGTGTTTTATCTTTTTATCTCTCTTAAAACATTGTTTCCCACCATCATTGTCCCAATCTTATATTCCACATATTAGCTGTGGGGAAGCAAAACTTCATGGAAAAAAATGAGGAAATATAATTGTGTCAGCATTGTTTGAAGTCTGTTACTTTAGTCTCAGCATTCTGTCTCTTTTAGGAAAACAAGACTGACAATAATTAATAAATTCTTACTTTATGTAAAATTGTTCAGGTCATGGTATCAGGGAGAGATCAATGAAGGATATTTCAAAGGGACAGAGAAAAAGTTCCTGGATGGACTCTTGGTTCCCAGACTTTTGAGGATTATGATGTCATAATTGCTGGAATTTATAAGTACTTCTGGTAGTGAGTAAAAAAAAGTATTAAGCAATGAACTTTTTGTACACTTAAATTATTTCATCAATTAATATAGACATTTGTGAAATGACTACATGATTTGATTTTTGCCCTCAGAACATGTACACTGTGAAAAAAAATTGATGGGGAAAATACCTTTTCATAAAAGTTCCTCAGACCACAATGGGGAGTTGATTACAGCTTGACAGGTATAAACATGTTCAATGAAAAGGAAAAAGTCTGGGATTTTCAATAAGTAGGGTAGTTTAGTAGGGTTAGTACTTTAAAAAAAAATTTGTCTTTCCAAATTCATTCAAATAGTATATTAGATTTTACTGTAATAGGTCATAATGAATTTCTACTTTAAGGAGAAATCTTTTATTATTAAGACATGTAGAACAAAATATTTTTTAAAAACACTTGTGTTATAAACTAACTGAGATGTTAATTTTTCTCTAATGTCTTAAAAACATGCAACTCTGTTAATTCACTTTTTTTTTTTTAACTTGGAGGCCAACTCCAGTAAAAGTGAGATGCTGCAGTGTGTACACTTATCTATTTTTCCAAACCAAAGCATGGCCCTTGGAGAGTATCATCTTTTATCAATCTTGATTTTTTTTAAAGATTTTATTTATTTGAGAGAGAGAGCATGAGTGGGAGGGAGGAGCAGAGGGAGAAGCGGACTCCACATAGAGCAGGAAGCCTGACATGATGGGGGTGGGGAATGCTTGATTCCAGGATCCTGAGTTCATGACCTGACCCAAAGGCAGACACTTAACCAACTGAGCCACCCAGGCACCCCTATCAATCATAATTTTTAATCAACTCATGTGAAAAAAGCATTTTTATTATGCATTAAGCATGACTTTTTAAACTACTACTTAATTTCCATTCTTGACCATCAAATATGTTTTGTTCTCCTAGTTGATTTGGCTATGAACATTAAATATTGCAAAGTTTTCTTAAAAAATTGGAAAAGAAGCTCAATTTTGAAGTATGGCTTCTTTTGGCTTTTGTTCTGGGTTCTATAACATGTGGAACATGTCCTAGTTGAAGATAAAAAGGATAGTGGTTGGGTAGAATTCATCACAGAATTTGATTTCCTGTGTGTCCAAACCTACTTTTGTACCAATTAGCTATGACCTTTTATTTTAGACTTAGAGTATGTGATTATTAGAGGGAACCATTTCTGAAATATTTTCTTTCTAATATTAATTTAAGCAAATTTCCTTGCAAAGCTAACTCTTCTTTCATGTTTTTTTTCTCCATGTGCTGCTTCTTTCCACTAAGCTGCTAAATCTTTTGCAGAGGAATTAAACATAATGTTTCTAAAAACATGAATAGCTTGTGCCCTTTTCTGAGTGTCCTACTTCAGAAATATTGCAGCTGCAGTAGCATTATGTGCTTCTTCCCATTTCTCTCTGCAGGGAAGTTCCTGCTTTAAGGTAGACCCAAGCTCTTTTATTCCTGGGATTTTTCTCTTCTAAATGATGTGAATGCTTCAGTCATGTTTTCTAAAGCACATTGTTTCTTTGTTCACTTATTTCAAATCAGTTGACTGTGCAGCTTGTAGGAATAATTGGGGGTGGGCAGGAGAGTATAAATGAATAATTATAAATCAATCTTTCCTATTAGGAAAACCACCCAAAGCAAAGGCTATTTGAATACAATCCCAGTAACGTGACTTTAGAGATGACACACAGTACATTTGTTACTTGAGTATGTGATACAGGGAATGTCTCTACAGGCCATAAATTGTCAAAAATGCAGCTAAAATGAAAACAAGCCACTGGTACATTTTTCATGATACTTTGGTCATAGGACCGCATTGCTTCACATGGAAGGCTCTCATTTGACTTGTATTTTGGGGCAGGGAGTGAAAGGATTTTGCTAAGAGTAGCCTTGTTTACCCCACTCCCTCCAAAACATTTCCTTTATGTGATTCTTTCTTTTCCTTTCGCATCTACTTGTCATCTTATTTGTTTTCAACCTGAATATCACACGATTTATGAAATGTTCATGGCTTTTAAAGTTTATTCTACAGAGTTTTGAGAAGAAAATAATTTTTATGAATTTGTGTGTCATCCTTGTGCAGGGGCCCTGCTAATCTCTATATCATTCCAATGTTAGTATATGTGCTGCCAAAGCAAGCACGATAATCCCCCCCCAAAAAAAACCAGGTTATTGAACTAGTTAAACCCCATTCAAATAATAGAAGGCAAACTTGACTTATTTAACTTTGACATCTAATTTTAATCTTTTGTGTATGCTGTCCTCCTGAAAGCTGCTACTACTTGTTAAATTTAAATAGGAAAGAACAAAACAGATACTAGAATATTACTTCTTTTCACTAGCTTTAAATTAATTTTAGATTACACAGAACTACATCTTCATTATTAAAGTGAGAAATTCAATATGTACTCCAAAGTGTTCTACTCTTCTAACTCCTTTAATAATGTCAAGATTCTGTGTCAAGATTCTGTGTCAGAAGAACAAGTGAACTAATATTTTGTTATGTATAAATCTTTCTCTTTCTAAACCAACAAAATTAAAAGTTCTTTTTTCTCATGTTTATGACTCTTTTTTGGCTAATTAAAATAGAATTCACGTGAATAATTTATATTACTGACTACCTGCCACTTTAACATTCATGGAAGGAAAAATAAAGTTTTAAAATAAAAAGAAATAAGCCTGCTTTGAAAGGATTATATATCATTAAAATTTTTTCTCATTTACATTTTTCTAAAGAAGCTAATTTTGAAACATACAAATACATTAATATTTCCATTAAGCTGGAAATTAATCTTACTTATGCTAGCATTGGTTATGCTTCATGGTTAGCACTGGTGTAAGCTGGTAATTTAAGAACCTCAGATTTTTACTGCTATTTTTATTCAGCTATGTCAACTATACAAATGATAAAATAATAATCAAAGGACTGATGGCTTAATATAATAGCTATTTTGCTTTAAATATCTTTTATGCTTTGACATTAAATGTCTCTCTTGCCTTGGTATCTACTTTTCAAAAATTTATTACCCATTCCTGATACTATTTTACTGGGGTTATTAGTCCTTTGACAGTTCTTCATGCTATTGACAGTATCTTTTAATTTGCTTAATTTCCTGACATTTTCTATGTTAATTTTTTGACTTTGAGATTTTTAAATGCCAGATTTGTGCTTAAAATAGAAAAGCCCTCCACTAATAAGATTTAGTCATATTACCTAAGTACTACACAGTTATCCCAGATATAATAGGGAGAGATAAAGAAAGGATCACAGATAATAAATTTGCCCTGCTTTCTCCACAAAGTAATTGCTGCAAGCTTTAAGTTACAGCTTTTATTGATAATATAAATACGGGTTGTGTAAGGAAAGCTTATATCTACTTATAATAGCATTCAAATCTGGTTTTAGTAATTGCTTTAGGCCAAACCACTCCATAAACAGTCCCAAGGCAATTTGAAAATAGCTATTTGTTATATAATCTTTTTCTATTGCATATGTATTTTATTTTATGATTTTTGTAATTAAAGTAATAAAACTCAATAGTATTTCCTGGTTAACTAGCAGGTAAACAAGTTTATACAATATAAATGTGTTTTATCTTGTGAAACAACTGATGGTCATTCAAAAGGAAGATTGTTAGGGAGGGGTAGGAGAACGTAGTATTTTCTATTGGTTACCAGGCTTTTAACAAAACAATGCCTACTATAATCCTAGAGAATTTCATTTGACTAAATGCCTACTCAAATGACAAGCATGGAGTGAGAGCTATAGTCAAAGGAACAAAGGATGGGAGGACCTATATCTGAATGAGTCCCCCCACCCTCCTCTTTAGAGGGACCCATTATGCCCTCTATTAGCACCTCTCACCATTGCTTGTGAAAATACTTGGCATTGAATGATGCTGTATGTCTTACATTGTACTTGCTAAAACTGCTTATGCAATTTCAATTGGCTATGGTATTTATCATGTTCTGTCAGCATTATGTAACATGGTTAAGCCTATGAAGCAGCTGCTTTTTGTGTGTGTATGGATCAAGTGATTGTTATGTATTGTGAAAATATCAGTTCAAGTTTCTTGAGTGCTGAGGCATCTAGATGAAATAATGAACATTAGGCTTTTTTAAAAAGACTTTTGTGCTGTTCTTCAAATTCAGCATTGCCTCTATATACGTCCATCCATTGGTGAGCACAAATGAATCTGTCTTTAATGTTAATAGAAGTTGCACATGGCAATCAAGAGGTAAAAATCTAAGATATTATAAAATCATTGTTATATAGCTCAGTTGTTACAGTGGTTCAAATATAAGGGGCATTTGTATGTACTGTGAATTAGTATATATACAATTTTTAACCTATAGCACCCTTAAAAAATGGCTCTAGAACTGTAAACTTGGTTGGTTTCTTTGAAACTATGTAGAGGTTTGGAGGATGAACTTTAATTATAAAAACCTCTTTGAAAATTAGACTTGGTGAAATGAGCTGTGTTGTATGAAATAGCTCCTGCTTTCATTGATCTGTTCTATTGTTTTTTTAAAATTTCTATATCATTTATTTCTGCTCTGATCTTCATTATTTCCTTCCTCCTGCTGTCTTTAGGCTTCATTTGTTTTTCTTTTTCTAGCCCCTTTAGGTGTAAGGTTAGGTTGTTTATTGAGAGTTTTCTTGCTTTTTGAGGTAGGCCTGTATTGCTTGTATACTGTTGTGCCCAAGATTGCGAATCCGAGAAACCACCAAGAAGTTGACACCGATGCAAACACACGAGGGTTTATTTACATGCTCGAGCTTGGGTCCAAGTATAGCGGAGCAGGGACTTGGACCCTGAGGTGGGTTTCAGCTTAGTTTTTATAGGCTGGTCTAGGGGATCTTCAGAAGGGGTGGAGAAATTTCTCAAGTTCTGTTTACATTTTGATATGGGGCATTAAAGGGCGTAGAGCTCTGTTCTTATTCTAATAGGGGCTTCCTGCCCTTGGCTTGGGCTCTGTTCTCATTCTAATAGGGGCTTCCTGCCCTTGGCTTGGGCTC
The DNA here is from genome assembly GCF_048164855.1 of Canis lupus baileyi. Classification (NCBI taxonomy): domain Eukaryota; kingdom Metazoa; phylum Chordata; class Mammalia; order Carnivora; family Canidae; genus Canis; species Canis lupus. The sequence continues at coordinate 53,442,396 of NC_132876.1, read as the reverse complement.
TGTTCTCATTCTAATAGGGGCTTTCTAGGACGTTAAGCTGTAAGCTGTTTTCTTCCTGTAACTGAAGTAAGGTAAAGTTCAGCTCTTATTCACAGGGGCCTGGGATGGCTGTACTTGTGCTAAGGCTGAACTTAAAGTGGAATGGCCTTAATTTTCTCGGCCTCCACATATACTTCCCTCTTGGGACCACTTTTGTTGCTTCCAAAAAATCTGGGACCATTGTGTTTTCAATTTCATTTCTTTCCATATGTTGTTTATTTTTCTGTGGTTTCCTGATCTATTTATTGTTTAGTAGCATATTGTTTAACTTCCATATATTTGAGATCTTTCTGAATTTTTTCTTGTGGTTGACTTCTGGTTTTATAGCACTGTGTTCAGAAAAGGTGCATGGTATAATTTCAATCTTTTTGTATTTGTTGAGGGCTGTTTTGTGATCTATTCTGGATAATGTCCCATGTGCACTTGAAAAATGTGAATTTTGCTGTTTTAGGATGGAATGTTCTGAAAATATCTGTTAATTCTATCTGGTCAAGTGTGTCATTCAAAGCTGTTGTTTCCTTGTTTCTTTCCCTTTTTTAAAGATGTATTTATCCATTTGAGAGAAAGAGAAAGCAAGTGGGGGGGGGGGAGAAAGAGAGAATCTTAATCCACTTGTCACAGAGCCTGATGCAGGCCTTGATCTCACAACCCTGACACCACAAGCTGAGCCAAAACCAAGAGTTGGATGCTTAACCCACTGCACCACCCAGGTGCCCCACCTTGTATATTTTCTATTTAGATGACCTATCCATTGATGTAAATGGAGTGTTAAAGTCCCCTACTATTATTGTATTATTATCAATGAGTTCCTTTATGTTTGTTATTGTTTTATGTACTCGAGTGCTCCCAGATTGGGTGCATGGGTACAGTTGTTAGATCTTCTTGTTGGATTGTCTCCTTTATTATGATATAGTGCCTTTCTTCAGTTCTTGTTATAGTCTTTGTTTTCAAGTCTAGTTTGTCTGATGTAAGTATTGCTATTTCAGCCTTCTTTTGACATTTGTTTTTGTGATAAGTATTTCTCCATCCCCTCATTTTCAATCTACCGGTGTCTTTAGGTTAAAAAAGAGTCTACCTACTAGGCAGCACAGAAATGGGTCTTTTTTTTTTTTTTCCCATTCTGACAGCCTATGTCTTTTGGATTAGAAAGTTTAGTCATGGGGATCCCTGGGTGGCTCAGCAGTTTAGTGCCTGCCTTCAGCCCAGGGCATGATCCTGGAGTCCTGGGATCGAGTCCCACATCAGGCTCCCTGCATGGAGCCTGCTTCTCCCTCTGCCTGTGTCTCTGCCTCTCTTTATCTCTCTGTTTCTCTTATAAATAAATAAATAAAATCTTTTAAAAAAAAGTTTAGTCATTTACATTCAGAGTAATTATTGATAAATATGTATTTATTACCATTTTATTACTTGTTTTGTCATTGTTTCTGGAAATTTTCTCTGATCTTTTCTTATGTTTGTCACTTTTGGTCTCTCCTTTCCACCCAAGAAGTCCCCTTTAATCTATCTTGGTGGGCTTGTTTAGTGGTCATGCACTCCTTAGTTTTTGTTTGTCTGGGAGATTCTTTATCTCTTCTTCCATTCTGAATGATAGCCTTTCTGGATAGACTGTTCTTGACTGCGTATTTTTCCCACTCAGCACTTTGAATAAATCATGCTGCTCCCTCTCGCTTGCCAAATTTCTGTAGAGGTATCTGCAGCTAGCTTTATGGGTCTTCTCTTTTAAGTTAGGGACTTCTTTTTTCTTTCTGCTTTTAGGATTTTTTTATCTGTGTATTTTTAAATTTAATTATAATATATATTGGTGTTGACCTGCTTTTGTTGGTTTTGATGTGAGTTCTCCAGGATCCAGATGTTTGTTTCCTTCCCCAGATTAGGCAAGTTTTCAACTATTAGTTCTTCAAATAAGTTTTCTACCCCTTTCTCTCTCTTCTTCTGCAATTCCTATAATATGAATAGTTTTTTGTTTTGTTTTGTTTTTTTTACACTTGGTGGAGTCACGGAATTCCTTAAGTCTGTCCTCATGTTGCCTAATTCCTTTCTCTTTTGTTCAGTCTTGTTAATTTCCATTATTCTGTCTTCTAGATCAATAATTCATTCTTGTGCTTCTTCCAGCCTGCTATGTCTTACATCAAATCTGTTTTCTATCTTGTTTATTGTATTTCTCATTTCTGATTGATTCTTTTTTGTTTTATCTCTGTGATAAGGGTCTCAATGATGTCTTCTCTTCTTTTCTCAAGCCCAGTGAGTATCCTTATGACTATTACTTTAAATTCTCCATCAGGTATGTTACTTACATCTGTTTCACATAGATCTCTGGCTGTGAGTTTATGTTCTTCTTTCATCTGGGATAAATTCCTCCATCTTGGCATTTTGTGTAAGTCTCTGCCTTCTTTTTGTTAGAAAAGCCAGTTATGTCTGCAAACCTTCTTCAATGTGGCCTTTTCTTTCCTTTTAGTTGTGGAATTCTGTCAGTCTTCAGGTTGATTTCTAGGATATTTGATATCCCAGAAATTATTTGATAGTTATCTAGCTGTTTCATGGGACAAGACAAGCCTAGGATCCTCCTACTCTGTGGCATCCTGGTTTTCTTGCTTTTTTTTCACCCCCAGTAAATAGGAAACAACACAATAATATCGAGGAGGTAGGTATGCTAAGACCCACTCACAGCAATAGAAACTGAGAGCTAATATGCTGATTCTATTGGAGGAGAGGAACTAATCATCAAAGCAGATAACATCTTACAAAGCAAAAGTATAGGACTCAAAACTAACTACAATTGATCTCACCTAAGTAAAAGATATGTATGTAGTTGTTGAAGCAATCAGAATGAAATGCATCATAATATTAAGTCCTTATAGCTATATCACAGTATTATGGGTGATTTTTACTTTCTTCCAACTTCTCATATTCTCCTTCATGTGATGATTATATCATCAGAATAAATAAAATAGTATTTAAAACATTTTTAAGATGAAAAGGAACTTTAAACATAGAGTAGTTCTGCTCTGTTTAAAGGAAAAATAGACACAGCTCAAGTGTGCCCTGAGGACCTTGTTGGATATACAGAACAGCACAGTATTTGATGTTAATGATAATTATGTGAATCAACAATGATGTATTTTCTGTAGATTCTCTTTTTGTATGCAGCAAAGTATATATCTGTGAAACATTTCTATACAAATGGCTAAGATAAAAAGTAGTGGTATTTAAAATGTATAAATCCACAGCTATGCAGATCAACTCATTCTCTGAGGTTTCTGGATAGTGGAAATCTTATTTTAGATTTTTCTATTTTAAAATGAAATTGCTCTATAGCTATGTGTCCTATTAAATTATGGATATTATTATATTTAAGCTTCCTCTTCTAAGTGTCCATAGCTATTTATTGAGGCATTATTTTCAAATGCCCATGGAAAAAATGTTTAAGTGATTGTCTTTATCCTTCTGTAAATGACCCAGTTAGATGTTAAAATACATCTTATTTTTCTCAAATGTGAGGTTTTTACTGTTTTGATATTGCCTTTATTGGTTGACCTTGCTTTTTTTGGACTTGCACAAAGTAAGAGAAGAAATATTTACATATTTCCCAACTATTGCAGATTACTAAAATCAAATCATAAATTATTCAAGCTATTTTGAAAGCTTCTTGAGTAGAAGTTTATAAAATAAGGAATATAGTATTTAGAATCAGATCTCACTGATAGTTGTGTTACAATTGAAGCACAAGTGCTACTCAGTCCTCTCCTCTTAAAAATAAAATCACACAGTAACAACAAAACAAAATAAATGCTAAAAGTAATTCATTTCTTTGTGGAAGAATCTAAAATATTGATCTATTTTTTAAAATCTTTTATGTCTAAAGTATACTTGTAGCATTATTTGAGTCTTCATTACTGCTTAGCAATCTCCTTATCCATTGTTACCCAAATCACATGCCTTGGTTCTTGTTCCAGATTTCTTCTATTCTCTCCAGTCCCTCAAATTCAAACTCACACCGAAAGGCTCAGTAAATTCCCTTATGTGCCAGGCCTCATTTTCTTTCAGTACCCTTACTGATGGCCACATTGTACTCCTCATCTCACTTATCTTACAACCTTCAAAATCATGCATCATGGCTTATCCTCTATTTCTTTTCTTCTTAATATCTTTCTTTAAATTGATTTCTTTTTTCGTATACAAATGCTGCGGTCTGTCTTGTACTTTAAAAGCTAACTTCAATGATAAATAAATCAAATAATCAATAAATGAAAAAATATCTCCAAACTACTATCTTATATCTAACTGGGGAGAAATGACATGACCACACCAAAGAAGAGATATGTATATATCTATGTGTATATACAATATATAAATTTATATGCAATGACACGCTTAGATGAAGCTTTTATGGCTAATGAGAACTTGTCTCTCCTAAGTGGTTGGTTTACTTGTAATTGCTTCATCTGATGTGAGGCCTTGGTGGTCAGTCAGTCCTTTTCCCCCCTATTCTTTATTGTGAATTTTTTTTCTTTTTTGTATATTTTTTATTGGAGTTTGATTTGCCAACATATACCATAACACCAAATGCTCATCCCATCAAGTGCCCCCCTAAGTGCCCGTCACCCATTCACCCCGTCCCACCATCCACCTCCCTTTCCACTACCCCTTGTTTGCTTCCCAGAGTTAGGTGTATCTCATGTTCTGTCACCCTCACTGATATTTCCCACTGATTTTCTCTCCTTTCCCCTTTATTCCCTTTCACTATTTTTTATATTCGCCAAATGAATGAGACCACATAATGCTTGTCCTACTCTGATTGACTTACTTCACTCAACATAATACCGTCCAGTTCTATCCACGTTGAAGCAAATGGTGGGTACTTGTCGTTTCTAAAGGCTGAGTAATATTCCACTGTACATATACACCAAAACTTCTTTATCCATTTATCTCTCGATGAGGCCGCTTCCTCATGGAGACTCCTTCCATAGTTTGGCTATTGTGGATATTGCTGCTATAAACATTGGGGTGCAGGTGCCCTGCCGTTTCACTGCATCTGCATCTTTGGGGTAAATTCTTAGCAGTGAAATTGCTGGGTCATAGAGCAGTTCTATTTTTAACTCTTTGAGGAACCTCTACACATTTTCTAGAGTGGCTGTACCAGTTCACATTCCCACCAACAGTGCAAGAAGGTTCCGCTTTCTCCAGATCCTCTCCAACATTTGTGGTTTCCTGTCTTGTTCATTATCACCATTCTCACTGGTGTGAGGTGGTATCTCATTGTGTTTTTTTTTTTTAACTTTTTTAAATTTTTTTTAAAGATTTACTTATTTATTCATTCAGAGAGAGTGAAGAGAGAGGCAGAGACACAGGCAGAGGGAGAAGCAGGCTCCATGCAGGAAGCCCGATGTGGGACTCGATCATGGGTCTCCAGGATCACACCCCAGGCTGCAGGCGGCGCTAAACCGCTGCGCCACCGGGGCTGCCCCTCATTGTGGTTTTTGATTTGTATTTCCCTGAGGGCAAGTGATGCGGAGCATTTTGTGATGTGTTTGTTGGCCATGTGTATGTCTTCTTTGGTGAAATTTCTGTTCATGTCTTTCACCCATTTCATGATTGGATTGTTTGTTTCTTTGTTGGTGAGTTTAATAAGTTCTTTAGAAATCTTGGATACTAGCCCTTTGTCTGATAGGTCATTTGCAAATATCTTCTCCCATTCTGTAGGTTGTCTTTTAGTTTTATTGGCTGTTACCTTTCCTGTGCTGAAGCATATTATCTTGATTAAATCCCAATAGTTCATTTTTGCTTTTGTTTCCGTTGACTTCGTAGATGTATCTTGTAAGAAGTTACTGTGGCCAAGTTCAAAAAGGGTGTTGCCTGTGTTCTCCTCTAGGATTTTGTTGGATTCCTGTCTCACATTTAGATCTTTCATCGATTTTGAGTTTATCTTTGTCTATGGTGTAAGAGAATGGTCTAGTTTCATTCTTCTGCACATGGCTGTCCAATTTCCCCAGCACCATTTATTGAAGAGACTATCCTTTTTCCAGTGGATAGTCTTTCTGGCTTTGTCGAATATTAGTTGCCCATAGAGTTGAGGGACCATTTCTGGGTTCACTATTCTGTTCCATTGATCTATGTGTCTGTTTTTGTGACAGCACCACATTGTCTTGATGATCATAGCTTTGTACTACAACTTGAAATCTGGCATTCTGATGCACCCGGCTCTGGTTTTATTTTTAAATATTCCCCTGGCTATTCGGGATCTTTTCTGATTCCACACAAATCTCAAGATAATTTGTTCCAACTCTCTGAAGAAAGTCCACATTATTTTAATAGGGATTGCATTAAATTGCCCTGGGTAGCATAGACATTTTCACAGTATTAATTCTTCCAATCCACGAGCATGGAATATTTTCCCATCTCTTTGTGTCTTCCTCCATTTCTTTCAGAAGTGTTCTGTAGCTTTTTGGGTACAGATGCTTTATGTCTTTGCTAAGGTTTATTCCTAGGTATCTTATGCTTTTGGGTGCAATTGTAAATGGGATTAACTCCTTAATTTCTCTTTCTTCAGTCTCAGTGTATAGAAATGCCACTGACTTCTGGGCATTGATTTTGTATCCTGCCACACTGCCGAATTCCTGTATGAGTTCCAGCAATCTTGGGGTGGAGTCTTTTTTTTTTTTTTAAGATTTTTATTTATTTATTCATGAGACACGCACACAGAGAGAGAGAGAGAGAGAGGCAGAGACACAGGCAGAGGGAGAAGCAGGCTCCATGCAGGAAGCCCGACATGGGACTCGATCCCTGGTCTCCAGGATCAGGCCCTGGGCTGAAGGCGGCACTAAATGCTGAGCCACCAGGGCTGCCCTCTTTTGGGTTTTATATGTACAGTACCATGTGATCTGCAAAGAGGAGAAGTTTGTCTTCTTCTTTGCCAATTTGAATGCCTTTTATTTCTTTTTGTTGTCTGATTGCTGAGGCTAGGACTTTTAAAACTATGTTGAATAGCAGTGGTGAGAGTGAACATCCCATTCGTGTTCCTGATCTTAGGGGAAAGGCTCTCAGTGTTTCCCCATTGAGAGTGATATTTGCTGTGGGCTTTTTGTAATTGGCTTTTAAGATGCTGAGGAATGTTCCCTGTATCCCTACACTCTGGAGAGTTTTGATCAGGAATGAATGCTGTATTTTGTCAAATACTTTCTCTGCATCTATTGACAGGATCATATGGTTCTTGTTTTTTCTCTTGTTGATATGATCTATCATGTGGATTGCTTTATGAGTGTTGAACCAGCCTTGCATCCAGGGGATAAATCCCACTTGGTCATGGTGAATAATCTTCTTAATGTATTGTTGGTATCCTATTGGCTAGTATCTTGTTGAGAATTTTTGCATCCATGTTCATCAGGGATATTGGTCTATAGTTCTTTTTGGTGGGGTCTTTGTCTGGTTTTGGAATTAAGGTGATGCTGGCCTCATACAATGGGTTTGGAAGTATTCCATCTCTTTCTATCTTTCAGAACAGCTTTAGTAGAATAGGAATTGTTTCTTCTTTAAACGTTTGATAGAATTCCCCTGGGAAGCCATCTGGCCCTGGACTTTTGTGTCTTGGGAGGTTTTTGATGACTACTTCAATTTCCTCCCTGGTTATCAGCCTGTTCTACTTCAATTTCCTCTCTGGTTATCAGCCTGTTCAGGTTTTTTATTACTGCTTGTTCCAGTTTTAGTAATTTGTGGTTTTCCAGAAATGCATCCATTTCTTCTAGATTGCCTAATTTATTGGCATATAGCTACTCATAATAAGTTTTTTAAATCATTTGTATTTCCTTGGTATTGGTGGTGATCTCCCCTTTTTCATTTGTGATTTTATTAATTTGAGTCTTTTCTCTTTTCTTTTTAACAAGGCTGGCTAATGGTTTATCTATCTTATTAATTCCTTCAAAGAACCAACTCCTGGTTTTGTTGAGCTGTTCTACAGTTCTTCTGATCTCTATTTCATTGAGTTCTTATCAAATCTTTATTAACTCTCTTCTTCTGCTGGGTGTAGGTTTTATTTGCTGTTCTCTCTCCAGTTCCTTTAGGTGCAAGGTTAGCATATGTATTTGATTTTTTTTCCAGTTTTTTGAGGGATGCTTGTATTGTGATGTATTTCCCTCTTAAGACTGCTTTTGTTGTTTCCCAAATATTTTGAACTGTTGTATCTTCATTTTCATTAGTTTTCATGAATCCTTTTATTTCTTCTCTAATTTCCTGTTTGACCCATTCATCTTTAAGCAGGATGCTCTTTAACCTCCACGTGTTTGTGTTTCTTCCAAATTTCTTCTTGTGATTGAGTTCTAGTTTCACAACATTGAGCTCTGAAAATATGCAGGGGACAATCCCAATCTTTTGGTATCAGTTGGGACCTGATTTGAGACCCAGTATGTGGTCTATTCTGGAGAAAGTTCCATGTGCACTTCAGAAGAATGTATATTCATTTGCGTTTGGATGTAAATATCTGTGAAACCCATCTGGTCCAGTTTATCATTTAAAGCTCTTGTTTCCTTGGAGATACTGTGCTTAGAATATCTGTCATTTGCAGAAAGTGCAGTGTTGAAGCCTCCCAGTATTAGAGTGTTATTATCTAAGTATGTCTTTACTTTGGTTATTAATTGATTGATACACTTAGCTGCTCCCACATTCGGGGCATAAATATTCATGATTGTTAGGTCCTTTTGTTGGATAGACCCTTTAAGTATGATATAGTGTCCCTCTTCATCTCTTACTACAGTCTTTGGGATAAACTTTAATTTATCTGATATGAGGATGGCTCCCCCTGCTTTCTTTTGAGGACCATTTGAATGGTAAATCGTTCTCCAACCTTTCATTTTCAGGCTCTAGGTGTCCTAGGTCTAAAATTAGTCTCTTGTAAACAGTAAATAGATGGGTCTTGCTTTTTATCCAGTCTGAAACCCTACGTCTTTTGATGGAATCATTTAGCCCATTCATGTTCAGAGTTACTATTGAAAGATATGAATTTAGTGTCATCATAATACCTATTCAGTCCCTGTTTTTGTGGATTATTTCTTTGGGCGTCCTCTTTCTTTTACAGAGTCCCCCTTCATATTTCTTGCAAAGCTGTTTTGGTGATCATAGATTCTTTAAGTTTCTGCCTATCTTGGAAGCTCTTTTGCACTCTTTCTATTCTGAATGAGAGCCTTGCTGGATAAAGTATTCTTGGCTGCATGTTCTTCTGATTTAGGACCCTGAATATATCCTGCCAGCCCCTCTGGCCTGCAAGGTCTCTGTGGAGAGGTCTGCTGTTAATCTAATGGTTGTCCCTATATAAGTTAGGGATCTCTTGTCTCTTGCTGCTTTAAGGATTTTCTCTTTATCTTTGGAATTTCCAAATTTCACTATTAGATTTCAAGGTGTTGAACGTTTTTTATTGATTTTAGGGGAGGACCTCTCTATCTCCTGGATCTGAATGCCTGTTTCCTTACCCAAATTAGGGAAATTCTCAGCTATGATTTGTTCAAATGTGTTTTCTGGCCCTCTGGCCCTCTGGGCACCCTCTGGAACTGCAATCATACATAGATCTTTCCTTCTGAGGCTGTCATTTATTTCCCTTAACCTTTCCTCATGGTCTTTTAATTTTGTTTCTTTTTTTCCTCAGCTTCATTCCTTGCCATCAACTTGTCTTCTATGTCACTCACTTTTTCTTCTACCTCCTTAACCCTCATTGTTAGGGCCTCCAGTTTGGATTGCATCTCATTTAATTGATTTTTAATTTTGGCCTGATTAGATCTAAATTCTGCCATCATGAAGTCTCTGGAATCCTTTATGCTTTTTTCCAGAGCCACCAGTAGCTTTATAATTGTGCTTCTGAATTGGCTTTCTGACATTGAATTGTCATCCAAATTCTATAACTCTGTGGCAGAGAGTACTGTTTCTGATTCTTTCTTTTGTGGTGAGTTCCTCTTTGTAGTCATTTTGCTCAGTGCAGGGTGGTTGTATGAGCGGGCTGCATCAAGAATATCAACCATGACCTAAGTAAATTTCACCCTATATGATTCCAAAGAGATCAGAGACCCAAAATTGAAAACAAAGATGAGAATGAAATAAAAGAAAAGGACCACTAAAGTGAAAAACAAATTTATAACAAAGTAATAAAAAATAAAAGTCCAGGAATCCCAAATAAGAAGAGAAAAAAAGAAAACAAAACAAAAAGAAAAAAGAAAAATAAAGGAGAAGAAAAAAAGGGGGGTGGTCTGCTAGATGGTGGTGGTGATGAAGTTTTAGTGGATGGAGAATGTCGTCTACCTGAAGGGTTCTAGAGGGTGATCCTCTTGTTTCTGAGTATATTAAGGTCTGTATATTAGAAGATGCTCAGTCTCAAATTTTTATAAACCAGAAATACTTGTGGGAGGCCCCAACATTGACTAGCAAAACATAAATGAGATAAAAGAGGGGGGCAGAATGGGAATGAGGAATCTCACAGAATGAACCAGCACAGTGTACCACTTGGTCTGGGTGCATACTGGTTATGTTTTAGAAGGTATTAACTTCTTCCATTGTAGAACAAAATGAGGCAGAGAATACAAAATACAAAAAACAAAAAAACCCATACCTTGTATATCTCCCAAAATTAAGTTGAGTATGTTGAAGGGAATCTAGAAGTGGAAAATATATCTAGGACCTGTAATTGTAGAAATAGGAACGTCAAAAAGGAAGAATCTTAAAAATGAAGAGGTGGTAAAATATTGTAGTTAAGGTGGGAAAAGAGAAAAAAAAAATTGGAAATTTACAGTCTGATAAAAAAACAAGTTGCACTGGAAAAAGAAAGAAAGAAAAAAAAAAGGATGAGTGTCCTCTGGTTCTATATTCTGTAAATCCCTTGACTTCCCCTGGGTCTTTCCAGCACTGCTTGGTCAAGAAGTTGGTCTTCCCCTGTCCTTCCAGCTGGTCTTCTGGGGGAGGGGCCTGCTGTGCTGATTCTCAGGTATGTGTTCCTGGGGGAGCTGTCCTTCCCCATGCCACATGCAGGGCTCAGTGGGAGCTGTTTATCCTGTGAGGTGCCTTTTCCCTGGCGGCCTCTCTCCATCCCAAGCACAGGGTGACACAAGGAGGAACAACACTGGCAGCAGTCATCTCTCCAGCTCTGGAGTCAGCTCCCACAGTAACTACCACAGTCTCCCAGTCTGCACAGACCTGAATCCTCCAGGGGCAAGGGGGGGTGGGGGGGAGGAGCACTGCTGATCTGCACAGCTTGGGGTCGCCCAGCAGCAGAGTGTCCACGCTGTCCTGTGCCTTCCCCACCTCTGCCTGTCCTGGGGGGAGTGTAGGATCCTGGGCTGTGTCCTCTGATGCCCTGGGATCCGGGGCCTGTGCTGCTGGTATCACGCTCCAGGGTCCACGGCTACCGAAGGCAGCAGGGCGCAGCCCCCTCCGCCCGGAGCCCCTGCCTGACCGACTGGCTTCTTCCCGATGCCCTGCTGGTGTGTACTCCACCCCTTTACCCAGCTCGGCTCACAGTCTGTGGCCGCTTTCCCCTGGGCGCACTTCCTCTATCAGTGACTCCAGAAAACTGGAGGCTCCCTTGCCCCTCCTGTGATTCTGTCTGAGTTCCTGCTAAACACCTTTCTGTCCAGGAGGAATCGGGTGTGGATTTTTAAAGTTCCTGCTTCTCTGGGACTGGGCTTTCCTGTCACGGGAGGCTCTTGCATCACGGCCTTAGCCCAGCTCCTTGTGGGGCCCCTCCCCCAGTTGATTTTTTTCTTATTTTTTTTTTCCACCTTCCTACCTTGTTACAAGCTAAAACTCTTCTCTCTGTAGCACTCCAGCTGTTCTGTTCTCTCTTTAAATCTCAGGTCGAATTTGTAGGTTTTCAGAATGATTTGAAAGTTTTGTAGGTAAGTTGGTGGGGACAGATGACTTGGAGACCCTACTCCTCTGCCATCTTGCCCCGCTCCCTCAAATTTTCAACTATATACAAAATAATTAACTATATACAAAATAACTCAGCATCTAGGCTCAACAATGATAAATTCTTATTCAATCTTGTTCTGTGTATACTCCCATCATTGGATTTTCTCAAGTCCTAGATATTACATTGTTTCATCTTTGAATATTTCTATTATTTATTCATAAATTGTAAAAATTATTTATATCATAACCAAATAGTACCATCATATCTTATAAAAAATGTTTCCTTACTAACAACTAGTGTTCACATTTCATGGTCTACCACATGCCCCCCCCTCCAGGCCCCAGTTTAAATCAAGAACTGAATAAGATCTACTTATTATTGTTGTTCTCTTAAGTCTCTTTTTAAACTATGACATCTGTATTGTTTTAGTTATCAATTGCTAAATAACAAATTACCCTCAAACATAGTGGCTTAAAATTACAAATATTATTATCTTAGTGTGTCTCTGTCAGGAATTTGGGAGCAGCTTAGCTGAATCATTCATGTCTTATTATCTCTCAAGTGGTAGTGAGGATGTTGCCCAGGGCTGCATCTGTGATCTTGAATCTGCTTTCCAGATCACTTCTCCACCATGTGAGCCTCTCTACAGGGCTTTTTGAGTCTCTTACAATATGGCCACTGGCTTCCCCAAGAGCAATTGATCTAAGAGAGCACAAGAAAGAGCAAAGAGGAAGCCACAGTTCTTTCTATGACCTAGTCTTGGAAATGACAACATATCTGTCATATTCTACTGGTTACATAGACCAACCCAGAAACAATGTAGAACTACACTGGAGCATAAATATAGGGGTTGGGGATAATTGGAGTGATCATCTTGGAGGCTAGCTACTATATCTCTTCATTTTTTAAAAAAATTATAATTGTCCATTGTTATTGCTGAAGCAACCAGGTCATTTGTCTAATAGAGTTTGTATTTATTGTATTCTATCCTAGTGGTATCATTTATATATATATATATCATTTATATATATATATATGATATATAAATATCATATATTTTCTATAAACTTAGATATAGAGACTAGATCAGATTTGCATTCCATATTTTTAAGCAAGACTTATTATTCTTGGTGTGTTGTTCTATAATGGAACGCATGATGGCTGGTTTACTCTTAGTGTATCAGCAGCCACTGATGATCATTATCTAGATCCATTAATTCAAAGAGTAGTATTCTATCATCCCCTCTTTAAAAAAAAATTATTTGTAATACCTCTATGAAAAGGAATGTCCTCTCATCAGCTATTTGGTTACATTCAAGTATATTTCAGATAGAGAAGACAGGGTGAATGCTTGATTCTTTCTCTTTGTTTATCAGTTTTCAAAATGATTTGTTGGTTCCCTAGCATCCCTCACAGGTAACAAGTAAGACCTGGGAACCACTATCTAGGGATTGATTCTAGGAATGGATATTAAAACAAAAACAAAAACAAAAACAAAAACAAAACTACCTACCAAAGTGATTCTGATTTACTTCTCTGTTAACTTCTACTGGTCTCCATTCCTGAGTCTGACTTAGTAGGTTTGGGATTGGGCCCAGGATTCTGGTTTTGTTTTTGTTTTTATTTTTATAAAGCCCAAATTTTTTCTTTAGTTGACAAGTTTGGGGAACATACGCTAAACTATACCTTTTCATACTTACTACGGCTATATGCATCTATGCTATTCTCCCATGACATGCGAGTTACAAGTTTGGCCCTATTTCACTGAGAGCCTGCCTAGCACACACTCTGGAGTTAGACTGTTTGAGTACAAATCTTGCTCTGCTACTTACTAGCTTTGTGACCTTGGGGGAAGTTAATCAACTCTCTGTCTCAGTTCTCATATATATAATATGGAAATAATAGTAGGATTCACCTCATTGCTATTTTTCAGACTAAATGAATTAACATTGGTAAAGTGCTTAGAACAGTGCTTGGTAAGGATTTCTTAAATACATAATAAAGCTTATCTCCCTCTGGGAGAGTTATCCCTGAATATTTGGTTAATAAAAGCTAGGCTTATTTGTTATGATGATGATGATGATGATCATCATCATCATCATTATTATCATTATATTAACTGGCATTTACTTATTCATTTGCCACCTTGTTTTGGTTATTTAACAATGTATTTTGTACATTGTTTTATATGAGTGCATGGTTATCTTTCTTATTCTTTTGTATTGCTGTCTAGTATTTTTTAAAACTGACATTTAATATACCAGGCATGGTGGATTACATATTTCCTAGTTCACTTAATCTTTATATCAGTCTTTTAAGATTAGCAATATTATTCTTATTTTACATATAAGGGAACTGAGTCTCTGAGAAGTTAAGCAAGTTGTCCAACATAAGCTAATAACTAATGGTATAGATATGTCATATATAAAAGAAGCACTGTGATGATTAGGAACACAGACTCTGGAGCTAAACTGTCTAAGTTCAAATCTTGCCACTACCACTTCTTAGTTTTGCATCTTGGGCAAGTTACTTCACCTCTCTCTATTTCAATCTCCTTTTCTGTAAAATGAGCATAAAAGAAGTATCTACCTCAGAGGTTATTCTGAAGATTAAATTAATACCTACAAAGTGCCTAAAATGTTGCCTGATGTGCATCATAAACACTTTGTATGTACTAGATAGTTGTTATTACTGCTATTATTAACCATTATCAACTAATTTTATTAGTTTTGGTTTAACGAAGGCAGTAGTTAAGAGGGAGAGATTGACAGGGTTCATAGGAAGGGAAGAAACATAGGAGCATTAACTTTCAGGAGAGAGAATAAGGAGAGCTGTTTCTACCACAAAGATGAACAGGATAGAATATAATTAATACTTAAGTGAAGGCAGATGATGACACTAGGGATGCAGGCTTATTCTTACAAATTAAAAGACAAGATCATGTTTTAGGAATGAGAAAAGGAAGGTAGAATTAGAAGCCTGTGGAGGCAAGAGGAATTTGGACACACTTGAGGAGTAAGCCAGGGAGCACATAATAGACATATCCAAGTTAAGTTTTGTCAGTATTCCACCATAGCTTGATTCCCTAAGGCTAAGGAAACTAATGTGGGGGGAGGGGCATCCCAGATTATTGGAGGAGTAGCTCAGCAGCCTAATGAGGCCAGTGAATCTGGACATGGTTAAATGGGATGGTTATGATGGTAAGTAAAAGTGAAGCTTCACTGAGCAGGGAATCAGGAAACATGGATTAATTTTCCAACACTGCTATCACCTATGAAATCCTAACCTCTGGATCTCAGTTAATTCCCTTATGAAATGAGAGAGCTATGTCAGTTTATCTCTAACTTCCCTTCTAACTCCAGAATTTGTGACCCTAAATGGCTGATTCTAGAGTCTAGCTGTAGGAGAAAGGAGTCAGTTGAAATGCCAAAAGTAGGAAATTGATAGGAAGGATCAAGGTGGCTGTGATGCAGCTTCAATAAAAGTGAAGGTAGATGAGGGGGTTAATGCTAGTCAGGCTCATTCTCAATCTTTTCCATCTTTAAAATTTGTATCTGTGTTCAAAAAAAAAAAATTAAAACCAGTTTGCCACTTTTTTATAGCAAATATTGTGGATATTGTGAATTTAATTGGCTATGTTTGACACACACAAACGTAAACATTATTTATTTTAGTTTTAGATCTAAAATGATCATTAACACATCAAAAATAAACAGTTTACTTATAAGGGTGTATTTTTCTGCTTTTAAGCAGAAGATAACAAGAGTATCTTATGCCTTCCTGTGCCTATAATCATATTACAATTTGGAGTAGCTAACTAGGTTTCTTGAACCCACTGTTACAGAACTGGCTAATCCATAATTCAGTAGGTTCTTGGCTTTCAAGTTGCCTTATTGACAAGCCTCAAGAAAGTAGATGGAACTAATTAGCACTCAAGCATTATAAAATAGGAAGAATTAAATAAAGCAGCTTTAATATTAAACTCAGACCCCTATGAAGATAGTCCCGTTAGTTATGGGGATTTTGAAATGATGGACAGGCTAAACCAAAACTCATAATCCTATTACAATCTCCTACACCCACCTAATAAGCTTCAAGAGCCGTTTCCTTAGAGTCTAGGATATTGCCATCTTCCTCTAGGCTTTTCCCTATATAGCTTATAAATTCTTTACTGTTCCCAATAAGTACTTTGTTATTTAACATAGTGTAAAAGAGAGTATGTAAGTATATATACATATTGATGCATTTTGACTATAATAATGCCGTTGGCCTGTAGGGAATTTCAGATTATTAATAATTTCAGAGGAAAGCTTTTTAAGAAGAAAGCTCAAGGCTTAGCTGTAATGAGGCATTTGAAAAGGAGGAAGAGGTATGTTTGTGTACATAATGAAAGTATTGAGCCCTTTGGAATGTTATGAGCCATGGTGTACTAATAAAAGATCTTTTCATTTCAGTGTTCCAGCAGACATCTCTGTACCCCTGAGTACCCTGACAAAATGCCTTTAGCTCACATTTCCTTTTAAAAATTTCTACTTCCTGACATTTGCTACTGGGGATGAGGGTGTAGCAAGGTGAATATGATGGAGAAAGGAGAGCAATAGTAAGAAGTAGATAAATTGATGGTTTAGAATAATGAGCTCATTTTCAGCTGAACTGTGTGGTTCATATGAATTAATTAACCCCTTACAAGCATTTGTCTGACAGTCCTAAATTCTCATTTAGTTCAATGAGTTTTTTAATTATCATTTCACTAAATAGCACTAAAAACTGTTTATATCCTGACATTATGGGAGCTTTGTAGAATTCTCTTCTATAAATCATCCAAACTTGTTTACAATTTGCAGTGGTCTTATATTTCTTCTGGTATGTGCTCAGTTTGCTGTTTTGCTGTTTTAAAAAATATTTTCAGGGTACTAATTGTAGAATATGCCTTAAAGTTTGGCTGGCCTTCTAAGGGTGAAGAACATCTGTAGAGAACATTTTCACATTTTCATTGGAAGAATGTAGGCTTAAACTATTATCTGTCATTTTAAACAAAATTAATCCAATGATGCTAAAATAATATAGAATGATTAATTACTCATTCTTAAGACCTGTGTCATTTAGTTCTTGGTGATAAGATGGGGATAAAGCACTTTTACCAAGAAAGAGAGAACTGAGAGTATTATATTGACAAAGCTGAAAAACAGTATGAAAACGCTAGAGAAGGGCAGCCTGGGTGGAACAGCGGTTTAGCGCCACCTTCAGCCCAGGGCATGATCCTGGAGTCTCAGAATCAAGTCCCATGGCAGGCTCCCTGCATGGAGTCTGCTTCTCCTTCTGCCTGTGTCTCTAGGTCTCTCTCTCTCTCTCTCTCTCTCTCTCTCTGTGTGTCTCTCATGAATGAATAAATACAATCTTAAAAAAAAAAAAGGTTGGGAAATATGTTTGAGAAATACGCTTGACTAGGGCTATCGCCTACTGCCTATGGCCTGTATGTGCAATTACTTTTTCTTTTCATACTAAAACTTGAGGTAATATTAATAAGTATTGTATTTAATTATGTCTTTGTTGACTGCAAGGAAATCTTGCTATTTTTTAAATTGAAGAGTAATTGACATATAGTAGCTTCAGGTATATAACAGTGATTTGATAATTATATGCACTACAAAATGGTCACCAAGGTAAGTCTAGTTATCATATATCACCATATACACTTGTTACAATATTATTAACTATATTCTCTATGCTGTATATTACATCCTCGTGTCTTATTTACTTTATAACCAGGAGCTATATAAATTGAGCATTTATTGAAGAGATACAGAGAGGCTCAAGGGAATTTGGGAGGAAATATCCTATATCTAGACCTAGATCCCTGAAAATGGGATCCTCATTCCACATTCAAGTTGTTTCTGGGATGCCACTCAGCACAAGCTGATGACCCTTTTCTGAAGCGTACTTTGCTTATCCTGTGCTTGGAGGGAGACTCTACTTCTCCTGGTGTGACTGCCCCTTCTAGTTCCTGACAAAGACTCTTGGTCCCAATTCCACATTTCTTTTTTTTTTTTTTTTTCAATTCCACATTTCTGTGAAAGGAATGCTATTTGGTGCTCCTCCCCTTTTTGCGTTAGGGCCTAGGATGGCTGCCCTTTAGGTCAGATTCCTACCCAGGTTCAATTAGCTGTTACTATTTATGGTATATAATAACTAATTTAATTCTCACAACAATCCTATTGGATGGGTTAAGTACTATTATTCCTTTTATAGAGGGAGAAAATTAGGCAAGAAGAGATTAAGTAACATTTCCAAGGTCATGTATTTCCATGGTCTGTGACCTGAACCAGCATATTCTACTGATAGGTGCTATATGTTGGGTTAGAAGATCTGCTTTCTAGTCCTTGACTTGCCACTATGTGAATGACTTGGAGGAAATCACTGTAATCTTCCTGGGCATTCAGCCATTTCACAAACAGTTTAAAAATTCTAAATAAATAAATAAATAAATAAATAAATAAATTCTTTCTCTATTTTCCCCCTCTAAAGGGGGAAATAGAAGCCCAAT
Organism: Canis lupus baileyi; assembly: GCF_048164855.1. NCBI lineage: Eukaryota > Metazoa > Chordata > Mammalia > Carnivora > Canidae > Canis > Canis lupus. The sequence goes on along the minus strand of NC_132876.1, from coordinate 53,423,932 downwards.
AACACATGATAGGCAACCTTTTGGACATCCAAGGACAGGAAACAGCAGTCAGATCATAAGAGTGCCCTGGACTGGAAACAAAACTGACAAATTGAAAACATAAGTTACTTTTTCTATCCTTTCATGGTCTCACTTATCTCTGTCTACTTTTTATCTATTGATTTCCTTTGTTTAAACATGACTACCATAGGTATATAAAGCATGACCCTTACTTCAACTGCTATTCTTTATGTGACATTGGTCTCTTTGGCAAGGATAAGGTCACATGGTTCATCGGATTGCTACCTCTTCCAGGAACTGTATGGAAGAGCATATACGCTAAGAATAAAATATGGGAAGGGCAAACAAATGTATAGATCTTTGCTCTACCCATAATTCTAGTACTATAACACTGTTTTAAATATATTGTGTATTTCTCCATAGATCATCGTTTTTGCTACAAACATATTTTTTTTCTGTTTAATAAGCACTTGTTATATACCAAGTACTTTGCTAGGAGTATATTAGGTGCTCGGCCTCCATTTCCTTACCTGTCAAATGAACAATCCTGTCCACCATTACAATTCTGTACACATGCACACACACATTTATGCATTTATTTATATTTAATGAATATATTGCTCTTACTACCAATCCAACAAGAATTTATTTATCCAAATAAATGTTCTTCAAAGTGCCATAATTTGAGCTAAAGAAGAAATTCAATCTCATGTTCTTTATAATTTTTAACCAAACATTAGTATTACACAGCTTAATTACCCAGCTTATTTATTCTGTTTAGCTCTGAAGTACTCATCTTATTTTCTAAAACTCAAGTCTACTATAAAAGATAAAAGATTTGCTGTTGGGACACTTGGGTGGCTCAGTGGTTGAGCGTCTGCCTTTGGCTCAGGGCGTGATCCCAGAGTCCGAAGATCGAGTCCCAATTGGGCTCCTTGCGGGGAGCCTGCTTCTTCCTCTGCCTGTGTCTCTGCTTCTCTCTGTGTGTCTTTCATGAATAAATAAACAAAATCTAAAAAAAAATAGATTTACTGTCGTTGAAACTATTGAAAAGAATGTGAGGTTGACTCTAAATATATTCCAAAAAGACACTTCACAAATGTCTCACACAATGATAGAATCAAGCAGTGATTGATTGCAACCACATTGTTTAGGCTAGATCTCATTTGTCAATATATGTGGGTTATTTAAAAAGTCATTCACATTACTTATAGTATCAAAATTACAAGAAAGTATATAAAGGCAGTTTAGCGCCACCTTCAGCCCGGGTGTGATCCTGGAGACTCGGGATCGAGTCCCATGTCAGGCTCCCTGCATGGAGCCTGCTTCTCTCTCTCTCTCTCTCTCTCTCTCTGTCATGAATAAATAAATAAAATCTTTAAATAAAATACAAATGCTAGTTCAAGCTATAGTTAGCCAGTTATGTGACTGAAAAAATCATTTCGTTGGGCTCTTTCCTGAAGTTTTAAAAAGAAAAAGAATTCTATTTCCCATTTATTTAAACTGTTATAACCCATGATCATTATACTTTTCTTTTCTTATGCCCACATAGAAAAAATATGATCAAAATACTATGGACACACCAAAAACTAAGTAGATGAATTTAGAGCTTTTAGAAGACTGGGAACACCACCCTGCCACAGATCTCTCCCCAAACCAGCCAATTTCATTCATCTTTATTTGTTGTTGTTGTTGTTGTTGTTGTTTTACCATAGTTGTACAGAATCAGTGCTGTAATTATAGGCAAAAGCCAACCAAGTAGATTTACCAAATCTTTTGGTGCTTCCCTGGTTTTATGTTGGTGTTAGACACTATCTTACTGTGATGGCTATGTAGCTTGAGTATGTAGATATGTATGAATATATCTCTTCTGACAAGTTCAAAATCATAGCATTAAATATTCTTTATTTAAGAAGTGATTTGAGAAAAGCGTTGTATATATTTTTTCTCTTTTCTGTAGATTAAAATATCTTAATTTCTCTCTTTAAGTTATTCTAGATTAGTCATTCTAATTTCTAAGAGGAATATAAGACAATTTTAAAGCTAAAATTATCATTCTATCTAAGCAGTATAATCTCATGAACACACGCTTTTTCTGAGACTTAGGATAATAAATGTTTTATTTAATTCAAGAATAGCTGATATGAAAGTCCATCATAAATGTGATTTCAGAAGTTTCAAATGTTAATCACAGCTTCCATAATCCAAAGCCCTGTGTTTCTCATTTAATTTCAAAGTAAGTCACTTGTTAGTTACACTAATTTATTTTTGTGGTTGTCACACAAAGATTTGAAACCAGTACACAGTCTTCCTTCTTTCTAATAGACTAGTATACCAGCTTCTACACTTTTCCTGTGGAATTATACTTTAGGTTCTAAGATACAGTGTGGAAGAATCCTGCTGAATGTGACCCTGAGGGGCACCTAGGTGGCTCATTCGGTTGAGCGTCTGACTCTTGGTTTAAGCTCAAGCCATAATATTAAGGTAGTGAGATCGAGGTTTGCATTGGCTCCATAACCAGTGGGAAATCTGCTCCAGATTCTCTCTCTCTCCCTCTCCTCTACGCCTCCCCTCACTCATGCACACACACTTTCTCTCTACCCCCCTGAAGTAAATAAATAAATCTTTAAAAAATAAATTAAATAAATGTGACCCAGGAACTACCTTTGTACAGGACATGTTTTTGGTGTTAATCACAGTCCTGACTCATTCCTGTCCTGGCCTTATGTCTCATATTCTCTGTTGTATGTTTACAAGCTGGCTTTAATGGCTAGGGAGGAAAGAAAAAGAAAATAACTATAACATGAATAATAAATTTTTTATAAGTTGAAAATAACTTTAACATATATTTCACAGTCTACAGGGGAATAAGCAGATATTCTTATATCCGCTGTGTCTGTTTGGTGTTTTCAGATACCATAATTTATCCCTCTGGAAAATCCTAGCAGAGACCATGTATTGAATATGAGGGTACACAATTAGATGCTTAATCTAAACCTAGAACAATGTTATTTGAGCTGATTTGTAGAGGGTCTATAAAAGCTGAAAAATCAGCTTGACAACATTCCTGCTGGGATTGGCCTTCATTAAATGTTTGTGGTGGTATTTGTAGTCCATGCCACTTTAGTCAAATCACTAGGGTTTAGGAGATGATGCATACAGTGAAACTTGAGTTCACTGCTTATCAGGGAATAAATGAAGGCTCCCAAGCTGAAGGTTCATTTGGTCAGTCTATAAGAGTTGTCAATCAGAGCAAGCTGGCAGGGGAATTTTTTTTTTTTTAAATAGAAGCAAAATTTTCCCACTTAGAATTTTTCCACACCGTATCCTGAATGCCATTACATTGTCCATACCAGGGAGTAGAATAGTGGGCCATTATAATCTTCCTAATGTGAGCCACTGACCTCTGTTACTTATGAGCATAGCTGCTGCTATCCACTTTGTAAATATTGTCATTACTTAGGATGAATAGAATAGAATGGTTCTCAAAGTACTCAAGACTTCTGTTATATTCATTAGCCCCAGTATCCTACCACAGTGTCACACATAGAAGGTTTTCAGTTGTTTGTTGATCTTAACACCAAGAACAGAAACCACTGTGCAAATCAGTGTAGCTTATATATAGCCTTTACCAACCCATTCCCCATCCTTCTTGATCTAACAGAATTTGATAAAATTATTTCTTATATTTTTTCCATATTGTCAAGTGTGTATTGTTTTATACTTAGCAAGCCTAAGTTATTTAAGTTTGATTTTGGTATATCTATTGGTTGAGATAAATAGAATATTTCAAAGGGCTTTTCTTAATAAATTTTTGTAAAGGAAACCAAGAAAGTTTGAATAAGCAATTTATTAGGTTTTTTAAAGATTTTTTTTTCATTTAGGTACTCTTTATACCCAACCAGGGGCTCAAACCCACAACCTCGAGATCAAGAGTTGCATTGCTTTATTGACTGAGCCAGCCAGGAACCCCTGCAATGTATTAGACTTTTTGTGCACATTTTATTTAACACTACAGGTGAATCACTTTATTAACTACATATATGATTGTGACACTGATACTATATCCATAGTATGTGACAAATCACAACAAAGATATTATGCTGTATATATCTGTTGTAACTTGAACAGACTGACAGGTGGCACAGTTCACCTCATCAAATATGCAAGAAACCCTGGTAAGATTAAGAAAACAAATAGTTCAGCTAAGAAAATGACAGTCCGATGATGGTATGACAGGCTCTAATTATTAGCATAACCAGTATAATGTGAATGTATAATGTAAATTATATAGTTTTTAAGTCTTTTTTAATCAGCACCAAATTAATCTAGAGTTGTATTTATAAATCTGTGTTCATGTCTAATATTTAAAATTAATTCGTAAAACAATACTCTTCTCGAATAGAGATTTAGAAAATCTATTCCATTAAATATAAGTTGATTTGATTTCCAGGGGGCATCCATTAGTACAAACATCATGAAAGGGCCACTGCCCAAAATGTTGATTCCCTGGCTGATACCTGGAAGAAAAATAAACTTACATTTAATGGAGTAGACTGTCTAAATCACTGTTTTGAGAAGAGTGCACATTCATGAATATGTATTCATTGCAGAATTCAATAGATTCTAATAGTGAAGGACATTTGTATCATAAAAAGTAGCATTTATTCATTAACTTAGTACTTTCTAAAGAAAGAAGCTAGAATGCAACTTGGGATGGAATGCTGGCAATAACCAGTTCATTTATTGTGTGACACGTTCATCATGGTCTATATAATAACCAATGAAATAAAAATGTGTTATATATGATCTGTAGTCTAATATTTATCCTGAACCAATATAAAAAATGTACTATTTGTAATTTTGTCTTATCCAGTGCTCTGGGTTCAGTATAATACCTGTTTGCACATCTCAAATAATTTTTCTGTTTATTTCTTCTTTTCTGCAATAGTAAATCATCCTTGTGCAACATGGGCTAATCCAAGATCAGCTACACAAATGGCCTGAATGCTATTTTAAACAAGGTTGGGTGATTGTACAACATGACTTTTTAAGATAGTCAAATGCCAAAGTTTCCAGTAGAAGAAACAAGATACTCATTTCAACCAGCCCCCTTACTTTCTGCCTAGGTACTAGGTACCATATGTAACCATCTCACTATATCTCCTCAACGTTCCTGAACATTGGGATTTGTTTTCTCAAGTTTAAGAAGAATGGAGGATTCAAGTTAAGTTGGTTCACAAAGGTTACAGCTAGTGAGCTGCTGAATCAGAATCAGAACTAGTATGTCTAATTCCAAATTGCATGCTCTGGTATTTCCTTGCAATGTTGACTTTCACTTGGGGGCTCATGCAAAAGATTTATGAGATGACTCAGATTTTCTTCTGTCACACTCCTAGAAACACTTGTAGCTGATTTTCTTAGTTCTTGCCTCAAATAAGACTAGTAACATTACCACATTTTAAAAGAATGAGTGATTAATTTGTGGAAATATTTGTTGGAATACTTTTTAGAGTTTTCAAATCAGAGAGTTGAAAATTCATGCTGTGCTTTAGGCATTATTGATCTTAAGCCATCTCATGCAGGTAGATATAAATCCTTTTCTTTAAGACCTCTGGTGAAAAACAGTTCAGGCTTTTCCCTGGTAATTTACCTTACCTGAAAAGGCTTACTGATAGTTGTATGCACATTATTATGACCAATGACATAATGCTCAGTTCCAGTGAATTAAGCCAATAAAATAATAATCCTTTTAAAAATTATAAATTTCAGAGGGTACCTTGAAATTACTTAGAGGAAGTTTGTGATTTTGCCAATTTTTTAGGAAAGGCAGTTTAGTCTAAACTTTTAAACGAGCAGGCCTTGAGTGGGTCACAAGAAGATCTTTATTTTGCATTTGGATTCCCTTTGTACTTTCTTTTGAGAGAGAACGAAAGAGAGAGAAAGAATCTCAAGGAGACTCCGAGCTGAGCTCAGAGGCTGCCCCGGGGCTTGATCTCATAACCCTGAGATCATGACCTGAGCCAAAATCAAGACTCCGATGCATAACTGACTGAACCAACCAGGCACCCCTGGATTCCGTTAATACTTTAAATCGCAGATCTGTACCTTAAATGTAAATGAAAAGAATGTTAAAAATTGATATAACTTAAAAAATTATCACAGTTCTTTTCGGGTAGCTTTACTCTTCAGTTTAAGTATCCTATCCTATATTGTAACTGGTTGCTTGTTTGTCTTTTTAACAAGACTGTGAGCAATTGGAGAGCAGTGTATTATTCATCACAGTGTCTCTAGTATTTAGCATAATGCTTGACACAGAAGTGGTCAATAATTATCTGTTAAATAAATGAATTCATTTCTCCAATTGATACTGCTTAAACCAGCCTTTCTCATACTTTCCCACAAAGGCATCCTGCTAATTTACTGTTGTTTTTCTATCTTGGTTCATATTATTTCTGTCACCTGGAGTTATCTTTCCTTCTCTTCTTCACCTAAATGAATCCGACTAGTTTGTCCTGGTGTAATTAGTTGATAAGTGAGTTCTGTTCTGACTATTCCAGCTATCACAGAGTCACGCCCCCCATACCCATACTCTTTTAGCCCCCATGGGCTGTCCCATACACTTTAGCCTTTGATTATATTATTTGTCAAATTTTTAATGTTTGACCTTGTCTCTCCAACCATTATGAAAAGTGCCCATGTTTTACACTATTTTTTCTCCCCTTCATGACCTAACCATAAATTAGACCAAGAGATGACAAACTGGCCTATAGGTCAAATCTGGCCCAAATTCTAAGAATGATTTTTACATTTTTAAAAGATTGAAAACAATCACAAGAATATTTTGTGATGTGAAAATTAAATGAAATTTAACTTTCCATAAGTAAAGTTTTCTAGAACATAGTCATGTTTGTTCATTTATATATTATCAGTGGCTGCTTTGGGACTACTACAGCAGAGTTGAGTACTTGTGACAGAGACCATATGGTCCACAAAGCACAGAATACTACTTGGCCCTTTACAGAGAAATTTTGCCAACTGCTGGACTAGACCAACAATGAGCACTTATTAATTAAATAATTCAATATCTTATGACTATTCCATTATGAAACAAAATACTCTGAAAGGACTGATAATTATGTAATATTACCTTAAATAAAGAAAAAAAATAATAAAAGAAATCCTTGGAGTGTAGATAATTCTTGTCTTTCAGTTGATGAGATACAAAAATTTCTGTTTTCTCCACCCATGGTAAACTGACTTAGCCGTTCAAAGCTTTCTCAACATGTGCAGAACCTCTTCATGTAGAGATTCTTTTTTTTTAATTATTTATTTATTCATTCATGAGAGACACAGAGAGAGAGAGGCAGAAACAGGCTCTATGCCCAGAGCCCGACATAAGACTCTATCCCGGGTCTCCAGGATCAGGCCCTGGGCTGAAGGTGGCGATAAACCGGTGAACCACCCAGGCTGCCCTCATGTAGAGATTCTTAAGAACAGGGTAGATGATTGTCATTCTGGACTGGATAACCATAAGTATTGTACAGCTCAATGATTCCTGGAATCTCTTCTATATGTAAACCTTGCTTTATGAAAAATGAGAAAATTGATTTGTGAAAATGAAGTCTTCTCATCCCCCAAACCTTCCTTACTCTTCTTTTTTGTCAGAACCCTGCCCCTTCAGTTTTGGTTTAATCTAGTTCTTTTAATTAAGTAGGAGAAAATTAAAGTTAGCAAAGTTTAAATCAAGCAGGTTTGATTTAGTGATACAAATCTGTGGTTTGTCAGGTTTTCAAGGCATAATCCTGGCTTCAACCTTATCTGACAGGTTGTCAGCCTAGCCAGTCTGCGGATGTAAACCAGAGCATCTCATCCTTTCAGGCATGACTTGCTATTTATCTTCTGAGGCATAATTTACTATTGCCCTAAAGAAAATGAGTAGGGTTAAGTAAGTATAAAAGGACCCTGTTTGCTTCAGCACAATTACTTCATTCACTATGCAGTTGTCAGTGACTAGGCCTACAATATGTATAGGTATATTTCAAATGAAGGAAGGAGGAATCCTCTAAACATAGCTTATTTGATTAATGTAAATTATTCTTTTACTCACTGAATATGTAAAGCATGTAAATTTAGTCCTGCTGTCAAAAAGTAGCTCTGTGCCATTAGCTTCTGCAGCAGACAAGGCCTACTGCATCCTGTTCTGCATTTTCAGAGAGGTAATGCTAATGACAGCTTGAGCAATTGCCTTAATGAGCCAGAAAGGTGTTCTTTCTTATTCGCATTTAGCTACTTACAGTCATTTGAAATAGAGATCATCTGTAGATATTACAGAGTGAAAAAAGCCATGGGTTATCTTATTAATGTGTTTCTCCAAGCCTGTTAAGAATGAACCATCAATCAGTCGTTAGCCAAGAAAATGGCTTGTTGTCAGTGCTATCTAGGTGATATGCCATTTGAAATGCAAGTTTTAGATTCTAATTACCATGCTAGCTAAGTAAATACAGTTGTCAAGCTTCATCTCTTGGTCATTTCAGGAAAGGTTGTAGGGCTTCCCAAATCAAATTGATTACAAAATAGCATTAGTATTATAAGCCTAAAGTGAACAACATGACCCATTTTTTAAAAAATAAGGCACTGTACATGAGTCATCAGGAAGATGTTAGAAATCCACCCACATGCACCATCTTACATGTAAAATTCAGCTCAATTGCTGACTTACTTTGTGGTGTTAGAACCCAACACATTAACATTAATACTTAAAACAAATTTTCTCTTAACTAAGTCTTTCATTCTAAGTGAAATGTTCATATTTTCTTACTAATATTGATCTGTTTGAGATAATTCATATCACATTAATATAAAGATTGATAAAATCATGTTCAAATTTTGGTTTAATTAATGAAATATATGCCTGTAATTTGGTGGTGTTTTGATTTGGTTACTTAATATAGCTATACTATTCACAATGGTTCAAGAGAAATAGGGGTTTAACACACTAATATTATAAAAGTATGCATTTATACTTAAGCCACACCACTCAGCCAAAGATTAGCATAAAGTGGCTACGTTCAGCTTGGGATTGTGATAGAAGTGAAATAGCAAAATTATAATCACTCCAAGATAAAATTCCTCTCTGTCACCATGTCTGCATCTTGCCTAATCTTTTTTTTTATTATTATTATTTCCATTTTGCCTAATCTCAATTAAGTTGTATGTCTCCTGGGTCTGGGGACTGAAAGTCTGAAATTCAACCAATATTTAAGAACTTAAAAGTTCTTTTGTACAGAAGTTGTACTGTGAGATACGACTTCAAAAAAACCTGAGCTGTAGAATTTTTTTAATTGAATGAGTAGTAGTAGTTTAAAAAATCTATATCATTTTCAGATTAAATAATCCATTTTGCTAGAAAGAAAAAGTCAAGTGAATCATTCTATAGTTTTCAGAAGGTGAATCAAATAATTCCTAAATTGAATTCAAGGATCATGTGAAATTCTCTTTCCCTATAAATGTCTTATTGAAATCTCATATTGATTTCTGTGTGTGTTTAACACCTGAAGTGTAGGGACTATTAAAGAATTCAGATTTAATGCCTATGTAATAGGGTACTTTTTCAGTTACAGACCTTCATGAAGCTTCCAATTAAACAACATGGAGGAGTTCCTCATCTCAACTACATCATAAATGACAAAAACTCAGCTCTTAAGGCATAATTTGGTGATAGGTGGAAGAGTGATTCTTATAATAAGCTAAACTATTTGTGGAATTTTCCAAGGCAGCTTGCATCATAACTTTCTTATAAGGAGAAACATTTCATGAGAATCTTTTGGTGTTGCCACAATTGTGTAACAATCCCCAAAGAAGCGTGATGTGCATATACTTAAACCATTCATTTCATAATGCATATTGCTAGTAAAGCCAAACTTTCTATTCCACAATTATAAACTCATGGAGATGGTAATTATAGTGCATTATTTGTCAAATTTTATTATTTTTTCAAATCCCAAAGAAAATGTGATATTCTACCATGTCTTTGAATCTCAGATTATGTAAATTTGTTTATCTGTAACACATTATTTGGTTGCTCTGCAGCTCTGTTTTCAAGGTGATTATGCTAAAATCTGTGTTGATTTACATCTAGGCATATGGGTATATTTGAAATCACCTAATTTGAAATTGTAGTTCTTAGAGTTAGCGCTAAGAAATGTAATTCTGTAAAGAATATTTTGAATGAAATATTGAATAAATTAGTAGAAACATAGTTAAGTTTTCAATGCATCCCCAAATATTAGGCTTGGAAAGTGGTACTTTTCTACCTTAATTTTAAATCTTGTACATTTTATAGGTAAAAGGCAAGTTTATCCCTATATTAGGCAAATCAGATTAAATGCAAGTTCTACTAATTCAGAGAAACTAGGCTCATTTGATGTTAATGTAATGCTGGTTAAAAAGTAACTAGATAAGGAAATTCTTGGTTCCTTCCTATAATTTCCAATCTTTTTTTCCCCAGTTTTCTTGTTTTGTTAAATCTACAGTTAGATTATAATAGAATGCCATGGGACTGCATTGTTCCTTAAATCTCATGATTAGTTGTTTTTAATTCCATTCCTGGTAGAGCCATTTTTAAATTATCAAACTTTTTCTGTAAAAAGAAAAAGGAAAATTTTGACTTACAATGTGACTTACAAACTATCCCAGTGATTGGTTGTATTTGAGAAGGATATTGCACCTCTTTCTTCTCCCTTCGAAATCAGTAATACTGCATATTTCCTTTCTGAAACAGAATGAACCATACCTCACAGTTCTCTTATCTGTGGCAAACCTATAATTCCTGAGTCCTTACTTTCGTCCTTGTTGGGGGCTACTTCTCTCTGACTAGTTTGTGGTCATCAGAGAATTACAACAGGCAGAGAGTATGTCTTATCTTTCTACTGGAAAGGTGTTGTCTACCTCAGACAACTGAAACTTGAGCCAAACCCATGTCCCAGAAAAAGAAAGGCCAGGAAGTCATTTTGCTTTCTGGGAAGCTTCAGAGATCAGGGAAAAGAATAGGAGGGAAAGCGTTGGCATCTATTCCAGAGTTGTCCTGGATTGTTAAACTTTGATCTAATCTCTCAATAAGTACATCATCAACATTCTGTGATACCTCATACATGCAAACAAAATACTAGCAGTTGCAGGTTTTCTTTAAAATCGTGCCCTTTGTTCCCTTGCATGTTCCATTTCCCCAATTAACTTTGTGAGCCCTGGGCAAGTTAGTTAACCTCTCTGAGCCCCAAAGGCCTCATCTATAAAATGAGTGATTTGAATAAATGATCTTTATGATCCTTTCCATTGCGAACATTCTATGCTGTGAAACCTCAAAACTATAAACTACATGAGAGTAAGAGCCATTGTTTTTGTTTTAATATTTTAAATCTCTCCAACAGGGCCTAATTGAGTTCATTACCTTGCTCCTGCTCTGTGAAACAGAGAATAGATTTTTGAAGACAGCTCTAACATTTCTATCTTTCTAAGATTAGAAATTGGACATTCTGAGGGTGCCTTAGGTGGCTTAGTCAGTTAAGCATCTGCCTTCAGCTCAGGTCATAATCTCAGGGTTCTGAGGTTGAGCCCTGCATTGGGCTCCCTGCTCAGCGGGAGCCTGCTTCTCCCTCTGCCATTCCCCCTACTGTGCTGACTCTTCTTTTTCTGTCAAATAAATAAAATCTTTTTTTTTTTTTTAAAGAAATTGGACATTCTGTTTTAATTGCAGGTCAGGTTATTTATCAGGTATAGATATCATATGAACTTGCATATTTCAATAGTAAAAGCATTGTGGGAAATGAATCATTGGGATGAGATTTAGAGGAATAATACTTCAATAATCAGCTATAAAGGAATTGTGAGTTGAATTATATCCCTCCCACCTCCCCCAAGAAAGATATGTTGATGTCTTAATACCCTGGTACCCGTGAACATGACCTTGTTTGAAAATAGGGTCTTTGTAGATGTGATAAAGTTGAGGTAAGATCATACTGAATTAGGGCAAGCCCTAAAACCAATAATTGGTATCTTTGTAAGAAGACCATGTGGAAACACAGGGATCAAGAGGCCCACAGGGAGCATACCATGTGATTATGGAAGCAGAGATTACAGTGATGCAGCTGCAAGTCAAGAGATACCAAGGACCAATGGCAACCACAAGAAGCTTAGGAAAGAGGCACAGAACAGATTCTCCTTCAGAGCTTCCGGAAAGAACCAATGTTGCCTGCACGTATTTCATACTTCTAGGCTCCAGAACTGTGAGAGAATACATCTCTGTCCTTTTAAGCCACCCGGTTTATGGTAATTCATTACAATAGCCATAAGAAACTAATAAAGACTGTTTGGATACCAGCCTAAGGAAAGCCCCAAGGAATATGGCTCTGGACTAGACCAATTATAGTTGGCAACCACTGTAGGATATCTACCTTCAGCCCAGGCCATAAATCGAGATGAAAATGGACCATTATGATTTCTTTTGGAGCAACCCAGAATGCTGTAAGAGATTAGGAACTATCTTATAAAGACTGTAATCAGACTAAACTAGTATCCTATTTGTTGTAGCTATTATTCGTCCCTTGAAACCCACTTCTGATCAGCATTTCATACTCACAAGCCGAAGGTTAAGGCTGCAGAAAGACTACTCCTTAGAGTTATCATCCATTTATTGATAGACTTTATCTACCTTTTTTTTTTAAAGATTTTATTTATTTATTCATGAGAGACAGAGAGAGAGAGGCAGAGACACAGGCAGAGGGAGAAGCAGGCTTCATGCAGGAAGCCTGACATGGGACTCCATCCCAGGTCTCCAGGATCACGACCTGGACTGAAGGTGGCGCTAAACCACTGAGCCACCCGGACTGCCCCATACCTTTTTCTACCTTATGCAGGTTTCCTTTGTCTGTTTTTAGTTATCCATTTATACAGTTACATACTAAAGATCTTTGAGCTTGAAAATCATTTTTCAAAGAATGAAGTGACTATATATCCATTTAATCTGCTTATTGCCCATTGAGAATAATCTCTCTCCTACTTTCTACCTATGAAAACCTCATCTGTTCCTCCACCATACATAGCTCAGATCTCATATACCTCATGAAGGCACCATTGACCACCCTATTTTGAAGTAATCTGCTTTCCATAGTTACATAATTTATGCTGTGTAACTCCTTTGATGCTTAGTAAATAGTACCCTTCATTATAGTTTTGTTTTTATATCTGTGTGACTCATCTCCCCCACTAGATTGCTCTTAGAGGATGGGAAATAATTCATGTTGTTTGGTATCTCTACCCTGCACCTACAATACACAAAGAGCAGTGTATGCACATCATTAAGTCTGTTGTGATGAGTACTTTTCAATTATGGTGGACAGATTATGACAGAATTGACAACTTAATTCAACAAATAACTGGTTCTAGGCATAGCCTTATAGAACTAATCATTATTTGAAAAAATCAAGACAATCTATATTCTGAGACTCTGGCACAGAATTTCTTGTTAATAGTGGTTGGCATAATTTATTCTCTTTCCTGTTATTTTCAAGTTATGTTATTGCTTTGAACTCATTTTTCAAAACAATATTTATAAATGTAATTCATAAAAGTATATTATCATTGGCCAATGAAAAGAATTGCTGCCACTTTTAGAAAAGAAACTATGGTTTACTAGAAATTGTGGACCTCCTTACAAAAGTAATGAATTAGCGACCACATACAGCATTATGAAAGCTAGTTATAGTTTGTTTAAACCAGTCTCTTCCTTTATGGCGTTCTCAATCTTTTTAAACAGCTAGGATATAATAACATTTTAAAAATTAAAGTATTTCACATGACCAAGAACATGATATGAAATGAGCAACATTAAGCTCAAGACAATTGAAGCTTCAAATACTGGAACAGACAAGAATTTTAAATAGCCCAAATGAATAAGGAGACAACACTGCTGTGCTTCTTCAGATGCAGTAATAATTAGGCTCAAAGGTTAGCAGGAAGAGATTTTATACCAATAATGGTTCCCAGTATCATTTTTCTCTTATGACTTTGACTTACAAAGATGAAGCTTTTATTTGAAGATTTGATACAATGCAGCTGCAGACAGCAGGGGGAAGAATTTGGCCAAAAGCCTGGACTCTCTCAAACATCTATGAGAGAGCAAGACTTTGAGAGGGAAAGACTGGGAGAAATTGAGAGATAGAAAAAGAGGTGGGGGCGGGGGAGGGGGACACAATAAAAGAAAGGATTTACATTACCAATGACAAATCAAAGCTGAAAGTTTGCCATGCCTGTTGTCATTCATTGCCATTCATATTTAGAAAGCAGACTGCTGTGATAATTGATTTGATGGTCCAGCTTGAGTGGAAGCACTTTAGGGCAAAGCAGGCCTCAGAGATGCCAAAGAAGCAGAAAAGGTGGGAATGAAATAATGCACTACTTTATCCTCAGAGGCATGTGGCCCAGTTTTTAAGAACAGAAGAACATGCTCTGGGGTAGGGAGAGTAGAATGGGGAGGAAACCTAAAGAACTTAATACAAAATGACCTTATAGCTCTAGTCAGATAAAAATAGGCATTAAAACAGAGACAATAAAAGGACATATTTTACTGACAGGTGAATAATAGGGGATCGTGGTGGAAATAATCTGATTTTTAACGGACTCAGTCCTTGAGAGTACCTTTTTTTTTTTTCCTCTTCTTTTGTATAGAGACAAAAGTGATTCCTTTTCTAAAAAACCTTTTAATTTTTTAAGCTTTTCAAACTAGATTAATAGTTCAGAAGGAGAAAAAGAAAACAATAATTGAGACCGAAAAGCTCTATATGTGCTTGGATTATCTAAACGTCATTGAATTTATTCCCATGAAGCAAAAGGTAATAATAAAGCTTATCCTTAGATTTGCAAGTGGAGCGTGGTTTTCAGCTATTGCTTCCTGCTGATATGAATAAGTTAGGAGACTAAAGTGCCAGTTGAAGGAGGGGGAAAAAAAGAGAGTGAGAAAGATTTTTTTTTTTTAAGTATGGTATTCACTGCTTGACCTCTTAATCACAACTGCCAATTGGATTGTGTGCCCTGTCATCAATTTAAGGGCCTAAACAAAACCAGATAAAAGATACAGCTGTCAAAACACAAATTTTAATCAGAACCTGTTTGTCTTTTGAGGAAATGTAGTTATTTATGTTTTAAAATAGCTCAATCCTTTACTTAGTTCTCTTTCTTTTCTTGCCTGTCTCCCTTCTACCTTCATTGTCCTTTCTGTCTTCTCCTACTTACCTATGTACATGTCTTTATTTCACCAACAGAGAAAGCCTGTTGTCTGGCATCATTGAATCAGACTAGACCTGTTTTATACATATGCAGCCATTATGCAAATATCAATACTCTCACATCAAATCACAATTTCTGTTCTCTTGATAAGTTTTCTCAATTACAGTGAGACATTGAGCATTTTGAGCTTAAAAAAAAGAAAAACAGCCTCAAATATATGACTTGTTTTAGAAAGACTCATATGAAATTAATACAGAGAAAGCAATGCTAGCTATGTCAGTATAATGTATGGCAGTATTTCTCAAAGTCTATTTAAAAAAATCATTGGCATGAGAATTACCTGGGAAGCTTATTAAACTTTAAATTCTCAAACCACAAACCAGATCCACTGATTCACAGTAAATGGCACCCAGGAACCTACATTTTATTTTAACAAGTGCTGCAGATTATTCTTCTGATTACTCCTGATGTTGGAACACCAGAGACATAATGGTTGATCAGATAAACTGTTTTCTGATCCATTTTCCACCATTACTAGTTGTGTAAACTTGGGCAAATGGCCTAGCCTCTCTGAAACTCAATTTCCTCACCCATCAAAGGTACGTAACAATGTTTATTTAATAAGATAGTTCTGAGGATTAAATATGATAATATAAAACACTTAGTGAAGTAGCCAGTAATTATAGTACCAAGATACAGTCAGTACTGTTGATATTGTTTATCTTTCATGATTTAGAAATGGATTCTTGGTCATCATATTACCTCCATTTAAAGTAAATATTAGGTTCTACTTCAATGCTATATTAACCAGTGTAGTACTTTTCATGCCTCAAAGAGTGTATAAGATTAATCATACCTATCACTTCATCTCACCCAATTGGGAAACAAAAATATCTTAGACTAAAATAATAACACATACTTACTCTCATAGAATACTTACTCTCATAGAATAGAATCTTCTTATTAACTGTATATAGGAAAATAAATATACACATTGTTCATATGTCAATGTAATTAGAGAGCATTAAGGTACTGAACTTATTGAAGGAGGGAAGGAAAGACACCTAGGATATCAATGTGATACTATAAATACCAAAAGCAATTCAGTGTGACCAGCAACACCACCTGTCTCACAACCAAAGATAATCAAATATTATCATGACTGAGCAGGGAGAGTCTTTGTTCTCATAGCCTGAAAGAGAGAAGAGATCACTAGATTTTTTTTTTTTTTTTTTAATATCTAATTTCAATGCTCCTAGCTCTGTATCATAGTTGTCTCTGGCTAATATAACAAAAATACCACAGACTGACTAGCTTGAACAACAAACATTTATTTCTCACAATTCTGGGGCTAAAAAGTCCATCCAAGGTCAAAGTACAATTAGGTCCCATGTCTAGTGAGGGCTCACTTCCTAGTTTGTAGAAAGCCACCCATCTTGCTCTGTCCTCATATGACTGAGGAGATTATCTCCTTCATGTCTCTTTTTATAAGGATGTTAATCCCATTTGTGAGGGCTCCACCCTTATGACCTAATTACCATCCAAAGGCCTCACCTCCAAATCCAAATCCTATCACATTGGGTATTAGGTTCAATATATGAATTGGTGAAGGGGTGCCAGACACAAACATGCAGTCTATAATACTCTTGTTACTTCAGATAAACCTCTTACTTGCTGTGCCTCCATGTATAAAATGAGGAATCATATTTGCCCCATCTCAGAGTCTTGAAGTGAGAAGGAAGTGTGGTAAGGTATGTAGTAACCATTTGTAAGCCAAGTTCTACACAAATGTATGGTATTATTTCACAACTTTTCAAATGGAGTGAAAGTCCATTTTGAAAATGTAGTTATCAACATTTGACAGTGATTGCATTCTCATTTTCCAGGGAAGTCCAAAAAATAGATGAAGTTAGAATTTAGAATACTTCATTCATAAAATCCTTGTTTGTGCCTTGTTGATTTTTGCTTGAGGTGCCCAAAATTCATTGATGCATTTTTAAGCAGCTTTTGTTGAATATTCCTTGGTCCAAAAGCTTTCAGCTTTGTGGCTTTGAAGTTCTAATTCCCTGATCAACATCTGAACTTGTGAAGCTTGAAATTTATCATTTGGCATTGACTTATGTGTAAAATTGAGTCAAAACTCAGGGTCCTTTAAACATCTTGAGGCAGATTTTCAGCATGGCCTCATTTTTACTGATGCAGTTATATATTTGTAAGTACAAATTGTCACTTTTGTCCTCAAAAGAGCATAAATTGGTCATTGCATCTGCCATGAGGTAATTGAAGGTGCAAGAAAACACTTCTACAAAAAGGTCTTTATAACACTCCCTTCCCCCAGTAACCCTCCCCTCCCTTCCTCTGTGTGTACAGGAAGAAAAGGAGAAATAATGCTGCAACCAGGCTCTGAATAGAAGTCAACATTTGTTTTCAAGAAAAATAAACTGCATCTAATTTATGTTTCTTTTCTAAAAGCAAAAAAAGATACACATGAGATATTCAGCAATTTAAAACAAAATTATTGTGAAACGTCTTTCACAATTATCATTTTGCTGCAATGTAATATAACACTTTAACTTAAGCAAATGAGTAGTTTTGACTATTGAATAATAGCTTTTGAGAGCCAATTATGGAACTTATAGTACACATACAGTTTTAGGCAACTTAACTGTATCCTCTGAGGTTACTTTAGACCTATAGAGTAACATTTGGTTTGAATATGCCCTTCTTTGCACCAGTGTTCTCTGGGTCCTTTTTGGATTCTAGAGCTAGAGAAAATGAGAATCATAAGAAATGAAGCCAAACTCAATTTAGAGTTTGTTATTTAAACAGTATGTATATTGCCATTGACTTATAAAGTTATCAAGGCTGTGGGGAAACTTTTAGCCATTTCTTGGTATTCCTTGTGGCCATTCCAAGCATTGCCTAGAAATTATTTGCAGTGTCTGATTTTACTCTTCTAGTGATTTATATAAACACACACCTACATATACATACACACATATACTATTTAGCCTGGCCTATTCACAGACAATATATCTACCTAGCCCTGTGCTACTAGGCAGTCTTTTTTGTTGTTGTTGTTACCCTCAGAAACATCAGACTATGATTTAAATGGGAAGTTTCCTTTACTTACGTGAGAAATATAATTTAATGCAGGTTGATCTGTGCATTTCCCCTTGAATGACTAAATTACAAAAGGCCATCTGTAATTCCCTTTCCACTTACTTCAGCACTGTTAAAAAAAAAAAAAGTGTTTAAATGATACCCAGGTAATTGACAGGATTCTTACAGGCAGTTTAAGACCTAATATAAAACCAAATACTCCTTATAAGCCACCAACCCAAAGGATAATAATCAAGAATTTCCCCAATTAAGCTTTATTAGTAAATTTGATGAAAAGGAAGACTATAGATGGTTACTAAAAATGTATTTGTGATGACAGGGTAAGAAAGAGAAAGGTGATAAAAGTCGTTGAGAACATGTTTTTAAAGAATTGCTGTCACATACTTAAACAGTTTAAACTTGTTCTTGTCCTGGTGACAAATACATATCTGAACTAAGATTACTATTTTGTTTTACTTTATCCCTTCTCTTACACAGTAATATCCATAGTGATGACCAGTCCTGGAGAGTGTATTCTATTATGTTAGAAAATCATTGCCTATTATGTAGCTTAAGTGGAAGAGAATTACAACTCACTCCATACTGTCAAGCCATAGAGACAGCAACAAAGATATCCAAATGAAACAAGCTCTGTTCTTTTCAAAACCAAAGAAGTGTAAGAAAAGCATTGAATTTAAGGGCAGAAACTATTCCAGAAAGTTATTGCTAGAATTCAGTTACTAAAGACAGTAATAGATTTACACCTTTACAAAGATTAAGAGTAACACATTGCTTTGAATTACTGTCATTTTGTGTCTTAAATTCATTCAAATGTTGAAAAAGAAAGCATAAAAAAAGAAAAAAGAAAAAGAAAGCAGAACTAAGTTTCAATTTACAATCTTCAGAGGAGGTAGTATAATGGATGAAAATAGTTCTCCTGTACAACCCTCTTACAGGGGCACCTGGGTGGCTCAGTAGTTGAGCTTCTGCCTTCAGCTCAGGTTGTGATCCCAGGGTCCTGGGATTGAGTCCCATATCAGGCTCCCCTCAGGGAGCCTGCTCCTCCCTCTGCCTATGTCTCTACCTCTCTGTGTCTCTCATGAATGAATAAATAAAATCCTTAAAAAAAAAAAAACACTCTTACAAGTTGGTACATTCTGTGGGTAAGTAGTTCCTTGTGACTCTGAATTAGGGGAAATTTTTGATTAGTAGTTTTCTCTAGAGAAAAAAAATAATCCTCATAATTTTATATTTTCATAAGTGAAGTTTTAAAACTGATTTTTTTTCATATTTAAAATCTCCAAAATAAAGAGAAAATACAACCTTAGTTATAA
Organism: Canis lupus baileyi; assembly: GCF_048164855.1. Taxonomy (NCBI): domain Eukaryota; kingdom Metazoa; phylum Chordata; class Mammalia; order Carnivora; family Canidae; genus Canis; species Canis lupus. The sequence goes on along the minus strand of NC_132876.1, from coordinate 53,404,214 downwards.
TTTTTTTCAATCCTCAATCTGAAGAGGTTGAGCCCATTTAAGGTCTATTGGACAGGGAGACAGTACCCTAATAAATGTTGGCTTAACTGACTTTATTCACATAATTGTGGGAATATTATTAGATTTCTTGACCAGAAAGGAGCCTGAGTTTGATTTGTCCAATGTGATTTGAGGAAAGGAGGGGAGCTTAGCATCCTCTGCTCTAAGTGATATTGCTGAAGAGAAGAATGAGAGCCAAAGTTTAGGATTTGGCCAGGGCCCAATAAGATACTCTCACTGAGAAGAAACTGTGATATATGGTAATGCTCTTTCAGACAGTAAAAAGAAGAAACAGAACAGAATTGGCCCTCCACCTGTGGCTTTTCTACCCTCCCTCATTTTATTTAGCTCATCCATGCTAACCTTCTCCTCCTTTCTCTGCCTTAGCCACTTTGTAACTATTCTCTTTGTACATCATCTTTTGCTTTCTTGCAATTAATATTGTACAAAGGGCTTTTTCTATTATAAGGAACAGGGGCTTACTGAGATTTTCTTAGGTGAGATAGTGTTATGGAAAATGGAGAAGAAATACAAAGTGGCTGCCCAGACATGCCTCATCAAAACTAGAATATCCCAATTATAACAGTGGCTCTGGCAATCTGACAGCCTATCTATCTGGTAGCTGCTGGTAGTCTTCCTTTAGGAGCAGGTGTCTGTTGTGCCTAACTCTATTTGTACCTTACTAATCTGTTTACTCTCATGCTTTGCCATTCTGGTGACTCAACTGCTCTATTTTTGTTTTTCTAACTAATTCTTCTTTGTAATCCCTAACTATAAGTGTACTCTCTGCTCTCCTTTCTACATCAAGGTGTCTGCTTATTCATGGCTTCTATTGCCATGTAACTTTTGCTTAACATCCTCTCTCTCTTAGCTTCTGCTGCTGCATACCATTTACATCCCTTTCTGCATGAATTTGTTGCTGTTATTGAGAATAGAGGGTTCCAGCTGGAAAGTGCTCTCCTAATCGTCTAGGTATTTTTCTCTGGTTCTTACTCATTATTTAATCTATTGAGGTAAGTGTCATGTGATACCAAGTGTGTGTGTGTGTCTGTGTGTCTGTGTGTGTATGTATGTATAATATATATTATATATATATTTATAGACACATAATATAAAATATATATAGTTAGTTTATAGTTAGTTTCTCTTTAGAAGGGGACTTTAAGTTATTTCAGAAGAGGGCAGTGCAAACTACAGGAGTTTTGCACAGGATATTCTGTATTTTGAGCCATTGCAACAGGGGACTTGAGGAACTAGATGTTTACTCCTATCATATATCATTGAATCTAAAATGATATCAGTTATAAGATATAAATTAGTTTATGAATTATCAAGAAAGAAAGAAATGCTGCAATTAAACCACAGTATGCTATTGATTATTATATGCATCCCAGCCTGAGAGATGTTATGTGAAAAAAATGTGCGGTTTAGAAAAGGTGAAACAGGATGTCTGCCATATATCTGAGATCATCATGGGATCAGTGGGTCAAGTGAACTTCTAGAGAAGATCCCTAAGGATTGACCTATAGAGTGGGGTAAACGCTAAAGGCTAGGAGCCAGGTCCTAAATCTGGTAGAAAGTAGGCTCTGGAGAATAGACAGCCAGATATCCATCTAAAATTGTGGAAGAGGCCAGTCACTGGTCCAGAGTATAGTTTGAGTCAAAGATCTGACAAATATAAGAAAGTGGATCCAAGAGGAGAAAGGAATATGTTCTCATATAGGTAGATCAGGGAATTCTGTTTCTGTTAATCTCCACTTATGCTCTGGGATCAGTTCAGTGATTTCTTTTGTTTTTTAAAGCACTTTTTTGTTTATTACTTGTACATGAACTGTACAAGTAGGATAATTTCATAAAACAAATGTATTTCGTCTGTGAGGTGCTGAAAATGGCATGGTCAGGGAGAGTTAAGCACAGACTTGTGACATATTAATGAAAAAACTCTAGTTGTTGACTGGTGTTTTGTTGTTGTTGTTGTTGTTATTAGGAGGTTAAGATAGCTTTAATCCTAGTGATAAATCAATATGGAAATCTTTTATTTTTTTATCCATGAAAAGCTTATTGCAGTAAAATTTATATAATATAAAATTTATCATTTAACCATTTTATAGACAAATTTTAAACGTGTTTTTATTTGAAAGATTGAATGTTTTCATTTACTACATTTAATTTTTTTTCCTTGTGTACAGTTGACATCCAATGTTATGATAGGTTCAGGTATATAATATAATGATTCAACTTCTCTATGTTGTACTAAGTATGCTCACCATCGGTCATTGTACAACACAATTACAATATCATTGACTATATTCTCTGTGCTGTGCTTTTTATTCCTGTGACTTATTCTTTCCATAACTGGAAACCTGTATCCCTCACTCCTCTTCACCCATTTTGCCTATCTCCTTATCCTCCTTCCTTCTAACCACCATCAGTTTTGTTTTTACATATCTGATTCTGTTTTTCCTTTGCTCATTTTTTTTAGGTTCTATATATGAATGAAATCATATGGTATTTGTCTTTCTCAGTCTGACTTATTTCACTTAGCATAATACCGTCTAGGGTTCCATTCATATTGGCACAAATGGCACAGTCTTACCCCTTTTCATTGCTGGGTAGTATTCCATTGTATATTAAATGTATATATAGATACGTATCTGTATATGTACATACTACATCTTCTCTATCCATTTGTCCGTTGATGAACCCACTTCCGTATCTGATTATTTTAAATAAAGCTTCAGTAAACATAGAGGTGCATATATCTTTTCAAATTAATGTTTTTTTCTGGATAAATACCCTAGTACTGTAATTAATGAATTACATAGTCTTCCTATTTTTAATTTTTTGAGGAACCTCCATACTGTTTTTCATAATGGCTGTTACCAATTTAAATTTCCACCAACAGTGCATGAGGGATCATTTTTCTCCACATCATCATTAACACGGGTTAGTTCTTGTGTTTCTTATTTTAGCCATTCTGACAGGTGTCAGTTGATATATCACTGTGGGGTTTTTTTGTATATTTTTTATTGGAGTTCGATTTGCCAACATATAGTGTAACACCTAATGCTCATTCAATCAAGTACCCCACTAAATGCCCATCACCCAGTCACCCCATCCCCCCGCCCACCTCCCTTTCCACTACCCCTTATCTGTTTTCCAGAGTTAGGAGTCTCTCATGTTCTGTCTCCCTTTCTGATATTTCCCACTCATTTTTTCTCCTTTCCCCTTTATTCCATGTCACTATTTTTTATATTCCCCAAATGAATGAGACCATATAATGTTTGTCCTTCTCTGATTGACCTATTTCACTCAGCATAATACCCTCCAGTTCCATCCACGTTGAAGCAAATGGTGGGTATTCGTCATTTCTAATGGCCAAATAATATTCCAGTGTGTGTGTGTGTGTGTGTGTGTGTGTGTAGGCTCCTTCCACAATTTCAATATTGTGGACATTGCTGCTATAAACATTGGGGTGCAAGTGTTCTGGAATTTCACTGCATCTGTATCTTTGGGGTAAATCCCCAGGAGTACAATTGCTGGGTTATAGGGTAGCTCTATTTTTAATTCCTTGAAGAATCTCCACACAGTTTTCCAGAGTGGCTGTACAAGTTCACATTCCCACCAATAGTGCAAGAGGGTTCCCCTCTCTCCACATCCTCTCCAACATTTTTTGTTTCCTGTCATATTAATTATCACCATTCTCACTGGTGTGAGGTAGTATCTCATTGTGGTTTTGATTTGTATTTCCCGGATGGCAAGTGATGTAGAACATATTCTCATGTGTCTGTTGGCCATGTGTATGTCTTCCTCTGTGAAATTTCTGTTCATGTTTTTTGCCTATTTCATGATTGGATTGTTTGTTTCTTTGCTGTTGAGTTTAATAAGTTCTTCATAGATCTTGGATACTAGCCCTTTATCTGATAGGTCATTTCCAAATATCTTCTCCCATTCTGTAGGTTGTCTTTTAGTTTTGTTGATGGTTTCTTTTGCTGTGCAGAAGCTTTTGATCTTGATGAAGTCCCAATAGTTTATTTTTGCATTTGTTTCCCTTGCCTTCATGGATGTATCTTGCAAGAAGTTGGTGTGGCCAAGTACAAAAAGGGTGTTGCCTGTGTTCTCCTCTAGGATTTTAATGGAATCTTGTCTCACATCTAGTTCTTTCAGAGTTTATCTGTGTACGGTGTAAGAGAATGCTCTAGTTTGATTCTTCTACACCTGGCTATTCAATTTTCCCAGTACCATTTATTGAAGAGACTGTCCTTTTTCCATTAGACAGTATTTCCTGCTTTGTCGACGATTAGTTGACCATGGAGTTGAGGGCCCATTTCTGGGTTCTCTATTCTGCTCCATTGATCTATGTGTCTGTTTTGTGTCAGTAGAACACTGTCTGAAGATCACAGTTTTGTAGTACAACTTGAAATCCAGTATTGTGATGCCCCCAGGTCTGGTTTTCCTTTTTCAATATTCCCCTAGCTATTCGGGGTCTTCTCTGATTCCACACAAATCTTAAGATGCTTTGTTCCAACTCTGTAAAGAAAGTCAATGGTATTTTGATAGGGATTGCATCCAACGTGTACATTGCCCTGGGTAGCATTGACATTTTCACAATATTAATTCTTCCAATCCATGAGCATGGAATATTTTTCCATTTCTCTGTGTCTTCTGCAATTTCCTTCAGAAGTGTTCTGCAGTTTTTAGGGTGTAGATCCTTTTTTTTATAAATTTATTTTTTATTGGTGTTCAATTTGCCAACATATAGAATAACACCCAGTGCTCATCCCATCAAGTGCCCCCCTCAGTGCCCATCACCCAGTCACCCCCAGCCTCCACCCACCTCCCCTTCCCCATCCCTAGTTCGTTTCCCAGAGTTAGGAGTCTCTCATGTTCTGTCTCCCTTTCTGATATTTCCCACTCATTTTTTCTCCTTTCCCATTTATTCCCTGTCACTATTTTTTATATTCCCCAAATGAATGAGACCATATAATATTTGTCCTTCTCCGATTGACTTATTTCACTCAGCATAATACCCTCCAGTTCCATCCATGTCGAAGCAAATGGTAGGTATTTGTCGTTTCTAATGGCTGAGTAATATTCCATTGTATACATAGGCCACATCTTCTTTATCCATTCATCTTGCCATGGGCACCGAGGCTCCTTCCACAGTTTGGCTATTGTGGACATTGCTGCTATAAACATCAGGGTGCAGGTGTCCCAGCGTTTCATTGCATCTGTATCTTTCGGGTAAATCCCCAGCAGTGCAATTGCTGGGTCATAGGGCAGATCTATTTTTAAATCTTTGAGGAACCTCCACACAGTTCTCCAGAATGGCTGCACCAGTTCACATTCTCACCAACAGTGCAGGAGGGTTCCCCTTTCTCCACATCCTCTCCAACATTTGTGGTTTCCTGCCTTGTTGATTTTCTAGGGTGCAGATCCTTTACCTCTTTGGTTAGGTTTATTCCTAGGTATCTTCTGCTTTTGGGTGCAATTGTAAATGGAATTGACAACTTAATTTCTCTTTCTTCAGTCTCATTGTGTATAGAAGTGCTACTGATTTCTGGGCATTAACTTTGTATCCTGCCACATTGCCGAATTGCTGTATGAGTTCTAGGAATCTTGGGGTGGAGTCTTTTAGGTTTTCTAAAAACCTAAAATGTTTTTTACGTACACTATCATGTCATCTGCAAAGAGGGAGCATTTGACTTCTTCTTTCCCAATTTGAATGCCTTCTATTTCTTTTTGTTGTCTGATTGCTGAGGAGGCTAGGACATCTAATACTATGTTGAATATCAGTGGTGAGAGTGGACATCCCTGTCGTGTTCCTAATCTTAGGGGAAAGGCTCACAGGTTTTTCCCATTGAGAATGATATTTGCTGTGGGCTTTTCGTAGATGGCTTTTAAGATGCTGAGGAATGTTCCCTCTATCCCTACACTCTGAAGAGTTTTGATCAGGAATGGATGCTGTATTTTGTCAAATGCTTTCTCTGCATCTATTGAGAGGATCATATAGTTCTTGTTTTTTCTTTTGTTGATGTAATCTGTCACATTGATTACTTTATGATTTTTTTGGGGGGGGGCGGGGCTTGGGGGTAGAGAAATAAACAAAATGTCCCTATAGTTTAATGGCAGAGCTAGAAGAGAGCATTTATAGCTATTCCGGGACGCTCCAACAGAAAGCTTTTCCTGAATGCACAGACATTCATAATACTGATAACTCAGTCGACAGCTCTGGCTTGTACACGTGGTCACGATGCCCTCCGTATAGCAGAGAAGAGCACAACAGAATGCCTGACAGGCATCTGACAGCATACAGCAAAACTAAAGGCTGAACTCCCCCCCACACACAGAACCTCATTAAAAAAAAGTTTGCCTATTACAAAGTCACGTTTTCTGTTTTTCTGCTTTATAAAGTCAGCGATGTTGGAGGGTGTCTAGTGGAATCCGTCATCCAGGAATGAGTGCAAAAGGGGAGCACATGGCTCAGGGATGTCCCTTCAGTGAGCAGATGGAAGGACCAGCTGGAGACCTCACATCCATTTCGGATAAACACACATATACAGAAAAGGATTATTGCCAGCTTGTGTACTTTCACAATGTGATTTTTGTATTTCAAAGCTTGAATTGTCCTTGATGCTGTTGGTGTGGGTTTTGTACTCCATCATGGTGTTGGGAGGTAGGTTAAGCACTCGCTGAAGCATATCCTGGATGCGGGCTGTGGTTGCTTGGTCACTGGCAGTCCTATTCCATATTGAAATAATGCCCTCCTGAAAGCAGACAGAGACCACAGCCCCACAGATTTCCTCCCCAACCATGAACTGTTCCCCCAATATGGCCAGGAGAAGATTCTCCCAGCAACAGGATGCCAAGCCCTTCCACAGTTGAATAATCCACTTGCCACCATTTTTATTTGCATCATCCTCCCACAGGGGCTTAATTCCTTCTTTGAACAGATGGAGGTCACTGTGGCCTGACAGGTCCCAAGGATGTACCATGTGGCTATAAAACCTCCAGAACTGCTCCACAGAGGCAAAGGCGCCGATCAGTTTGATATTCTGCTTGTAGCTCTGTGAGCTGGTGGGATGCCTGGGGGCTATTCTGGAGTACCAGAAAGTATAGTTGTACTGCAGGGTATGCTCTGCTGGCCCAAGGACAAGAGCCTTCCTCTTACTGTTGCCCTGACTTTTGTCTCGTTCCATTTTTTCTTTCTCACCATCTTTCTGTGTGCTGTTTTCTTCATTCTGACCATGGCCCCCACTCTCATCATCTTTCAATGCGTCGAACTTGTTCATCCTCTCACCGCCTCCATCACCACTGCCTCACAGAGTCTACTTTATGATTGTTGAACCAGCCTGGCATCCCAGGGATAAATCCCACTTGGTCATCATCAATCATCTTCTTAATGTATTGTTGGACCGTACTGGCTAGTATCTTGTTGAGAATTTTTGCATCTGTGTTCATCAGGGATATTCTTTTATAATTGTCCTTTTTGGTGGGGTCTTTGGTTTTGGAATTAAGGTGATGCTGGCCTCATAAAACAAGTTTGAAAGTATTCCATCCCTTTCTATCATTCCGAACAGCTTTAGCAGAATAGGTATTATTTCTTCTTTAAAGTTTTGATAGCATTCCCCTGGGAAGCCATCTGGCCCTGGACTTCTGTATCTTGGGAGGTTTTTGATGACTGCTTCAATTTTTTCACTGGTTATTGGCCTGTTCAGGTTTTCTATTTCTTCCTGTTCCAGTTTTGGTAGTTTGTGGTTTTCCAGAAATGTGTCCATTTCTTCTAGACTGTCTAATTTATTGGTGTATAGCTGCTCATAATATGTTTTTAAAATCTTTTGTATTTCCTTGGTATTGGTGGTGATCTCTCCTTTTTCATTCATGATTTTATTCATTTGAGTTTTTTTCTTTTTAATAAGGCTGGCTAATGATTTATGTATCTTATTAATTCTTTCAAAGAACCAACTCCTGGTTTTGTTGATCTGTTCTATAGTTCTTCTGGTCTCTATTTCATTGAGTTCTGCTCGAATCTGTATTGTCTCTTCTTCTGCTTGTTGTAGATTTTATTTGCTGTTCTTTCTCCAGTCCCTGCAGGCACACGGTTCGCTTGTGTCATTGAGTTTTTCCAATTTCTTGAAGGATGCTTCTGTTATGATGTATTTCCCCCTTAGGACAGCTTTTGCTGCATTGTACAGATTTTGAATGGTTGTATCTCATTTTCATTAGTTTCCATGAATCTTTGTAACTATTCTCTAATTTCCTGGTTGACCCGTTCATCTTTTAGTAGGATGCTCTTTAACCTCCACATATTTGAGTTTCTTCAAAATTTCTTGTAATTGAATTCTAGTTTCAAAGCATTGTGGTCTGAAAATATGCATGGCACAGTCCCAATCTTTTGGTATCCATTGTGACCTGATTTGTGACCCAGTATGTGGTCTATTCTGGAGAAAGTTCCATGTTCGCTTGAGAAGAATGTTGCATTTGGATGGAAAGTTCTGTATATATCTGTGAAATCCATCTGGTCCAGTGTTATCATTTAAAGCCCTTGTTCGTTGGTGGTGTTGTGTTTAGAATATCTGTCATTTGCAGAAAGTGCCATGTTGGAGTCTCCCAGTATTAGTGTATTATTATCTAAGTATGTCTTTACTTTCATTATTAATTGATTGATATACTTGGCAACCCACACATTAGGGCCATAAATATTCATGATTGTTAGGTCCTTTTGTTGGATAGACCCTTTAAGTATGATATAGTGTCCCTCTTCATCTCTTACTACAGTCTTTGGGATAAACTTTAATTTATCTGATATGAGGATTGCTACCCCTGCTTTCTTTTGAGGACCATTTGAATAGTAAATGGTTCTCCAACCTTTCATTTTCAGAATCGAAGTGTCCTTAGGTCTAAAATTAGTCTATTGTATACAGCTAATAGACGGGTCTTGCTTTTTTATCCAATCTGAAACCCTGTTTCTTTTGGTGGGATCATTTAGCCCATTTAAGTTCAGAGTAACCATTGAGAGTTATGAATTTAGTGTCATCGTAATACCTATTGAGCCCTTTTTTGTGGATTATTTCTTTGGGCTTCCTCTTTCTTTTACAGGGTCCCCCTTATTATTTCTTACAGAGCTGTTTTGGTGGTCACAGATTCTTTCAGTTTCTGCCTATCTTGGAAGCTCTTCATCTCTCCTTCCATTCTGAATGAGAGCCTTGCTGGCTATAATATTGTTGACTGCATGTTCTTCTCCTTCAGGACCCTGAATATATCCTGCCAGCCCTTTCTGGCCTTCCAGGTCTCTGTGGAGAGGTCTGCTGTTAATCTAATATTTCTCCCCATATAAGTTAAGAATCTCTTGTCTCTCACTGCTTTAAGAATTTTCTCTTTATCTCGGGAATTTGCAAGTTTCACTATTAAAGGTTGAGGTGTGGGATGCTTTTTATGTATTTTGGGGTGGGGGACCTCTCTATCTCCTGGATCTGAATGCCTGTTTCCTTCCCCAAATTAGGGAAATTCTCAGCTATGACTTGTTCAAATATGCTTTCTGGCCCTCTGTCCCTGTCAGCATTTTCTGAATTCCCAATTATACATAGATTCTTCCTTCTGAGGCTCTTATTTATTTCCCATAACCTTTCCTCATGGTCTTTTAATTGTTTTTCTCTATTTTCCTTAGCTTCCTTTCTTGCCATCAACTTGTGTCTATGTCACTCACTCTTTCTTCCACCTCATTAACTCTCATCATTAGGACCACCAGTTTGGAGTGCATCTCATTTAATTGATTTTTAATTTCAGCCTGATTAGATCTAATTTCTGCAGCCACAAAGTCTCTAGAATCCTTCATGCTTTTTTTCCAGAGCCACCAGTAGCTTTATAATTGTGCTTCTGAATTTGCTTTCTGACATAGAATTGCAATCCATATTCTGTAACTCTGTGGGAGAGAATACTGTTTCTGATTCTTTCTTTTGTGATGAGTTGTTCCTTCTAGTCATTTTTCTTAGTGCAGAGTGGCTGTATGAGTGGGTTGGGTCAGGAATATCAACCATGACCTAAGTAAATTTCACTCTAGAGTATTCTGATGAGGTCAGAGTCCAGAAAATGAAAACACAGATCAGAGCAAAATAAAACAAAAGGACCACTAAAGTCAAAAACAAATTTTTAAAGAAAGTAGTAAGAAATTAAAGGGTAAGAATCTCAAAAAAAAAAAAAAAAAAAAAAAGACAAAAGAAGAAAAAATCAAAAGGAAAATAAAAAAAAAGAAAAGAAAAAAGTGAGGGACTGGGAGATGGTGGTGGTGAAGAAGTTGTAGTGGAGGGAGAATGTAGTCTATCTGAGTGGTTCTAGAAGGTGATCCTCTTGGTTCTGAGTATATTAAGTTATGTATGTTAGAAGATGCTCAGTCCCAAATTCATATAAACCAGCAATACTTCTAAAAACCCCCAACATTGACCACCAAAACATAAATGAGATAAAAGGGGGGCAGAATGGGAATGAAGAGAGAGTATAATCACAGAATGAACCAGCACGGTATTCCACTTGGTTCTGGGTGTATGCTGGTCATATTTTAGAAGTTATTAACGTCTGCCATTGTAGAACAAAATGAGGCCGAGAAAACAAAAAGCACAAAACAAAACAAAAAAAACATATCTCGTATATCTCTCAAAGTTAAATTGAGTATGTTGAAGGGAATCTAGAGTGGAAAATATATCTAAGACCTGTAATTGTAGAAATATGAAAGTCAAAATGAAGATGTGGTAAAATATTTTATTTAAGGTGGGAAAAGAGAAAAACAATTGGAAATTTTTAGTCTGATATAAAAATGATTTATACTGGAAAGGGGGGGGGAGGAGGGGTACCCTCTAGTTCTATATACTACAAATCCCCTGATTTCCCCTGGCACTTTCCAGTGCTGCTTGGTCAAGAACTTGCTCTTCCCGCTGGTCTTCTTGGGAGGGTTCTGCTGATTCTCAGGTGTGTTTACCTGGTGGAGATGCCCCGCCCCATGCCTGTGCCTGGCTCAGTGGGAGCTCTTTACCCAGTGAGGCCTGTGTTCCCTGGGGGCCCTGCCTCTCCCAGGCACAAGGTGAAACAAGGAGCAGCAACAACAATGGTGCTAAGCAGCTCTCCAGCTCTGGAGTCAGCTCCCCACTAGTAACTAATGTAGTCTCCCAGTCTGCACTGACCTAGATGCTTCCGGGACAGGTGCAGGTATGCTAATCTGAATAGCTTGTAGGGCACCCAGTGGCAGGAGAGTCCCCGCTGCCCTGTGCCCTCCCCACCTCCGCCTGTCCCAAGGGATGCACAGGATCCTGAGCTCTGTCCACTCAGGCGCCTTGGGATCCAGGGCCTATGCTGCTGGAATCACACTCCCGGGCTTTGCAGCTCCCAAAGGCAGCAGGACACTGCCCCCTCCACCCGGAGACCCCGTCTAACCAACTGGCTTCTCCCAAATGCCCTGTCAGCTGTGTGCTCCAGCCCTTTATGGAGCTCGGCCCACAGTTTGTGGTGCACTTCCTCTATTAGTTACTCCAGGAAACTGGAGGCTTCACTGCCCATCCTGCAATTCTTCCCAATTTCCCTGCTAAGCACTTTTCCATCGGGGAAGAATCCGGTGTGGATTTTCAAAGTTCCCACTTCTCTGGGGCTGGGCTTTCTTGTCCCAGAGGCTTTAACTGCAAGGCTTTGGCTGGGCTCCTTGCAGTGCCCCTCCCCCACTTGATTATTTTTTCTTTTTTTCCTCCTTCCTACCTTGCTAGAAGTGAAAATCCTTCTCTCTGTAGCGTTCCAGCTGTTCTCTCTTTAAAATCAGGTCAAATTTGTAGGTGTTCAGGGTGTTTTGAAAGTTATCTAGGTAAGTTGATGGGACCAGGAGAGTGACCCTACTCCTCTGCCACCTTGCCCCGCCGTCTTTCCTCACTGTGCTTTTGATGTACATTTCCCTGATGACCAGTGATATTGAGCATCTTTTCATGTGTTTATTGGCCATGTGTACGTTTCCTTTGGAAAAACGTCTATTCGGTTTCACTATCCATGTTTTAGTCAAATTGCTGTTTGATATTGAGTTATATTAGTTCTTAATATATTTTGGATATTTACTCTTTATCAGATATATTATTTCCAAAAATTTTCTTCCATTCCACAGGCTGCCTTTTAGTTTTGCTGTTTCCTTTGCTGTACACAAGCTTTTAAATTTTAAAATACCAATAGGTATTTTTTGCTTTTGTTTCCCTTGCCTTGAGACATTTCTGGAAAAATGTTGCTGATGTCAGAGAAATTACTGCCTGTGCTCTATTCTAGGATTTTTATGGCTTCAGATCTTTTATTTAGGTCTTTAATCCACCTTGAGTTTTTTTTTTTTTTTTTTTTTTTTGTATAGTGTAAAGAAGTGGTCAGGTCTCATTCTTTTGTGCATAGCTTTCCAGTTTTCCCAGCATCATTTGTTGAAGAGACGGTCTTTTCCCCATTGTATATTCTTGAACATGGCTATCTTTTAGCCTCCATTATGTTGATAGTGTAAAGTCCCACGTTGTGATTAGCATGGAAGAAAATTCTTACCAAATTCTTCTTGTTCTCCTGCCAACTAACTGGGCATGTTGTGAGTGGTTATCTAAGGAGCATGGTCCCAGTTGATCTACATAACATTCAGGGATAGGTTTACTCCAAGTCTGTAGGTATGAGATGTGAGACAGTTGTTTGTTAGGACCACATTCCCAGTTTGCACTGGACATGTGTTTTATCAGATGTTTCTACATGTCTTGTGTAAAAAGGGTTGGGTAAAAATACTGGATAAAATACATTTTGGTAAAAAAAAAATGTCTCTGAGAACTCCCTCTTGTTGAACCTCTGGGTACTCGTCACTGGTTCCACAACTATTATAATCCAACACAACTAGTATGATTTACAAGTTGGTCTCTTGGGGCCCTTTCACCTTCTAAGACTCCAACACCAAAGGTAAGTAGTTTTTTCCTATATGCTTCAAGATTACTGTGGTACCAGGGTACCTCAGTGGCACAGTCAGTTGAGTAATCTGACTCTTGGTTTCAGCTCAGGTCATCAAGCCCCATGCCAGACTCAGCTCACCGCAGAGTTTGCTTGTCTCTCTCCCTCTGTTCCTCCCCCTGTACCCTTCCCTCTCTCTCTCTCTCTTTCTCCCTCTCCCTCTCTCCCTCTCTCCATCTCTCTCTTTCATAAATAAATAAAATCTTTAAAAAAAGAAAAAGATTACTGTGGTCTCAACTCAGCCTCAAGGGAACTCTTTTGAAACTGTGAACAAGGGATCCCTGGGTGGCGCAGCGGTTTGGCGCCTGCCTTTGGCCCAGGGCCCGATCCTGGAGACCCGGGATCGAATCCCACGTCGGGCTCCCGGTGCATGGAGCCTGCTTCTCTCCCCTCCTGTGTCTCTGCCTCTCTCTCTCTCTCTCTCTCTCTCTGTGACTATCATGAATAAATAAATAAATCTTTAAAAAAAAAAAAAAAAAAAAAAAAGAAACTGTGAACAAGAGCAAGCTGACTCAGGAGGATAACATGTATCAGTGCACTAAAAACTTCATATGGAGATTTTCATAAGAGGACCAGTTTGGTCTTTGCCATTAAACCAACCTCTCGGTTATGCTATGGGGAATGGAATTCAAGTCTTCAATATTGTCCCTAGAGCACACCTGAAGGGCAAGACTGATGTTCCTGAACCTTAGATATTCTAAGAATGAGCTAAGCTTTAATAATAAAAAGTTATCTTTTTTACACAGTATCTTTATATTATTCCAGTACCACTTATTAAACATATTGGAGACTAAGTAACAACATCAGTAAGTACACTTGAATTCCACAGGGGCCTTTCCATATATATATTTCAACAGAATAGGATAAAGTATATACCAGTTTCCAAGTAACTTAAATAACCTGCACTGGTCCTTTGGTGATGTATGTAAGTTTTACTCCTTGTAGGCGCCTTCCAGGGATCCTGAGACATGTGTTCTTAAATCCTCTCCCTTTGTCTCCTGTACATACACCAGGTCTTCTTGAATCCACTTTTCTATTTCCTCTTTCTTTTGCTTTTTATTCCAACCTTCCATTTGCTACTCTATAAAGAAGACAGCAAATGTGCAGGATATACTATAGGCTTCTGTTGTCCAAAACTAATTTAGCATATACTCCCCCACTAAGCACCCTACCCAAATCCAGCATCAAGAATGAAAGTCTCATCAGTTCTTTGGTGGTACTTAAGTGACTGGCTTCATGCCTGCTAATTTGGATTCTCCTTCTATAAAGTGAGGCACATTGACTGGCTGCTGTAAAAAGATAAATACTATTCTTTGGGGTCATGGAATTTCTAAATAAACTGAGACTAGTGGCTTAAAATCAAATTACCTGGAGTCTCAAAGGAAAAGGCATTGAATAATCTCATTCAGGCTCTTTTCAAAAATACTATGTATTCTTCAAGTTTTAGAGTTTCTAGAGAAAATTAGCAGACAGTAGTTGCAAGGAAAAGCAGAACTTTAATGAGATGTGTAACTTACATGACTTAACTCATATCTAAAAGTTTAGCCAACATACACTGATATTATTTTTAAAAACAAATATCTGTTAAGGAGTTTGTCTTGTACGTAGGGATATGTTTCAAAAGGAAGAATATGGCCTTTTTTCTTAATATATACTAAAATGTTGTTACATATTGAAAGTCACTTATTTTTATGAGTCAAATTTTGTACTTAAAGCTGATTTCTATTTTTTTATATTGTTGTGATAGAGGTATTTTGGAGGGTATAGAGTAATGGCTTTTAGTAAATGTGGGCTTTAAAAATAATTATTTAATTTTAACTTTTTACCTCTTAGAACAATTTTTTTTTACTTTAATCATTTCTTCTTCTTCTTCTTAAAATTTTAAGCATACCTTCCAAAATATGTCACTTTTGTATTAAAATAAATGAATTCATGAAGTTGCTTTCTTTGCAGCATGAGGAGCTAACAGATTAAAAATAAACTAGTATTTCTTGTTGCTGGAAAATAATTATGAGAATATTACACAGAGGAAGCCATGCTTAAAATGAAGGCTTCGTATTGCATTTAAAACTCAAGTGGGACTTTCAATTATTCTGTTTAGTAGAATAATATATTGATGAATCCTTAGAGAACTAATTATGTTGTTTCACATGAATTACAAATGCATCATTTAGCTGCATTATAGCCTTACATGTGTCCTTTACAATTAATCATCATTAAATGTTAGAAATGTAAACTTTAAGATGCAAACAAAGCATATTTCTTAAGCAAAGTGGTCTAAATAAATACCAGTATTTTATTTTGAGATCTGTAACTGGTCTACAGAATTTCTTTTCCTATTTTTACAAGATCAAAGTATGAATCTGAGAACTTTTTAAATAGAATTCGCTTAAAATTCCATTATTGATGATAAGTATAAGTTGCAAGAGTAAGTTTTTCCCTTACTTTTTTAAAGTTTTAATTTAAATTCCAGTTAGTTAATGTATAGTGTAATAATAGTTACAGACGTGTAGTATAGTGATTCAGTATTTCCATGAAACACTCGGTGCTCATCACAAGCACACTCCTTAATCCTCAGCGCCTCTTTAACCCATCCCCACCCACATACCCTTCAGCAACACTCACTTTGTTCTCTATAGTTATGAGTGTGTTTCTTGGTTTGCATCTCTCCTTTTTTCTTCTATAATCATTGGTTTTGTTTCTCAAATTCCACATATGAGTAAAATTTTATGGTATTTATCTTTCTCTAACTGACTTATTTCACTTAGCATAATACTTTTTAGCTCTATCCATGTCTTTGTAAATGGCAACATTTCATTCTTTTTATGGCTGAGTAATATTCCACTATATGTGTGTGTGTGTGTGTGTGTGTGTGAGTGTGTGTGCGTGTGTATCTCACCTATTCTTTATCCATTCATCAATTGATGGACACTTGGGCTGTTTCCATACTGTGGCTATTGTAGATAAAGCTGCCATAAACATCAGAGTGCATGTATCCCTTTAAATTAGTATTTTAGTATTCTTTAGGTAACTACTTAGTAGGGTGTAATTGCTGGATCATAGGGTAGTTGTATTTTTAACTTTCTGATAAATCACCATACTGTTTTCCACAGTGGCTATAGCAGTTTGCATTCTCATCAAGAGTGCAGGATGGTTTCACCTTCTCCACATCCTCGTCAACAACTGTTGTTCTTGTATTAATTTTAGCCATTCTGACAGGTGTGAGATGTATCGCATTGCAGTTTTGATTTGTATTTCCTTGACAATCAGTGATGTTGAGCATCTTTTCATGTATCTGTTGGCCATCTGTATGTCTTTGGGAAAATGTCTATTCATGTCTTCTGCCCATTTTTTATTTGGATTATTCAGTTAGGGGATGTTGAGTTTTATAAGTTCTTTCTATGTTTTATATACTAACCCTTTATCAGATACTCAATTTCCTTTCATATTAGCATCATCAAATTCTAATCTCACCTTTTTACCCTTCAGATAGTTATGGAGGAGACTCTTTTGTGGTAGCTGTTTCATCTTTTTTGTTCCTTCATATTTTTCTCTTATAAGTTTATCTGATACTGTGATGTGTTCATGAAATATATTCAGTTATTATACTTTGCTGTAGTAGAACTATTCATCATGCATATTTCTGCTGCCAATAACTAAATTGTTTGCAAAAAATTAGGTACTTAGTTTATTCTTACTGATCAGCTCTACTCTTTTGGACCAAAGCAACATGAGAGCAAATACTTTCACACCTGTTAGGATGGAGTTGCAACTGTCATACATTTGGAATGTTATGATCCCAAGCAGTCTTTATATAATTTGAATTACATTGTATGTTAGGTTTTTGATAAAATCTGGCCAATTTTTACAGAAGAAATTATTTCTCTGATCATTTGGTCCTATCTATTTAGGAATATGTAAAACTGGATTTTTTTTTAAGGTAATATGTGACCAAAGTTAATTTTCTCCCTAAGG
Organism: Canis lupus baileyi; assembly: GCF_048164855.1. Classification (NCBI taxonomy): domain Eukaryota; kingdom Metazoa; phylum Chordata; class Mammalia; order Carnivora; family Canidae; genus Canis; species Canis lupus. The sequence continues at coordinate 53,387,210 of NC_132876.1, read as the reverse complement.
CCTAAATAAAGAAAAAGCAGTTTCAAAAAAAAAAAAAAAAAAAAAAAGCAATATCTTCTCCTATTCCATATGTTGCCTTTTAGTTTTATTGATTGTTTCCCTCACTGTGCAGAAGCTTTTTGATGAAGTCCCAATAGTTTATTTTTGCTTTTGTTTCCCTTTCTTCAGGAGACATATCTAGAAAGAAGTTGCTATGGCTAATTTCAGAGAGCTTACTGCTTGTGTTCTCCTCTAGGATTTTGATGGCTTCCTATGTCACATTTGGGTCTTTCATCCATTTTGAATTTATTTTTGTGTGTTGTATAAGAAAGTGTTCCAGTTTCATTCTTTTTTCCCCCAAAATCTGTTTATTGGGATAGTGTCCCACTTATCTTGATTCAGCGAGCTTTTAGTGCTGCTTCCACCTGAAGGAGCATCCTTCTGTAAGCCTTGCTTTTCCTCCTGTGTGCTGGCAGAGGACGATGGAACAGCCGACACACAGAACTACCGTCTATGCATGGCTGAAGACCGTGGTGATTTTGTAGCATCCCAGGTACTTCACATCCATGAAGTAGGAGTTGAGGCTCTGCACCAGGCACTTCTTCTTGTGCTTCCTCTTCTCCTCTTCCAAGGACGGGTACAGGAGGTCCTTCGCAAGGGGCATGTTCTCATGGGGAGGTCATCAATGCTGGAAAGGCGTAGTTTCATTCTTTTGCATGTTGCTGTCCAGTTTCCCCAACCCCATTTGTTGAAGAAACTGTCTTTTTTCCATTGTATATTGTTTTCTGCTTTGTTGAAGATTAATTCACCATCTAGTTGTTGGTTCATTTCTGGGTTTGCTATTCTGTTCTATTGATATTTGTGTCTCTTTTTGTGCCAGTACTATACTGTCTTGATCTCTGCAGCTTTGTAATGTAACTTATAGTCTGGAACTGTGATGCCTCCAGTTTTGCTTTTCTTTTTCAAGGTCGCTTTGACTATTAGGGTTCCATACAAAATTTAAGGTTGTTTGTTCTAGCTCTGTGAAAATTGTTGTTGGTATTTTGATAGAGATTGCATTAAATATGAAGTTTGCTTTGAGCAGTACAGACATTTTAACAATATTTGTTGTTCCAATGCATGAGTGTAGAATGTTTTTCCATTTCCTTTTGTTCTTCAATTTCCTTCATCAGTGTTCTACGGTTTTCAGACTATAGGTCTTTCACCTCTTTGGTTAGATTTCTTCCTAGGTATCTCATTGTTTTTGGTGTAATTATGAATGGCATTGATTCCTTCATTTTCCTTTCTGCTGCTTCATTATTAATATATAGGAATGCAACAGATTTCTGTATGTTGATTTTTTATCCTGTCACTTTTCTAATTTTTTTTTATCAGTTCTAACAGCTTTTTGGTAGAATCTTTAAAGTTTTCTACATAGGGTATCATGTCATATGCAAACAGTGGAAGTTTGACTTCTTCCTTACCAATTTGGATGCCTTTTATTTCTTTTTGTTGTCTGCTTTCTGTGGCTAGGACTTCTAGTATTATGTTAAATAACATTGGTGAGAGTGGATACCCCTGTGACAGTAATTATTATAACTTTAGGCTTACTTTTGGAATTTAAGCATCAGAAACATATTATTAAAACTTTTTATTAGGTTGATAGGTGCTTTTCCAAATGCATTTCCAAAAGTCATAGGTTTTTAAGCTTTTTACTCTGAAAGTCACACTTTCAAGTAGGAACTGAAATTCTTATAACACAAGTAATATACCAGTACAGAGTTATCACAGTAAGTTTTAGTGATTTAGGAGGTGAACATTGATTCCCTTATGAGTCTGTCTCTTTCCAAAAATAATGTAGCTCGTCCATTTTGTAGGAAAATACCATCTTCCAAAGAACTGGATATTACTGCTAACTAAGTAGGCAGAAATCATAGGCATTAAATAGTTTAAGTTAAATGTGATAAACTTCTATATTACAAACATTAATGGACAGAAAATGCTGTAAGATGAGGGAAACACAAAGCAGAAGGAACAGTTATTATCTGCTAAGTGCCCGGCACTGTTCTAAGTACTGGGGATATTTAAAGGAGTAGTAAATGGTCCCTTTCTTCAAAAAATCATATACTGCATATAAAAATTCCAAAGAGCCAACAGCAAAGGAATTCACAATAAGTTGACATATTATGAACCAAAAAGATCTAATCACAGACTGAGGTATATAGGAAAAGTCTATGTGTATCTGAACTTCCCTGCATAACTTTCATTGTGTGTAATTTCTGACAAAATTATAGATGGGGAATGATAGAGCCAGAAAGGCTCTTAAAGATCATCTGGCATAAATCTCTCATTTTCCAGAAGGTGAAATCTAGACCCAAAGAAGGTGAAGTATTTTACTACACATCATACAGCAAATGAATGACAGTGGGGACTAGAACTCAAGCCTCTTGATTCTTAGTCCAGTCTTTCAAGATGGCACAAACACAAACCTTTGTCTTTAAGCTCTCTTCCCATTCTTCCCTTTACTTGAATGGTGAAAACAATGGCACGGGGTCTATGAAAAAGTGGAACTCCCCAAACAAGGAAAGAAACCCTGGATAGAATTCTCATGGGGCCAGTAAAGAAATTGAAAGAGAGGGCAAAACATGGATATAGGAAAATAGAGAGTAAATACAGTCCAGGAAAAAATTAAGAGAAACCCAATTACAAGAATGAGAAAATCACACACAAAAAAGGAAGACTTAAATAATTATCCATTAGCACTTATTTATATGGAAAACAGACTAAAATGTCTTTGGTCTAATATATATGTTCAATCTGCTTTGAAAGTTTTCTTTTTCAAAATAGTGTCAGCTATGATAGGTATCTTCATATTAAAGTGAAGAGCTCTCCATTACCTAGCACATTTCTACACCTAGAGAGTAGTGATGACTGATATGCATAATGATGACCCTGAGGCAATGTAATACCCCAAAGTACCTTTTGATCCATTAAAATTTTTTTCTACTATATTTAGCCTACATATATTACTAAACATATTTTATATTCAAATTCTTAGAAAATGGGGAGTATGTTTATGATAATATTTCTGATAATTACCTATGAAATCATCACAGCACTTCATGTCTTAGCTAAGCCACATAGAGGAGATTTTACCAGAATGAAGAAGATACTGTGTCATCCTACTTCCCAGATGTTTCTTTCTTAGGCTTTTTGGGCTTTCTTGTCTTGACCCTTTTCTGATGAAATGTGGAATAAATAGCCTGTCACAATTTTAGGCTTTCTAGCCTGATTGTTGACCATCTCAATCTAATGATTCTTTTGAAAGTATATATTGTCTAAATAGATTATCTTGCCTTCTGCCACCTTACAAGTGTTTTTGTATAATGGTAAAGGAAGATTATAATGTTTTCATTGGATCTTAAATGTTCTTTTTGTGTAAGTTAGCTGCCAGGCAAGCATCCTGGATCCATTTTTTTAGCATCAATATGAATGTCTGTGATAAATAAGTCATTGATCATCGCAGCTGCCTTTGTGAAGGAGATTTTGCACTTACTGTTTCTTTCACATGCACAATGACATCAGTCGACCTAATTGACTATTACTTGGTCAGTTTCTGTGTAGGAAGTAATGCTAGGTAAAATAGAGAAAATAAATGAAAATTCAGTGCATTTCTATTGAAACACAGAAAGATTTCATAATAGAAAAAATACATTAATTTGAAGCTTCTCTGGGATTTGTGTTCCCAAAGGATGAGCTTGAAACCATGAAATTCTTTCTCATAACCTAAACCAGATTGTTATGTGGGTCTCTAAGAGTGAATTGCTAATAGATACACTGACGTAGTATAAAATGTATCACATGGCTGTGGTAAACATAGGGCAGTAGAAGCTACACCGCTATAATAAACATAGGTCAGAAATGTGGTTCAGTTAGTCAAATGCCAGGAGACTCTTTTCACGTTTTGTCTTTCCTAATTAGAAATCTAGGGAATCAGGTACAAAATATTCATCTTTATCAGTTCAAACAGTGATGGACAATTATGTGTTTAAATGTCCAGCAGTTATACTTTGCAATTAAAGTACTAAACAGTCTGTGATACCTCCATGGCAGAGCAGTCCTCCACTTCTATGGCTGATGCTGCTTTTTCTTTTCTGTGTTGTGTCTGCTTTGGAATCATCATCGTTATGGGGCATGACACTAGGTATGTTAGGCCATGCTGCTGACAATGGTAACTTTCAAAAGGGAGAAATAACATCAACTAATATAAGGTGAAACAACTGAGACTTAGAAGCAATATCAGCAAAGAATTGAATGCAAGGAACCATTTGAGTAGGATTACAAGCATTTTAGAATGTGCAGATTAGCCCTGGATTAAGGGAAATCAAGAATTTTTTAAAAGATTTTATTTATTTATTCATAAGAGACACAGAGAGAGAGACAGAGACATAGGCAGAGGGAGAAGCAGGCTCCCTGCAGGGAGCCCAATGCAGGACTTGATCCCAGGACCCCAGGATCACACCCTCAGTCAAAGGTAGACACTCAACCACTGAGCCATCCAGGTGCCCGGAAATCAAGAATTAAACAACCTCATTTATATAAATGAGCATCCTGGAGTTTTTAATAATGGAACCAATAACCTCACTGCATTTTGAATCTATTTGGATGTCATGTAAAGAATGAACATATGCAGTACTTAAGAAGGAAAGGTCAATTCTGCCATAGTGATCATTGGAGCATAATGTAACAGGCTGGGTTTTTTTGTTTTTTTTTTTCCCCCATCTCATCAATTCTAGAACATCTAAACTTATCTTTTCAGGAAGTTGTGGGCTTTTTAAAAAATCTCCTGCAACCATTATAACCCAAATAAACAGCACTTTACTTTTTTTAATATTATTTATTTATTTATTAGGGATACAGAGAGAGAGAGAGAGAGAGAGAGAGAGAGAGGAAGCCTGACGTGGGACTCGATCCCCAGTCTCCAGGATCACACCCTGGGCTGAAGGCGGTGCTAAACCGCTAAGCCACCGGGGCTGCCCATTAACAGCACTTTAAAGTCAACTCCACACCTTCACTAACATATTACAAACATCAAATATTTGTATGTAACAGATATATGTGGTTTCAGTAACAGGGTCTCTGGTTTTTTACTGCCCTTCCTATTTATTAGCCTCTAAATGAATTGTTCAGTTGGTATAACTCTGTATATCTGCCTATTGTCTCTTATTTTATGGAATGTACTGCTTCAGTTATAGTTAACACCCAATCTGACAAAGATTTGTTGTGGCTACCATACTTTGTTCACTTCATAGCATTAATAGTGGCATTTGTATGTTACCAAAAATAGACCATTGGATTCATCATCCTTAGTCAAACAAAAGTAGCTCCCTTGATTTTCAGCATAATGTTTCTAGATATCTAATAGTATTTTGGCAGATGGTGAATTAGAAGGAAATAAAATTATAAACTCAGCATGTGCTATAACTCTGGGTTTATAGTTCCTGAGAGATCTAGAAATAACTACAGATATTCACCCATGAGTTCAAAATCGCCTAATTCAAATCATTGAAGCTGAATTTCACCTAGAACTCATTTGAACTCTTTTTCATTAAAAGTCCTGTCCAAGATTAGGTCAAATGTCATATTCTTTGGTCATTCCAACCTTCCTCCTCTGAGTCTTCTAACCTTGACAGTCATCAGTACTATATATACTTCTGTCCAGTTGTCTTCTTTCCTTATCTATTAGCTCTCCAAGGGCATCAACCATGCTATCTTTTACTGCTTACACAGTCTTCATTGAATATATTCATTCATTTTTAAATAAATATTCAATATGCTCTTCCTACTATTGGGTAATGATCTAGACTAGAGGTTGGCAAACTATAGTTAGTGGGCCAAATCTAGCCTACAGGGCTAGAAATAAGAATGTATTTTTGTACTTTTATATTTTATGACCCATTTTTGAAGGATCATAAAAACAAGAATATGCAATAGAGACCATATGTGTCTAGCAAAGCTTAAAATATTTATTATCTGGCCCTTTAGAAGCTAAAGATTGCCAGCGCTTGTTTTAGATGCTGGGGATACAATGAACAAAGCAGACCAAAAAAAAAAAAAATTACTTTTTTGGAGCCTAAATTCTACTTATACATTTATTTTACACAGAATAAGAATCCATCTTTGTCATCTCCGTAGTACTTACATATATAGTATGTATTCAATGAATATTTGTGAAATGAAGGCATACATACAATCCATTCTCCAATAACACACAATATAGATAAACATTTCTATATTAATGTAATTAAATGTATTTTTAGTCTTTATATTAAGAGTCTTTTACTAATAGCTTTTAGAAAAAAAGTAAAACACTACTTGTCAAAGACATTTTATTCTGGTATTTAATGAAATGGTTTCCCGTCTTAATGTAACTTTTATTCCTGATGAGGTCCTGATTACCAAGCCTTCTTATTAGAGGTAACAATTGTAATTTTATTTGATTCTGAAAGCTTTCTAAAATGGTGGATGTTTCATAAGAGATCATTTTGTATATGTCACAATTAAAGAATAAGTTAGTTTTCCAGGAGTCTCCATCCTTGAATTCTCCAACTTTCTGGTGTTTAAGAGCTGAAGATGACATTTAACTCCACATTAGAAAAGACAATCTTTGCTTTAGATTCTGAGTTTACTAATATTATGGCATCTTTTCAAAAAATCAGGTTATAATCAGCCACTAATTCTCCAACAAAGTGTACAGCCTTTAGAAGCTGATGGTTGGATACTAGGGGTGAATTGAGTGCTGGGAAGAGAGTAGAAGGGATCAAAGGGCCAGTGAAAGGATGCCAGAAGTGGAAAGGGTGGGATTTGTAGACCCAGCAGATTATGGTAGTAACAAAGAGGAATATGTAATTATCTTTTCCATCCTCTAAGTGGCAGAGTTTCCTACTCAGAACCATTCCTCCCACCACACCCACACAATCGGTTAAGTATTGTTACTTGTACCTATCTCCACCCCAAACCATCACTACAAGGAAGAGTTTCCTTTGTTTTTCACACATTCAAAACTGGAAGTAGATGAGGCACCAGATCTAAAAAGAAAAATCACATGCTATTCTATTTAAATCTTTATCTCCAATGACCCTTTAATCTGAAATGCCCTTACTCCTAGTATCCTGCATACTTCCTTTTAGATACCATACTACCATTAATCTACAAACTTTGCTTTATTAAAGAATTACTCATTCTTCATATCTTGCATAGATTTAGAGTTGACAAAATGAAAGTTTAAACTGTAGTAATGGAGAATCTTAAATGAAGGAAATTGAAGCATACAATAGTAATGTACTGATTTGCTTTTAGATATTTGATCTTTGTCAAGACTAATGAGATTGCATATCTACTATAGGGAATGAATAAAAATTTTAATAAACCTGCCTAATTTTTATTCGTAGGAATTTTGTAAAATGGAGAATTATGCCAGCAAACCTGGATGTGCTTTCCCTTTAATTGAACCTACTGATTTCTATCACCAATCCATTTGCATCCTCTCCTATCTATGGTTAATACATAAGAAGTCCTAACATTATGGAGTAGCATACATAGAAGATCATGGGTTTGTTCTCTAAATGCAGATAGCTCATACCCAGCAAAGTTGATTTAAATTTACTGAGTTTAAACTTTCCTTTATAGAAGACTAGAATCCTGGGTAATGAGGAAAAAAGCAACGTCTGTTACTTCCAATTTTGGCACAGGACTTGTCTTTATGCAGAGCCATCATTCATAAAATCAATTTGAATCAAACAGTTTCTCCTATGTAGCAAAACAAAGAAAGGACTTCCCACTCTGGAAAGGTTCTATATCATTGAACTCTACTTCTAAAGGATCATACTCATGCATATAAAATAACCTACCAGACCATGAATGTATTCAATCAGTAGTATTGAGGAAATATTATGAGCATGGTGTGGTACAAAGTATAGAAGTAGAAAGCATTCTCCCTTTCCTTAGGGAAATCAAGACTTAAAAAAAATAAAACAATTGTGAACAATAATAAACATGGACTAAAATATTGTTTATAGGTTCTGGTATATCTTAGACTTTCCAAAATAATTTAATTCGGTATCACATCATATGTTCATTCACATTTTTAGTGCAAAAAATAGCTTCTGTGACCTCAGGGAAGGACAAGATCACTGCAGTTTGAAATATGATGAGAGGGCTTCACAGAAGCAGCAGGGCAGTTTGTTCATTTTACAAATATTATATCATATTTTAAAGATAATTTTCTAATTATACTTTTTGCCATTTCCCCTTAAATTTCTTACTCCTTGATTTTTTTCTTTTGTCTTCCTTTTTTGCTCATTTATAAAAACCCAGAATTGGAAGCAAATTGTTTAACACTGCTTCTACTACAGAACCCATTCAAACATATTATGCTAGTTTATAGTAATAGGGAATATATTATTGCATACCATTTGAATTCCATAAACTCACCATTTGAGCTGATTCATTGTGATCAGGCAGCAAGTCTAATTCTTTTGTCATTTTATAAAAACTTGATCCATTATTTAAAGAAACAAATATTTAAAAACTCTCAACAGTCTACCTTGATTTTTGTTCCTTTTTTCTTATCAATAAAATAATAAAAATGAGCAATTCAAACCACCTCTCTCACAACTTTCACAAAGCATGATAGTAATGTATAATTTATGTATCTTTCATTTGTAAGGATGAGTATCATTGACAGAATCAAAATGGATGAGGCGGTGTTGGGGGGGAGGATATCTTTCTTGATAAAATGATGATAGTTTTCCTCAGCTTTCAAAAAAATTTATATGCAAGGAATGGGGGAGATAGAACTTTTGTAAATTGTTATTAAAAAGTATTGCCAGTAAAAATTTGAGCAGCTAAGGCCTTAGTCAGACATAGTCCTATTTTCTCAGAAACCAATAGCTTTTATGATTTTTTCTTTTAATCTTTTTTATTTTATTTATTTATTTATTTATTTATTTTTTAATTTTTTATTTATTTATGATAGTCACAGAGAGAGAGAGAGGCAGAGACATAGGCAGAGGGAGAAGCAGACTCCATGCACTGGGAGCCCGACGTGGGATTCGATCCCAGGTCTCCAGGATTGCGCCCTGGGCCAAAGGCAGGCGCTAAACCACTGCGCCACCCAGGGATCCCCAGCTTTTATGATTTTTAAAGATCTATTTACAAGCATCATCTCCACATTCCTCTAGCTCTGTTTTTATTGAAAGAAATCCTACAGGCAAAAATAAAATTTTTCCAAGGTTGGACATATGGCTGATGTCAGAATCAGGAAATAATGTTATATAGAGCCAAATGCTGAGTTAAGACTCCCAATGCTGATGCTCATCAGACCCCAGAATAGCTGTCTCTTACAGGGTAATCAAGATGTTAGGAGTCTATGGAGATAGAACTGCTCACCTGCAAAATCAGGTACCTCTGAAAATGAATGGCACTACAGTGTTGAGCCAATTCCTGCTGACCCTGGCACTGAGAATGCAATCTTGTATAGCAAATCAAAGGAGTCGAAGTCTTGGGGCCAGAATGCTACCAAGCTCTTCCTAAACTTTAAATGGTTGTAAAAACCTGCTTACTGCCATGGAAACTGGCACAGATTCTAAGTGCCCAGTAGGCTATTTTATTTTGTTTATTCTATTCTATCATATTTTGGGTGAGCAGAACTGGCTGTATGTGATAAACCTACATAAACAGTGAGTTCTTGATTTTCATATTTATTTCTCATATAGATCTAAAGTTAGTAGCTTATTCACATGTAGCTGTAGAACTGAAGGAGATAAAAGAATAGCATATGAGTATATTGAAAAATTCAGGATGGGGAATACCCAGAACTGCTTGACATTTTATTATTCCATACTGGAAAGCATATATATTACAGGTATATATTATAATATATATAATATCTCCCATTGGGTATTCTCTTAATAGTGTCCATTTAACCTGGCTGATTTCTCAAGTCATGTGTTTTTTACCATGCATTAGACTGTGTGTTTGGGATGCCTGGGTAGCTCAGCAGTTGGGTGCCTGCCTTCGGCTCAGGTCATGATCCTGGGATCCGGGATCAAGTCCTGCATCAGGCACCCTGAGAGGAGCCTGCTTCTCCCTCTGCCTGTGTCTCTGCCTCTCTCTCTGTCTATCTCTCATGAATAAATAAATAAATCTTTAAAAAATTCTGTGTGTTAGAGCACCAGTGAATGAAGCTTCAATCCTTAAATGAACTAGGAAGCTCCTAAATGAAAGAATACGGAATTTTACAAGAAACTTTTTTTATGATTACCTCCAGCACCCTTCCTGTCTTTCTTATCCTAAGCTTTTTCTCTAGCTAAGGATAATAGCTCTGTACTTTCTAGATCCTTCACTTATAGAAGCAGAAATAAAAATGCCTTGAGAGTTCATAAAGGAAGTTTGCTCAGCCCTCAGGATTCCTGATGCCAGCTCAGGGCAAAGAAACAAAAGTAAAGCTGAACAAAATTTTATTGAAGTACACTCCAAGATAGGAACCAGCCAGTCAAGAGAGACAAATCTGGGGTGTGGCATTGTATCATTTTTTTCTTTTGGGTGGATCCTAGTATTGCAACATTTGAGTGACGTCCTGGATTATAAAGTAATTAGCCAATTACACATGTCCTTTCCCAGGATGCATTAGAAATGCCTGAATGGGGTAGGAAATTGCAACATTATTTCTAATTCTAGAGACATAGGTCAAATAAGGACAAGGGGCAGCTTTCTTTCTTTCTTTCTTTTTTTTTTTTTTTAAGGGGCGGCTTTCTACACAAGTGCAACAAGCACAAAAAACTTAACTCTTCCTGTTCCCAGATGTTGTAACTCCAAACATACTACTAGATGGGTGGAATGGGGTGGTCCCTTGGTAGTGCTAGGTTGAGGCTCTCCACCAGGACATTTAAGGTCCATCTTCCCCCCTCTCATGTCTAGCTTCTTGCCTAATATATGCATTAATGTATTTATTCTTCATCTACTTCCTAGAGAGATTTCAGGTAGTTTAAAACCAAAACTATTAAAATAATATTAAAAGTTAGAGGGAAAATTTTAGAGAGTTATTCCAAACACTTAAATTAAGGCTGGGTACTATTATTGGGCATTAAGTTTATTTTTTCCCTGCGTTTAATTAAAAAAAATTTTTTTTAGTATAGTTGGCCCACAATGTTATATCAGTTTCAAGTGTAAAACATAGCAATTCAACTTCTCTATACATTATGCTGTGTTCACCACAAGTGTAGTTCTCATCTGTTAACCATACAACGCTGTTACAGTATCACTGACTATATTCTCTACAACATAGAGAATTCCCTGCTTCATTCCTCATTCTCTATGTTGTAGAGAATATAGTCAGCTTATAGCTATGAGCTTCCTAGAACCCAAGAAAGAAAGAAAAACATGATGTATTTTATAGCTTTCATTATGACTAAATGAAGGCAGTTTAAAATGGAAGACAAAGAACAGCATTTTCTTTAATAGCAGTTTGAGTTACAAGCTAGAGAGAGATGATACAAATTCATTTCTAAAATAAGGATGATACAAAAATGTTCATCATAAATTGCTTCATCAACAAGCCACTGTCATATTACCTTTGTGTTCACTTATGAAGCACAATTATCACTGCACTTGTGGAATACATGTTCAAGATATTATAGAAAACAATATTCATTTTGGAATAAGTTCCCTTCCTACCCCTCACTCCCCTTCCCCACATACACATTTCTCTCCTTTTTTCATCCCCCAAAGTGCCTGGTGATAGTTTAGGGACAGGAAATTTTGATTTATTTCTAAGTTATAAAATCTTAATTCCACTTGCAAGCACACCAAGCACCAACTTCATGCATCTCTCTCTTTTCAAATTATAAACGATTTCAAATATAGAGGAAATGTTAACCCTACAGCTTTTTATCCAAAAAGCCTTTTTAGGAGTTTGTGTTTAATTACTATTGGCATATCTGCCAATAGAAGTTATTTGTGTATCAGTCCTAGAATCATAAAAATTCAAAGATGGAAATAATCTTAATGTACATTTACCAACTCCTTCCTTTTACTTAAATGTTAAGGACTTGTGCAGGTTCATTTACCTTGTTAGTAGAAGAGTTGACACTAGACTCACATCCTCTGATGACTATTTTAGCACCTTTTCTACTATACCATATTATATAGATTTGCTGGATTATATATGTATTCAATTTGCTGTTGCATCGCCATATGTGACAAGCTCAATCCTCATAATGTCTTTTTCTCTCTACACAGAATTTGTATTCCTGAATATAATGTAGACTCTGAGTTTTTAAGTTCCATAATGAAATTGTCTATGTGGCAGATTAGTGAGTCTTTGATGCAGTCAGTAAACAAATATTTCTGAAAAATATAATTAATAATTTGAGGCCCATTTGGTTAAAATTCATGGCTGCTTTCATTAGCACTTTAATTACCCTAATTCTGTTATTCAGAGAGGCAAAACCAAGAGTCAGGTTTTACTGGTAATTGAGGTATAGTATGCCTTTTGGTCAAATGGAACCTTGACTTTTTGTCTTTATTTTTCTTTCTAATATTCTATGTGCTCTTGCTTTTACTAGAAGCAGTATCACTGCATTACTACAAACATTAAATATATATCTCTCTTGCCCGTGACTACTATTTTCTCTACTTGGGGAACTAGATGAAGATTTTGATTATTCACTATTTAATGACCTCCCTAGTGGCCTGTCTGTTCACCAGCAGCAATCATGAACTGAGGGCACAAGAAAGTAAAGCTAGTGATTGCAAGAAAAGAATGGAAGGCTTTTAAATCTTTTACAAAGCAGATTCAGCCACAGTGTGCCTGCTTTGTTATAAGATTTGCTATTTTCCACACATGTGTGTGTGTGTGTGTAATGGAATATTACTCAGCCATCAAAAAGAATCAAATTTTACCATTTGCAACAATGTGGATGGAATTAGAGGGTATTATGCTAAGTGAAATAAGCCAGTCAGAGAAAGATAATTATCACATGATTTCACTCATGTGTGGAATTTAAGAAGCAAAACATATGAACATAGGGGAGGGAAGGGAGAGAAAAATAAAATAAGATGAAAACAGAGAGGGAGGCAAATCATAGAAGACTCTTAACTATAGGAAGCAAACTGAGGGTTGCTGGAGAGTGAGGAGATGGGGTAATTGGGCCATTAGCATTAAGGAGGGCACTTGAAGTAATGAGCACCAGATGTTGTATGCAAATAATGAATCACTAAATTCTACCTCTGAAACTAATAATACAGTATATGTTAGTTGAATTGAATTTAAATTTAAAAAATTTAAATGCTTTTGAAAGAATTCTAACTAACCTTAGATACAAGCCTGGGATAATGACAAGATTAAATGGAGTGAACATCTCATTCATATCAATTCCAATTCATAATACTCTTTTATTTAAGTGGTTATCTTTGTCCTTTGGAATTCCAATTAGCCAAAGGATGACAGTACTGATAATATACCCTGCCAAGGGAAATTATATCTTCTGCTTCCACAGCTCCCAGAGTTCACTTTATGGAAGCTCTGTGGACATAGTTTCTCTTACCCAATACCTACCCTCTCTATTTGGGCTATATTTGAAAAAGAAAAGAAAAGAAAAGAAAAAGATCTGGGGGAAGAAATCATTCAAATAAATTTGGAGCAGTTATAAAACCAAATTTATTCATTCAAAATATATTTGAGACAGCAGCTATTGCTTCCTTTTGCTTTTTTTATCCATTTCATTTCTAAGTTATTTAAAAATATTTTAAACTATTACTAATAGTACAATTTACCCAATATTATTTGGTTCTTAAATTCATTTTCTGTATTATTTGCTGTAAAACTTCTAATCATCCTTATGTTAGAAATAAGAAATGACTGTATCTTACTGTAAACTGTAAACCAGTATCTCTACTTTTGCTCCCTTACCCTTTTTGCCCCCATTCTCCTTCATAACATTTATCACCACCTGCCATCTAGTTATTCATTCATTGTCTGTCTCTTCTTCCCCCACTAAAATGTAAATTCCATGGGAGAAGAAAGTTTCAACTCTTCTAATCATCCAAAGACTCCCCAGTGCCTAGAATAGTCTGGCAAATATTTATAGTAACAGTTCAGTATTTGCTGAATTAATTATTAGTATGCATGAGCTATATCACTTGCGCATTTTATGCACTGTGATGAGTATTTTGCATACCTGAGAAATCTCCCTCAGATTGGATAGTTACCATTATCTTCATTGGCCATTTGATTGCCAACATGATAGTACCCTAGGTGCCATAATAAAAAGGTTTAAGTGCCTTCCATGTCCGCATACCTTTATATTTTCCTTAACAATATACAGTCTTCACACTAACAGACATTCATTCATTCACTCATTCAATAAATATTCATTGAGAACTTACACTAGTCTAGATTGAGCCAGACACTAGTCTAGAAAGAGACATAATTAAGATAATGCATCATTGCTATAATTCCATTAGAACATTATTCCAGAAAAAAATTTATAACATCTGCCATCTTCATAGTCGTTTGTGTATTTCTTAACAAGATTGTACTTCAGAGTTGTTTTTGTGACACCACCCTTTCGTGATACCTTTTTATTTCTCCTCTGTCATTGATGTTTCCTTTTCTCCCTGCATATGAAATGTTCTCATTGACCAAGTTTCCACCCTTAGCCCTTGCTCTTCTCACTCTATTCAAGATTCTTTCTTTGTGGCCTTCCCCACTCTCATGTTTTTAACTATCATGTAAATGTTCTCAACTCTGTAGCTGTAGCCCACAGTTCTACCTGGAATTTTAGACTTGCATAGCCAAATGCCTCCTAGACATTTCTACTTGGATGTCTCACAGGCATCTTCAAATCAACTTGTCTAAATCTTAACTCTTGTTTTTTCTCTGAAGTCTTCATTTTTTCACTTTGGTTTAGAACTCAGCATGAATCTTGATTCTTCCTTTGCTATAAGTCTCCATATCTCATAATTTCCACATTCCCTCCTAAATATTTCTTGAATCTGTTACCCCATGCCATCCTCTCTGCCATTGCCCCATTTCTTTCTCCACCCTTTGTGAAAACTACTACAGCAATATTTTTTTTAAAAGATTTTATTTAGTTGTTCATGAGAGACACAGAGAGAGAGGCACAGACATAGATGAGAGAGAAGCAGACTCCTCACAGAGAGCCTGATGCAGGACTCAATCCCAGGACCCTAGGATCACACCCTGAGCCAAAAAGGCAGACACTCAATTGCTGAGCTACCCAGGCATCCCTACAGCAATCTTTTAAATAGTACTTCTAATTCTCCCCTATTCTTTTCACCTGATTTAGTCCTGCTTATCCTTTAAAACTCAGGTTGATTCTACCACCAGAAGCACTGAATATACCTCCTCAGTCTTCCCATGATACTTTCAGCACATTGCCCTCACTGAATTCCCACACTGCTCTATGTTGGTTTCTTTACTTACCTGTCTCTTTTATTAAACAATGAACTCTCCAAGGTCGCAATGTCTTATTCATGTTTGTAGATTAAGCATTAAGTATGTCACTTGAGAGATGCCTAGGCGGCTCAGAGATTTAGTACCTGCCTTTAGCCCAGGGCGTGTTCCTGGAGTCCCAGGATCGAGTCCCACATTGGGCTCCCAGCATGGAGCTTGCTTCTCTCTCAGCCTGTGTCTGCCTCTCTCTCTCTGTGTCTCTCATGAATAAATAATAAATAAAATATATTTTTTAAAGTATGTCACTTGAAAATTAATAGGCCCCTCAGAAATATTTGAATAACTGAATAGATAAATGAACAAAAGAACAAACAGACAAAGGTGACTTTAAGGTACAATATTAGGATATCAAAGAATATAAAATTATATACTTTCTACTTTAGATATCAGTCTTATAAATTGATTAGGAAAAGACAAACACACAAAAGGGCTGTAATATTCCAGCTCACATACAGTCTTATGTTCTACTACTGTTTCATCTGTCTTGGCCCATTTGACAGTGATGTTACAGAGAGTATCTGGACCTCGACAAACTGCCGGTGCTCTGGAATACATGTTGAATATTTTGTTAAAAGCTCTTTTACCCATGGTTTGGTTCCGTGTATGCCCCTTGACTATAGGCTTAATTTTCATGCCCGCTATGCATAAAAAATGCTTCTTAGTTCCTCCTTCAAATATTCAAATACATAAATCAGACTTTGATCAGTGTCACCAAGCCCCAGGCCCCTAGCAATCACTTCAAACTTTGTCCGAAATAGTTCATCGCTATCTTTATAGCACCATACCCTGGTATGGCAGGTTGACTTAGTATCAGTGGAGCCATATCAAACCTGTTTCTTAATAAAAATGACCTTAAGTGTAGTTTTCTCTGAGAAAACTTTTCTTCCCCTGAGGAGATCAGAGCCTCCACAAATGTCTTTGAAGCAGTCATATAGAAGTTACTTTATACAGATGACTGTGACAGCGAACATGGAGAATTTGAATGGTTATCCTAAAGTGACCCATCAAACAAAAGGGTAAAATGCCACTGTTCTTGAGATCTTAAAACACAATATCTTATCATTGAATTCATGGGAATGGAAAGTTTAGTGATCAGGCCACTTGAAGAATGCAAAACAAAAACTAATGTTATCATATCCATTTGTTCACTTATTAACAAAAAGGTAAAAAGAGGCATTAAATTTTATACCATTTTTAGTATCCATTATAGCAGTGTTGAGTAGTCTTCCCTCCAAAGCATGTTACTTCTTCTGTCTCTTCTGTCTCTAACTAAAGAGACTAGTTAACTAGTTTCCAATCCTTGAAGTCAACTTTGACATAAGCCTCTCATCGATCCCCTAGATCCAGTGACCTTCTATTTAGATTTTTATAACTTGAAACTGCTGAACCTCTAGATACCCTAAAATTCTCTTACTTGAACAGTCACCTCTCCTATCTTTCATAGCTCATCATACTGACTGTACTTGTGCTTTTCCATGTGGTGGCCTACAAGCCTTCGTCCCATTTGTTTTCCCTCTTGCTCTCACTCCTGTCCCTATTCAACTATGACTCTGCTGTCCGTCATTTTTAAAAAAGATATATTTATTTATTTACTTGAGAGATAGAGGTGGAGATGGGCAGTAGGAGAGGGAGCGAGAGAATTTCAGACTCACTGCTGAGCACAGAGCCTGATGCGCAGCTTAATCTCATAACCCTGAGATCAAGACCTGAACCAAAATCAAGAGTCAGCTGCTTAACCAACTGAACCACCAGGGGCCCCTCTGCTGTTAGTCATTTTAACACTGTACTCAAGAGTGCTTCTCATTTACTCATTAACCAGTTTTTCAGTTACTCTGGCTTTAAAGTCACTAACCCTGGAAGTAGTCACTGATAATTTTGTCCTCTATTGCCTCCATACTAATTTGCTCTAGTAGGCAATGACATTACAAGTAGTACATTGATTACATCCATTGCTAGTGAAAGAAAAAATTTTAATTTATTAGACAGAATTTTGGCAACGAAATATCTAGCCTAGTACATCCACTTGGTTCTGTAATTACTGAAAGGTTTCTGTAAGCTGAATGTTTAACTCTTGGTTTACATGTTGGAAATTATTCTAAAAAGATAAAAAAAGAACATCTGTTGTGCTGACAAAATTTTCTTAAGGATTTACATGAGTCTAATCTGAAAGAATGGAGGAATTGTAATTGAAAACTAGGAGGAAAAAATGGAAAAAAAATGAAAACTAGGAGGAAATATTCAGGTATGGAATCTCATTTTCTTAATATATATTTTTTCAATGATTAAGACTAACATACAAGCATGTGTCTTTCAAATACAGGCAGCCCCCATCTTACAAGTGGTTTGTACACAGATGTAGGGCATATTATTGTTTGCTTCCTAATTATTCAGGAAGGAAAAATTTGTTTTGATATCAGTTGTTTGGAATCCAGAAAGCATTTTGCCACAAAAGTAATATTATAAATGGTTGTTAGGCCTCCCCTAGGATAGCCAATAATGTCCCTAAAATCCTATATACTTGCAGAAGAATAGTAGCAAACACTTTTGTTATACTAATAATTAAACAAAAACAATAACATTGAATAAGAGAATTATATATTTTTGGCACAAATGGTGGTACTTTAGGAAAACAGGTTTAATTATGAGGATGAAGATGTAGGTTGAGATTATGAAGTGTCACACCAGGACTGAAGCATTTTTTTTATTCATAAACACTTTTAACGACTTTAAATGACACATGTTCTTCATCAAACCTAATTGAATTTTAAAACTTATGAACTTTTTATTCACTTTCTTTTGGTAATGGAGTTTTATAATGGGACTATTATACTATGATTGAGGTCAGTTATTGACTAGAGATCAAAATAAAACAAGAGGGGGAGGATGGAGATAGGGTGCCAGAGAAAAATTTTGAAAAGAGGACACATATACAAATATGAAAGATAGATAAATAAATATATATGTATATATGAGAGTGTTTATATACATATCTTTTCCAAAGGAAAGGGGGTTCTTGCCTGTTCTTGTCTTGCTGTCCTATATACATATGCATATGCATATACGTGTGTGTGTGTGTGTGTGTGTGTGTGTATACTAAATAGCAAAGTTGAGATATGCTAGACCAAGGTGAGTCACACTATAAAAAGAAGCTACAGGAAGAAAAGAGTAAACTATAGAGCTTTCATTAGTTTTGACAGGGAGACAGCTATTTCTTTGCTTTTTGTTTTTGTATAGGATAAATACTGGAAAGGGGGAAGAAACATTGGGAATATGCTGCCTTGAGTGTGAAAGATTGAGTCAGAGAAAAATAATGTAAAATTTTTTTTCAATTTTGTTGCGCATTATAAATGGAATCCTCCTTTGGTGTCCTCAGAGAGAATTCAGTAACTACACGGTTTTCCAATCATGTTTTATTTGGATTGATTTTTACTTGCCTGCAGCTCCATGTCAGTAGGGAACTTGGGGGTAGCTTGGCTTTGTTCAAGTTATACAGGTGTGATAAATTTTCCAAAATCACAATAATGGAGCTGTCTGTGAGGAAAAGAAGATAAGAAACTACTCATAGCATGCATACTTTTTTTCTAAGATTTTATTTATTTATTCATGAGAGACACACACAAAGAGAGAGAGAGAGAGAGGCAGAGACAGGCAGAAGGAGAAGCAGGCTCCATGCAGGGAGCCCGACGGGACTCAATCCCGGGTCTCCAGGATCACACCCTGGGCTGCAGGTGGTGCTAAACCGCTGTGCCACTGGGGCTGCCCAGCATGCTTACTTTGAAGAGAGAAAAGAAAGATGATAGAGGAAGGACATTGGGTCATTCAAAAAATATTTATTGCACTATATGCTATAGGGGACTAAGGGTTTGGAGAGACAGTGGAAAAACTTCTGGGAAACAGGGGTAAACATATTGTCTCTGTCTTAGCATGGGAGACAAGTAGAGATAAGTGAACCAGAAATTATAGACATTTGTGTTAAGTGCAAATGTGGAAGTACTACTGAGTATTAAGGAAAGATATAGAAATGTCATCTAACCCTGACTTTAGCAATTAGAAAATACTTCCTAGAATGTTCCAACCTGATACCTTAAAGGTGGATATGAGTGAGACTACAAAAGAGGAGATGAGAGGCAAATTTTCCTGGCATAAGCAATAATATTTAAGACTCAACCATATGGAATTTCTGGAAGGGAAGAAGGTGGAGTAGGAGGATCCTAGACTCACCTCATCCCATAGATACAGCTAGATAACACTCACATCCGTGTAAATAACCCAAAAAATGACACAAAGACTAGAAGAATGAACTCTACAACCAAAGGTAGAGGTCACATCAAAGAAGATAGGAAAAGCAGAGACACACTTTGAAATCTAAACAAACTGTGGCCATCCATGGAGTGGAGGGAGCAGGGAGTGTGATAAAGGGCAAGAAACAGAAAACCACACCAGGGACCCCACATGGGGAAGACAAACAACAATAGCATTTGTGTTTCAAAGTGAGAGAGATCAGATTTCATGAATTCGTATAAAGAGTAGGACTTACCAAACAGTGTATGTTCTCATTCATTTGGGGAATATAAATAATAGTGAAAGGGAATAGAAGGGAAGGGAGAAGAAATGTGTGGGAAATATCAGAAAGGGAGACAGAACATAAAGACTCCTAACTCTGGGAAATGAACTAGAGGTGGTAGAAGGGGAGGAGGGCGGGGGGTGGGGGTGAATGGATGACGGGCAGTGAGGGAGACACTTGAAGGGATGAGCACTGGGTGTTATTCTGTATGTTGGTAAATTGAACACCAATAAAAAATTAATTTATTAAAAAAAAAAAGAGTAGGACTTAAAACTTGAAATTCTAAAAATTAGCTGGCTGGGCTCTGGGAGAAACTTGAAGCCAATCAGAAGTAAAGTCCCTGCCCTTAATGAGACAGTAGGACAAACAGCCCCTGTAGATACAGTTTAGCACTAGCAGTTTGAAAAATCCCTGGGGCACATAAGAGGGAGAGTGATTTACTCATCACAGAGCATGTCCCAAAGAGATAGGGATCTCAGAGAGATTCTCTAGGAACAAAGGAGCTGGCAGGCACTATTTCCCTCCCCCTACTCCCTAGCATAAACACAGGGAACCAGAACAGCACCTACACTCACTACCTAACTTTCCTGCAAGAAACCCCCTCCCATTCCCCCAATCACTAGATCTGCTCTCCCTAGTCATGCTTGTCTTAGTCCCAGTGCTGCAGGGCCTCTGCCTCTGTGAAGACCAGCTAAAACCTCACTAACACCATGTCTCCCAGCCCATCTTTTGTGGAGCCTTGGCCCCCATGACACTATTGGGTGCTTCAGAAGCCTGAAATACACCTTAAAAGTGCTGCTCAGCCCACATGCTCTTTGGAGAGCCTTTTAGGCTGGTCTGGTCCCTGGAGCAGGTGCTGCAGGTCTCAGTAGCAAGCCAACCAGCATGTACCTTGATAAAACACACCCCACACCTATCAAAGACCAAATACTGCCTACAACAAGCAAAGAGAGCCACTGCAGACAACTGGACTGAAGGGAAAAGTGACCAAAATAAGGCACACACAATATACACAGGAGTTACTCTCTGAAGGACCAGGTCCTGAGAAACAAGGGACACCGAACTGCCCACCATATCAGGACCTCTTCTTCATAAGACCTTTCCTTCGAGGGCAGAAGATGTAGCTAACACTGTTTCCTAACACACAAAAATAGACACAGAGGGTTAGACAAAATGAGGAAACAGAGAAATATATCCAAAACCACAGGGAGGAAGTGACCTAAATGAAACAGATATAAGTAATATGCCTGGTAGGGAATTTAAAGTAATGATCATAAAGATACTCACCTGACTTGGGAATAGGGGAGGATATCAGTGAGACCCTTAACAAAGAGAAAAAAGTATCAACCAGGGATGTAGAACATAATAAATGAAATTAAAAAATATACTCGATGGAATAAAGAGCAGGCTAGATGAAGCAGAGGAATGAATTAATGATCTGGAAGTCAAAGTAATGAATAGTAACCAAGCAGAGCAAATGATAGGAAAAATAATTATGCAAATGTAGAATAGCCTTAGGGAACTCATCAATTCCATCAAGTATAATAACATTCACATTATAGGGATCCCAGAGGAAGAAGACAGAGCAAAGGGGAAAGAATATCTATTTGAATAAATAATTCATGAAAACATGCCTTATCTGGGAAGGAAGCAGATACCCAGACATAGTAGGCACAGAGATTCCCAAAAAAATCAACCCAAGGAGTTCTACACCAAGACACATAGTAATTACAATGGCAAAAAGTAGAGATAGGGAAAAAATATTTAAATCAACAAGAGGAAAGAAGATAGTTATATACAAGGGAAACTCCATAAGGCTATCAGCAGATTTTTCAGCAGAAACTTTGCAGGTCAGGAGGGAGTGGCATGATATATTCACAGTGCTGAGAGGGAAAAATCTACAGTTAAGAAGACTGTATCCAACAAGGCTATCATTCAGCATAGAAGAAAAGATAGTTTCTTAGACAAAGAAACTAAAGGAGTTCATGACAACTAAACCAACCCTGCAAGAAATATTAAAAGGAGCTCTGGAAAGAAAAGAGCAAAAGTGACAATATGAAAAATAGGTATATCTGTAAAAATAAGTCAAGGGATTCATAAAATAAGAGGATGCAAAAATGATACCATATACTTAAAACATGGCAGGGGAGAAAGGTACAAAATGGAGTCAAACTTAAGTTATCATCAACTTAATGTAGACTACTACATGTGGAAGATGTTATATACAAATTTAATGATAACCACAAATCAAAACCAGTAAAAGATAAAGAATAAAGAGTAAGAATCTAAGTATATCACTACAGAAAACCAGCAAACCCTAAAAGAGAATAAAAGAAGAAAAGATCAGAGAGAAACTATAGAAACAGCCACAAAAAATGTTTTAAAAAAGTCAGTAAATACATATCTATCAATAAATACTATGAATGTAAGTGGACTAAAAGCTCCAATTAAAAGATATAGGGTGACAGACTGGATAAGAAAACAAGACCCATCTGTATGCTGCCTACAAGAGACTTTTTCAGAACTAAAGACACCTGCCAATTGAAAGTGAGGGAATAAAGAAGCAGTTATGCAAATGGATGTCAAAAGAATTATAGGTAGACATACTTATATTGGACAAAATATACTTTAAAACAATGGTGTGGGACGCCTAGGTGGCTCAGTGGTTGATTGTCTGCCTTTGGCTCAGGGCATGATCCTGGAGTCCTGGGATTGAGTCCCACATTGGGCTCCTTGCATGGAGCCTGCTTCTCCCTCTGCTTGTGTTTCTGCCTCTGTGTGTGTGTGTGTGTGTGTCTCTCAGGAATAAATAAATAAAATCTTAAAAAAATAAAACAATGGTTGTAAAAAGGGACAAGGACACTACATAATTGTAAACTGTACAATTGAACAGGAAGATATAACAATTATAAATATTTATACACCCAACATGGGAGCACCAAAATGCATAGAACAGTTATTTACAAACATTAAGGAACTGATCAATACTAATATAATATTAGGGGACTTTAACACCCTACTTTCATCAGTGGGAAGATTATCCAAGCAGAAAGTTGACAAGGAAAAAGTGTCTTTGAATGACAAACTGGACAAGATGAATTTAATAGCTGCCTTAAGAACATTCCATCCTAGTACAGCAGAACACATTTTTTTTCAAGTGCACATAGAACATTCTGTAGAATACATCACATATTAGCCACAAGTCTCAACAAATTCAGAAAGATCAAAGTAATACTGTGGGCATCTTTTCTGAGCCCAACACAATGAAACTAGAAATAAGTCACAAGAAAAAGCTAGAGAAGACCACAAATACATGGAGGTTAAAAGACATCCTGTTAAACAATAAATAGGTCAACCAAGAAATCAAAGAAGAAATTAAAAAGTACGTGGAGACGAAAATGGAAACACAGTGGTCTAAAACCTTTGGGACACTGCAAAAGCAGTTCTAAGAGGGAAGTTTATAGCAATACAGGTTTACTTCAAGCAGCAAGAAAAATCTCAAATAAACAACCTATCCTTACACCTAAAGGAGCTAAGAAAAGAAAAATAAAACCTCAAATCAACACAAGGAAGGAAATAATAAATATTAGAGCAGAAATAAATGACCTAGAAACTAAAAACAAACAAAAAACCCCAATGGAACAGATCAATAGAACCAGAAGCTAGTTCTCTGAAAAAATCAACAAAATTGATAAACCTCTAGACAGACTCCTCAAGAAAACAGGAAAAAAGACTCAAATAAAATCACAAATGAGAAGAGAAATAGCCACCACAGAAATGCAAACAATTATAAGAGATTATTATGAAACATTATATGCCAACAAATTGGACAGTCTGGAAGAAATGGATAAATTCCTAGAGACACATAAACTACCAAAACTGAAGTAGGAAGAAATAGAAAACTAAAACAGAACAATAACCAGCAAGGAAATTGGATCAGTAATAATAATAATAATAATAATAATAATAATAATAATGATAACTCCCAACAAACAAAGGTCTAGGACCAGTCAGCTTCACAGGCATATTCTTTCAATCATTTAAAGAGTTAATATCTGTGGTTCCTGGGGAACCTGGGTGGCTAGTTGGTTGAGCATCCAACTTTTGATCTCAGCTCAAGTCTTGATCTCATGGTTGTAAGGTCAAGCCCCAAATTAGTCTCCATGCTGGGTGTGGAGTTTACCTAAAAAAATTAATAATAAAGAAAAAATAAAGAGTTAATACCTATTATTCTCAAACTGTTCCAAAATATAAAAGAGGAAGAAAAATTTCCAAGTTCATTCTATGGGGCCAGCATTACTCCGATACCAAAACCACATAAAGAGTCCACTAAAAAAGAGAACTATGGGCCAATATTCCTGATGAACATAGATGCAAAAATCCTTAACCAAACACTACCAAACTGAATTCAACAATACAATAATAATAAAAAATAATACCATGATCAAGTGGGATTTATTCCTGGGCTACAAGGATGGTTCAAACTTCACAGATCAATCAGTGTGATACATCATAACAATAGCAGAAAAGATAAGAACTATACAATCTTTTCAATAGATACATGGAAAGCATTTGACAAAGTACAACATCCACTCATGATAAAAACCCTCAACGAAGTAGGTTTAGAGGGAGCATAACTCAATGTGATGAAGGGCTTTTATGAAAAATCCACAGTGAACATCATACTCAACGGGGAAAAAAATGAGAGCTTTTCCCCTAAGGTCAAGAATAAGACAAGGATGATCACTCACATCACATTTATTCAGTATAGTACTAGAAGTCATAACCACAGCCATCAGACAACAAAAAGAAATAAAACATCCAAATTGGTTAGGAGGAAGGAAAACTTGCACTATTTGCAGATATAGTATCCAAAAGACTCCACCAAGAAACTACTAGAACTAATACATGAATTTAGTAAGGTTCCAGGATGAAAAATCGATGTACAAAAATCTATTGTACTTCTTCTATACACTAATAATGAAGCAGCAGAAAGAGAAATCAAGAAGCAATCCCATTTACAATTGCACCAAAAAGAATAAAATAACTAGGAATGAACTTACCAAAAAAGTGAAAGACCTGTGCTCAAAAACCATGAAACTTTGATGAAAGAAACTGAAGATGACACAAAGAAGTGGAGACATTCCATGCTCATGGACTGAAAGAACAAATAGTGTTAAAACGTCTCTACTACCCATAGCAATCTATAGATTTTATGCAATACTTGTCAAAATACTTGCAACATTGTTTACATAACAAGATTAAATGATCCTAAAATTTGTATGGAACCACAAAAGATCGTGAATAGCCTAAGCAATCCTGAAAACCAAAACTGGACATATCACAATTCCAGACATCAAGTTATATTACTAAGTTGTAATCAAGACACAAAAATACTGGCACAAAAATACACACTTAGATCAATGTTTTCTGTTCTTAGAAAACCGAGAAATGAACCTACAACTGTATGGTCAATTAATCTTTGATAAAAGAGGAAAGAATATGCAATGGGGGAAAAAAGTCATCTCTTCCACAAATTGTGTTGAGAAAACTGGACAGCTGCATGCAAAAGACTGAAACTGGACCACTATCTTACACCATACAAAAAAACTAAATTCAAAATGAATGAAAGCCCTATATGTGAGCCCTGATACCATAAAAAACCCTGGAAAAGAACACAGGCAATAATTTCTCTGATATCGACCATAGAAATATTGTTCTAGCTCCGTCTCTTGAGACAAAGGAAATAAAAGTAAAAATAAACTATTGGGACTACATCAAAATAAAAAGCTTCTGCATAACGAAGGTAACAATCAACAAATCTAGTAGGCAACCTACTGAATGGGAGAATTTATTTGTAAATGACATATCTGATAAAGAATTAGCATTCAGAATATATAAAGCACTGATACAACTCACTATGCAAAAAACAATCTAGTTAAAAAATGGGCTGAAGACATGAACAGACATTTCTCTGAAGAAGATATACGGACTGCCAATAGACACATGAAAAGATGCTCACCATTATTTGTCATCTGGGAAATGCAAATCAAAACTACAATGAAGTATTGCCTCACAACTGTCAGAATGGCTAAAATTTAAAAAAATGCAGTAAACAACAAGTGTTGGTGAGAACGTGGAGAAAAATGAACCCATGTGCACTGTTGGTGGAAATGCAAACTGGTACAGCCCCTGTGGAAAACAGTATGGAGATGCCTCAAATTACTGGATTGTAATCCAGTAATCGCACTACTGAGAAATTTATCCAAAAAATACAGAAACAGTAATTTAAGTGATACGTGCACCCTTATGTTTATAGCAGCATTACAATAGTCAATTTATGGAAGCAGCCCAAGTGTCCTGGTTAGATGACTGGATATACAAGAAGTGGTATAATGCTAAGTGAAATAAGTCAGTTAGAGAAAAATAAATAACATATGATTTCATTCATATGTGGAATTTAAGAAACAAGCAAAAGACAAAAGGAGAATAAGAGAGAGACCAACCATGAAGCAGACTCTTACTTAAAGAGAGCAAACTGATGGTTACCAGAGGGCAAATGGGTGGGGGAATGGGTGAAATAGGTGATGGAGATAAAGGAGAGTACTTGCCATGATAAACACTGGGTTATAAATGGAGTTGTTGAATCAATATTATATTTTATACCTGAAACTATTATAACATTGTATGTTAACTATACTGGAATATTAGCAAACACTTATTTTTTTTTAAAAGACTCAATCATATGGCAAGGGGCCTGGAGAAAGGACTGAAAAAAAATTGCTAAAACAGGATTTCCAATTCTGTCAGTAATGTAGTACCTTGAACTTGAACAATGCTCTACTACAAACATCTATAAGCCACATGAAAGACAAAAATTGCTTTGGAAGGTATTGGAAAACTGCCAAGACAGCCAGGGCTTAAGTTAAAATTGTGAATAAGGAAAAATGTAGAGAAATTAGCCTTTGTGGAATTTGCCAGTTTTTGGTGTGTGATACAAAGTATTCACCAGAGATCTCAGCTATATCTCATAGGGCTGAGGAGAGAAAAACCCTCGAGTGATGTCAATGTACTCAGCATTTCAGGAACCAAAATATTGAAGAGAATAGGTGAGTAGAAAACTGAACTTGACATTCAGCAGTTTTTCCCTCCAGTGTTTGCCAAATTATTAAGCTTTGCATGGCATGAGAAGACAAGTTAAACTTAGAGTCATTCTACTCCTTGGTTAGATTAAGGTAATCTGTCTCTAGGTGCCTATACATGATAGGTTCAATCCTTTCTGGAGGAAAATACCATCCAGAGTCTCTATATTTATTCATATAAAATGCCTATATTTCAATCAAACATTAATAGGCATTTGAAGAACCTGGATCGAGGGAAAAATCAGATAATAGATATAGACCTACAAATGGTCTAGATATTGGCATTCTCATAGACCTTAAAATTACTATTACTTAAAAAGTTATTGTGATTAATATGTTTAAGAAAATAGAGGACAATATGGAGAATTTCACTAGGGAACTACAATTCATTTAAAGTGATAAGAGAATAGTCAGAAAAAGTAAGAGAGTGTCATCAAAATTAGTGAAGATTTCTTATTTTCAATAAGAAAATAAGTAATTGATACTGAGTGATGCTATGGAGAAGTCCTTTGGTATGTAGTAACAAAGAAGTTAAGTATTGAGAAGTCCTTGGTTGTTATAGTTTGTTGATGACCCTGGATGCAAACAGTTTTAGTGGACAGCTGGACATAGAAGCCAGAATGGTCAAAAAGACATAGATTTGTAGTGTGTAGGGAGGATAACTGTTCAAACATAGAAGGCATCATGGACTTAGTAAAAGTTGTAGTCCATGAATTTATAGTGACATCAACAATATGGCTCTGTAATTTTATCTAGTAACACTAATAAACTTGGGTGGAAATGTAGGGATCAGTTGGACTATGAGAATGACTCAGAGTTGGAATTTTGTTAGCAAAGTTTAAGAGAAGTAGAGAAGGACAAGGGTTGAATGTAACTTTCTCAACTTAGTGAATTAAAGAAATAAGCATTTATTATTCTCCCATAACAACTGTGGAAGTAGGTGTCTCCTCCTCTGGTGTCAGTGGCTTGAGTGTTAGGGCTAGAATCTAATCCTTGATGGTCACAAGATAGCTCCCATGGCTTGAGGATTCCTATCTGCATTCAAGGTAGGAATAATGGGGGGAGGGGAAAATGCCAGGTCTATCTGTTGCTTTTATCAGGAAAACTTTCACAGCATCTCATTGACAAGAACTGTATTACATGCCTTGTTGCAAAGGATACTGGTAAAGTGGACATTTAGTTTACTCACCTCTAAAATGAGGGAGAACATAATTTGGCAATGGTTGTTGCGTTACCCAACCATTGGTATCTGCAACATAACAATAGATAAACTATGAACTCTAGGCTGAAGAGGGAGAGAAGTTAGTACCCAAAGGGGCTGGTAGCTAAAAACAAAGTTGGGGGGGGGTTCAGAAATAAATGCCTTTTAAACTGAAGAACAGGTATAGTAGGAGTCACTATGGTATAGTAGGAGTCACTATGTGAAAGAATTGGAAACACAGAAGGTTGTGGTCATAGTAAAAGAAGCATGAAGTTACTATGTATCATTTCTCAGGATGGGGTTAGTTTAATTTGTTTTATTCATTTTTTAATTTGTTCATGAGAGACACAGAGAAAGAGGCAGAGACATAGGCAGAGACATAGGCAGAGGGAGAAACAGGTTCCCTGTGGAGAACCTGATGTAGGACTTGATCCCAGGACTCCAGGATCACAATCTGAGCCAAAGGGAGACACTCAAACCCTGAGCCACCCAGGTGCCCCAGTTTAATTTAATTACTCTCTTGAATGAGTTATCTAGGGTCAATGTGAAACGGATGTGGGGAGGGGGCAGGATGGTGGAGTAAGAAGTATCCATGGAGGGCATGTGGTATACTGATCATATGAATAGAAAAATTACCTCCAGAAATATGTGTTCATTAAGATTTCATTAAAAATCACAATTTTTAATGATCGTGTTCTCATTACCATCTATTCTTTTTTGACATAGAACTTCCATTTACTTCTGACCTTGACTTAAAAATTAAAATAATTCACATTATTTGTAGGGTGGCAAAATCTTAAGTTGTTCATTTTCCTAATGGTTGTTATTGTCACGGTCAGTATAGTAGTGTAAGTGACTTTTCATAGCCAAAGATTTGGGGAATTTCCTTCCCTCCCCTTCTGTCTCCCACCCCTTTATGTTCCCTATATGCTTATTTTTCTACTTACATTTTGCATCCTTTTCCTTTCCTTTCCTTTCCGTTCTTTTTCTTTCTCTCCCTTTCTTTGTCTCTAATGGTAGAAAATGTAATAACTTTTGTAGGTTGAGAGAAGGGAGCCTGTTTACAAAGATGTACTTGGACAGAAACCATGCCATCCATATCTGAGATGATTTTTAGAAGTGATGTATATTCTAGTAAAATCTACTCTACTACCTGGATTTTTAAAGACTTAGCATACACTGCAATTAAAATGCCTTTTACTTTTTTTAGGTTTCATTTATTTTAGAGAGAGAGAGAGAGAGAGCAAGTGTGTGTGTGGGCGGGGAACAGAGGGAAAGGGAAAGGCAGACACCACGCTGAGCACAGAGCCCATAGGGCTTGATCTCACAACCCTGAGATCATACCTGAGTGGATATCAAGAATCGGATGCTTAACTGACTGAGCCACCCAGATGCCCCTAAAATGCCTTTTAGAGTTCCATTCTGTTTTACAAGACCACTATTAAATATGTATGTATATACATACACATAATGTTTATGTATTTATATGAATGTATCTATATGCATTCATGTATATACCAACATCATACTTTACTGAAATAAACTTACAGGCTTGGAAAAGTAGGCTTCTCTAGTCATATAGACTGTTTATTAAAATGTTGCAATCCAATTTTTAGAGCAGTGATTATTACAATTAATTAGTTCATCACCATTTGGAACAATAGCTGTTCTAATATAATTAGCCATTGAAAGAAATACATTTTAAGTGTTCTAAATTGCATTTCTAATTTCTTGTAACTAAAACTCTCTAGAATTTTAAAATTCATTTTGTCTTATGAAAGGTTTCAGTACTTATCTCTGTGGTTGTACTATTTAGATTAGGGTAACTTCATCTTAAAATTACATGTCAAATGTCATTTGGTAGTAGTAATATGAAATGTATGGCTTCACTCTGAGGGAAAAAGCCTGTTTGGCATATTTTAATACCATGCAGCTAAACAGAATGTCCAGAATGATTAGATCACATCTGGCCCAATGTAGATCTATTTGTACTTGCATAATGCATTACATGTACACACTGTTATATTTTATGACTATTTGGGTGCATTGATTTTTCTATAAAGAGAACTATTATTCACATCTTTTTGCATAGAAGTACACTTAAACATTGGCATAGGTAAACTACTCAAATGAAACCTATGTTTGGCACAGCTATTACTGGTGTCACAGATTTTAGAACTGCAATATTTCTGAAAAGCTAGCTTGAACACTTTGGAACATTTTTTCTGGTTGTATGCAGAGGCAGTTTGGTAAGTCGCAAAACTTCTACATTTAATTTTGCATTCTAGTCTAGGCCGAATCTTAAGTGTCACTAAATTAATTCTATCTTGAATTGTGGCCAAGTGTCATCCCCAGAAAGAGGCTTTTCCCCCACATTGGGCCAATTCATGGTTTGAAGCAAATCAAGTGGCTCTGCTGGTAGGCAAATATGAAGAATGTGAAAGAATTGGAAATAAGCTAACAAAATGCAAAAAGTAAATCCAAAATCCAAAGTACAGGCAACTTTAACAACACTATTTTTTCTCTTGTGGTCCTGTTTGAAGAAATATATACAATCATTATAAGTAAAATTCACCAGCATACTGCAAAAACAAACTGATCAATATTCTTTCTCCTCACTTAGCATAAAATAGCATCTATCTTAAGATATTAATTCTTTCTCATGAGGAGGAGGAGCCTCTGCATAGGCTATGCAGTTGTCCTGAGGACATGGCAGTTGACTTTACCGCAGAGTGAGCTAGCCCAGTGATTGAAACAAGACATGGAAATATTTGGTTTTACCTGCCATATTAAATACGTAATTAGTAAATTTTTATGTTAGTGGACAAGTCACATGGATTTGGTTCTAAAAATTAATCTTTTTTTCCAATTTTTTATTTGCAGGAATTTCAAATCCAAAGAAAATTTGCAAGAATAATACTGAAAATTCCTGCATACTCTTTATTTAGATTCACTGTTTTAAACTTTTGGCCACATTTGTTTTGTTATGCCCCTTATTCCTTAGAACAAGATTATTCCTTTAGGTAACCACAATAAAATTATCAAATTCAGGAAATTTATCATTAATATAATACTTTTTTCTAATTGACAGTCCATAGTCCATATTTCAGTTGTGTAAATTTTCCCAATGATATCTTTTATAGCATTTCCCCTCCAATACAAGACCCAGTCCAGGATCATATATTGTATTTAGTTGTCTTGTCTTTTTGGACTCCTTTACTGTGGATTAATTCCTCATGATTTTCCATCAATTTATTAAACATGAAGAATACTGGTCAGTTATTTCATGGAATGTTTCTCAATTTGGATTTCTGTCATGGTTACATTCAGGTTAAACAGTCCTGTTCAGAAATACTTCATAAGCAAAATATGTCCTTTTTAGGATTTCACATCTGGAGGCATAATGTGTCCCTGTCTCTCATAAGTGATGTTCATTTTGATCACCTGGCTGATGTGTTGCCTGGTATCTCTACTTAATAGGTATTATTTTTGCTTTTCTAAATAATAAGCAATCTGTGGGGAGATACTTTAAGACCATGTAAATATAATACTCTAGATCAACCCCCCCTTGATTTAATAGTTACTGACAATTCTTACATGAATCAATATTTACCACAATGGTTGCAAATCATCTTGTGTTAATTTCTTATGGAGCAAGAAAAAAATATTTTTTTCTAGGATTTTCAGAAGAATTCAATTGATTAAAAAAAAAACAAGAATTCAATTGATTTCCTTCAACAGTGTTCTAATAAAGGAAATTGTTCTCTATGGATTCACAAAATAGTCTATTCAATCTAAATTAAAATGAACAGAAATTAAAATCAAATTATTTTTGCTCTAGAATCAATATAAATGTATTAAATGTTCCCCAACAATTTGTAGAATAAATTCCTAGAATAATACTCTGTGTATGTGTAAACACAATTACAGTGCTTCTTGAGAAAACTGGAAGTATTTTTAATTGACTTAATGACAGAATTCTGTAGTTACCAACTATATTATTTTTTCTAGAATTTATGCACCTTTTAACTTTTCAGCCTTTGTTTTTTCATGCCTTTAACAAATTATCACCTCATCCATTTAGTCATGTTCCATTAAAATGTGTATTTCTATTATTCCTTCTTTCTGCCTTTCCACATTACCTAAATCCTTTGTGGCTGAGAATACTTAAATTTTTCAACCTGGTTTTCATTTATATTCATATGTTATGTGTATCGTTTATTTTAAAAGTATCTTGGCCTTTGTCTAGGATTAGAGGTGAGACTTTCAATGAAAGATAAAAGTCATATCATATCAATATTATTTTATAAAATGTGTAGTAGTTGCTAATTGAGGTTTTATAGATTTAGTGAACTTTACAAAGGCAACTTCTATTCATTACAACTCTAATTTTAATATCTTAATTTAAAATTTGAATCTTTTATTTAAGATCCTCCCTAAATAGCCAACAATGTTACTGTTTCAGTTGAAAAAAATTTCAACATT
This sequence comes from Canis lupus baileyi, assembly GCF_048164855.1. Classification (NCBI taxonomy): domain Eukaryota; kingdom Metazoa; phylum Chordata; class Mammalia; order Carnivora; family Canidae; genus Canis; species Canis lupus. The sequence continues at coordinate 53,354,322 of NC_132876.1, read as the reverse complement.
CTCATGAACTACTGAGTATATACATATGTAAAGTAAAATAGATTTACAAAGGGTTTATCTTGCAACTTTCAATTTACTTCCTGAAGTCTCTGATACATTTTAGATAAACAAAAATTATGGAAATTGGGTTCATTGGTTACCTCAGTCAAGTGATCTTATCACATAATTAGTGATAAGACATGTAGCTAATAATATGTTCCCTTCATGTGATAAGAACAGCATTTTATTTCTGTGGTCTTCCTCCCAAAAACTCATAACCTAGTCTAACCATGAGTCTAATCACAGACAAACCCAAATTGAGAGACATTCTACAAAATACTTGACCATTGTTCTGAAGTGTCAAGGCCATCAAAAACAAAGAAAGTCTAAGAAATTATCACATTCTAGAGGTGTCTAAAGAGATAGGATGATGAAATGTTATGTGTGGTATCATGGATGAGACCCTGGGACAGAAAAGGATATTATTGAAAAGTAAGGAAATCTGAATAGAATATGAATTTTTACTTAATGATAATCAGTTTTGATTCATTAGTTGTAACAAATGCATCACAGTAATGTAAGATAATAACATTAAGTGAATGTAGGCACAGGGTACTTAGGAACTCTGTTATCTTTGCAGTTTTTCAGTAAATCTAAAATTATTCTAAAATAACAATTAATTTAAAGTTTAAGTGCATTGGGAATATTATATTTCACATGAGATGTGAAATCAGCAATTCTAAAATGAGTTCCTGAAAATATAAAATACCATAAAATGTTTTTTTATACTTGATAAAGAATGGATAATTACCAAGGTCATTATCATCTAACTTTATATTTTTTAAATAACAAAGTGTGTAAATAAAGTTTGATATTTATTGATATATTGATTACTATTAATCAGCATGTCAAATACTTTATATTACAAAAAATTATGAAATAATAGAAAATGATTAAAAGACTATGGTCTCTATACATGATAAGATAGGTAAACATAATTTACACAACAGCAGAGAATATTCATTCCAATTTCTTTTGCGTCTTTAGAGAAAGCACTATCTAAATGAAGTAATTATGCTATTTTTCATGTAGATGCCATGCAAATAAAACACTTGTAATACCAAGCAATTCAAGGATTTTACTAAATGAGAAATTAGAAGAAAATACAGCTAAATGAATTATGAAGAGGATAAGTTTTAAAATGTATCAATGGAAATGAAGGCTCAGCTATTACGATATGTAGCATTTTATGGACAAAGACAAAACACATTTCTTTGAAAACTTGATACCTTATTACTCAGTATAAAAGTTTTCACAAATAAGAACCCCAGTCATCAAAGTACTCAGATGTGTTATTGATTTATGAAGCTACATTAGCACTTCTGGCTCTTCAGAATAAAAATATTGAGTCAGCTTTTTAATTTAAAAAGAAACCTATTGGTCTGATCTTAATTTACCTACTTGAAAATTATCTTTAACATTTTGATCAGTTATTTTTTAAATAGAATATTGTGCAGGTATGACAAATATTCTAAAAGACAGCCATTTAATATTTGCACCAGAGTATATTAAATTAACAAGGCCTTCAAATATTCCACACTAGGAACACTTGTTTGTAGAATTTCTACACTAGATTATTTACCTCTTCTTTCAATGGCATGTTGCTTTACATCCTCTCCCCCATAAATCCAATAGCCTACTCATGCACACTTTTCAAGGATGTTTAAGTATTGTATTAAAAATCATATGCCCTGCAACCTTACAAAACATTGTGGCCAAGGAATATATCATCAGATTGAGTGGGATCCAAAAGAGACCTTCATTATACAAAAATTATAAAAATTTAAAAAATTATAAAAATTATACACAAGTGATTAAGGCTAAAATACATTTACTTACTGCTGAATTATAAGCAAGGCACTGTGCTGGTTGCTGTAACATTTGAAAAACAAAGCTAAATAAGTCATGATACCTGTATTCAAGGAGCATACAGTTCATCGGAAGAGGCAAATATACATGCAGATAATTTTAATATGATACATATTCCTAAGTCTATATTAGAGGTAAAAGTTAAATTATATGGAAATACGGAGGGAGGAAGGATTGAATTTTACTAGGGACTTCATAGAAGCATTCATGGCAGAAAAAGTATTTGAACCAGGTCCCAAATGAATGGGTTAAACTTGGATAGGTAAAATAGAATAGGAGGAGAGGAAAGTGAGTGTGGGTGGAATATATTTCAGACAGAGGGAAAATGAAAGTGGAAATATATGCAATGTTTACAAGTAGTCCAGTGTAACTAGATTAAGAAGCCAGACCGTCGCAGACCAGATAATTGACTGGGGAGTTTGAACGGTACCCAATATGCAGTTGGGGTGCCATTAAAGGTTTTTGAGCAGTAGAATTTCAGAATCACACTTGATATTTGAATGATCTATTGGCAATTATAAATGGATAAATGGAAGGGACAGAGACCACTTGGGTGATGCAATAATTAAGCTCAAGTTTATGTAGGTAGATTTCTTAGCTTAATTTTAACAGGTTAGTATGTGGTAAAAAGCTTCCGCAGTGGCAACTCATGATCCTCACCTCCTGGTTTTTATGTCTTTGAATGTGAGCTTGGCCTTAGTGATTTGCTTCTACAACAGAATACAGAAAAACTGATGGGATGTCACTTCTGAGATTAGGTTACAAAAAGATCTGGCCTCCATCATGTGCATTCTCTCTCTCTCTCTCTCTCTCTCTCTCTCTCTCATGGATCACCAGCAACCACAATGTGAGGACACTTAGGCAATCTACAGAAAGGCCCACATGTCTAGGAATTGATGACTGCAGCAACTATGTGAGTGAGTTTGGAAGAACATCCTCCCTCACTTTCTCAGTGTGGTTGAGCCTTCAGATAAAACCAAAGCCCTGGCCAATGGCTTTACTGCAACCACATAAAAGACCTTGTGCCATCACCTAAAGAAACTAGACTCTCAAAATGTAGAAATGGTGTGATAATAAATATTTATTCTTAAGCCACTGAGTTTTAGGGTAAATTTTTAGGTAGGCAGCAATCAGTAACTAATATAGCAGGTCAAATCCAATATCTATCCTCACTTGTCTTTGTGCTAAATTATTCAATATTTCATTTCTATCATTCTGTGTATAATATGGCTTAAAGATTACTGGGCTGTTAATAACATCCAGAATATTCTCCATATTGCTTTATGTAATTCTAACTTTTATATTTTTGTAAAATATTCTCTCCCCTGATAATAATTCTACTTGTTGAAGCTATGTGTAAAGTACTCATTCACAAAAACCTTTGTGATCCCTTAACATTTACAGCTTTTAGAGAAATGAAAGATGCAGGATTTATATGTGAGAGAAGTCCTAGGAACCTATTTTGAAATTAGACATTTCTCATGTTTTCTGTTTTTAAAGTTTTTAGAGTACCATAGTAAAAGAATAGTAATTTGCTGCAGCTTTGATAATGAAAAAAAAAAGTATTGGAAAATAATTAAAGACGTTACTAACCAGTTCATTAATCAAGTGTATCTGCTGCACATTATACTGATACAAATTGAAAAAGATGCTGTGCTAGCCAGAAACTCCTTCTCAAAGTCAAAAGAAAAGATAAACTAAATTGACTTTTCCTTTGTGGTTGATTTCTATCTAAGTAGATCTATCTCCAAAACACTGAATAAAGAAAGTTGCATCTATGTATAGATTCAAGCCTCCACTAAGATTTTACACTTACAGTTCCTTGGTACTACAAGATTACTTTAAAGTATATTGAATCAATCTGCTTTTAGTTTTTGCTTTGTTTGCATTTATAACCCACTGACCATTTTCATTTTCTGAATAGTACATATACTTAGAAGAAAGAAAAACTAATAACACCTTGCTCGCTGCATTAAGATGACTGGTTTTGTAACCCTACCAAAAGAATTAAATAGCTTTACATGTAGGTTACCAAAAAAATCTTATCAATGGACAAAAATATTTGTCAGCAGTCAGAATGATTCCAGTCCTCTCTACTCTCTATGGTGCTTTAGCTATAATGATGGCAATGAGGCATTGTAGCCTGGAAAAATGTAGTCAGATTTTCAATTATGATTGGTGTAGATCTTCCAAAGAGGTCTCTGCAAATGGTCCAAGATTCTCTAAAGGGTAAAAAGGGTGACTAAATTTTGACTTAATATAGTCCTTCCTTTCTTTTCTTGATACTGACTTTCAAATGTATTGGGTATTTTTAAAGCCAAATCCTAGATGAATTTGTAGGTTCAGAATTAGAATTTGCTTGAGTTTCATTAGATGTGAGCCAGACCATAGCCAGTGTCATTTTCAGAAAGCAGAATACTTTCGATTTAAAGTAATAGCGTTAGAAGACACAGATGACCTGGCAATCATATTGAGCTCCTTGGTATGGACAGATATATATGATAACTTCTTTTGACCTATTATTTTATTTGTTTATTCCTTTAATTTTGGGTTTCAGTTTTAAAGAAGTTAGCAATATTAGACTTTTGACCTGTGTAATAGTATGAGTCTGAAATTCACAAACTCAGATACATAAGAAATTTATTTTTTGTAGCTGAACTTAATTCTATCTTGGGACCCTATCCTACTGGGTGATACCATGGAGAATGAGAAAACAGGAAAATATACACAAATTTATACTTCATATACCCCACCACATCATAAGGATATAGTGCCCATTCATTAAGAAGTAGACTACATGTTTACTCCATTATAGATTATTTAGGATCATGCTGAATTTACAGATGAAAAAAAATGAGTGAAGAAATGCCACTGGATATAATGTAGTTTGCTTTCCAAAAGCATTAATTTAAGCAATTAGCTCATGATTATCCATCTCCTCCCACAGTGAGTGATCCCTAAAGACAATCCTTGTCTCTTGTCCTTGTCATACTCAGTACAGTGTTGGCATTAGCAAATGTTTGCTCAAAATGGCTCAAGTCAGGACGCAGAAGAGTGAAATATATGAACTGCCATGTATCACTGATATCTGAGTGAAACATCTTTACAATTTTTAAGGCTTAAATGAATGAACACAATTTCCTTTTGTTTTGTTTATCTTTGTCTTCTTTCCCACTCTAATCAAGGGTATGTATGAGTTTAAGTAAACAAAAAGTTCTTTTTTAAAAAAAAAAAGAAAAGATTTTATTTGTGAGAGAAAGCACAAGCAGGGGTCAGGGAGAGGAAGAAGCAGACTCAGTGCTGAGAAGGGAGCCTGATGCAGGGCTTCATCACAGAAAACAGGGCTTTATCCTAGGACCCTGCAAGTATGACCTGTTTTAAGGCAGAGGCTCAACTGGCTGAGGCACCCAGGTGCTCCAAACAAAGAGGAGTTCTAGAAGTTGAGAATATCAATTGAAAAGGGACACTTTCACAGGAGTTGAGATTATTCTCATTCACAAAGTCAAACCAGATTTTAAAGATTTTTTAAAGATTTGCAAAATATACAGAATTTTCTAGTAATTAGCATCTTACTGAAATTAAGTGAATACTAAACTTCAGAATGTTTTGACAGACTTATCCATATCTTTTTTTTTTAAGATTTACTTACTTATTCATTCATTCATTCATTCATTCATGAGAGACACACGGAGAGAGAGAGAGAGAGAGAGAGGCAGAGACACAGGCAGAGGGAGAAGCAGGCTCCCTGCAGGGAGCCCGATATGGGACTTGATCCCGGGTCTCCAGGATCACACCCCGGGCTGACAGCAGCGCTAAACCGCTGAGCCACCAGGGCTGCCCCGTTTGACAGACTTAAATCGTATGTAATTATTTTACATGTTTTTAAAAACTAGGTTGTAAATAGAAAATATTAAATAACTTAATATCAAGTTATTAATAGTTGATCATCATTATGCAACAATTTTAAGATATAAATATACAAATCTGTCATATATGAAATGGTAGATCCTACAGAATGTTAAGACTATGAAGACAAGCACTGGACAAATAATAATTAGCTGTAAAAATATGTTAGAAGCAAAACAGTAGTTTAGCAGCATACTTAAAATTTTATATTTATAATATGTCTATAACTTTTCCACTAATTGTTCATACAACTGCCTTAAACTTTCTAGAGGGTCATTTCCATATGTCCTGTCTCTTTCTTGAGCTCTCAGGAGAGACAACAAGAGCAAAAAAGAGCAAGAGAGAGTGAGAAAGTAAAATAGCATGATCATGGAAATAAAAATAAAACTACCTACTACTTATAGGCATAATAAAAATTGCCCATTCCTCATGGGTAACTTAAATTCCCAATTGACCATGACATTTCCTCAGAAATTTAAATGTCAAACTAGAATTCTCTTCCTGAAGCAAAGGAAATTAAAGAAAAATTGAGTCAAGAAGATAAGGAGAAGAGAGTTAATTACATTTAGCAAGAGTCTCAATTCACCTAGATACTTACCAGGGTATTCAGTGCTTTTTCAGGGTGGTATTTGATTTTAGCACTCTTAAAATTGGGATGAAATGAGTTTTACAGATATTAATGAAATCATTATAAGGTCACAAAAATGTACTGTAATATTGTAACTGAAGCTAGGGAAAAGTAAGGCAAATTCATATCACAGAAAGAAAGCAAGTTTTCATTCTCTTAAGTCATCTTTCCAGTCAACATTGCCTGTATATCATAAATAATGAAAAGGGGAGCAGATTACTGACATACTCAACACAAAGATATAAAGCTTTACAATAATTCTTTTGTGACTCTATCCATTCTTGCCATCCCAAGGGGATGCAAATATTTCTACATTGCTATGATACACTTGAGCTGGGAAGGGGAAGACAAAACTTGAGTGATGGTTCTCTTTCTTGGTGTCCAAACATGCATACATGTCTGTGCGCACACACACATGCACAGAATTTAAAGGCTTAAATCAATTATTCGTGATTCTGCAATTTGGGCTGAACTCAGCTGGACAGTTCTATTACTAGTCTCACCTAAGGTCACTTATACAGATGCATCTGGGACCATATCATCTAGGGTGGACTCATTCACATGCCTGATACTTAGGGCTGTCAACCCAGCACTTCTAATCTCATGGTATCTTCAGAAAGAAGTTCAGACTTTTTACATGGCCAGTTCAGTTTTACAAGAGGTCAAAAATGAGAGCTACACAGTCTCTTGAGGCCTGGGTCAGAAGCCACACAGTGTCTCTTCTACTGCATTCTATTGACAAAGCAAGTCAGAAAGTCATTCGAGATTAAAGGAATGGAGAAATAGATTCCACCTCTAGATCAGAGAAGGTGCACATAATAAGTGCTCATATTTAATCTATCGCAGAATTTAAAGGACTATGAAAAAAGTCATGGCAAGTCTAGCGTATTCTTAAGTGGAATCATTTTTAATATCCACTATTGTATAGTACTCCTTATGGAGCCTCTATTTGAATGTTTTAAATGTATATACATGTTTTATTCTTGAATCTCTTGAAAGTTACTAGTAAGGAGAAATATTTATATTTTATTTATTTAAAAGGCATTGAGTACCTGTTGGTGTCAGACGCTATGATTTATCTATCACTCTCAGGTCCATCAGTAACCATAGATGTAGACTGATTCTTTGCTGCTTTATTATAATGATTGTTGAACTGTCTTCGCAGGCGCATTACTGACTGTTGAAGGAAAAAAGATTAATTCATGTTATGTTTACTCATTGAAAACAAAAAAGTACCATTCCCTATCAAATTCCTTCAATTGTCACCTTCTACTATCCCAGAGATTCAAACACCATCATATGAAATTGTAGCTGGAAGGGAAGGGAAAACTACTAGGACTTATTTATATTGCACTCCAAGGTTAAAAAACATATCCTCTCACCTAGAAATGAAAGCAAATAGAATATTATATCAATACTATACATACTTTATTATTATTTTATATGACAGTATAAAATATATATTATATAGCATGTCTAAAACAAAATGACATTACACTGAACAGAATAAAATTTATAAATGGATTGTTACAAGTTTCTTTTAATTTCTTGTAGAGTACTCCTGAAAGAAGTGCAGAGACCAGAAATAAAAGTAATGCAGAAGATGCATTTCTTTACATCTCCATTTTCCAAACCAATTTTAGTTTTCTTTTTATATGTATATTTTTATTAGCGTTCAATTTACCAACATTCAGTATAACACACAGTGCTCACCCTGTCAAGTACCTCACTCAGTGCCTGTCATGCAGTCACCCCATCCCCCCACTACCCCTTGTTCATTTCCCAGAATCAGGAGTCTCTCATGTCCTGTCACCCTCACTGACATTTCCCACTCATTTTCTCTCCTTACCTCTAATCCCTTTCACTATTTTTTATATTTCTCGCAAGAGTAAAACCATATAATGATTGTCCTTCCCCAGTTGACTTACTTCATTAAGCATAATACCCTCCAGTTCCATCCACCTCAAAGCAAAAGGTGGATATTCATTGTTTCTAATGGTTGAGTAATATTACATTGTATATATAGACCATATCATCTTTATCCATTCATCTTTCAATGGACACAGAGGCTCCTTCCACAGTTTGGCTATTGTGAACATTGTTGCTATAAACATTGGGGTGCAGGTGTCTCGGCTTGTCACTGCATCTGTATCTTTGGGGTAAATCCCCAGCAGTGCAATTGCGGGGTCATAGGGTAGCTCTATTTTTAACTCTTTGAGGAATCTCCACACAGTTTTCCAGAGTGGCTGCACCATTTCTCATTCCCACCAACAGAGCAGGAGGGTTCCCCTTTCTCCACATCCTCTCCAACACTTCTTGTTTACTGTCTTGTTAGTTTTCACCATTCTCACTGGCGTGAGGGGGTATCTAATTGTGGGTTTGATTTGTATTTCCCTGATGGCAAATGATTTGGAGCATTTTCTCATGTACTTGTTGGCCATGTCTATGTCTTCTTTGGTGACATTTCTGTTCATGTCTTTTGCCCATTTCATGATTGGATTGTTTGTTTCTTTGCTGTTGTGTTTAATAAGTTCTTCATAGATCTTGGATACTAGACCTTTTTCTGATAGGTCATTTGCAAATATCTTCCCCCATTCTGTAGGTTGTCTTTGAGTTTTGTTGACTGTTTCTTTTGCTGTTCAGAAGCTTTTTATCCTGATGAAGTTCCAATAGTTCATTTTTGCTTTTGTTTCCTTTGCCTTCATAGATGTATCTTGCAAGAATTCGCTGTGGCCAAGTTCAAAAAAGGTGTTGCCTGTGTTCTCCTCTGGATTTTGATGGATTCTTGCCTCCCATTTATCTTTCATCCATTTTGAGCTTATCTTTGTGTACGGTGTAAGAGGATGGTCTAGTTTCATTCTTCTGCACATGGCTGCCCAATTTTCCCAGCACCATTTATTAAAGACACTGTCCTTTATCCAGTGGATAGTGTTTCCTGCCTTGTCGAATATTAGTTGCCCATAGAGTTGAGGGCCCAATTCAGGGTTCTCTATTCCGTTCCATTTATCTATGTGTTTGTTTTTGTGCCAGTACCACACTGTCTTGATGATCACAGCTTTGTAGTACAACTTGAAATCCGATATTGTGATGGCCCGGCTCTGATTTTCTTTTTCAGCATTTCCCTGCCTATTCCGGGTTTTTTCTGATTCCACACAAATCTTAAGATGATTTGTTCCAAAAAACTTTCTCTGAAGAAAGTCCATGGTATTTTGATAGGGATTGCATTGAACGTGTAAATTGCCCTGGGAAGCATAGACATTTTCACAATATTAATTCTTCCAATCCATGAGCATGGGATATTTTTCCATCTCTTGGTGTCTTCCTAAATTTCTTTCAGAAGTGTTCTGTAGTTTTTAGGGTATGGATCCTTTACCTCTTTGGTTAGGTTTATTCCTAGGTATCTTATGCTTTTGGGTGCAATTGTAAATGGGATTGACTCCTTAATTTCTCTTTCTTCAGTCTCATTGTTAGTGAATAGAAGAGCTACTAATTTCTGGGCATTGATTTTGTATCCTGCCACATTGCTGAATTGCTGTATGAGTTCTAGCATTTTGAGGGTGGAGTTTTTTAGCTTTTCTATGTACAGTACCATGTCATCTGCAAAGAGGGAGAGTTTGACTTCTTCTTTGCCAATTTGAATGCCTTTAATTCTTTTTGTTGTCTGATTGCTGAAGCTAGGACTTCTAGTAGTACGTTGAATAACAGTGGTGAGAGTGGATGGACATCCCTGTTGTATTCCTGATCTTAGGGGAAAGGCTCTCAATTTTTCCCCATTGAGAATGATATTTACTGTGGGCTTTTCATAGATGGCTTCTAAGATGCTGAGGAATGTTCCCTTTATCCCTACACTCTAGAGTTTTGATCAGGAACGCATACTATGTTTTGTCAAATGCTTTCCTTGCTTCTACTGAGAGGATCATATGGTTCTTGTTTATTCTCTTTTTGATGTGGTCTATCATGTTGATTGTTTTATGAGTGTGGAACCAGCCTTGCATCCCGGGGATAAATGCCACTTGGTCATGCTGGATAATATTCTTAATGTATTGTTGGATCCTATTGGCTAGTATCTTGTTGAGAATTTTTGTATCTGTGTTCATCAGGGATATTGGTCAATAGTTCTCCTTTTCGGTGGGGTCTTTGTCTGGTTTTGGAATTAAGGTGATGCTGGCCTCATAAAAAGAGTTTGGAAGTATTCCATCCCTTTCTATCCTTCGGAACAGCTTTAGTAGAATAGGTGTTATTTCTTCTTTGAACGTTTGGTAGAATTCCCCTGGGAAGCCATCTGGCCCAGGACTTTTGTGTCTTGGGAGGTTTTTGATGACTGCTTCAATTTCCTCTCTGGTTATTGGACTGTTCATGTTTTCCATTCCTTCCTGTTCCAGTTTTGGTAATTTTTGGGTTTTACAGAAATGCGTCCATTTCTTTCAGATTGCCTAATTTATTGGCTTATATAGGCTCATAATACGTTTTTAAAATCGTTTGTATTTCCTTGGATTGGTTGTGATCTCCCCTCTTTCATGCATGATTTTATTGAGGCTTTTTTCTTTTTAATAAGGCTGGCTAATGGTTTATCCATCTTATTAATTCTTTCAAAGAACCAACTCCTGGTTTTGCTGATCTGTTCTACAGTTCTCAACTCTATTTCACTGAGTTTTGCTCAAATGTTTATTTTCTCTCTTTTTCTGCTTGGTGTCGGTATTATTTGCTGTTCTTTCTCCAGGTCCTGAAGGTGCGAGGTTAGCTTGTGTTTTCGAGTTTTTTCCAATTTCTTAAGGGATGCTTGTATTGCAATGTATTTCCCTCTTTGGACTGCTTTTGCTTCATAGTACAGATCTTGAATGGTTGTATCTTCATTTTCATTAGTTTCTATGAATCTTTTTAATTATTTTCTAATTTCCTGTATGACCCATTCATCTTTTAGTAGGATACTCTTTAACCTCCATGTGTTTGAGTTTCTTCCAAATTTCTTCTTTTGATTGAGTTCTAGTTTCAAAGCATTGTGCTCTAAAAATATGCAGGGCACCATCCCAATCTTTTCATATCGGTTGAGACCTGATCTGTGACCCAGTATGTGGTCTATTCTGGAGAAGGTTCCATGTGCATTTGAGAAGAACGTGTATTCAGTTGCATTTGGATGGAAAGTTCTGTATATACCTGTGAAACCCATCTGGTCAAGTGCATCATTTAAAGCCCTTGTTTCTTTGGTGATGTTGTGCTTAGAATATATGTCAATTGCAGAAAGTGCCATGTTGAATTCTCCTAATATTAGTGTATTATTATCTAAGTTGTCTTTCCTTTGGTTATTAATTTATTGATATACTTGGCAGCTCCCATAAATATTCATGGTTGTTAGGTCTTCTTGTTGGATAGACCCTTTAAGTACAATATAGTGTCCCTTTTCATCTCTTACTACAGTCTTTGGGATAAACTTTAATTTACAGTATTCCACTTGGTTCTGGGTGTATGCTGGTCATGTTTTAGAAGGTATTAACATCCCCCATTGTAGAACAAAATGAGGCCGAGAAAACAAAAAAACACAAAAGAAAACAAAAACATATCTTGTATATTTCCCAAAATTAAATTGAGTATGTTAAAAGGAATCTAGAAGTGGAAAATATATCTAAGATCTGTAATTGTCAGGTCTTATGAAAATATGAAAGTCAAAAAGGAAGAAACTTCAAAATGAAGAGGTGGTAAAATATTGTAGTTAAGGTGGGAATAGAGAAAAATAATTGGAAATTTTTAGTCTGATATAAAAACGAGTTGTACTGGACAAAGAGGGAGAAAAAGGAGGTACCCTCTAGTTCTTTGTACTATAAATCCCTCAACTTTCCCTGGAGCTTTACAGTACTGCTTTGTCAGGAACTTGCCCTTGCCCTTCCCCTGTTCTTTCAGCTGGTTCTCTGCTGGAGGGGTCTGATGTGGTGATTCTTATGTGTCTGTACCAGGGCGGAGATGCCCTGCTCCTCGCCAGATGCTAGTCTCAGTGGGAGCTGGTTATTCTGTGAGGGCTCTGTTCCCTGGTGCCCCACCTCTCCCAGGCACAAGGTGTAACAAAGAGGAAAAAGTATAATGTCGGTGGCCAGAATTCCAGCTCTGAAGTCAGTTGCCTGCAAGTAACTAATGCAGTTTCCCAGTCTGCAGGGGCCTAGATGCTCCCGGGGGCAGGCGCGGGTGTGCTGATCTGCACAGCTTGGGGGTGCCCGGTGGCAGGAGAGTTCTCACTGTCCTGTGCCCTCCCCGCTTCTGCCTGTCCCTGGGGGAACACAGGATCGTGGGCTGTGTCCTCTCCATGCCCTGGGATCCGGGGCCCTGTGCTGCTGGAATCGCACCCCTGGGCCGCGGCTACAAAGGCACGAGGGCACAGACACCTCTGTCTGGAGCTGCCTGCCTAACCAGCTGGCTTCTCCCAAATGCCCCACGGCTGTGCTCTCCAGCCCTTTACTGAGATAGGTCCACAGTTTGTGGTGCACTTTCCCCAGGGCTCAGTTCCTGTATTAGTGACTTCGGGAAACTGGAGGCTTCACTGCCCCTGCTGCGATTCAGCCATATTTCCCTGCTAAGCACTTTTCCATCCAGGAAGAATCTGGTGCAGATTTTTAAAATTCCCACTTCTCTGGGGCTGGGCTCTCCTGTCCTAGAAACTTTCACCTTCCGGCCTTAGCCTGGCTCCTCACGGTGCCTCTCCCCCACTTGATCCTTTTTTATTTTATTTTTTTTTCTGCCTTCCTACCTTGTTAGAAGCAAAACCCTTCTCTCTGTAGCGTTCTGGCTGTTCTCTCTTTAAATCTCAGGTCGAATTCATAGGTGTTCAGGATGATTTGAAAGTTATCTAAGTAAGTTGGTGAGACTAGGTGAGTTGAGGACCCTACTCTTCTGCCATCTTGCCCCACCCTCCCTCAATTTTAGTTTTGATATTATATCCTTATGACGGCTATCTGAAAACTAAAATCCTATATAAAAATCACCTAAGCCATACCGTTTTTAAGGACTAGAAGTCAGTTCTCCTATGAAATGTACCATAATATAGGACTCAAGTGGTTTTGATTCAAGGAGAATGAGGTTATACAGACACCTGAGCTTCAGTAACTGCATTCTTTTAAGTGGAACTCTAATGGCTGTCTGATTCAATGAATAACATTCTATTCATGTTTTCTATTCATTCTAGAAATGCAACTTAAAGTCTATTTTTTAAAGGAGGTTTACCTAAAAGACCCAAAGAGTCAAAGAAATCCTGAGAAAGAATAAAGCAGGAGGCATCACACCTCCTGATTGTAAGATGTACCATTAAACTATAGTAATCAAAACAGTATGACACTGGCACAAAAACAGACAAATAGACCAATGGAACAAATCAAAAGTGCAGAAATAGACTAAAGGATATATGGTTAACCAATATTTGACTGGAGATCCAAGAATCCTCAATAAAGAAAAGACAGTCTCTTCAATAAATGGTAATGGGATAATTGGATATTTACATGTAAAGGGATGAAACTGGGCCCATACCTTACACCACTCATAAGATTAACTCAAAAGAGACTAAAGATTTAAATGTAAGCCTGGAAACCATGAAACTCCTAGAAAACAGGAATAAATCTCCTCCACATTGGATCTTGGTAATGATATTTTGAATATAACACCTAAAGCATAAGCAACAAAATAAAAAATAAACAAGTGAGGCTAAGTCAAACTAAACAACTTCTGAATGATAAAAAAATTAATAACAAAGTAAAAAGACAACCTACAGCATGTGAAAAATATTTGCAAACCATATACCTGATAGGGGGTTAATAGCCAATATATATTTTAAAAAGTTCCCACAACTCAATAGCAGAAAAAAACAACCCAATTAAAAAATGGTCAAAAACCTGAATAGACATCTCTCCCAAAAATATATGAAAGGCCAAGAGGTACATGAAAAGCTGCTCAACATCACTAGTTATTAGGGAAATTCAAATTAGAACCATAATGAAATACCACCTCATGCCTGTTAGAATAGTTATTATCAAAAAGACAAGAGATAACAAGTGCCTTAAACTTATGTAGACATGTATGTCAATTACTTCCCAGTAAAACTGGGAAGAAAAGGTGTAAGCAAAAGCAAATATTTAAAAATCCACTGAAAAATAACTTTATAACCCATTAAATTCCCTGACTATATTGTAGACCTACTCTGTAACCAAGCATGCCACACCTGACTGCTATTGGATTAGCAAAGACATATTGAAACAGTTTCTGTGCCTTAGGTACTTAGACAAATGGAGCACTTAATTATGGACTCACCAATTTGATATTCAAGGCCTTCCATGGTACTGCCTACATTAGAACTTTCCTGCCTATGTTTTCCACTATTTCCCACATTTACCCTGCACTCCAGTCTAACTGAAAGATTACCTTTTCTCTGACTGTACCTTATCTTTCCTTTCTCTATGGCTTTCCTCATCATTGTCACCCTATCCTCTCTTCAAATATTAATTATTTCATGAAGACTTGCCACATACTTGTATGTATGTGAACACACATACAACTAATACCCTCTTGCCCCAAAATCAAATGCTGTTTCTCCTTGTCCTTCTGACATTGCACTTGATTCTTATTTATGTTACAGTTGTCTTTGTATCCTATCTCTACCACCCACTAGACTTGAAATCCTGATAGTAGAAACAGTGTTTCACTCTATCCTTGCCACCTAGTAAGAATCAAAATAGCTGTTTAGTTGAATTAAAAATAAATACAAGAACATTTTGTGACCATCTGCCAAAATGTATAATCTACTAACAGTGTAGGAGAAGAGGTAGCATTTTTTTCTTGGATATTTGATAAAAATATATATTCCCATAAAATTAATCACTTGTACAAAATTGAATAGCTAAATTAACATTTACTGTATTCATTAATCTGCATAATGTGTTTCTTATATATGTAAAAGCACATTGTATAGTTAGAACTATCAGAGGTGCCTAGGTAACTCAGTCAGTTGAGCATCTGACTCTTGATTTTGGCTCAAGTCATAATGTCATGTGTCATGGGATCGAGCCCCACTTCAGGCTCCACACTCAATGGGGAGTCTGCTTGAAGATTCTCTCCCTCTTCCCCTCCCCCCCCTTTCAAATAAATAAATATATATATATATATATATATATATATATATATATTTTTTTTTTTTAAATCATATTAAATTTCCCTAGTAATTCCTAATGGCTGTCAGCTCCTCATTAAATCTTGATTTTTTTTGTCACAAAGAATTTATAATCTTGTCTTTGAATTTAGAAGTAATGAGGGAATGAGCAGAAATATCTGAATACTCTCTCAGTGGTAAATTGGACACCCAATTTTTAACTTAGTCTTAATAGGAAAAAAAAAGAATGAATTCAGAAACTGTTCTTTCTTTTTTAAGACTCCCCCACCCTTCTTATCTGAGTGAAAATAGAAGGGTATAGTTTTTTCTCAGTGGTGGGGAGAAAATCTATTTTCATTCACTTAGAGAGGTTTCTCAAATTCGAATGAGGATTAATATATGGATAATCCATATAGCTAACTGTATAAAGCAATTCTCTGGAAATCAAAGACAAATTTGGTGTAATAACACAGAAATGGATTTGCATGAGATTTAAATACTGTTTTTTCTACCAGCTAAGCATCCCTCTCCTCCTTCCCCCCAAATGAATTTTATTGTCAAATGCTGGCACTAACAGTTATTGAAATCACAACTCAGTCTAAAAGCAATCTGCCCAGTTATTGCCAAAAGATGTTAACTTACATCAAACTAATAAAGTATAGCTCTTAATTTTTAGTTTTGGATACATATGTCTGTACTTGACATTAGATTGAAAGTCTATTAAAATTGGGGCATCTGAATGGCTCAGTTGGTTAAGCCCCTAGCTCTTGATTTCAGCTCAGGTCATGATCTCAGGGTTGTGAGATTGAGACTGATGTTGGGCTCCATGCTCAGTGGGGGACTGTGCTTGAGATTCTCTCCTTCTCCCTTTGCCCCTCCCCCTGCTTGTGCTTTTTCTCTCTTTCTCTCTCTCATAAGTAAATAAATATTTAAAAAAGAAAGTCAATTAAAATTTCAAAAGGTTAAGAGACATCGACAAATAGACTTAAAACCTCGTGTGTTTTATTTTCCCTCCAGTCACTGTTTTTTCTAACCCAAGTTGTCATGAACCATCCAGCAGTACCATCCACCCAGCTGTTATACTGATTGATAGATGTTCATTAACTAGGCAGTCAAAATTGCAATCATATTCTCAGTGAGGCAGTGAGGTGAAGAGTGTATTTCTATCTGTGCAGTATGTCCTTAAGTGTGCAACTCACTTTTTTCCCACTTTTTTTCAAATACCAGGCAGCAGCTTCCTTGAAGTTAACTGCCCTTTCATGCAAGTTAAGAGGAAGTAGTAACATACATAACTCCAAATTATTTCTACTCACAACTCCATTCTATACTGTTTGAATATAGATGTGCCTCATGTTCAAGACAGTCATACTTCACATGAAAAAATGAGGTCAAATTGTGAGGATGCCAGTCAGAAAGTCCATGAATGCCTCATTCTTTCTCCCTGCTTCTTACACTTGTTAGGGATCAATGGTATCAATTCTCAGACCAATGATCAAACTTCCTAAGAAATTGTCTTCTATCTAGCTCAGATACATTACTTTTCTAGCTCAAACTCCACTTAGGGTATGGAAGATTTTCTCTGGTTAAATTGAATAGACCTACTCATCCAGCTTTTCCTGTCCTAGAGCAAGAAAAGTATAAACGGCAATAGGCAGAACAAGATGAGTATAACAAAAAGTAGAAAGAATCCAGGGGATAAGGGCCAAATTCCAAATAATCACCTGTGGATAACAGAATTTTCAGCAAAACCCTAAGCTTTTTATTCAAAAGATGTTGAAGCATGACCAGCATGCCTTTTACTTTCCATAGGTGATATTTGAATTACTATCCAATTCTGTGCATAAAATCAGCCTTCTGCTTAGATGCTGATAACCCTTTTTTTCTTAGAAGTAACTCTAGTTACTTCCATATACTCCATATATCCTTTGAGGGGGCTTCAGTTTTCCATGCCTCATTTCATTGCTCCAATGAAATGCATTCCAATCCTTGCTCCAATACAACTAACATTTTTTGTACCAATGTGGGGCAAGAACTATCATCTAATCCTCAAAGAATCTTTACAGGATAGACATCATTAGCTCCATTTTATAGATGAAGTAATTGAATTCCAGAAAAGTTATGTAAGTTGCCTAAGGTCACACATCTACTGAATGATAGTTAAAACCTGACCCCAGATTTGCCTGATTCTGTCTTTGTGTTGTTCCATGTTGTCTCTCTATTAAGAATCTTATTTATATTTGCCTTTCACAAATATCTATTATATTGATACCAAGTTGCGATGAATTTCGCATCAATTCTTTTGAACTGGTCTGGACTAAACAGTGCTGATAGAAATGCTTAAGTGACCACTGTGGTAGATCTAAGTTTAAACCGTGCTTTAATACCTGACAACAGAAGCCATTCTCTTCTAGGAAAAAAATAGACCTGAGGATGCCAAAATACTTTGTGCAGTCCAAAGCCAAATCCTCTAGTCATTTATTCATTCATATTCTCTCTTGAATGCCCACTCCGCACACACACACAACTTTTGATGGACACATAATTTTAAGGTCATTTTTAATGTCTGAAGAATTTGTTCTTTTCTTCTTTCCTGATTACATGACCATATAACCTACCCACAACAGTGTGACTCACTTTGTGCCTCCTTTTTGAGTATGTTCTAAAGAGCAGGGATGGCCTTTGGCTGAAAAGAAGGCATATCAGGAGAGCTCTGTTAGTCACATTACTTTTCTAATTCATGAAAAGTCACTATTATTCAATGGCATGGCCCATTTTTCTAATCCAATTTAATTGAATGTACAAGGATATGGGCATTGAGAATTAAATACAAGCCCATTTCTATCCAAAATTCATAGTTCCTTTAAAAAAAGTGTAACATTTTGCTCATTTCTTGTGATTTTTTGTATATGCCATATATAATTCTGCTTGCAATCTCTGTGCAAGATGATACCTTAAAAAAGAAAAAAAATCTGTAAAAGGACTAATGTAACTTGATCATCTGGAATACGTTTTGATTTAATTAATTGGCCAAGATGACTGTAAACTTTTATGCTTTGAAAGTTTGGGGGCAGCCCTGGTGGCTTAGCGGTTTAGCGCCGCCTTCAGCCTGGGGCGTGATCCTGGAGACCCCGGATCGAGTGCCGCGTCGGGCTCCCTGTGTGGAGCCTGCTTATCCCTCTGCTTCTCTCTCTCTCTAATAAATAAATAAATAAATAAATAAATAAATAAATAAATAAATAAATAATCTTAAAAAAAGTTTGTTCTTGTCACAATAAGAATTTGCTTTACCATTCAAAGTACTAACTTACCTGCAACTGAAATAAAAGGAATTCATGTTTGTTATTTTTAAAGAGAATCTGTTTTGGCATTTTGCTGAGCTTTTTGTACATTAAAGCCCATATTGAGAAATGTGTCCATTTTTAAGTGATAGGTAGTGATTTTCCTAAGTGTTGAGAAAATATTTTATCTAAACTGTAAAAGAAAAAGAAAAAAAATAATTTTAAAACACTTCTAACATATTTTGTATTTTAAATTGCTTTTTATTCCACTTGTTTGCTTTTATTCACCTTACTATGATTCAATTTGTAGATACTCTGACTTGCTAAATGGCTTCAATATTTGGGTTTTATTTACTGTTAAGTAAAACTGTTTACTTTTGTGTATGGTGTAAAAAAAGTGGTCCATTTCCATTTTTTTTGCACATAGTGGTCCAGTTTTTTCAACACCATTTGTAGAAGAGACTGTGTTTTCCTCGTTGCATATTCTTGACTCCTTTGCGGTCAAAGGATTAATTGACCATTTAAGTGGGCTATCTTTGGACTCTGCTCTGTCCCACTGATCTGTGTCTACTTCTGTACCAGTATCATACCATTCTGATTACTAGTTTAATAGTGTACTTTGAAATCTGGAATTTTGATACCTACAGCTTCATTCTCCTTTTTCAGTATTGCTTTGGCTAGTTGGGGTCTTTTGTGGTTCCATAAAATTTTAGGATTATTTGCTCTAGTTTTGTGAAAAATGTTATTGATACTTTGATAGGGATTGCATTGAATCTATGGATTGCTTTGAGTAGTATGGACAGTTTAATAATATTTGTTCTTCCAATCCATGAGCATAGAATGTTCTATTTCTTTGGGTCTTAATTCAGTTTCTCTCATTAATGATTTATAGTTTTCACAGTATAGGTCTTTCATTTACTTGGTTAAGTTTATTCCTAGATATTTTATTTTTTGGTACAGTTGTCAATGGGATTGTTATCTTAATTTCCCTTTCTACTACTTCATTATTAGTGTATAAAATGCAGCTGATTTCAATATATTAATTTTGTATCCTGCATCTTTAGTGAATTCATTTATCAGTTCTAGTAGTTTTTTGGTGGAGTTTTTAGGGTTTTTTTTTTAAACATATAGTTTTATGTCATGTACAAATACTGGAAGGTTTACTTCTTCCTTACCAATGGAAAGAACACAAAAACATGGAGGATAAATAACATACTACTAAACAATGAATGAATTAACCAAGATATCAAAGAGGAAACCAAAAAATACATGGAAACAGATGAAAATGAAAACACAATGATCCAAAATCTTTCAGATTCAGCATAAAGTGTTCTAAGAAAGATTATAGCAATACAGGCCTATCTCAAGAAACAAACAAACAAAAAAATCTCAAATACAAATAATAAAGGTTAGACCAACGGTAAATGAAATAGAGACGAACAAAATGAAACAACAGAACAGATCAATGAAGTCAGGAACTAGATCTTTGAAAAGACCAACAAAACTGATAAACCTTTAGCCTAACTCATCAAAAAAAAAAAAAAAAAAAAGACTCAAAAAATAAAATCAGGGGCACCTGAGTGGTTCAGTAAGTTAAGTGTCTGCTTTCAGCTCAGGTCATGATCCCAGGGTCCTGGGATTGAGCTCTGCATCAGGCTCTTTGCTCAGTGAGGAGCCTGCTTCTCCCTTTCTCTCTGCCTGCCACTCTGCCTACTTGTGCTCTCTCTCTCTTTGTCAAATAAATAAATAAAATCTTTAAAAAAATAAAATAAAATCAGCAATGAAGGAGCAGAAGTAACACCTGACACCACAGAAATACAAAAGAGTATCAGAAAATGTTATGAAAAATTTTATGCCAACAAATCAGACAACCTAGAAGAGATGGGTAAGTTCCTAGATATATATTACCTCCCAAACTGAATCAGGCATAAATACAAAATTTGAACAGACCAATTATAGCAATTAAATTGAATCAATAATCAAAATACTGCCCCCCCCGCCCACAAAAAGTCTAAGACCAGATGGCTCACAGGTGAATTCTACCAGACATTTAATGAAGAGTTAATAACTATTCTTCTCAAACTATTCCAAAAAATGAAATAGGAAGAAAAGCTTTGAAATTCATTCTACGACGCTAGCATTACCCTGATGCTAAAAGCAGATAAAGACACCATAGCAATAGAGAAGTACAGGCTAATATCTTTCACAAATGTAGATTCAAAAATCCTTAACAAAATATTAACAAACCAAACCCAACAAATACATTAAAAAAATCATTCATGACAATTAAATGCAGGATTGGTTCAATATTTGCAAATCAATGAACATGAAACATCACATTAATAAAGGATAAAAACCATAAATCACATCAATAGATGTAGAAAAGGCATTTGACAAAATGCAACATCTATTCATGATAAAAACTCTCAAGAAAGTGGGTTTAGAGGGAATATGCCTCCAAATAATAAATGTGTAAAACCCGCAACTAGGGATCCCTGGGTGGCGCAGTGGTTTGGCGCCTGCCTTTGGCCCAGGGCGCGATCCTGGAGACCCGGGATCGAATCCCACGTCGTGCTCCCGGTGCATGGAGCCTGCTTCTCCCTCTGCCTGTGTCTCTGCCTCTCTCTCTCTCTCTCTGTGTGTGTGACTATCATAAATAAATAAAAAAACAACAAAAAAAACCCAAAAAAAAAACCCGCAACTAACATCATACTCAATAGTGAAAAAGAGAGCTTTCCCTCTAAAATCAGGAACAATCCACTCTCACCACTTTTATTCAACACAGTAATGGAAGTCCTGGCCACACCAATTAGAGAAGAAAAAGAAATAAAAGTCATCCAAATAGATTAGGAAGGGTTACTTTTTTTTTCTTACCTTGTGCCTTGCAACCATCACCCACTACCATGATATGACAACACTTAATTCTGAGCCAAAAAAATCTAGAAGCGAGATCTAAATAGCATGAGAAATTCTTAGGACCTTTCATTAAGGTTCTCTGGGTCTCACAATCTCCTTTTGCATAAAATGAAGTTGTTGAACTAGATAATATTTTATATTTCCCCCCAGCTGTAAACTCAGTGATTTTGAGTATAGAAATCTACAAAGCCACTTAAGGTGGAAAAAATTTCCATTCATTTACTGATGAAATATTTATTGGGTTACTATTTACCATATTTCTTAGAAACGAAAAAGCTAAATATCTTAATCCATCTAGTTTGTACATATTTAGAGAAAAGAATGTGAAAAGTTTACATGAAAAATCAGGAAGTCATTTTGGAAATAGATAATTAATAAATTGAATCAGCAATTAATGCAACCTCAATTAAATAGTGAACTTTCAAATATATGGAATCATAACATTCAGGGCTAAATTATATTTGAGAATATCTACTTTGAGGATTAAGTTTTTATGCTCTGGAACCATCAACCCAATATACAGCATCTATTCCATTTCATTCCTGACTTATTCTGATTTTCTTTTTGAAAATACAGATTTCTTTCCTATAAAATAAAAAGAAAATCACAGGATGGCTAGAGTTTGTTTTAGTGATAATATAATTCTGAATAGAAAAATAATATATATGCTCCTATCTAAATGGCCCACAAGAAAAAGAACTTTTAACTCAAAGAAATTTGCAGGGCAGGTAATAGTTGTTGAATTATTATTACTATGTGTATCAGTTTTCTAGGGTTGCTTAACAAATACTATAGACTAAGTGGCTTAAATAACAGAAGATTTTCTTCCTTGCAATTTTGTAGGCTAGAAGTCCAAGATCAAGATATTGGCAGGTTCAGTTTCTTCAGTGGCCTCTTTCCTTGGCTTGCAGATGGCTGCCATTTCACTGTGTTTTCATATAATCATTCCTTTCTCTTTGTTGTCTGTGTCCTAATTTTTTTCTCTTATTAGGGCACAGGTCATATTGGACTAAGGCCACCTCAACAACCCCACTTTAACTTAATTGCCTCTTTAAAGGCCCTGTCTCCACATATAATCACATTCTGGGGTACTGGGGGTTACGGATTCAACATAGGAATTTGGAGGGACACAATTCAGCTCATAACACTGTTTATTTTGATAATAACAAGCATAATTTATGTTATTCTTACTACTGTTTTGTGCACTAAATGTGTTTAATTTAGATTTTACAATTGCCTCATACATGTATCAGCTTATCACAGTGTGCCAAAGGTATAAAATTTAGTGCTTCAAAATACATCTTAATTATGATAATTAAATATTCACAACATTTTTATAGCATTTGATTTTTTTCTGTTAAACGTAACAGAGAATTGGATGCCATTCGCATGTCACACATTAACCAATAAGCCAGACATTTTTACCATTCTCTGTGTTAAGGATTTTGTTCTGTTTTGTTTTGGTTTTTGGCATGGCAAGGATAGACTTTATTGCCTTTAACTTCTAAGACTCACTTAATTACAAACACAATATACTAGAATATATATAGTTCAACTAACGCTTAGTCCTCTCATGGTGGATAAACTAACCAACATATGCTCAGCTGGAGAAATCCGTCTCAAATGGTTCATCTTTCTATAAGCAGACAGGGATCCATAACAGCATGTCTAGTGATTGCTTCACAGATGCTACTTCTAACCAAAGGAGAATTGTTGCACAGAATCCAAAGCCCTTCCTCCCACTCCTTTCAGTATTTGAGAAATCTCTTGATGCATATAAAGCTCTTTAAATGTCCTTAAATTTTTCTTTGGTCTACATATGGCTTTTATGCTTAACTCATTCAAAGACTACATACCTCCCTCATACAGCTTCAACAGTACCTGCTATAAGCCTTCTCACACTGTAGACATTGAATAAATCTTGAAGTCTGATGGGGTCCTCAAACTAACCCATAATCCAAGAAATTGGGAAAGGCTAAAGCCATTCCTTACTCTGGACCCATAATTGTCTAGAAGATTGAAGAAATCACTGGAAGGCAGGATAGAATAGTGATTAGTGCCTGGATTATAGAGGAAAGCTACCTGGATTTGAATTCTAGCTCTACAACTTAGTATTTGTATGACTTATGCAAGATGTTTGACTTCTCTGTGCCATATTTTCTTCATGTATAAAATGGAGATAATCAGATTAACTACTTCATAGAGTTATGAAGTAAATTTATATTTGTAAAATGCTTAAGTTAGTTCCTGACACAAAGTAAGTTATAGCATTTACTCTAAGTGTGTGCAACATAAATAAAATCAAATAATGCCTGGCATCTCTTAACCAATAAGTAAACAGTGACCCCAAAACTAGTCTGTTCCATGTAGCTTTGACCAAAATCCACTATAAACCTAGTAGAGATCTTCCAACATGGCAGCTGTAGGTTTCTCAGACTTTGTGTTGGGGTTTATCAGTATACAGCATATTATAAATTGGTTTCAGCCAAGCCATTCCTAAGGAGGTTTTAAAAAACAGACTGGTGAGACATTTGGTATATGTTTCTTTGATGCTTTACAATCTGTTTCTAGTATCTGCATTATTAATGTATGTCTCTTTCCTGGGTTACATTCTGTCATTATTCAGCTCTGTCTATTTTGACTTAAACTAGTCAATGGAAGAGAGGAAGAATATGGGTCTCATTGAGTTATAATGTTTCTTTGTGGTGATAGTTGTACTGCCAAAAAAGAAATATTTGTGTGACCATTGGCTGCAAACCAGATCCACATTCTTTAAGAAAGTAGTTAAGTGGCCACCTTTAAGAAATTCAATCTTCCTTTACCTTCAATTTTGTGTTTTATTCCACTCTATAGTTTTCAAGTGAGGGAGATAATAAAAGAGAGCTAGCTACAAAGGTGAGAGTTGAAATATTTTTATGGAGACATCATTATACTAAATGTGATGGACTTTAGTTATAAAGTGAGTCGGAGAAAGCCTCATTAAGAAAATTAGAAACAGAGATGAAGAAAAGATAAGACTTAAGATAAAAAACTAGGAAATCAGTGTCAGCATAAGATAAAGAGAGTAAGGTAGAAAAGCAATATTTTACTGAACAAAAATTAATAAAAGGTTATTTTATTTTGACTTTGAATAAGACTGTGTCAGAGTGTTTTTTAGACAACAATGTTTAATATGACGGTAGGGGATGGTTGTGTTTGTATAGCAAAGACCATGTTAATGAAACTACTAGACAAATAACACTTGGTTTTATATATGCATTCACTGTGTGAATTACTGTACTTTTTGTTGTAAACTTACCCTACAAAAGTTTTTGTAAGCAACAGCAGTAATAGCAACAATCTCCACTACTCTACCATTTTACCACAGACTCAGGAACATTCATATGAGAATTGCAGTATTGTATGGCCCATTTTAGAGCACAAAATATCAGCAAAAACTTTAAAGAGAATATCAACATATCACAATAGAGAAGTAATTTCATTGAGTCATTCATGATCCTAATTCTTTCAGCTATGCCTTTGAGATCTCTGTTCTGTCTCAAGTGGGAATGATGGTAGAGAGAAGCAATTTTCCATGGATCTTTTGTCTGTCTACTTACCTTCAGCCAGAATCATCTTGGACTTAAGCAAGTATGGAAGTTGTAAAGGGATTTTTCATATGCTTACTAACACTCTTAATTGACAGAGAAGGATAGACACTTTTCAGAATTCATTGGGCATAGATCCTCTACCAAGTAAAAGTGTTTTAAGTTATTCATCTATTAGTTGTTCATCATTAGTTAAGTTATTCATCACCCATTCATTTACTCATTCAATAAAAATGTATTGAGTGCTATATTACTTTCCTAGGGTTTCCATAATATATTATCACAAATTTGGTGGCTTTACATTACAGAAATTTACTTTTTCACAGTTCAAGAGGCTAGAAGTTCAAAATCAAGGTGTTGGCAGGGTTTGTTCCTTTTGGAGGCTCTGAGGAAAAATCTGTTCAGTGTCCCACCACTGGCTTCCAGTGGTTGCCAGCCATCCTTGGCATTTCTTGGCTTGTAGCTGCATTACTCAAACTTCTGCCTTTGTTGTTACATAGCCTTCTTCCCTCTGTGTGTCCTCTGTGTCTCTGTGTTACCAAATCACTCTCTCCTAATAAGGATACCAGTCATTGGATCTAAGACCCCACCTTAATCCATTATGATAATTACATCTACAAAGATCTTATTTCCAAATAAAGTCACATTCACAGGTACCTCAGGTTAGGACTACAATATATTCTTTGGAAGACACAATTCAACCAACAACAGATACCTTCATTATATCAAACCCAATGCTAGATGCTGGGGCTAGAAAGAAGAATAACATGCAGTGTCTGGACAATGACTTCATTTGAATGGATGTAAACATAAATAATTATGACGTAGTATCATAAATAGTATGTCTCAACAAAATACTGTAGGACCACAGAGGAAAGGTTGACTAACACTGTCTTAGGTGACCAAAAACACTTTGTTATGGAACTGTCTTCTCAGGCATGGGATAAAGGATATTGCAGTTCTTTGGTGAATTCATGGTCATGAGTGTGCAAAGGACATTCCAGAGAAAAGCAAGAATATGTATAAAAATATTATATCATGGAAAGACCTAGCATCCTTTAAGAAAGGCAAGGAGTTGCTATAACAGGACTGTATGTAGGGTTGGTTGTAGGGAGTGGCAGAACACACAAGTGGCATAAATATGAGAGACTGAACAGGTGGGAGATGGTAGCGAGCCTTCTATTTCATGCCAAAGAATTTGGGTTTTGTAATACACAATAGGAATCCTCTATCAATACCCTTGTGAATATTTTTTATCCTTAAAGTGACAATGCATGGATTTAAGTAGTATAGAAAGAAGTGAACAGTAGTTATTAAAGCATCTTGCAAAATTGGAAAGACCACTTTGATTTAGAGAAAATTATTTGAATTATAGAATAATTTTAAGGAAATGCATTTTTATTTATCTCTGGTATGTTCAGGAGCTCTACATTAACAAGTTCAGCTATTCAAACCATTGTCTAGTAGAGGGCTTAAGGAGCCAATATTAATGAGCAAATATGACTAAATTACAATTAGCATATCAATTGTATGTAAATTAATGCTTATAAAGTACTTGAGAAGTTTGTTCTCTTAAGCATTTTGAATATTCTCCTTATAATTTTATTTATACTATTAATTTTAGATTATCTCCAGGGAAGGAGTTTTCTAAACAAAGGTAAACATCAACCATAGTCCCTTGGCAATTGAATTTTGAGTTAGCCACTTTTTATTTATTCAGCGGGTATATATTACTAAATGCCTATGAACTAGATTCTGTCCTGAGTAGCAAGGATTCAAAGATATGACAGGATCATCACTGACCTTGTATAACTGACAGTCTAGTTGGGGAAACCAAGGTGGAAACAAACAGTCATGTTAAAATTTGTTGAGTTGGATAATGGTAGTGTATACAGCTTGCTGGGTGAATGCAGTAGAAGAAAGAAACTCATTTTTAAAAATAATTTATTTTTAAAAAATAAAAATTATTTATTCATGAGAAACACAGAGAGAGAGGCAGAGACACAGGTAGAGAAAGAAGCAGGCTCCCTGCGAGGAGCCCAATGGGGGACTCAATCCCAGGAGTCTGGGATCATGCCCTGAACCGAAGGCGGACGCTCAACCACTGAGCCACCCAAGGCATCCCAGAAACTAACTCTTCATGTCAAAAGAGAGCAGGCTATCAGTGAAGGCTTTATATTTAGATTGAACTTTGAAGGATAAAAAGTCGTTTTCCTAGTAGATAAAGATGCCAGACTGTGTAGTCAGTATCCTAGGTATTAGGCACAGGTTTTTAAGAAGCTAGGAGAGAGGCACATGGGTGGTTCAGTCAATTAAGCATCCAACTCTTAATTATGGCTCAGGTCATGATCTCAAGGTCATGAGATCAAGCCCAGCATTGAGCTCTGCACTGGGCATGGAGCCTTCTTAAGATTCTCTCTCTCCCTCCCCCTGCTTCCCACCACCACCACCACCACTACTTGCATGTTCTCTCTCCAATAAAAAGTTGGGAGAAATGAAGTTTATGCCATGGTTCTAGGACTGCAAGAAATTAAAAGTATATGGTTATGGCACAGATATGAAGGGGCAAGGAGAGAGATGGGGCTGGGGTGATTGGACAACAGTCAAGAAGGGTTCTGTTACCAAGGGGTTTGAGCTTTTATATGGCAAAGGATCCAAATCCAGGTTTTAAACAGAAGAGGGTCATGATCACATTCAGTTTTTAGAAAGAGATTTCCGGAAGCAATTTGGAGAAAAAGACTATAGCAGTGGTTTTCAAACACTTTTTCATCTAAGCAGAGAAAAATTTTCCAAATAAATCTTACATCCAACTAAGAGAAAAGACAAGAATGGTATTTTATTAGAATAAATGTGTATATTTAAGTAGAGAACATTTATTTACTATGAGATCAATGAAAATAGCCTGCTTCAAACTAAAATGTGTACAATTTGGGGTTATAGATTACAACTCCTATGTTGCATCAGATTCAACATCAAAAGCTTCTGATTTGTTAGTGTACCATATTGAGACAATTCTGATTTGCAGTGATAAGTTTTTGTAAATAATAAGTTTTAGCAAATCTCCTTGCCATGTCAAGGCACTCTTAATGTTGAAGTGATCTAGAAATATAAAAAAAGAGAGATACTGAGAGGGAAAATCCATGACAACAGTTTACATAATTCACCATAAATAGAGGTATTCAAAGCTTTTTAAAAATGCTAAAATCATCTGTACTATTATATTACATCTCTATTTTATATGCTCACTTTTTGTTTCCATGTGCAGGATAGACACGGCAAATATCTGCTGAATTAAAATAAGAACAAAGTAAAAATTTAAGCACCAAAATACATATGTAAATAATATGAAATCATGAGGATTTAAATCAAAAGTAGCTCTATTCTACAGCAAGAAAGATATTCACTGGCATGACAATGTCCAACTGATTTATACACCTGACCTACCAGAAAATTGGAATAGGTATCACATCATGGTAAAAGAGGTCAGGCTTTAACAAAGAGACTCATATAAAGGGGTTAGAGGAGGGATATCCCTGTCTAGTTTCATTAGAAACTGCTGCTAAGAAGTGTTGGGAATAAACCTCTTCAAATCCTACCTACCTCTCAGGACCCAAATCAGATTTCACCTTCTCTATGTGACACACT
Organism: Canis lupus baileyi; assembly: GCF_048164855.1. Classification (NCBI taxonomy): domain Eukaryota; kingdom Metazoa; phylum Chordata; class Mammalia; order Carnivora; family Canidae; genus Canis; species Canis lupus. The sequence goes on along the minus strand of NC_132876.1, from coordinate 53,325,336 downwards.
GATTTCTCAACATTTCCTGATGATTTCCCATATGCCAGGAATAACACTAGATGCCAGAGATACAAACATGAAAAAGAATGTCTCTCATCTAAATTCCTAGCATCTATTTTTACTCACTTTCTATCAAATGATTTTTTTCCATCTATACATAAGGCTCTAAGTCCAATGACAGCAAGATTTCTGTAACTATATTGTTTTATTTGCAGCAGGCCCCATCTTATGTGTTATAGATAGAAAGATGTCCTCAAGTAGCTTGCAGTCTAACCTATATAAACCCCAGGGGTCTACTACAGTATACACATGAATAACCAGTTGGCTATAAGGGTTAATCCTTTAATACTCTGACTAGATTAAACTGAAATTAAAATGTATATTCTCTTGCTCAGATGTGTCATTTTTTATTTCACTTTCTTCAGCCCTTGATAATGCCACATGAAGACCCCTTAGGTCCAACTCTAATTATACTTTAAATGGACCGTTACACTAACAAGGATTTTATTATGCTAACCATCGCAACAAGTCCTTCATATTATGAATATGTGGGGCTAACTTTCACACATTACCATATACCTCAGAATTCCTTAGAATTATTTGAGGCAGATGAGGGCGGGAAAACTTTAATTTTGTATTTTGGGGAATATTTTGTTATTAGTACTGTTATTGGGATAGTGTTATTGGGGATTCCCTGGCACCTTTAGTACTTATCATTATATAATATCATATATAACATATATCAAATATATGTTATTATGCACATTATTTGATCTAGTGTCACCTACCTGGATCAAATTCTGTTCCAAGTTTCTGTATGTGTTAATTTGTTTTGTTTTAAAAGAAAAATCAACAATTAAATTGCCAGTGACAGACATATCAGTAGGATCATTCTTAAAAGATATGGAGAGATAATTTCTCTTCCTTTAAAGTCTGTGAGTTACCTGCACTACAATGCCTTTTAAATGCTACTCAACAACGGTAGATTACTGACTACTGAACAGTTGACTGCTACCTGGGATGTGTTTTCAGTTGTTGGCTTTTCTAAGTAATTACTTGCCAGAAAGGAAGGGGAATGGATGAAAATATCTATTCTGACACCTCATGAAATAGAAGTGTTAGTTGACTATATCTGTTACATCACCCTGCATCCATTCAGCATCACTAATCACAATGTTAAGTGACCTTTTACTTTACTCAGCATTAAGCTTGTGCTGCTTGACCTTTGAGCCTGAGGCAGGCCTTTCCCCAGCACCCTGCTGTATCTTTAGTAAAGTCCTGAATCATTATCTGTCCTAAAGATCTGCCTTGCCTTAGAAGTACTCTGACATTTGCTAAGACTTCCCATTGGACTTTGCAGACATTTCCAGATCATGACAGTGTCATTTGATATCTTGGTTTTAAACATCATCAGAGTGACTTGTGCTGAAGAAACTGAACTAAAAAGAAAGTGGTAAAATAAAACAACAAGGCTATTCCTTCTGTGTTTATTAAGATGGCATGGAAAAATACTTTGTTTTTTTTATTATAAATACAGCCATAAAATCATAAATATTTTTCAAGTGATCATAGTATAAAATAGAGAGCCAACAGTAGAGATGATACAAAGTGGCTCATTTGAAAGAGGGTTTATCTTTGGATAAGCCTTGCAGTTAATAATACCAATTATAATAAAACTTTATGGTTATCTGACATGCTATTGTTTATTAACTAATTTTACAATATCTTGTTTAATCCTCAGAAGAAACCTGCGAACATAGTAAGATAAGACTTCTCTCCTCAATTTGTAGGTAAGGAGACAGGATTAGAGAGGTTAAGTTTCTGGCTTGAAAGATGCTGAGCAAATTTGAGCCTAGGATCTCTGAGTCCAAAATCTGTGCTCTTTCCACTATCTCATGCTGCATCTACTTATAACATGAGATTTGAGGCACATCATTCAGAAACTTTAATTGGCAAAGCAGCCTGTATTCAAGACAGAACTTAAAACTAAGATATATATTAAGCCAAATCTATAATTATTCAATTCATGTTAGTCTAGGCTTTAGGCAAGAGGAATACCTAGGTTATAATTACCTACTCCAGCATAATCATTTATGGTATTTATTCACAAAAAGACACTCAAAAGTAAGTATAGTTGGATTGTGCAAATTAATTTTGTATTGGTCCAAAAATACGTCAAAGAATTATATTTCCTTCACATGTTAAATTAGTTACAAAAATTTTCCAAAATCTTGCCTTCATTAATGTATGTTGAAGTGTCTATGGGAAAATTATAATTCTGCTAGTTAATTCTTTTTAAATTCATAATAAACCCTCATATAATTGAAGTGCACCTGAAAAGACTAGAAACTATTTTATTTATCTTATGATCAGTAAAGGGAGTATTATTATTTTTTTATTGGAGTTCAATTTGCCAACATATAGCATAACACCCAGTACTCATCCCGCCAAGTGCCCCCCTCAGTGCCCATCACCCAGTCACCCCAACCGCACACCCAACTCCCTTTCCACCACCTCTTGTTTGTTTCCCAGAGTTAGGTGTCTCTCATGCTTTGTCACCCTCACTATATTTTCACTCATTTTCTCTCCTTTACCCTTTATTCCCTTTCACTAATTTTTATATTTCCCAAATTAATGAGACCATATAACTTTGTCCTTCTCCAATTGACTTATTTCGCTCAACATAATACCCTCCAGGTCCATTTACGTCGAAGCAAATGGTGGGTATTTGTCATTTCTAATGGCTTAGAATATTACTCTAAAGAGTAATATTCCATTGTATACATACACCACATCTTCTTTATCCATTCATCTTTCCACAGTTTGGAAAGGCTCCTTCCACAGGCTCCTTCCACAGTTGGCTATTGTGGACATTGTTGCTATAAACATTGGGGTGCAGGTGTCTCGGCGTTTCCTGCATCTGTATCTTTGGGGTAAATCCCTAGCAGTGCAATTGCTGGGTCGTAGGGCAGATCTATTTTTAACTCTTAGAGGAAACTCCACACAGTTTTCCAGAGTGGCTGTACCAGTTCACATTCACACCAACAGTGCAAGAGGGTTCACTATTTTATTTATCTTATGATCAGTAAAGGGAGTATTATGAAAACTAATAAGGCTTCCTAGAGTAGGAAATAAAAGTTTAAAAAATGAAGTAATGGTAAACATTAAGATCTTTAAAGCTCTTTAAATATGTAAGAGGGATATAGAATTAGAAAGCACCTGGGGAGGACGAATTGAAAGAGTTGATGACACTGGAAAGAATGCATTTTAGGATTTTTGACAGATTAATCCCTTGGTTTTATGACTTCAGAGATATGAGGCCAGTAGCATGTCTAAATCTAGGCTTATATTACAGGTTACTTTTCATCAACATGATGAAGAAGGGTGAAATTAAAAAAAAAAAACAACTACCACTATGCGGAACATTTTTTTAATTGAAGGATTTTACATTTAAAATCTCTCCTTCATTTCAAACATTATTATGCTAATTATTCAAGGAAGTAGTTTTTTTATATTAATTTATTTTTTATTGGTGTTCAAGTTGCCAACATATAGAATAACATCCAGTGCTCATCCCATCAAGTGCCCCCCTCAGTGCATGTCACCCAGTCACCCCCACCCCCTGCCCATCTCCCCTTCCACCACCTCTAGTACGTTTCCCAGGGTTAAGAGTCTTTCATGTTCTGTCTCCCTTTCTGAAAATTACAACTCATTTTTTCTCCTTTCCCCTTTATTCCCCATCACTATTTTTTATATTCCCCAAATGAATGAGACCATATAATGTTTGTCCTTCTCCGATTGACTTATTTCACTCCGCATAATACCCTCCAGTTCCATCCATTTCGAAGCAAATGGTGGGTATTTGTCGTTTCTAATGGCTGAGAAATATTCCATTGTATACATAAACCACATCTTCTTTATCCATTCATCTTTCGATGGACACTGAGGCTCCTTCCACAGTTTGGCTATTGTGGACATTGCTGCTAGAAACATCGGGGTGCAGGTGTCCCGGCGTTTCATTGCATCTGTATCTTTGGGGTAAATTCCCAACAGTGCAACTGCTGGGTCATAGGGCAGATTTATTTTTAACTCTTTGAGGAACCTCCACACGGTTTTCCAGAGTGGCTGCACCAGTTCACACTCCCACCAACAGTGCAGGAGGGTTCCCCTTTCTCCACATCCTCTCCAATATTTGTGATTTCCTGCCTTGTTAATTTTCCCCATTCTCACTGGTGTGAGGTGGTATCTCATTGTGCTTTTGATTTGTATTTCCCTGATGGCAAGTGATGCAGAGCATGTTCTCATGTGCCTGTTGGCCATGTCTATGTCTTCCTCTGTGAGATTTCTCTTCATGTCTTTTGCCCATTTCATGATTGGATTGTTTGTTTCTTTGCTGTTGGGTTTAATGAGTTCTTTATAGATCTTGGAAACTAGCCCTTTATCTGATACGTCATTTGCAAATATCTTCTCCCATTCTGCAGGTTGTCTTGGGTTTTGTTAACTGTATCCTTTGCTGTGCAAAAGCTTCTTATCTTGATGAATTCCCAATAGTTCATTTTTTGCTTTTGTTTCTTTTGCCTTCGTGGATGTATCTTGCAAGAAGTTACTGTGGCCGAGTTCAAAAAGGGTGTTGGCTGTGTTCTCCTCTAGGATTCTGATGGAATCTTGTCTCACATTTAGATCTTTCATCCATTTTGAGTTTATCTTTGTGTATGGTGAAAGAGAGTGGTCTAGTTTCATTCTTCTGCATGTGGCTGTCCAATTTTCCCAGCACCATTTATTGAAGAGACTTTCTTCCAATGGATAGTCTTTCCTCCTTTATCGAATATTAGTTGACCGTAAAGTTCAGGGTCTACTTCAGGGTTCTCTACTCTGTTCCATTGATCTATGTGTCTGTTTTTGTGCCAGTACCACACTGTCTTGAGGACCACCGCTTTGTAGTACAACCTGAAATCTGACATTGTGATGCCCCCAGATATGGTTTTCTTTTTTAAAATTCCCCTGGCTATTCAGGGTCTTTTCTGATTCCACACAAATCTTAAAATAATTTGTTCTAACTCTCTGAAGAAAGCCCATGGTATTTTGATAGGGATTGCATTAAACGTGTAAATTACCCTGGGTAACATTGACATTTTCACAATATTAATTCTGCCAATCCATGAGCATGGAATATTTTTCCATCTCTTTGTGTCTTCCTCAATTTGTTTCAGAAGTGTTCTATAGTTTTTAGGGGATAGATCCTTTACCTCTTTGGTTAGGTTTATTCCTAGGTATCTTATGCTTTTGGGTGCAATTGTAAATGGGATTGACTCCTTAATTTCTCTTTCTTCAGTCTCATTGTTAGTGTATAGAAATGCCACTGATTTCTGGGCATTGATTTTGTATCCTGCCACGCTACCGAATTGCTGTATGAGTTCTAGCAATCTTGTGGTGGAGGCTTTTGGGTTTTCTATGTAGAGTATCTTGTCATCGACGAAGGGGGAGAGTTTGACTTCTTCTTTGCCAATCTGAATGCCTTTAATGTCTTTTTGTTGTCTGATTGCTGAGGCTAGGACTTCCAGTACTATGTTGAATAGCAGTGGTGAGAGTGGACATCCCTGTCTTGTTCCTGATCTTAGGGGAAAGGCTCCCAGTGCTTCCCCATTTCATAGATGGCTTTTAAGATGTTGAGGAATGTTCCCTCTATCCCTACACTCTTAAGAGTTTTGATCAGGAATGGATGCTGTATTTTGTCAAATGCTTTCTCTGCATATATTGAAAAGATCATATGATTCTTGTTTTTTGTCTTGCTGATATGATGAATCACATTGATTATTTTACGAGTGTTGAACCAGCCTTGCATCCCCGGGATAAATCCTACTTGGTCATGGTGAATAATCTTCTTTTTTTTTTTTTTTTTTAATTTTTTTTTTAATTTTTTATTTATTTATGATAGTCACAGAGAGAGAGAGAGAGGCAGAGACACAGGCAGAGGGAGAAGCAGGCTCCATGCACCGGGAGCCTGACGTGGGATTCGATCCCGGGTCTCCAGGATCGCGCCCTGGGCCAAAGGCAGGCGCTAAACCACTGCGCCACCCAGGGATCCCTGAATAATCTTCTTAATGTATTGCTGGTTCCTACTGGCTAGTATCTTGTTGAGAATTTTTGCATCCATGTTCATCAGGGCTATTGGTCTATAATTCTCCTTTTTGGTGGGGTCTTTGTCTGCTTTTGGAATTAAGATGATGCTGGCCTCATAGAACGAGTTTGGAAGTATTCCGTCTCTTTCTATCTTTCCGAACAGCTTTAGTAGAACAGGTATGGTTTCTTCTTTAAACGTTTGATAGAATTCCCCTGGGAAGCCATCTGGCCCTGGACTTTTGTGTCTTGGGAGGTTTTTGATGACTGCTTCAATTTCCTCTCTGGTTATTGGCCTGTTCAGGTTTTCTATTTCTTCCTCTTCCAGTTTTGGTAGTTTGTGGCTTTCCAGAAATGCTTCCATTTCTTCCAGGTTGCCTAATTTATTGACCTATAGCTGTTCATAATATGTTTTTAAAATCGTTTGTATTTCCTTGGTGTTGGCAGTGACCTCTCCTTTCTCATTCATGATTTTATTAATTTGAGTCTTCTCTCTCTTCTTTTTCATAAGGCTGGCTAATGGTTTATCTATCTTATTAATTCTTTCAAAGAACCAACTACTGGTTTTGTTGACCTGTTCCACAGTTCTTCTGGTCTCGATTTTGTTGAGTTCTGCTCAAATCTTTATTAACTCTCTTCTTCTGCTGGGTGTACAATCTATTTGCTGCTTTTTCTCTACCTCCTTTAGGTGTAAGGTTAGCTTTTGTATTTGAGTTCTTTCCAGTTTTTGAATGGATGCTTGTATTGCGATGTATTTCCCCCTTAGGACTGCTTTTGCTGCATCCCAAAGATTTTGAACAGTTGTATCTTCATTCTCATTAGTTTCCATGAAACTTTTTAATTTTTCCTTAATTTCTGGTTGACCCTTTCATCTTTTAGCAAGACGGTCCTCAACCTCCATGTGTTTGAAGTCCTTCCAAACTTCTTGTTGTGATTTAGTTCTAATTTCAAGGCACTATTGTCTGAGGATACGCAGGGGACGATCCCAATCTTTTGGCATCGGTTCAGATCTGATTTGTGACCCAGTATGTGGTCTATTCTGGAGAAAGTTCCATGTGCACTTAAGAAGAATGTGTATTCAGTTGCGTTTGGATCTAAAGTTCTGTAGATATCTGTGAAATCCATCTGGTCCAGTGTATCATTTAAAGCTCTCGTTTCTTTGCAGATGTTGTGCTTAGAAGACCTATCGAGTATAGAAAGCCCTAGATTGAAGTCACTAAGTATAAGTGTATTATTATCTAAGTATGTCTTAATTTTGGTTATTAATTGATTGATATATTTGGCAGCTCCCACATTCGGGGCATATATATTGAGGATTGTTAAGTCCTCTTGTTGGATGGATCCCTTAAGTATGATATAGTGTCCCTCTTCATCTCTCACTATAGTCTTTGGGATAAATTTTAGTTTATCTGATATAAAGATGGCGACCCTGCTTTTTTTTGAGGACCATTGGAATGGTAATTGGTTCTCCAACCTTTTATTTTCAGGCTGTAGGTGTCCTTATGTCTATAATGAGTCTCTTGTAGACAGTAAATAGATGGGTCCTGCTTTTTTATCCAGTCTGACACCCTGCTCCTTTTGATGGGGTTTTTAAGCCCATTCACGTTCAAAGTTACTATTGAAAGATATGAGTTTAGTGTCATCATGATTCCTATTCAGTCCCTGTTTTGGTGGATTGTTCCATTGGACTTCCTCTTAAAGAGGAATTTTAAGAGTCCCCCTTAAAATTTCTTGCAGAGCTGGTTTGGAGATCACATATTCTTTCAGTTCCTGCCTATCTTGGAAGCTCTTTATCTCTCCTTGTATTCTGAATGAAAGCCTTGCTGGATAAAGTATTCTTGGATGCATATTCTTCTCATTTAGGACCCTGAATATATCCTGCCAGTCCTTTCTGGCCTTCCAGGTCTCTGTGGAGAAGTCAACTTTTAATCTAATATTTCTCCCCATAAAAGTTAGAGATTTCTTGTCTCTAGCTGCTTTAAGTATCTTCTCTTTCTCTTTGGAATTTGCAACTTCACTATTAAAGGTCGAGTTTTTGAGTGGTTTTTATTGATTTTAGGGGGGGTCTCTCTATTTCCTGGATCTGAATGCCTGTTTCCCTTCCCAGATTAGGAAAGCCTAATCATTTATTTTCCTTAATCTATCCTCATGGTCTTTTAATTGTTTGTCTCTTTTTTCCTCGGTTTCCCTCTTTGCCATCAACTTGTCTTCTATGTCACTCACTCGTTCTTCCACCTCGCTAACTCTCATCTTTAGGACTTCTAGTTTGGGTTGCATCTCATTCAATTGATTTTTAATTTCTGCCTGATTAGATCTGAATTCTGCCGTCATGAAGTCTCTTGAGTCCTTTAAGCTTTTTTCTAGAGCCACCAGTAGCTTTATAATAGTGCTTCTGAATTGGCTTTCTGACATTGAATTGTAATCCAAATTTTGTAACTCTGTGGGAGAGAGGACTGTTTCTGATTCTTTCTTTCAAGGTGAGGTATTCCTTCTAGTCATTTTGCTCAGTGCAGAGTGGCCAAAAACAAGTTGTATTGGGAAAAGGCGAAAAAGAGAGGAGAGAAAGAAGGAAAGAAAAGAGAAAAAGAAAAAAGAAAATCGGAAGAAATAATGTAAAAAGAAGACATGAAAAAGAGAAAGAAAAAGAAAGAAAGGAAAAAAGGGGTGGGGGAAGCAAACGTAAATCAAAAAGTAAAAAAATAAACAAATAAAAAAATAATAAATAAAAATAAAAATAAATACACACGGGGGAGTATCCTCTGATTCTTTATACTGTAAGTCCTTCGACTTCCTCTGGAACTTTCCAGTGCTGCTTGGTCAATAATTTGTTTTTCCCCTGTCTGTCTAGCTGGTTTTTTGGGAGAGGGGCCTGTTGTGCTGATTTTCAGGCATTAGCACTTGGGGGAGCTGCTCTGCCCCCTGCCTGGTGTAGGGCTCAGTGAGTAATGTTTATCCTGTTTATCCGGTGAGGCCACTGTGAGGCTCAGTGGGGTTTTTTTTCCCTGTGAGACCCCAGAGGGAACAACCACAGTGGCAGCGGCCAGCTCTAGAGCCCTGGAGTCAGCTCCCACAGTAACTAGGGAGCTCTCAGTCTGCAGGGTCTGGAGGCTCCGGGGGCGGGGCCGCTGATCTGCTCAGCTCGGGGCAGGAGTGTCCTTGTTGTCCTGTGCCCTCCTTGCCTCTGCCTGTCCTGGGGGAAGGCCGGATCCTGGGCTGTGTCACCGGCGCCCTGTGCTCCCAGGCCTGCGCTGTTGGATTCACGCTCCTGGCCGGGCAGCCCCCTCCGCACAGAGCCTCTGCCCGAGCTCCTCCGAGCTGCTCCCGGTTCCAGCCGGTGCACGCTGCAGCCCTTTAGGGAGCTTGGCTGTGGGGTGTGGCACGCTCTCCCTGGGGCGCAGATCCCTGTTAGTGGACGCTACTGCCCCAAGCAGAGCATGATTATTGCAATATAAGGGGAAAAGTTGTTTACTTTTGATAGTCTGTCAGTAGATGTAGCCTAGGAAGAAAGTATGATAGCTGCTTTATATTAAACAGCAGGAGATGGACACAAGCTCAGAGAATTTTTTTTCCAGCTGCTGTTATTAAAGAAACTCTTTTGTAGAAGAGAAGCTGCTTTTTTTTCCTTTCTGTTTTTGCTTCCATCTCTGAATCCTTTGCTTTCATGTGGCATGCAAAACATCTGTGTATGGCAGCCTGTAACTTTTGTTATTTAAACTGCCAACTGTTCAATTGGAATGAGTTGAACCAGAGGAGGAAAATAGGCCCACTGAAGCAAATGCATTTTTACACCCTTCTTTAATAAAATAATGTAAGGAATAGCTAGAAAGTTTCCTCAGACTTTCATGTAACACCATTAGATTATAGCTATTGGAAAGAATCAGTATTGACTCCTGTCAGACAGTTTTGGAGGGGAGGTGAAGAGAATTGTCTCCTGACTCTGTGTGCTTTGTCAAATCAGGCACTTTGAGCAAAAGTACGAAGTGAAGGCCAAAGTCAGGAAATGGCTCAAAGCAACAACTTGTGCTCATCTCCTGTGACTTCTTTTTTTTTTTTTTTTAAAGAAATCAGATTGAATTGTAAAATGATGCGAATAGAATTGGACAGAAGCACATTTTTTGCAGGCTCAGCAGCCATTACATATCATTAGTGAAAGGATGCAAGGCGTAAAAGGGACCATTTTGATGGGACTTTCATTCTTTTTAAGGACAGATGCATTCACTGATGAGAAATAAACTGGCATCTGTAAAATTTTAGAAAACAGTAATACCAGTATGCCTTCTTTTCCTATAGGTAAACATATAACTTTTTAATACTCATAAATGTAAACTGAAACAATGGGTGATGTTGGAGTTGCTTGTAAGAATGCCAGTTATGAAGCAACTGTGACTTACCAGAATCAGTAGTATATTTCTGTATCAAAATAGTGTCGTTGGTTGTTATACTATATGTTGGCAAATCAAACTCCAATAAAAAAAGCACAAAAACAAAACAAAAAAAACAAAACAAAAAAACCAAAGTAGTGTCTTTTTTCTTATCAAGGTATATACTATTCCTAATATACCACTTCTGTTAAAGTTAATGTCAAAATCCAATATCTCAAAGGTGATATGCTTTTTATTAAGAAATATAATTTGTTCTTACTTTCTGCCTATAAAAGGCCATAGTCCTTATACATCAGCTCTAAAGTTAGTTTCATTTTCTTACTTTTCTTGTTCTTTATTCTCCTTGCCAAAGAATCTCTGTAAAACACTTGCTCTGCAAAGTGTTTTATTTGCCCTTGTGGACATTTGCTGCTTTAAGGATCTGAGTGTGTTACAGCGGGGAGCACATGATTTTAATTCAACTGCCTCTGTGCCCTTAACCCCATTGCCAAATTAATGCTTTCTGTTTTTAGTATTCTGGGGAAGAATGAAATTGCTAAGGTGCAACTGGTCATAAGGAATAATCCAAACAGAGTACCATCCCAGGAAAGACAATATCTGTGTATACCCAGCATAGATCTTGGCCCTGCTCTACTTCTAAGCATAACATACTCTCATAGTCATTTCTTCTCTGTTGTGATTTTTTTAAAAGTGAAGCACTTTTAGATGTCCCATATGGTTTAAAACAAATCAGAAATTCATGTCCTAAATATTTTGTTAGTCAGAATAATTAAGTTGATCAGTTCTGGGATCAGTGGAAACAAAATAATGGGGTCATTGAAGCAGTCAGGCTCTAAAGGGAACCTGAGCTCATTCAGATATCAAATCTAATAATTGTTCTACTTGTATGCACAGTCTCATTGAGCAAATTAACATTAAAGGTTTAGTGAAACACTTTCAATGCTATGGTCCAAAGGGACTTGCTACTGTTTCACAAGAAAACACTGAATATTTTTTGGCAATATGTTTTTTTGTGATGTGTTAACTAAGATCTATATGTTTATGTTGGTGCCCTATCCCTACCTAGGGAAGAAGAAAAGAGAGATGCATAACTGGGAATTGTTTTCTTACTATTTAAAAATAATAAAAGTGTGCTCAAGCATTGGAACTCACTGGATTGGGGGAGAGTGGAGTTCTATTAAACAAGCTATGCAGCCTAGTAGAAATGAGGAACATTTAACCCTTTCCCTTAGTATCAAACATGAATTTGGTTATTGAAGTAGAAAGTAGCAACTAGGCATTCTTTGCAGTAATGCAATGTTTCATTTTTCCAATGTCTACTATTACAATGTCAATACTATATGACTGTAGCAGGAAACTGACTGCTTTTGATTCTTCTATAAGATATCTGAGGAGAGTTGACACACCTGAAAAAAATTTCAAAGATCCCAAGAGTGGAAAGATGAATTAAACCCTGCCCTATAGTAACCATTGAACTAACAGATCTTCAGTAGAACTCTCTCATTAGAGGCTTCAAAGCACACAGAAAAACTAAAAGATTTGTAGTGTATACTGATCTATGGGAGACAGATATGGCCAGCTCTACCAAAAAGACAATCAAAATTGAATTAACTAAAGAATAGTTTTAGTAGGCACATATAAAATTATTCATGAACATTATGCTCTAATATTTTTAGTTTGTGGATAAAAACAGGACATATTAATTTCTGTATTCATTTTAATATATTTCCAAGCATCAATGAAACAGGTGCAAATGACAATTCCTTCCTTTCTAGAGCTCACAGTAAAGTGGAGGAAAAAGATAGCACAAGGACAGTTGCAATATAAAGTTCAAGCTTAATCTTAACAGTTTAGTAGGAGTTCCTTGGGCAGGAAAGGAAAAAGGAAGAGAACCTTGTTTCAAGAAAGCAAACAGCATTTGTGGAGGCAATAGGAGAGCATGCTATAATCAAGGATGAGCAAGCAGCTCAGCATTATTAAAGCATTGGTATGAGAAGCTGGTGAATGAATTGTCTTAAAAGACCTTGGATACAAAGGGGCTTGATTTTTTTTTTTTATTGCATAGGTGATAAGGAGCCATTTCCAGCTTCTTTTCCTGAATCTCCTAATAACATGTAAGGTTGACAGTATGGGGATGAGACTAGAGGCAGAGAGATTCAAAGGGGCCTATTATAAGAGCCTAGGCAATGGAAGAAGGCCTGTCCTAGAACAGTGGCAGTGGAGATGATGATGAAGAAATTGGTCCAAAAATTCTTCAGGAGTTAGGAAAAAATGAACTTATTGAACACTTGAATATGAGAGTGAAAAAAAAGAAGGAGTCCAAGGTGATAGTTTGGGTTTTTGTTTTGTTTTTTGGTTTTTTGTTTTGTTTTGTTTTCATTTTTATGACTTAGTGTATATGGGTCTATTGGTTTTCTAGGCTGCTATGACAAACTACCACAAACTAAGTTGTTTAAACAACAAAAATGTATTGTCCCATAGTTCAGAAGGATAAAAGTCCAAGATCAAGGTATTGGCAGGGCCATACTCCCTCTGAAGGTGCCAAGGACCTGTTTCAGGCTGCTCTCTTAGCTTTTGGTGGTTTGCTGGCAATCTTTGGCATTCTTTGGCTTATAGAAACATCACCCTGATCTCTACCTTCATGTTCACATGGTGTTCTCTGTTTGTGAGTGTTTATTTCCAAATTTCTCCTTTGTATAAGAACACCATTTTTTTATTATAGCCTACCCTAATGACTTTATTTTAACTTGACTGCTTCTGTAAAGAGGCAAATAAAGCCACGTTATAAGGTAATATGGGGGGACAGGGCTTCAACATAAGAATTTGTGGGTGGGGACCCAATTCAATCCATATCATGGCTCCATTCATCAAATAAGGAGACATGAAAAGGAAAGAATAGGATCAAAGGAAAGGAAGTCATTTCAGTTTGGATCTTGAATGAGATTTAGATTCAAAGCAATCATGAAAAATATTTAGGTAAATGAAGCTGTAGTCCAGAGCCCAGGGAATGTAGAATTGAGTTCCATTAGCATAAAGGAGGTAGAGTAGTTGAAGTTCTGCAAATGGATAAATATAGCCATAGAGAATTGCTCATGCAAAGTATATACATCTGAAACTAAGTATGTACTTTATGTTGGCTAATTGAATTTAAGTAAATAAGCAAATAAATAAGTATATAGAGTAATACGGGAAAGGGCAAAGGATAAAACCCTGAAATTTGCTAACATATAAGGAACAAGGAAAAGAATGGTAGTTTATAAAAGAAACAGAAAAAGATCAGGCAAAGAGGTAATTTGAAAATTAGTAGTCATTTTATGTACTCCTTCACAATCAAACCATACATATTATTCTTTTTCCTCAAATTCCCTAAAAACACAAAGCTATCTCCAGACCAATTTCAAAGATTTATAATTAGACCCTTAGTAAAAGAAAATATTGAAAAGATCAGGTAGAGTTCTGGGATTATTTATGGTTTCATACAAATATGTGTATATAGGAACAAATTATATACTTAGGTCTATAAGTCCTCAATAAAAGTTTGTTTTTCAGAGAAAGAACCAATAGGTATATATTGAATGGCTATTTAGTATTGAGAAGGCTAATAAAGAGATGAAAGAGATACATTCTTGAAAAAGCAATACACTAAATGATAGTGAAAAGTGTGAAACTGGCTAAAATTAAAAGCTGAGATGTGTGATACAAGCTGAGTTTGTGCTACCAGAATATAGAGGAAATAAAAATCAATGAAAGCCAGAGAGGTCAGGAAGGTGAGATTTGAATTAAGCTTTGAAGAATGGGTAGACTTTAATAGAGAGGAGGGAGAAGACAGGTGGGCACATAAAAATCTGGAATATGTATAGTTTTCTTCACGGAATAATTATAAAGCTAGATTGAAGGGTGAGTAGTACAGAAGAGAGGAAAATCTGATTGGATATAGTTGGATTTGTATTAAAAACAAAAACAGAAAGTATATCATCCATAAATGTCTTCTTTACTTAGGTGCCACACATTTTATAGTCAAATTAATTTTGAAAGTATTTTTTAATTGAAGTATAGTTAACACACAATGTTGCATTACTTTCCGATGTACAACATATATTCTAATCTCCCTGAGCTACATTGTTTAAAGTGAATCTGTTCATTTTTATTTTCATATGCCTTTGCAGTGAATTTATTTTTTTATTTTTTTATCGGAGTTCAATTTGCCAACATACAGCCTAACACCCAGTACTCCTCCTGCCAAGTGCCCCCCTCATTGCCCATCATTGCCCATCACCCAGTCACCCCAACCCCCCGCCCACTTCCCCTTCCACTACCCCTTGTTCATTTCCCAGAGTTAGGTGTCTCTCATGCTTTGTCACCCTCACTGATATTTTCACTCATTTTCTCTCCTTTCCCTTTATACCCTTTCACTATATTTTATATTCCCCAAATGAATGAGACCATATAATGTTTGTCCTTTTCCGATTGACTTATTTCACTCAGCATAATACCCTCCAGGTCCCTCCACGTCAAAGCAAATAGTGGGTATTTGTCGTTTCTAATGGCTGAATAATATTCCATTGTACACATAAACCACATCTTCTTTATCCATTCATCTTTCGATGGACACCGAGGCTCCTTCCATAGTCTGGCTATTGTGGACATTGCTGCTATAAACATCGAGGTGCAGGTGTCCCGGCGTTTCACTGCATCTGTATCTTTGGGGTAAATCCCCAGCAGTTTTGCAGTGAATGGTAATCTATGAGTCCCCTCAAAGTCTTTTTGGAAGGTAACTGGTTACGATTTTTAGTCTTGTCACCTTTTTTTTTTATCACTTCAAATTTGAATTGAGCCAGGTTAGTCTTGTTTTAAAATCACTGTAGCTTTTTGAGTTGGGGAGTAAGGTCTCTTTGGGAAGGCTGCTCTAAAAGGTGGGTTGGAGGGATCCCTGGGTGGCACAGCGGTTTGGCGCCTGCCTTTGGCCCAGGGCGCGATCCTGGAGACCCGGGATCAAATCCCACGTCGGGCTCCCGGTGCATGGAGCCTGCTTCTCCGTCTGCCTGTGTCTTTGCCTCATTCTCTCTCTCTCTCTGTGACTATAACAAATAAATAAAAATTAAAATAAATAAATAAATAAATAAAAGGTGGGTTGGAGGATGAGTTGACTGGAGAAATGTCTGGGTATAGTGATTAGTCTAGCTAGTACCTTATTTCTCAAATTTTAGTAGTGGTAAAATTAGTGGATCTATAGATTCATTTTAATGTGAATAATTCTTTTGGGTCTTTGGTAATTGAGTTAAAATTATGTTTAATGTATTGTTATTTAAACATCAACAAATATAAAAATAGGCATAAACTTCTTTAACAACTTTAATAAAACCATGGAACAGAAAAATTAATGTTAATATGTCTACTGATGCTAGTTTTTTAAAAAGATTTATGTATTTATTTTAGAGAAAGAGAGAGAGTGGGGGAGGGACAGAAAGAAAGGGAGAGAAAAACTAAAGCAGATTCTGCACTGAATGCAGAGCTTGACTGGGGACTTGATCTCACAACCCTGAGATCATGACCTGAGGTGAAACCAAGAATCAGATGCTTTACCAATTGCACCACTCAGGCATCCCAATACTAGATTATATAGTACAAAGATTCAGATTTGGATCTAGTTATAGATGTAAAGTTATATCTAGTTATATATTTGACCTCATTGATACCAATGCAGGGTCTCTGTTGTAGAAGTAGACTGGACAAAATGATATTAATAATTTTAAGGCGTTCTTATCTTTCTCAGGATCATCAGACACCACACTGAAAAAAAAACTCTGGTTTTGAGCAATTCTCAAATTCCAGTTTTAATAAGGTGTCAACCTGATAATTTTGTAAAGTTGCCTTGCTTACATGAAGATAAAGCTAGGATTGAAATTTTTATAATATGGATATCTAATCTATTTATTGCTAGAACTAGGAGTGGAAAAAATCATTCAGTACACATTTACCCCTCTAAAGATAGCTAATAGACAATTGCAAGTTGCTCTACGAAGAACACATTCTCATTGTACCTCTATCTACATCATGAAGATAGCATTGACTTCCTTGTCTTAGGTCTTTATATATCCAGCTTACCTGTGCCATGGTGTAAAATAGTATGTAAAATAGTATCATACTCTGCGATGACTCAACTCTGAAAAGTTTTCTTTATTGATATAATTTTGAAAATTTCATTGGTTCAGTATACCATGATGTTGCTTGGTTTCCATGTAATAAAAAAACAAACAAATGTATATATCCATGAGCGATACACTAGTTACTTATAAGGTGATAATATAGAATATACTTAGGTCAACATTTCTTACATAAAAAGGAATTCACAAAACTTTAAATATACCTTGCATTAGGAAATAATGGCCTAGTAAGCTTTATTGGCTATTTTTTAAATGAGGTTGACCCCAACCTTAGGAATTGCATCATGTAATTCATGTCTTTGTTATATTGACCTCTTTTAGAGCAGAAACTTAATCAGGACACCCCAAGGATCAATGGGTTTCACTTCTTTCTGTGTTTCTGTTCATTCTTCTCTATTTCTCTTTCAACCTGTTTATTACCCTAGTGAGTAGTGCCTTTAATAACAAGGTATGTCATGTGTTACTAGCCAGCCTATGAATTAGCCGCCATTGAAGGGGTCAGATGCGGATCATTTTCAATTCAGTGGACTCTTTTGAAGAAAAAAAAAAGCCTATTCAGTGCTGCTTCTCTAAATAAAAAGCTACGAAAATGACAGTTTAAGCTAGAAGTTGTTTTGGGTATGTCAGATGCAATGACCTGAGAAAAGTATTTTTGCTCTATAAAAATATCCCCTCTTTCATGGTCATGGGAAATACATATAAAAAGTATAAGTTATATTTATTGCCTCCCCTTACTCCTCAACCTTTTGTAATATGGCTTCTCCCCCTACTCCATTTTACTGAAACTGCTCTCATTATGGTCTCTAATGATGTTCATATTTCTGATAGAAAGCTGATAGTTTTCTCTTTTTAAAAAAGGGATTTTATTTATTTACTAGAGAGAGAGAGAGAACATAAGCAAGGGGGAGCGGCAGGCAGAGGGAGAGGGAGAAGCAGAGCTCCATCCCAGGACCCTGGGATCATGACCTGAGCTGAAGGCAGATGCTTAACTGACTGAGCCACCAGGCGCCTCTAAAGCTGATAGTTTTCTTTTCTTTTCTTTTCTTTTTTTTTTAAATTTATGATAGGCACACAGTGAGAGAGAGAGAGAGAGAGAGGCAGAGACACAGGCAGAGGGAGAAGCAGGCTCCATACACCGGGAGCCTGACGTGGGATTCGATCCCGGGTTTCCAGGATCGCGCCCTGGGCCAAAGGCAGGCGCTAAACCGCTGCGCCACCCAGGGATCCCCCAATTTTTATTCTATTGCATCTTTCTACAGAATTTTATACTATTGCTTATTGCATTTTTCAAACTATTTGCTCTTTTAGATTCCAGAACATGTGCTCAAATGTTTCATTCTGTACCTCTCTGAATACTTGCTATTTTCTTCACGAACTTCTCTTTTTATGGTCGTCTCTTAAAAATTAGTGTTTTCCAGGAAATGATCATCAGCCCATTGCTCTTCTCACTCTACATACTTTCCTGAGTGACAGCTTCAATTACCATCTATATGATAAGTCTCCCAAGTCTCTCATACTCTTTCCAGACCTGTCCCATGAACTTCAGCCTTGTAATATTTAACTGTCTGCTGGACAGCTCACATAAATATCTTAAAGGAATCTCCAATTTTAAACATCCTGTATTGAACTCCTCACCTTCTCCTTGAGTGCAACTCCACCTGTATACCCTATCTTAGTTGATGGAACCACCATTTTTCCCAAATGCATAAACTAGAAAATTTAGAATTATTTTGAACTCTTTATTCTCCATTTTCAAGTAATCTTTAATTCTTGTCTTGTGACCCTTAATCCCCCCACAACATGATCACCAAATTGAATTATCTTAACAATTCCACTCTCTATTGTACATGTAATGGATGGACTTAAGGAGACCATCCATTATCTGGATGCTACTTCTCTATCCTCAGAGCCCATAGTCTTCTATTTTTAATCAACACTGATTTGCTTGTAGTCATACGTTTTTCATCTTTTCTCTCCCATTCCTTACAGTGTCTCCTTTGCTTGTAATGTACTTTTCACTCAGGCTAATTCACCCTCAACCTTTAAGAATCAGTTAAGACATTACCTTCTCTAGAAAGGCTCTCCAGAGATGCTTCCCTTAAAGCATGGCTAAGTATTCTTTTTCTGTGCTCCTAAAGAATATACCCCTTATCATAGTACTCACTATAACTATATTCTGTTTACATGCTACATCCCATGTAAGTGAAATTATCTTGAGAGAAATGGCTGAGACTTTTCATTTTTATATCAGAGATATAATATAATCTAGGTTCTAAAACTAACTCACTGATAGCTGTGTAGCCAACTACAGAAGAAGCCCTAACATTTCATCAGACAAACTTTTACATGAAAAGGCTACTACATCTACATGCAATCTGTCTTGAAAGAAGAGACTGGCTCATTTATCTCTGGCACTATGCGAGGCATGTAGTCACCATTCAAGAAAGGATTACTGAAATAAATTTCAGGCCTGTTTTTGGGCAAAGGGAAATATACTTGACATGGAAATAGACCCTGGTTATCTGGTTATGATGGTTAAGACTCCCTCTTTCAAAAAAAAAAAAAAAAGACTCCCTCTTTCCAGTGAATACATCTACTCGGGAAACCAAGTTAAAGGTCATTGGATTGATTACCTCTAGGAAAAAAAATGAGTCACCAGTTTTACTAGATACATCATTCAAACCAGGCTAGAATCTCTAGAAATAATCTCTTTCCACAGATCTGTATAGACTACTGGAATTCTAAAGCAGAGAAGTAATAGAAAGCAGCCTGGCAATATTTCCCTACCCACTGGATGACAATAAGAAAAATAAATAAATTATAATAAAAGATTTTCATTGCTTCCCAAGGGCATAAAAATATCCTAGCTCATGATATCTTGTGAAATAAATAAAAATTCTGAACACTGATAAATTCTGATTTCCTAACTGATCTTTATTAAGTTTTTGTTTTTATAGGCTAATCTTGAAAAGACTTTCATAAACATGTTTGATTCTTTCTCACTGTCCCAAAAATGACTAAAACGTCATCATCTCCACACTGAGGTTGTCTAGACTTTTAAAAACGTAATAAGATCTTGATGCTGAAATGAAATCTTTGCACTGTGACTCTTATAATATCAAATATAAATTTAGTCTGTATCAGGTGCCATTCTGATCCTTTTGCATTATTGCCTCATTTAATCCTTGTAATTATTCTTTTAAGTAGCCTCTAAATATTATTTTCATGTTCACAAATGAGAAAGTTTATGAAAACATAGCTATTAAGTGAAAGAACAAAGATTTGAATTTCTATCTGTAATGTAAAAGTGTGGATAACTATTAGAGATAGAAACCACTTTTTGTTTGAGCACCCTTGACCAATTCTTATTTGTGTATATGTGTGTTTAATGTCTATCAAAAGATTAAAATATGGGCCAAGTAATTCTGTTAATACTCCACAATGTAAGTACGATTATTATCATCACTTTGCAGAAGAGGAAAGTGATGCTTAGAAAAATTCATTTTGCAAATACATAAATACATAGGCGCATTCTATTACAAAAACTGTCTAGTAATATGCATTAATAAGCTCAAAGACTACATATACCAGTTAGCTTAATTTTATTCCATAATTATATCTTGCATCAGTACAAATGGTGGTAAGAAAGAGTATAATGCCTTATGCCAAGATTCCTCTCTCCACCCCCACACAATAACCAGGAAAAATAACCCAAAATGCATGACTTGTTGAAAATGGGTCAGTATTATTTACCATCAAAGGACAAACTTATTTTAATTTTTCATTTATAGGTAACATGTTGCTACAAAGCAATTTTTAAGCCCATTTGATTTTGCCATTGAATTAAAATTCTATAAAGGCTGTCATGACATACCTCCTTATCTTTCTGAATTTTTACTCATCTTTTTGGAAAAGGACAGTATCTAGGTTTACTTCTTAAGAGTAGAACTTTTAGAATTTTTAATCTAAAATTCATGAAATACTTTTATAAAAAAAGTATGGGGGGATCCCTGGGTGGCGCAGCGGTTTGGCGCCTGCCTTTGGCCCAGGGCGCGATCCTGGAGACCCGGGATCGAATCCCACATTGGGCTCCTGGTGCATGGAGCCTGCTTCTCCCTCTGCCTGTGTCTCTGCCTCTCTCTCTCTCTCTGTGACTATCATAAATAAATGAAAATTAAAAAAAAAAAAAGTATGGGGATGGGGTGATGGGCACTGAGGAGGGCACTTGACAGGATGAGAACTGAATGTTATACTATATGTTGGAATAGAACTAGGTCAGCATATCAGCAACAGAGCACAGGCAGATCACAAACAACTGCCACAGAAAATGACAGAGTATTGTCCATCATATAATCAAAGTTAGAGAAATGACTGATACCTAATAATCTTAGTCATAGGGATCTATGTCACACATAGAGTAGAAAGGCACAGAGATGACAGATGGTAGGAATGAATTGACCTTGTATCCACATTGTCATTTCAAAGCTACTTTATTTGCACCAACCCACATGGTTGCTCAAACTCTCATCCTTGCCATGTACTCTTGGCCCAGGTCACTGCAATCTGTATATGACTTAATCAGCTCTTCTCCTGCCACTCTTGATAGTGCTATCTAGGCTTCAACAACAGAACCTAACTAGATGATTCCAAAGAGCCCCATTTCTGCTGGGTGTTTTTTCTTCCTGGTTTTTGGTTTGTTTTTTTTAAACAGAACAACTGTATTTATAAACAATTCAGGATTGTTTTTTAAAATTAAAATCGCGTGTTTATGGAAACAACTATCACTACAAATCTGGCCAATTCAATATATATCCTTTTATTATTTTCTTCCTTTTCCTAGAAAAAATATTAAATACATATAGGCATTCTGATTCCCCCTTTATACATCCATTGCTTTGTTAATCTGTTAAATAGTTCAGGAACGAGAATTAATTTTTTTTCTAATCAAAAATTTGCAGCTTTCTATTTCTTCTTGGTAAGATCCCACATATTTTTTAAAGCCTAATTGGGATAAAGTTTTCCCTGGCCTCCAACTCCTGCACTCAAGAGATTATGATTTTTCTCTGCTCTGAACTGCCATCATACTTAAACTGTAATAGATGCTATAAGATACACATAGTTTTATGTTATAGCTATTTGTACATTTATCCTTTCCTCTCTAATAACTTATAAGGGTGTCTATTATGGTACTCTGCAGATAGTGTATGCAGTAAAAATTTGTAGGTGGATGGAAGGAAAGGAAGGAGGGAAGGAGGGGGAAAAGATTTCCTTTCCTTTCTCTATATTAATGGCAAATTATATTCCCTGTTTGTTAAGCACTGTAGTAGAAGGTGAATTGAAGGGTTGGTTCCTGATTCATTGCTAATAATTGGATGATTACTTAATCAACAGACATTTTTTGAGAAATTGCTATGTGTAAAGACATTTTTTGAGAAATTGCTATGTGTAAGACACTATGAAAGACACCTGAGCAGCTCTGTTATCATTTGTTTGGTCTATATTGGTTTATCCTTCAATGTAAGTTTCACATATATGATTTTCTTGGGGATTTTTCCAATTACTTTCTAACACTAGTCATATTTTTATATGTTGCCTTTCTCCATATTTTCCAGATATATAGGCATCATTATCAGATTTTCAACCTCATAGAAAGAAAATTTGTCTTAGAGTCTAATTGTATATCCTAGTAAAGAAGCAAGCATAATGCATAGCTAATGTACTAAACCAAGGACATTAAAAAAATCTATTCACTAGGTTTGACACTGAGCCCAAAGATAATCAATAGCAAGGTCTGTGGCAGTTGAAATACTGATTTTTTTTTCTGAGCCACATTTTTGTAAAATCCTTTGAAATACTCAAGTTATCAGTTATGTAAATGTTAGCCATTTAAAATTCCAAGGAAGTTGGTATACATGTTATGAAAATACCACATTTATGGAAGACTCCTAACTCTGGGAAACGAACTAGGGGTGATGGAAGAGGAGGAGGGCGGGGGGTGGGGGGGACTGGGTGGCGGGCACTGAGGGGGGCACTTGACGGGATGAGCACTGGGTGTTATCGTATGTTGGCAAATTGAACACCAATAAAAAAATAAATTTATTCTTAAAAAAAGGAAAATACCATGTTTATGATAGGTAAAAGTAAGTATTGCATAGTTCCCACATTTGTAGCTTAACGTGGACTGTTTTTAATGCCTTGAAATAATATTATTGTACTCAGTGGTTTTACTTTTATCACACACTTCAATCTTTCTAAAGTTGCTATAATTGAATTTGTTTGATAATGTACCTTTATATTACTATAAGACTTGATAGTTTGCAAAATATGAAGTTCATAATAGAGATAGAGAATAGAGTTACTACCTGGCAGGGAGGATAAGAAGAAAGTGAAATATAGAAAAGTGATTTAATCTCACTACTGCAGTATTGTAAAATATAATTTGTTTTTCCCCTAGCACAGCAGAGTTTCATGGTGATAACTACTGAATTAATAAATCCATTGCAACTATTGAGATTTTTCCTTTAATAACATAATGAATGCTGAGCTTTAAGAAGAGAAAAGGAGACATATTCTTTGTACAGATGTTACCCCTCACAGATCTATATCCCTAAGCATAGGAAAAATACCAACATCATACCCTGAGTAATAGCAAAATGAAAATCATTTGTGCATCTCAATTAGAATCACTGTATTTCCCACACAAAAACACACTATTTCCTGGAACACATTTGCTTATTTTCCAATTGGAAAGACATTTAAGGGTCTATTTTGTTATCATTACATGTGCTTAACTCCAATTATATTTAATGGGAGTTGTGTAACTATAGTCACAGTAGCCTCTGAACTACTTTAATATTATTGCTTTCCATTACCATTCTCATTAAAATAGCTTTTCATCTCTTCTCCCAAAATTAACTACCACAGTATTCTGGGTTTCTCTTTTCTTTGCATGCATTTATTTGCATGTGGTGAAGGATATAGATTACACGACATGATCTGATTCTAGCTTTAAGAACATTATGATGTCATTGAGATTAGAATAGGGCTAGAACTCTTTAATTTTTAAGTAGAGGCAATTTATTGGCTTCTAGACATCTATTTTTGCACAGTGACCTATATATACAATTTTGCTGGAATAAACTAAATTGTTATAGTTTAATACCAGTGGTATCTGGTAGAAGCCAAATTTTTAAAATATAACATATACGAGAAAAATAGGTTTACAAAACTTGAAGCACTAGACTTTATCAACAGCCAACAAAACTATATCCTTAATTCCAATTCAAAATTTTGACAAGGCAAAAATAATAATAGGCATATTAGAAGATCTTTTATATAATTGGTTTTGCTCTTTTCCTTAGTGCTGGCCTATACTGTATTTCCAGAAGCAAAGTGGTCAGCTGGATCAGAAAGACAGAGAAAGAGGTTTGTTAAGTCTTTAAGAAAATGAGGAACCCGAGGAGAACTCTTAAAAACATCAGTAGGGACTTTAGAGTCACTTGACTCATTGACACTCAACAAATAGACATCTGCCTATCCTTACTAAGATAGCCTAGTTAGTACTCATTGGGTTTATTTTTAAAGCTGTGTTGTTTTCAAGAAGTATGATTATAAGATAATACAGAGTTCTAAAATGTTTCCTTAAAATACATAGTTGAAAAGAAAATATAAATTATGGAAGATTATCTCTACCAGATATTAAAATATACTACGAATGAAATCAGAAGCTATTCCACAAAAATAGTTTGAAAGATGTTTAGGTCAATGGAACAGAAATATACACTAGTATAGATAATCTAACATGGAAAGAGGTATCATGAATCAGTGTAGAAATTCAGATTATTCAACAAAGGGTGCTGGAAAACCCATTTTCTCTTTGCAAGAAAAAAAAAACAACAAATCAATGTGGAAACTTTCCTGACATTGTACAACAAAATAAATTATAGATTATTTAAATAGATAAATGTGGAAAAAAACCAAACCTTACAAAACAAGATGAGACAGTTGAATGTTAATCAGGTGTTTCTGGCTAGAGAAAAGCTTTCTAAACTTAAAAGTAAAGGAACAGATCACAGTGTAAAAGATCAATAGATTTAGCTACATAAAAAGAATAAAAATGAGTTCCAGTCTGAGATGGTGTTGTTCAAAAACCCTGAACTACCTCCTGCACAGGCACACTGAATCTACATAATTACATATAAAGCAATTCCTCCTGAAGAACTGAAGGCTGACTGAACAACCTGTGCACAACAAAAGATAAAGGGACCACATAGAGAATGGCAGGAGAGATGGAGGAATGGTAATCATGAGAACCCCACCCCTGCTGCAAACTGCAGTGGGGAGGGATAGTACTGAGGGACTGGGAGAGGATTCCTCCACCCTAGGGCAGAGAACAAAAGCTGCAGTTTAAAAAAGGAAACTAAAGCATAAAGGAGCCAGACCTAGAGCATCTGCCAAATGGCAGGGAAGCTGCTAGAATTCTCTCTACGGTCAGAGTTGCTGGCAAGTGCCATTGTTTACATTTCCTCTCCACTTTGATAGTACAGACAGGAGCACGGTCCAGGTGCCCTAGCCAGCCTCCCACCTCAGTGAGTCCTGTGCCACTAGCCCTCATTAGCCCCAGCCATACTCCCAAGGTGGTCTCAGTGAAGCACATCTGGGAAACCAAAGGCGTGCATCCAGTTCGGCTCCAGAGGACTCACCAGGGTACCCCATACATGGAGCATATGAGGATATCCTAGCCAGGGACCCTCCGCATCCCACCGCATTCATTGCACTAAGACATCCTGGCCTTTGCCCACCTAAGCTCCACCCATCCCACCAGGGCACACCCTGCATGGAGCATCCCAGAACCAGAACCACCTAGCTCATTCCCTCCTCAGCTCCTGCTATCTAGCCGGGGAGCCTCCTAGACAGAACTTCTCAGTACCTCCTGGCCCATGCCTGCTTCTGCTCCAGTCATCTTGCCAGGGTGCCCCCTAAGAGGAATACCCCAGGAGCCCCAGCTTGCACTTGCTTTGGCTCCAGCTCTCCCACCAAGATGCGCTCTGTGTAGAGAGCCCTGGAACCCCAAGCCCACTTCAGCTCCAATCATCCCACTAGGGTGGCCCCAGTGCAGTGCCTCAGGGCCCCCAATCAGTGCCTGCTACAGCTCCAGCCAACCAACCAAAGCAAAGGACACACAGAGATGCTCCTACACAAGGCCCTTCCTTTAAGACTAAGATACATAGCTGTTCTATGTAATTCATAGAAACAAACGCAGGAAGTTTAACAAAACGAGAAGACAGAGGAATATACTCCAAATGAAAGAACAAGACAAAATGTCAAAAAAATAACTACATGAAATGGAGCTAAGCAGTCTACCTAATAAAGAGTTCAAAGCAATGGTCCTAAAGATGCTCACTGGACTTGAGAGAAGAGTAGATGAACTCAGTGAGAACTTCAACAAAAAAGAAAATATAAAAAAGAACGAATCAGAGTTGAAGAATATAATAAATGAAAAACACACTAGAGGGAATGCACAGCTGATTGGAGTATGCAGAAGAGCTCAGTGATCTGGAAGACAGGGTAATAGAAAGCACCCAAACTGACAGCAAAAAGAAAAAATAATTTTAAAAAATTAGTACAGGTTAAGGGAACTCTGTGACAGCATTAAGTGTACAAACAGTCACATTATAGGGGTCCTAGAGGGAGATTAGAGGAATAAAAGGGGCAGAAAGCTTATTTGAAGAATTAATAGCTGAAAACTTCCCTACCTGGCGAAGGAAACACATCCAGGTCCAAAAATCACAGAGAAACCCCCAAACAAGATGAACCCAAGGATCTCCACACCAAGACATATAATAATTAGAACATCAAAGATTCAAGCTAAAGAGAGAATCATAAAATCAGCAAGAAAAAGCAACTAGTTCATAAAAGGGAAATCCCATATGGCTTTCAGAGGATTTTTCAGCAGAAACTCTGCAGTCCGGAAGAAAATGATATGATATTCAAAACGCTGAAAGGAAAAAACCTGCAGCCACGAATGCTCTACCTGGCAAGGTTTTCATTCAGAATTGAAGGAGAGATAGTTTCTCAGACAAACAAAACTGAGACTTCATCACCACTAAATTGGCTTTTACAAGAAATGTTAATGGGACTTCTTTAAGAGGAAAAGAAAAGGCCATAATTAGAAAAAGAAATTATGAAAGGAAAAAATTTCACAAGTAAAAGCAAACATAAAGGTAGTAGATCAGTCACTTAAAAAGCTAGTATAAAGGCTAAAAGATAAAAGTAGTAAAATTAATTTTACCTAAAAACTAGTTAAAGGACTCACAAGTAAAAAGATATAAAATATGACATATACAGAAAACATGGAGGGGAAATAAAAATATAGTGCTTTTAGATGGTGTTTGAGCTTAAGCAACCAACAACTTAATATAGACTGCTTTATACTTAAGATCTTATAAATGAACCTCATGATAGCCAAAAAGCTGTAATAGGTATGAAAAAGAGAAAGAGAGAGAGAGAAATCCAAGCATAAGACTATAGAAAGTCATCAATCACAAGGAAAGAGAGCAAGAAAAGGAACAGAGAAGAAATTCAAAAATAATCAGTCAACAATTAACAGAAGGTCAGTAGTACATACCCATCTATAATTACTTTAAATATTAATGATCTGAATGCTCCAATCAAAAGACATAGGGTAAAATAATGGATACAAAACCCCCACTTATTTATATGCTACCTACAAAAGACTCACTTCAGACCTAAAGACACATACAGACTGAAAGTGAAGGGATAGAGAAAGATCTTTCATGCAAATGAAAGCCAAAAAATGGGGTAGTAATACTTATATCAGAAAAAATAGAATTTAAGGACATCTTGGTGGCTCAGTGGTTGAGCTTTTGCCTTTGACTCAGGGTGTGAAACCGGGGTCCCAGGATCAAGTCCTGCATCGGGCTTCCTGTATGGAGCCTGCTTATCCCTCTGCCTGTGACTCTGCCTCTCTCTCTGTGTTTCTCATGAATAAATAAATAAAATCTTTAAAAAAAGAAAAAATAGAATTTAAAACAAGGACTATAAGAAGAGACAAAGATGGACATTACATAATGGTAAAGAGGTCAATCCAACAAGAGGATATAACAATTATAAATATCAGTACACCCAACATAGGAACACTGATGTACATAAAGCAACTATTAACAAAAAGAAGAAGAAGAAGAAGAAGAAGAAGAAGAAGAAGAAGAAGAAGAAAAAAGAAAGAAAAAAAAACTATTAACAGACATAAAGGGAGAAATTAAAAGTAATTTAATAATAGTAGGGGACTTAAACCCCTCATTTACACCAACAGATAGATCATCCAGACAGAAAATCAAAAAGGGAACAGTAACTTTGAACAACATGTTAGACCAGATGTAATTATCAGATACATACAAAACATTCCATCCAAAAACAGCAGAATACACATTCCTTTTGAGTGTACATGGAACATTCTCCAGGATAGATCACTTTTTAGGCCATAAAACAAGTCTTAATAAATTTAAGAATATTTGAATGATATCAAGGGTCTTTTCTGACCATAATATATGAAACTGGAAATGAATTACAATAAAAAACTGGAAAATACTCAAACTCATGGAACTAAACAACATGCTACTAAATAACCAATGTGTCAACCAAGAAATCTAGGAGAAAAATTTTTTAAATACATGGAAACAAATGAGAATGAAAACACAACAGTTCAAAATATTTTGGACACACCTAAAGTAATTCTAAGAGGGAAGTTTACAGCAATACAAATCTACATCAAAAATAAGAAAGATCTCAAATAAATAATCTAACCTTATACCTAATGGAAATAGAGAAGAAAGAACAAACAACCTAAACTTAGTAGAAGGAAGAAAATAATAAAATTAGAGTGTAAATAAATGAAATATAGACCAAAAAAATGAAAAGATTAATGAAACCAAGAGATGTTCTTTGAAAAGATAAAAAAGATTGATAAACCTTTAGCCAGACACATCAAGAACAAAGATAAAGGACTCAAATAAAATCAGAAATGAAAGAGAAGTGACAACCAACAGTACAGAAATACAAAGGATTATAAGGGACTACTACAAAAAATTATATGCCGACAAATGGGACAACCCAGAAAAAAATCGATAAATTCCTAGAAACATACAATCTTCTGAAACTGAATGAGGAAGAAATAGAAAATCTGAACAGACTGATAATGAAAAGAAATTATTAATTAAAAAGAGGTGCAACACAAAAGTCCAGGACCAGATGTCTTCACAGGTGAATTCTATCAAACATTTAAAGAAGAGTTAATACCTATTCTTCTCAAACTATTACAAAAAATAAAAGAGGAAGGAAAGCTTCCAAATGTATTCTTCAAGGCCAGCATTACCCTTACCCCAAAACCTGACAAAGACACTGCAAAAAGACTTACAGGCCAATACTCCTGATGAACGTAGATTCAAAAGTCCTCAATGAAATACTAGAAAATCAAATTCAACAATATATTTAAAAAATTATTTTCCATTATCAAGCAGGATTTATCTAGTGATGCAAGAATGGTTCAATATCTACAAATCAATCAATGGTAATATATCACATTAATAAGAGAAAGGATAAAGACCATATGATTATTTCAAGAGATGCAGAAAAAGCATTTAACAAAATTCAACAAATGTTCATGATAAAATTTTTTTGAGATACAAAAAAAGCAGGTTTAGAGAGAACACATATCAGCATAATAAAGGCCATATCTGAAAAACCCATAACAAACATCATACCCTATGGTGAAAACCTGAAAGCTTTTCCGTTAATATTAGAAATAAGACAAGGGTGTCTACTCTGGTCACTTACATTCAACATACTACTAGAAGTCCTAGCTGTAGCAATCATACAAGAAAAAGAATTAAAATGCTTCCAAATTGATAAGGTATAAGTAAAACTATCATTATTTGCAGGTGACATGTTACTATATGTATAAACAATTCTATAGACTCCACCAGAAAACTATTAAATAAATAAATTTGGTGAAGCTGCAGGATACAAAATTAATATATAGAAATCTATTGCATTTCTTTTTTAAAGATTTATTATTTATTTTGGAGAGAATCTTTAAGCAGACTCCTTGCTGAGTGGTTAGCCTGACTTGGGGCTCAATTGCACCACCCATGGGATCATGACCTGAGCTGAAACTGAATCAGACATTCAAAAAACTGAGCCACCCAGGTGGTGTTATTGCTGTAACTAACAAAGTAGCAGAAATAAAAATTAAGGAAACAATCCCATTTACAACTGCACCAGAAAGAACACTGAGGAATAAATTTAACCAAAGTGAAACACCTGTATTTTGAAAACTATAAAACACTGATGAAAGAAATTGAAGGCAACACAAACAAATGGAAGATAGTCTATGATCATGGATTGAGATAACCAATCTTATCAAAATGTTAAGGGAAGCCCTGGTGGCTCAGCGGTTTAAAACCACCTTCAGCCCAGGGTGTGATCCTGGAGACCCAGGATCGAGTCTCACGTCAGGCTCCCTGCATGGAGCCTGCTTCTCCTTCTGCCTGTGTCTCTGCCTCTCCTTCTCTCTCTCTGTCTCTCATGAATAAATCAATACAATCTTTAAAAATTTTTTTAAATGTTGATACTACCCATAGCAATCTGTACATTCAATGTAATCCCTATCAAATAACCAGTAGCATGTTTTCACAGAACTAGAACAAAAAGCACTAGAACAAAAAGCAGAAATAGAAACAGACTCATAAATACAGCAAACAAACTGGTGGTTGCCGGAGCAGAGAGGGATAGGAGATGGGCAAAATAGGGAAAAAGTATTAAGAAATATGAACTTCCAGTTATAAAATAAGTCAGGGGGATGAAAGACATAGCATAGGAAATGTAGTCAATAACATTGTAGTAACATTGTATGGTGATAGATTATAACTATACTTATCATGGTGAGCACTGCAGAGTGTGTAGAATTGTTGAATCATTGTGTTGTACAGCTGAAACATTTAACATTGTATATCAACTATAATTCAATAATAAAAATTAAAAAGTATAATAAAAAAGAAACCATGTGTTCCTAAAAACCCACAACACAAACTAAATAAACAGGTAATCAACAACTAAGAAAATAGTTCTGACAAATATTTAAATTGGTTACTATCTTTAATATGTAGATTCCAAAATAAAAACAAAGCAAAACCTAAGACTCCAGTAGATTAATGGCCAAGGGGCCTGGCCAGCATTTAAAGGAAGATATATAGATAATAACATATGGAAATTTCCACTTTACAAAGATTTGAAGAAATGCAAAAAGAACAAATTACATGTCGTAATCACTTTTCATATTAGCACAGTTAAAAAAATTGATACCCAATAATGTGTTAACACAGATTCATGTACTTACTTGCAGTTGAATTTAAATTAATACAATTATTCTGGAATTCCATTTGGACTTAATTTTGCATCCTTAACAAACCCAGTTCCATACATGGTCTATAAAGGTAGGAGGATGTTCATTGTGAGTCTTTTATAATAGAAAAAATGGGAACACCTTAAATATCCAGCAGGAGAGAAATGGTTAACCAAATTGTGGTATATTTATATGAAATAAAAAGATTATGTGGCCATTAAAAATCATGTTTTCAATATCATGTTTCAAGAGTTTAGTGACATGGAAAATTTCTACAATAAAATGTTAAATGAAAATATAGAATACCAAATTGCACATATAGTTTAAGTTCAAGATATATATGTATCGGGAAGCCCAGGTGGCTCAGCAGTTTAGTGCTGCCTTCAGCCCAGGGCCTGATCCTGGAGACCCGGGATTGAGTCCCACATCGGGCTCCCTGCATGGAGCCTGCTTCTCCCACTGGCTGTGTCTCTGCCTCTCTCTCTCTCTCTCTTTCTCTCTCTGTCTGTGTGTCTCTCATGAATAAATAAATAAAATCTGTAAAAAAAAAAAAAGATATATGTATCTTGGGATGCCTGGGTGGCTCAGTCGGTTAAGCATCAACTTTTGTTTTCTGCTCAGGTTATGATCTCAGGGTCATGAAATCAAGCTCAGGGTCATGAGATCAAGCCCCTCACTGGGCTCTCCACTGGGCATGGAGTCTGCTTAAAATTGTCTCTTTACTTCTCCCTTTGCTCCTACCCCCTAGACTTGTGCACACGTGTGTGTGTGTGTGTGTGTGTGTGTGTGTGTGTGCTTTCTCTCTCTCTTAAAAAAAATATCTATTTTAAAGACGCTATCCCTATTCTGATAAGAGTGAAGAGAACAAATCTGGTCAAGTCATGGATCAACTGGCAATCCTCTCCAAGAGACTAGGCCAAAGCCTAATTTAGCTGCCACCTTCCAGTCAATTCTAGTAATGAGAAACTATCAGTTTAGGATCCCCAAAATCACAGAGAAAAGCATAAATTAAACAGCTTTGGAATCATGGGACACAAGGGGAAAATATAAGTTTATAGGAGACAATTTTAGTATAACAGTCTAAGATAAATTATCTTTCTTTCATCAGTGTTTGGAAAGCATCTACTCAATAGACATTTTCTGAAGCATCATTAGTTTTCTTGGTTTTCTTAGCCTAAGCCGCATAAACCCAGTCCCTCTGCTTTATTTGTTGGAAATAATGCCTACCCATTGATGGTCGATCATTGCTTTTGAAGAGCTTTGGAGGAAACAAAGTTCACGGTAAATCTCAAGAGGTTTTCTTTTACTTTGTTTTCTCGCATTAAAATGGGATATTTTGTAATACAATATGCAGTATATACCAAACACATTTATTTTATGTTACCCTGATGGTAAAGTGCATTATGTTAGGTTAACACTGATACATCTACATGCCTATGAATACTAGGGAGGAAACTATTCTTCCATAGACAACAGATAGACTCAATGTGAGGGGAAATGAATAATGGACATGGCCTTTTTATCACAGTTTTTCCATCTCAACATGTCCTACTCATGAATTATACAAGATGTATCCTTGTACCTTTGGCATACACTCACTCTGTTGGAAGATTAATTGTACATTCTCAGGTTACATACCATAGGCTTGAGTACTTTAGTCTGTCTCACATCATGTTTGGTTAAACTTTATTTGTAATATGCTTAGTCCTCAGTTATTTCACTTGACAAAATTTTCAGTAAGAAGGAAATTAGTGATGTAAATTTAGCTATTGGTCTGAAACTTTGGAATATCCAAAGTTATTTGGATAACAATAATTTTTCATCATTAAAAATTTAATTTTTTAATTAAAAAATTAATTTAATTTTTCATCATTAAAAATATCCAAGATATTTTTTGGATGATGTGCTTTGTACATAGTTGCTAAATGAATGAATGAATGGATTTTAGCTCAATACAGTAAAGGGATTTAATCCATTTACTATAGGACTCAGTAGGGAAGGTTTTGAGATGAATGTCAAATCAATTTATACTCAGAAAAAGCATAAAGATTATTGCTCTTATGACAGTGGAGAAATCATGACATTGGTTTGAACTGGTTAACTTCATACTCAGAATGCGCAGAAGCATGTTAAAGTTGGGCTATGCATTCATATTCTCTTCGGTGACAGATTAGAATATTGTTTTAGTTTTGATCACCCTTCTTCCATAGAAGGCACATTTTTGTATAACTATGGACTTCTCCAACTTCACATTATGACCAGGTCACTCTCTGTAATATCAGAATCTTTTCACCTTCACATGAGGCATATTTCAAAGACAAGCCTTTGATAATCAAAGAGAGTACCTAACTATGGTGGATTTGGAAGGTAAATCTTGGGACTGACATCTCAGGCTTTTACTGCTGCATTAATTATTGGTTAACAAACAGTAGAATTTCTTTTTTAAAGATTTATTTATTTATTCATGAGAGACATAGAGAGAGGCAGAGTCCTAGACAGAGGCAAAAGCAGGCTCCTCACAGGGAGCCTGATGTGGGACTCGATTCCAGGACTCCAGGATCACGCCCTGAGCCGAAGGCAGAGGCCCAACTGTTGAGCCACCCAGGTGTCCCAACAGTAGAATTTCTTAATGAATTCTTAGATCATGAGGACAAATTAGACACTGTAGGCCTTCTTATTCACTATCATGTTACCTTATACATTAAGAAAATGAAAGCAGAAAAAAGATATGGCAAATCATGTTTCCCCCATCCTCTAATAAAATGTGTTTTCCTGGATCTCATTGCACAATATCCCCAACAAGTATAAAACAGATAGATGTCCCTCCCCACACTTCTTCCTTTCTTTCATTTCTAAAAAGACAACAGGCAAATTGGAAAGAGAAGCCACTGTTTGTTAACAAAGCCCTCCACATCATCTCAGGTGAGTACATATGTTTTAAACTATTTACATTTTTGAGGAGAGGTTCCTAACTTTGCCATCTAAACTATTCTAGTATCAACAGTGTTGAGTGAATAAGACTTGCTATAAAAGTGAATTTGAGGGCACATGGGTGGCTCAGTCTGCTAAGTGTCTGCCTTTGGCTCAGGTCATGATCCTGGGGTCCTGGGATCGAGCCCCACATAGGGCTCCTGTTCAGTGAGGAGCCTGCTTCTCTCTCCCTCTGCCCAGTACCTCCTCCCAGCTCATGGTTTCTCTTATGTGCTCTGTCTCCCATGTGCTCACTCTCTTTCTCTCTCAAATAAATAAATTCTTTTTAAAAAAGTGAATTTGGTTTAATCTGAATCTCCTACAACTCTATAATCATCACATGGGCATCCACTTCCTTCACCTATGTCTCCAAATAGGAAATATGGTCACTCTTGCAATCACCCAAATTACTTTATCACCTCTGATAGCAATAATATGCAACGTTTGCTTTTATCATAAATTTAACATTAACTATGTGCCCTGACCTAATGAGGGTCATGCCAGATTTTTACCCATTAGTATTTAATACTATAATTATAGAATTTTTATTTAAAAAAATTCACTGATTCTCAATCTTTAACTCAAAGAAGACATGAATTTGAACATGAAATTTTTTCATCATTAAATTGCAAGCTATTGTGAAAAAAGATGAATATATATATTAATGTCATATAGATTTATAAACATATCATCTTCTAAATTACACTTTCTGTCTAATCCATACAAACCTAGAATATATGCAGAAAATTGTAATTAGATCACAAAATTCAGATTAGTCATTGTTGCCATTGTTTCTAGTGGCATGTTTTCCATAAATAAAGTTGTACATTGACATTTCAAAAATACATAGTAACCTTTTCAGAATTGCTTCCTCTCATAATTATCTCATTAACATAAGGATCAGTTAGGAACCAAAAATACATAGAGAGAGAGAAGGGAGAGAGGGAGGAAATGAATAGTTCTCTGCTGTGCATGCCAAGAACTAAATTTGGGCCCTGAACCAGTGTTTATCCTGCTTTCCAAAACCTT
The DNA here is from genome assembly GCF_048164855.1 of Canis lupus baileyi. Taxonomy (NCBI): domain Eukaryota; kingdom Metazoa; phylum Chordata; class Mammalia; order Carnivora; family Canidae; genus Canis; species Canis lupus. The sequence continues at coordinate 53,290,264 of NC_132876.1, read as the reverse complement.
CAATGCCCTTTCCTCAGTTTATTTTCACCTGAAAGTATTTTCTCATACCAAATGCTACCAATAAGTGAATCCTGACACCATGTCGTTTAATGCTGTGAGTCCAGGTTTTTTTTTTTTTTTTTTTTTTTTTTTTTGAGTCCAGGTTTTTTAATGTGGTACTGTCTTTAGTCCAGTGGGTTGTGAGTGATGATATGGGAAGCCAGTGGCATTCCTGGAGTGAGTGCAATGCCAATTAACCTTAGTGTGTAGGACCACCAAGGCACAAGCCCTTTTTTGAACTGGGACAATCCTCTGAGAATGGTACCATCATTCTTATATCTGGTGGCTTTTAACACTGAATGTTTAAATGCCAGCAAAGCATTGGTAACCAATATATTATAATCTCATTTTAAATGTTTTCTAAGAAGTCTCAAACCAATCTGTATGCAAACTAGTGACATCTAAGTAATAAGCCCTTTATTTATTTGTCTGTTTATTTATTTATTTACTTATTTATTCACGAGAGACCCACAGAGAGAGATAGAGGCAGAGAGACACAGGCAGAGGAAGAAGCAGGCTCCATGCAGGGAGCCCGACATGGGACTCGATCCCCAATAAGCCCTTTATCTAGGAATGTTATCTTCACATTTTTTGCTGAATTTTAATCGGTATCACAAACTAAATAATGACTTTTTAAAATGGTATCTTTAAAAGGATACCCAAATAATCCTTCACTCAAATCTCTTAATAGAGAAAATGCCTTTCTCACCTCTCAGTGATATTATTGCATTTATAAGGCACTTTAAGCTTAAGGCTGGTTGGCTTGGCGCAGTCATATGTGGTGTTAACAAGGCCAAGGTTATGGAAGCTAGTTAGCTTTGTTCTATGTACTGACCATGGGCTACCAGGAATCAGTGTAGAGACACTGGCACAGAGCGGAAAGGTCCCACAGCAAAACCTCAGTACTTCTCACAGTCCATCCTCCACATAGGACAGGCAGGATGTGTTCTTTGGGCATCATCATTTCAGGAAGGATGTGGTTAGTAGCTGGGGAAGCCCCAATATCTACCTCTGAACAAAGCAGTCCTGATATTTAGACATTAACTTTGCATTATAATCCCCCATCATACTACTGATTTGCTGTGTAACCTTCATCATCAAAGCAGAAATAATAGGATAGAGTGAAATAGACACCTCCCAGGGATATTGAGTGAATTAACAAATTAACAAGTGTAAAGTGCTAGCATTTATGTAAGTTCTGGTGGTGGTTATTATTTCTAGGGACCTAGTCCCATTTTAAATAGAGAATCTAGGTGTCTTATGTCTTTGTCAGAAAGGGCTTTTCACCCACATCAATTGCATTTAAGCTGAGCATAAAACAGAGGTGATAATAACATATTAGTGATTATCACAATGCAGAGCTGTAAACCTTTTTTCTATTACAGCTAAAACTATTTTGAGCAACTGTCAATGCTTTTAAACTCTGCGTTCCAAGCTTTGTGCCAGCAGTTATCGCTATAGTGATTATTCTTCCTGTGATGGGTGAGGGGAATAGGACCTATTCATTATTCATTCCCATAATGACTATATTATGTATTGGATATATTTGCATCATACAATCAAGCAAAGATTCAGTAGCTGGTTTGATTGGCACATATTGCCATCATTAAAAAGTAAAAATTCTTTTCTGCTCTGCCTACCTGGCGTCCTCTAGAGGTAGCCCATATACGGATAGAAAACTCATGGGGGACAAAAAGAAAACTCATGGGGAATTGAAGTGCTTTCCAACAAAAGCACTGTACAAAGATCCTTTCAATTTGACATCTCTACCAAGGAATTTTGTTGTCACCTGCAATTTCCAACGGGACTGTGCTTGAGAGAATTCTTCCATTTCTTTCATCATTCTTATTACACTTACCAAGAAAAGTTATTTATTGCTGATTGCAGGACTCTTGAACTCAGCCTGGGAGCTGCAACATGAACTACTCAAATCTGGGCTCCTTGTTACTTATCTACATATTCATTTGAAGTGATGTTCAGGACAATTTGAAAACCTCTCTTGATCCTACATTGTATAATAGCCACTAGCTCATGTGTTTTTGGTTCTTTTTTCTGTCTTACAGATAACAGACGAGTGCCATTGGAAAGGTCACGCTCTCGCCACAATGGAGCTATCTCATCCAAGTGATTCCTGATGCCAAAGAATATGAAAATATTTAAGTAAACAAAATTATACATTTTGAGAAGAACAAAACATCCACTCAAGGGAGGGAGAGGAAATAAATGCATTTATGCAAGGATCAAGCTAAGCTGGGTGAAATAACATTGTAAAGCTATTGCAAGATGCCACTCACAATTATGCTAATACAAACACAGTTACAAGGATTATAAAAACGTGTTCCATTTTAGTGTAAAGATGTGTATTATTTGTTATTGTGTGTGACCTGATGGTAATGATGAAAAGTATAAGAAGTTCAAAAGCATTCAGTCTGTCAAAAAATTACAATGTTAATCAATTTTGGGGGTCACCTCCCCTCAAAAAAAGGAAATGAAAGGAATAGAAAGAAAGAATTATTCAATATCTGCTTTTGATTCCTGTTACATAGAAAAAGAAAAGGCCAATGACAATGTGTGTATTAATGATTTGGAGAGGCACTCTGTAAGAGAAGCCATTTTGGAAACTAAAAAAAATTACTGCTGCGACCCCATGAGTTTATTTAGAATCTTATCTCAAGTGAAAGCTGGTGGATTCATCTGCTTTGGCTGAAATTAAACTTATCATTAATCTAGAGTTTCAGCATGATGTTGCAGGCACTTATCATTGCTAAAAATAAACCAGAGTTTAACAGAAGCAGTTAGAGAAAGTGATTTAAACTTCATTTAAAGAGGTATTTTCTATTTATGCACATATATCTACTTTATACAAATACTTCATATCACTATTTTTGACAAAAATCTTACGATTTTAATGTTTATTCTGAGATGAACCTGAAAATTATATTACCTTTACTAAGCTTTTTAAAAGGTAAATATTGATTCCTGTTCTCTGTGGTTTATTTCTTCTATTGCTTCTTTCTCCCATGGCCCCCTTAAAAGCAGGGAATAGAGTTTCTAAAAGACCTGAGAGGAAAAAGATTTCTCTCCACAGGCAGCAGGAAACTTTCTGAAAGGTCAACTGTTTTATTTGCCTTTCTACTCCTCTTTCCAATTCTGCCTTGTAGTCTGAAGAAGAAAAAAAAATTATATATATGTATGTGTATATATGTGTATGTGTTTATATCTCCCGCTACAATAATTCCACAACCCAGTGGCCAAGTGAACTTCTCAGTCATCATCATACTTACTTACCTTGTATTAACAAATTAAAATGATGCTGCCAAAACAACCCTGGAGAAAAAAACAGACTCTATATTTTTCTTAAATAGATGAAGGCATAGAAATTATACTTCACTTGTCTATTACTTTAAGATACACATTGAAATAATGTGGTATAACTTCTCTGGAGTGCAATGTTTTGTATATTTTTATTAGAGTTCAATTTCCCAAAATATAGTATAACATTGAGTGCTCATCCCATCAAGTGCCCCCCTCAGTGCCTGTCACCCAGTCACCCCATCCCCCTGCCCACCTCTTCTTACACTACCCCTTGTTTGTTTCCCAGAGTTAGGAGTCTCTCATGTTTTGTCACCCTCTCCACTTTTTTTTTGTAAGATTTTTTTTGTATATTTTTTATTGGAGTTCGATTTGCCAACATATAGCATAACACCCAGTGCTCATCCCATCAAGTGCCCCCCTTAGTGCCCGTCACCCAGTCACCCCAACTCCCTGCCCACCTCCCCTTCCACTACCCCTTGTTTGTTTCCCAGAGTTAGGAGACTCTCATGTTTTGTCACCCTCTCCATTTTTTTTTTGTAATATTGGGTTTTTTTTGTATATTTTTTATTGGAGTTCGATTTGCCAACATATAGCATAACACCCAGTGCTCATCCCATCAAGTGCCCCCCCTCAGTGCCCGTCACCCAGTCACCCCAACCCCCTGCCCACCTCCCCTTCCACTACCCCTTGTTCGTTTCCCAGAGTTAGGAGTCTCTCATGTTCTGTCACCCTCACTGATATTTCCCACTCATTTTCTCTCTGGAGTGTAATTTTAAAATTAATCCATGGAGATGATTGTGACTACTGTAAAAAATTTCTTATATGTATATTTCTTATATAGAAAATCCTATTTCTACTTCTCCAAAACACATTATAGACATTCAGAAAGAACAAATGACTGGCTTGGCAAGTCACCATTTGAAATAATGTAAACAAGTGACCAATAATTCACAATCCCCTTTATATAGAGGTATTCAAACTGCTTGCTTTTCCTCCAGTGCATTCTTACTTGGGTATGATATTTTAAAAGTTTCTGAAGCTGCTACAATAGAGAAATCAAAAGGAAGAACAGTATCTGATATTTTACAATTTTAGCCTATCTTAAGACACACACATATGCATACACAAACAAGTTTAGGGGATATATCAATTTCATATACTTTTCCTTAACAACAGAGATATACAAATTCATGTAAATAATTAACGTGTGTAATTTTTACTTCACAAATTCTCTTCTGAAATCTTTGTGATCTGACCTGAGTCTTTTGATAGCCTTTCTGGCTGTAGGAAAATGATATTTTGAAATATTAACCCTGACTAAAATTTAGGGGCATTTGCCATGCTATATTATCAAGATGGTCAGGAAAAAAAAAGATGGTCAGGATAGAAATATTGATGTGTATCACCTTTTCCAGTTGTGGACCTGCCTTATTTTTTAGTTTATGGGAAAGAATGAATGAAATACTATTGTTGATAAATTATATATTTGTATTTAGAGAAATCCCACATGGTTTCCACAAACAGTATGGAACCTTTCAGGGTCTTTCATGAGGTTCCAATAATTGAGTTAAAGGATTTGCTTCCCAGATTTATAATGGTCCTGCTTTAGTCATTTGCAGTTTTGTTCGAGATTAAAAATTATCACCAGAAAAAATACATAGTGACAGTTTTAGTATAGAACCAAATTACACTAAAGTCTTTTGTTAGCTTTATTACTGTCACAGTGAGAAGCACCAATTTATGCAGATTTTCTTCAGAATGATTTTTAAAAATACAAAATCCTTAAAATGTTTACTAGTTGGATTAGTTTCCTCTGGCTGCTATAACAAAGTACCACAAACTTGTTGGCTTATCAAATTAGAAATGTATTCTGTCATGGTCCCTGTTGCAAGATGTCCAAAATAAAGATCTATGCTCCCTCCAAAGTTTCTGGAGGAAAATCTTCCCTTGCCTCTCCCAGCATGTAGTGATGGCTTTTGGCCTTCTTTGGGGTATGGCTACATCTGTCTCTAATCACTTTCTCCTCTGTGTATCTAAACTTCCTATGCCTCTCTTATAAGATCCTTTTTCCCAAATAAGGCAACAGTCACAGGTTCTGCGAGTTAGGATGTGGGCATACCTTTTTTGGATTCCCCCTCCCCCGCTGCCAGCCCACTACAGTCTGCCCTCTGGACCCAAAAATTTATATCTGTCCCATGTGCAAAATATATTCACCCTATCTCAACATTCCCAAAAGTCTCAACCTATTACAGCATCAACTCTAAGTCTAAAATTTCATCCAAACATCATCAGTTCAATAGTCCCATCATCTAGATCATCTAAATCAGGTATAGATGAAAATCCTGGGGGATAATTCCTCTCCAAAAGTGAATAAATGAAGCAAAGCAAGTCATCTGCTTCCAAAATACAATGATGGAAGAGGCATAGGGCAATAGTTATAGACATTTCTATTCCAAAACGGAAAATGGAAAGTAAAAAGAAGTCACATGACCTGATGACTTTCAAAATTTATCCAGGGAAAAATCCCCTTGGGTTTCTTGACCTTATAGTCCTCCTTGTTTAAGGACTCCTTCCTTTAGGCCTGCAGTTTTGGCCTCTTAGCCTATGGATTAATTCTCTGTCTCTGTGCCCATGGCTTGCACTTCTGTCTCTGCTCCCCTGCGTGGGCCTCTGCCTCTGTACCTGCAGTTCTGCTCTAAGAATGATCCTTTATATTATTGAAGGATAGCACGTGTTTGCAGTTTTATCATCCTGTTTATTGCCTGTAAAATTTTGGTAGTCTGACAACCTTCTCTTATTTTGTCCTGTCTCGGTCCTTTTCAGACTAAACTAGAACTGTTTCTCAAAAACTTTCTGGGCCTCCCATGTATGTCAAATTGATTTGATACTGAGATAAGAGTCCTCCAGATCTTTGCTGGATAAAGCCATCTCTATTCTTGGCTTCTATTGAGGTGGTTGAGTGGATCAATGAGTCAATGCCTAATCTCTTCAGCACTAACCAGAGGTTGGCTTTATCTCCAGAGCACACTATCCTAAGAGTGCATCAGCTAATTTTAGCATCTTTTGCAATCTGAAATAGGCTCAAAACTTCCTGAATTATTAAGTGCTGGTTCCTTTCTGCTTAACAATTATTTCCTCAATTTACTTCTTTCCTCTAGTATTTTACTATAAATTCAAGAGGAAAATAGGCCCTACCTCCTCCTACTTCCTACCTCTACACTTTGCTTGGAAATCTCAGCCAACATCCAGGTTCATCACTTACAAATTCTACTTTCCACACAGCTGTTGGAAACAATTCAGATAAGGTCTTTGCCACTATATAGGAAGGATCACTTCTCTCTAGTTTCCAATAAAATATTCCTCAGTTCCTTCTGAGCTCACCAGAAGCATCTTTAACAATCATATTTCCAACAGCAGTGTATGATTTTTTTCTATCATATGCATCACAATTCTTCCAGGCTCTACCCATTATCTACTCCAAAGCCATTTCCACATTTTTATTTATTCATTATAGGAGTACCTTACTTCCTATTACCAAAATCTGTATTAGGTTCCTGTGGCTGCTGTAACAATACACAAAATATGGTAGCTTAAAACAACATAAATCTATTCTCTTATTGTTTTGTGAGCCAAAAGTCCTAAATTGAGCTCTTGGCAGGTCTGTACTCCCTCTGAAAGCTCCAGAAGAAAATCTGGTCCTGGTCTATTCCAGTTTCTTGTGACTGTCATTCTTTCCTTGACTTGTGGCCAAATCTCTCTCTTTGTTTTCACATTACTTTTCCTTCTGTTTATCTAATCTACCTCTGCCTCTCTCTTATAAGAACACTTGTTGTGGAATTTAGGACCCACCTGGCTTATCCATAAAATTATCCTTATCTCAATATTCTTAATTATATCCATGAAGACCCTTTTTCCAAATAGCATTAACATCACAGGTTCCAGGAATTAGAACATGGACATATTTTGGGGAAGCCATCATCTGGCTCACTACGGTAGTCAATGCACATAAATGTACTTTTCACTTCTTAAAATGCATTCTTGGTGCTTAAGCCAAACTCAAGTTTTCCTGTAAAAGCTATTGTCTGTAGGCTACCGCATGCTTTGATATTATATAGCTGAACAGGCTATTCCAAAATTTGGTTGATAGTTTGCTACTATGACCAATGCTTAGTTTGAAAAAATAATTGGTTCCAACTCTGAGCTCTGGTGTTTCCCTTCTGCCCCTTTTATGGAGTATTTGACCAAATGTCTTCCATAATTTACAATGCAGGCATAAAACTGCCTCTGATGCAGAAGGGTTCTTTACAAGCTGACTTTAGATATTGTGAATCCCTCAGCTGAAGAGAGAGGTGATGGCAAAGCCTGCTTTGAATGGGTATTGAGACTGTGCCCATATCAAGACACCTAGAAGAAGTATTTTAGTAGCAATAGAATTGCAGATTCATGCTCTCATTTTGCTTCAGATCAACCACCTGCCTCTTCACAGGACCCAGAATGACTTGCAACCTACATGTAATGCATACTTACTTAATAAATAAAGTAATAAATAAATAAATAATAAATAAATAAAGTTAAGATATACATTAAATGTTGTCTGCCTATGGTAATATTAATAATGAATGAAAAGGCACAAACTGAAGTATAAAGGCAGGATGTAAGAACATTTTAGATGGAGAAGCTTCAACTGAACAGAACTACAAGAGTGTTTCTTTAAACACCAGATCAGGTGGAAATCATGGGACATATTCAGACACACATAATGGTGGGAATCATAAGATTTTCTTTAAGTATTCCTTAGCACTTCTTGCCAGCATAGTGTAGAAATATTTGCATAACTTAAAAGTCCAGAAAAGCCAGAAGGGTGATTTATATCTTCCAGGGAAACTCTTTACACAGAAAAGAGTGGTTTTGTTTTGTTTTGTTTGTTTTTGTCTTGATTATAGAATAAATGCAAATGGACTTCAAATGCTTAGAGGGGTAAAAATCTGGAATGTGTAATAAAGCATTGTGTATAATTATTCTCTGGAAGGCTTTTAAAAGAATATCTTATCATGGATGGGTTGACTTGAAGACGGAGGGTTAGACAAGGTAATAACCAGATCTATAAATAATATGATCCAAATTACCTGGCAAGGCCATTGTTTCCCATGGAATTTTGGGTTGCTCTGGGAATCAAATACATTAGCTTATTTTTTCTCCACCAGAGGCAAATTCTGTAGTGGGAGTCTGAAAACCTTAGTATCTACAACTAGGGGAATTTGAGCTTAATGCCATGAACTCAAAGGAAAGTGGAAATCTAGAAATTGATATGTATGCAATGAATGCAACGTGGCATATAGTTTTGATTTATAATGAAAGGAAATGTATAGCCAAAGATCCCATTTAAAGACTGAATTTATTTAGATGCCTAGAGTCTCAAATAAATATTATTATAGTCAATATACATTGTAGGAGATAACAACTTGCAAATTCATGAATTATGTGACTTTCTTTCTAGTTCTTGGAGATTAACCAGAATTCAGTCTCAAGTCATGATGACCATGCATGTTAGTTAATAGAGATTCAGCCAATATTTTCACCTATATTTTGGCTAATTGATGTCTAGACAATATTTTCACCTTTTGATGTTTATGAGCAAAGTATAAGAGCTCTTATAATAATAAACCCTTAACTTCATTAATTTGCTGAAGCCTCCAGTGTGGCTATTCTAATCACTGAGTACCCATTCAGTGAACATTGCTTTTTAGGGCACAATTATGAATTAAACATAGCTTTTGCCTTCAGGAGTCTCACGGTCTAGTGGGAAATGGGACATGTACAAAAAGAATTGTAATCTAAGGTGGAAAGAAAGTGATCAGTGTCATAAGAGTGGGATAGATAAGGCCTATGGGGGTTAAGGAAAACACAAATCACTTAGTTTTAGAGAAGTGAAGTATAGGTATTGAAGTGGGAAGCAGGTATCAGTGTAGACATTTTTGGCACAGTGATACTTAAAGGGTAAATAGGTTTGGATATATTAAGCTTTTATTTAGTCAGGTTTTTTTTAATTTTTATTTATTTATGATAGTCACACAGAGAGAGAGAGGGAGGCAGAGACACAGGCAGAGGGAGAAGCAGGCTCCATGCACCGGGAGCCTGATGTGGGATTCGATCCTGGGTCTCCAGGATCACGCCCTGGGCCAAAGGCAGGCGCCAAACCGCTGCACCACCCAGGGATCCCTATTTAGTCAGTTTTTAATGAGAACCTCATTAAAATAATAATCGCAATGCTAGGCTCTGAGAATATAACAGTGAATCAAATAGGTGTGGTCCCTATTCTCATGAAGCTTAGGTTTTTTTGAGGAAGGATTGAAGGCATGAGCAGAACAAACTTAGATATGCATATGTTTGACTAGAGTGTAAGGTCCATGAAAAGCAGCAGTGGTTGTGTATTTAGGGCTTGATCTTATAAATAGTAGGGAAATACTGAGGGATTTTGAGGAAAGCAATGATAATGGAGCACTTAAGGAAGATGATGCTGGAAGCTCTGTGTAGGACAGAAGTAGAGGTCACAGAAGGCCAACTTTGTTGGAAGCTATTGCAATACTTTTGATAAATAATGAGGGCTTAAACTAGGGTAGCATCTAGGGTAGAGACAGTTCTAAGTGGCATGTAATCCAGCAATGATTAGATGTTAAGGGTATTTACTCAAGGGAGGATTCAAAATTGACACTAAGGTTTTAGACCTGAGTGACTGATGGGCTACTTTCAACCAAAAACTTGAACACAAGAAGAGTTCATCTTTGCAGTAATACTATGGATATGCACAGCTGCTACTCTGATACCTGATACAATCCTATTATCTGTACTGTTGAGTGACTCATACAAGCCTTATATACAAGTAGCATCTAATCATAAAGACAGAGCAGACAGGAGAACATGATTTTGAATGAGGACTTATTCAGTGATATTATAGTGATTGTGGTAAGAAGGGCAAAGGTAGGCTCTTTGTGTTCTGTTATTTTTCTTTCTTTTTCCCTTTCCTATTTTTTCTCTTTTTAATAATACTGAAAAACACTGAATGGCTGTTCAAAAAAACAAACTGACAAAGATTGGGTGTTAAAATGCACTCATTCAGTTTTGAACTCATACAGAAAAGAGACATTAAGATGAAGTATAATTTATGGGAAAAGCTTTAATTAGTTCATAGCTAGAACTTCTTAAGTGTCTGGTTAATAATTTAAACCATACATTTAAGAGGTTCTGGAACAATTATTACTTTCTAAAAGAACAGCGAATTCTCCTGTTTCACTATTTTCCTAGGAGTTTCTCAGGCTTCCAAACTTGTCCAAGTGTATCCCCTTTATGCTAAATACCTTTCTACTCAAAAAAAACATAAGGGTTCCCTTCTCAATACATTCAATTGCTAAGTTCATGAAACACTGAATGACTTTATTTTAGCTAATATTCTTTTGTCTGGGAAAAGAACCTGTTTTATGAATTTGCTCCATCTCACCCCTACCCCCTAACCCCCGGCAAATACCTTGTGTTATTGTCCCTCTGTTATCTTACAAAACCCCACATATCACAATATGAATTAAATTGAAAATACCCAAATACTATGAATTTTCACTTTGAATGGTTTTTGGAAACCTATGGCATAGTAGCACAGTGGCCTAGACTTCCTGACAAAAATCAAGCAGTGGAATATTTTACCTGGCTAAACACCTGGCAGCACTTATGGTGGTGCTTGGGGGAGGGAGGAAAAGGAAATGAAAGGGGTCATGGATAAGGCCCCTCAGTAGAATTCAGTATAATGATAAAAAGCATAGCATCTATTAGATGTCAATGACTTTCAACTCCAGAGCATGTGGGATAAAAAGTTGACCTGCTTGGTTTTATAGTATGTGGTATTTTTTAAAGGACTTTCACTTCTTGCATCCATTATTCCATCATTTCAGGAATTTCAGTCTACAAGCATCCTCAAGATTCCTATTAAACAAAAACAGAAACCTTCCTGTGAATATCTCTCCTTCAAGACTATCAAAAATTACCTAATTATCAAGCCATATAAATTCCTCTTAATTCTCATCCCACTTAAGTTCTCTCACTTTTCTACAAAGCACACCTAGTCCTATCTTTTCCCACCACTCAGAAAATTTTTCAGTCCTCTTTTTTTTCTCAGTCCTCTTTATCCATGATTGTCTTTAAATAGAGGCTGTATCTCCAGCACTCATTTGTATTCTCTCTACTACCAGGGTCATCCTAGCCATTTTCATGGCTTTGACAATTTCCTATGAGCAGATGCCTCGGCAATTTCTTTGAACCTCTGAACCACTTTCAGTATGTAAATGATATCTAACACACTAAACTCAGTACAGTCCCAACCAAATATATTCTCTGGCAAACTGATCCTCCTAACTAGATCACCCCTTTCATTATGTGTATGATACTATCCCAGTCTCTAAGGCTAGAAACACCAGAAGCATCTTGTATTATTCCCTCTCCCCTAATATCCACTCAGGCACAGAAGTTGGTCACCCTGTTTCAATCTCTTACCTCTTCAACATATCTTTCATACTACTAGAGATTGCTTACTAAAATGTCTTTCTTAACTCACTTCAAAAATTTCTATTGCTCTTAGATACAAAACTAGTATGGGCTTCAAAAATCTCAGGAACAGACTCAAATGTAACTTCCAAACCTCTTCACAATCCCTCCAGCCATGCTGCACTGGATTTGTCACTGGGGTAAATAAAAGCTTGCCAATGATAAATGTATGAATTCCTTAATTCTCCTTCCCTCATGAAAATAAATTGTGTTATCTATGTTCCCACAGCAATTTGCTCATACTCTTATTATGACCTTTATTTCATTCTGCCTTTTACTAGAGTTAGTTGTCTGTGTCCTTGACTAAAGTATGTTTCTTGACAGCAATGACTGTCTCATTCATCTCTGGTCCTTTACACAAAGCAATTGTTCCGTGAACTAATGTGTAGTATCAACTCTCAGTGAATTAAACAAATGAAAAGGAATGTTTGGTACAGGTAATGGAAAATCACAACTAATTTCCTCATCCAGGTGAGAACATAGCCTTCATCATTGTCCTGGAAACTGAGGGCCTGCCTAAGGTCAGCGTTGAGGGCAAGCTCTCCCAACTATGGATAACTGGAAGTTGATTTCGAAGGAGTGCTTTTGGGAGCTGATGACTGATTAAAGACAAGGAGGACGATTTTTCCTCCAAGGTCAAGCTTTTAACAGATATCTGCAATGTACACTAAGGGATTTGGCTGTACTCCATTTATGCTAATATGGTTTATATATGGGCCTCCAGCATCCAAGAACCACTTCCCCAAACAAATTAATAAGTGTAAATACCAAGGCAGGGTTGTAAATGTGGAACTTATTTGTAATGTACCAACCTTGTTATTATCAAATGTCATAAGGTATAAGTCATGGCAATTATGCTGCTTGCTTTTTATTACATTTATTTTACTTTTTGAAAGTGCAATATATCTTTATAAGTATCTCCTCTTCTGCTCTGCCTAAGTAACCTACCCTGTCTATGTGGTCTAGAGTCACAGATAACAGGAACTTTAGAGTCAAAGGATTAATGGGCATCCCTGAAGCATAAGGATTCATGGGTCAGTGGGTGGAGCCACTATATCCTCCACATTAGGCTTCACTGTGTGTTTCAACAATTCAAGTTGTGAGACCTTGTAGATTTCTCCATACAATAAACTTTACACTCTAAAATACAGAATTGTTGCTTCCTGCTCCCTCCCACCACCTGAGCATGCAGATGTATGTATATCCCTGTCACATAGAAGCTGATAATTTTGCACAAAACCTTCAAACTCTTGATTGCCAGTTTGGTGTATAACAGTCCAGAGCTACCTCTTAAGTGGTCTCTTCACAGGTGAAAGGGGAATTACCCTTGATTTTTCTGGTTTGGATCAGAAAGGCATCCACTACTTTGAGCCCATAATTCCCATTTCTAAGTAATCTCTTTCTCTTCTCCTCCTTGCTTCTTACTACAATTCATCAAGCACTCAAAACAAGAAAGGCAGGTGACTATCTTACTCCATATAACTAAGCATTTTATGGCAACAGTTCTCTTTTCTTTCAAAGGAGCCTTTTTAGTCTATCTGCAGGCTTCCTCAGGCTTCCCTAATATTAGCCAAGAAACCTGCCAGGCTGCAGAAGTCTGTTGGTGAGTGAATCTATTTTTAAGGGTTTTGAAAGGTGCCACTGCTTTCAAAGTTTCCTTGAAAAAGAAGGACCAAAAAGAAAAAAATAGTAGTTAATCCTTGGACTTAGGAGATTCTTTAGGAATATTATTTCCCCTAATTACAGCATTCCCCCAATTTTTTGCTTTATGATCCAACAACCATGTTAACAACAAGCTATTTATTCATTAATTATTCCACAAATATCCACTGAGCAACTACTGTGTGACAGGCATTACATAATAGTGGGCAAAAAGACATGATATAGGTCTTCATGAGCTTACAGTCAAGTGGAGCAGGCTAATGATAAACTAATCTACATATAATTACAATTGCATGAAGTGTCTAAGAAGGAAAGAATACAAATACTATAGAAGAAAAAAATGGTGTACATTTAGTTGGGAGGGGGCATATATTAGACTGGGAGGTCAAGAACTACCCCTCTGAAGAAGTGATATGTAACTGGAGACCTACAGGATGAGTGGAAGTTTATCAGGTTAAAGTGAGTAACTGTGATGAGTAAACATAAGGGAAACAAAACACATATAATGGAGTAATAGTCAGCTTTAGGTAGGTTGTACTATTGTTACAAACAATAAAACCTCAATTACCATAGCAAAAGTCCATGTGGCAGCTACAGGTCATCTGTGGCTCAGTTTCATATGCCTTATTCTTTCAAGGGTCATAGCTGAAGGAGGAGCCTTTATTTGGTACTTGTCATTCTTACATCAGAGGGAAAAGAGCAAAACCGTCTGAACCATGCCATGGCTCTTAAAATTTCTGATCATATGTGGTGAAGGTCACTCTGGTTTATATTCCATTGGCCACAGCATGTTCTATGACCAAGCCCACATTAATTTGGCAGGGCTCATGGCAGGAAGCAGGGACGTGCTCTCTAACAGGGAGGAAAAAATTAATACCTGGAAATAATAAAGCAATCTATCACAGCCCTTGTCTGACTGCCAATTATCCTTTTAATAGACATTAATTTCCCAGGATCTCAGTTTCCTCATTTCTAAAAATGATATTTAAAACAACAGAAGAGGACTTAAGATGGGTTTTCAGGGTTGGGTCTGGCCCTCAAGTTAGGTAGCAGGTTGGGGAAATAAAAATTGTATAATCTAGAGTCTAAGTTTGCTCTACATTTTCCTTTGGCATTTTATTTCAATTACAGTAATAATAAGAAAAAAAATTGGCATGGTACCTTGGCCACTATATAGCTGTACTACCTTGGGCAGGTTACTCAAACTCTTTGAGCCTTGGACTATTGTCAGAAGTATGTAAAATAACATTTGTGAGAACATTCTTTGTATTATAATGCTATACAAATACTAATCATTATTATATTTATCTGACTGACATGATCACCTCTACTAAGCCTCATCTGTTTCTCTCATAGCCTTAATACAACATCTCAGCTAGCTACTTCAAGCTCACCATGTCAAAACTCATAATTATCTTCTCTCCCAGGCAAATCCCATCCAGCTCCCACTCCAGACTTCATTGTGTTTATCACTGGCACTGATGTGCTTATCACCAGGGTTACAAAACTTCATTTTGTTTTTGACATCTACACCTTCACTCATTTCTATTGATTCTCCCTTCACAGTGTAGTATACCTGGATCTCTTTCTGATTTCAAAGCCACCACCCACACCCAGCCCCTTGTATCCCACTCCTTGATTACTATAATAACTGCTTTTTCTGCCTATATTTCACCCCTGTCCAAAGGGAGTATGATTCTCACACTCAAATTCCCACAGTGGCTCACCAATTAAATTAAACCACAAGCAAAATTAAAATCCAGATTCTTCTGCTCAGTAGACAATATCCTCCAAAATTTGTCACTTTTTCCAAACTTTCCTTTCACTCTTAACCATGTACCTCTGCTGCGGCCATCACAATTTAACTCACCATTCTCTGAAAATCTCCATTATCTAGATCAGCACTGGCCAGTAGAAATCTAATGCAACCCACAGATATGATTTTAAATTATCTAGTAGCTACATTTTAAAAACTAAATAGAAACAAGTGACATTAATTTTAATAAATTTAATTTAACCCAGTATATCTAAAATATCCTTTCAACATGTAGACAATGTAAAAATTTTTAATGAAGCACTTTACATTCTTTTTCTAGTAAAAAGATTTTTACTATCTTTTCAAAAACCCATGGGCATTTTACACTTTCAGCACATCTCAATTTATATGCATTAACCATATTTCCAATGCTCAGTAGCCATATGTGGCTAGTGGCTACTGTATTAGATGGTACAGACCCTGCAACCACCCTGTGACTTAATGCAAACTCTGTCCTCTTCTTGAAATACTTCCCACTCAAACCATCACCTGTGGAATTGCTACCTTCTAAAGACACAGCTTCATAGCCTACATGCTCTAAGATGTCTTTAAAGATTCTCTCAACTGAAATTCATCTTCCCCTCTCCCATACAATCATACACATAATTCTGTTATATAACTCTAAATGTTATATATGGGTAGACAAAACATTCATTTTAAAACTCAGGGAGTACCAAAGAGTATGTGTAGAATGAAACCTCCCTACCAGCCACCCTAATCCAATCCCCTGGAGGCAAGCAATATTATCAGACTTTTGTGTATCCTTGTAGATAAACCTTACACATATATAAATATATATGTAAATATACATTTCTTCCCTCCATTTTTTTGAACAAATGGCAGTATATTAAACTTATTGTTCTATACCTTACATGTTTGTACTTACTATTCTATATTGGAGATAATTCCATATTAGTACACTGAGTTTTTCTCCCTGACGAGAGATTTTGTCTTTTTTTCTATATTCTTCCATAGCTCTGCACCTTGGACTCTGGTACTATGCTTAATACTCAGTAAATGTTTGTTGAATTGAATTGCTCAAAGTGTTCCAGACTGATCATGCTAAAATGCTTTTCTGCATATGGTATCTCCATCACTATCAAAACATCATTAACTTCTAATTGCCCACAGGATACATTTCACATTCAAGGACCTTCGCAGTATGACCCAACCTTCCCTTCTGGAGTAATCTTTACTCCCCAGAGACACCCCCTTTGCTTTAACCAACAGATGTCTTTGCTGGAACTTTGCCATAGGTTGGTATATAGGCTTGCCTCTGTGTGTGTGTGTAAGTATTTTATTCCAATATTTTACCAAATACGACTATAAACTCCTGAAACAGAGGTTATGTCTAATGCCCTTATTTATTTCAAGACAACATCTAAAACTTGGCAATGTGCCAGTATAATTGATGGACTTGGAAAAATGTCTTTCTTCAGGCCTTCTCTCCCTTCCTTTCCCTTTGGCCTAGACTGACCCATGGTGGATGATAATTGCCCAGATTCCCCATTTCCCTTTGGCAGAAAGAGAAGACAATTTGTTTCTCTAATCTATTTTTATTTTTTTAATAAATTTTTCTTCATTCAAGTGATTCTGAAGCCAGAGAAGTTGTAGATTGAAGCAGTAACAAGGGTCAATGCAAAGAATAAGTATTGTTCCTGCCAGAGAGTTTTTCTTCCCATTTTCATGCTCTCATTTAGAATTACATTTATTTAAATTTGAAATCAAGTTTCTTAAGTCTCAGACAATTGAAGCTGCTTTAAGAGTCACTTTAAAGCACACACACCCTCACAGACACACCAAGTACTTGTACACTCTGTGGCCTATTCAAATGGACACATAAAACTAATCATTGTCACAACCAAAGGCAAAGTGGAGTCCTATATGGGATCCTATGGGAGAAAAAGACATTGGAGAAATATTAAGGAAATCTGAATACAGTACGGATTTTAGTTAATCATAACATGTCAGTATTGGTTCAACAATTGGGACAAATGTATCACACTAATGTCAGAAGTTAATAATAGGAGAAATTAGGTGTGGTATATGAGAACTCTATACCATCGTCACACTTGTTCTGTAAGTCTGAAACGATTCTAAAAACTAAAATTTACTTTTTTTAAAATTTACTTTTTAAAAGTTGTGGGACCCAAGGAATTTAACAAAAATCCCCTACCCCTGGATAAGCAGAGCAGGACTAACTCCATTCTGTGCTACACCTGCCATCTCATGTATAACCCCACATGACCTGCTTATTGCGTAAAGGGCTTATTGCCCCTACCCTAGTCAAGCCGCTGAGCACACCCTTACCGGAAACCGGCTCATAGAGGAATGCGGAACCCCTAACCGCCAAAGAATGTAAACCCCACCTTTTCCCCACCAAACCTGTGCGCCAATTCTGACCAGAGTGATAGGCTAATTCAAACAGTCACTATAGGGTAAATTGTAATTCAATTGGCACCTGCGTGCGGACTGACATGACTATGCAACTTTCTGTTTGTGTTACAATCTCATTGGCCATTGGCCCCTATAAAACTGCTATGCCTCTTAACCTTGGGGCCTGCTCTGCTATGTCAAGTATACTTGGACCCAAGCTCGAGCTTGTTAATAAACCCTTGTGCGTTTGCATCAGTGTTGGCTCCTTGGTGGTTTCTCGGATTCCCAATCTTGGGCACAACAAAAGTAATAACTGATAGAGGGACTTAAGAGACATACTAAGCAAATACAATACATAGGCCTTACCTGGCTTCTGATTTGAGCAAACAAGCCACAAAAAGACATTTTTGACAATCTAGAACAATTGCTCACAGACTGGGTATTAGATGATAATAAGAAACTATTGTTAGGATGCCTGGGTGGCTCAGCGGTTGAGCATCTGCCTTTGGCTTGCATCATGATCCTGGGATCTAGGATCAAGTCCCACATCGCGCTCCCTATGAAGAGCCTTCTTCCCCCTCTGCCTATGTCTCTGCCTCTTTCTGTGTGTCTCTCATGAATGAATAAATAAAATATTTTTTTAAAAAAGAAAAGAAAGTATTGTTAAATTTGGGGTGTAAGAGTGGTATTGTGGTTATGTATTGAGAAATAAAAAGACTTCAAATATTAGAGAAACATCCTGAAGCATGTACAGATGAAGTAATGTGATGTTTTGGATTTTCTTTAAATGCTCAGGCAAAAATAGAGGGAGGAATAGATGAAATACGAATGACAAGATCTTGTTCTCCCTTGTTCATATAAAAAAAGAGTCCCCTCAAAAGCAGATATGGCATTACCATGGCTGGCTAACACTTTGATCCCAATAGTACTTAAATGAGATTAGTTCAAAGAGAAAAAGCATGAATTTGCAACCACTTAT
This sequence comes from Canis lupus baileyi, assembly GCF_048164855.1. Classification (NCBI taxonomy): domain Eukaryota; kingdom Metazoa; phylum Chordata; class Mammalia; order Carnivora; family Canidae; genus Canis; species Canis lupus. The sequence goes on along the minus strand of NC_132876.1, from coordinate 53,271,488 downwards.
TGAGCACTCTTAGCAGGTGCTATTCTAAGGTTTTACACTCATTTCACTTAATCCTCACAACCACTCTGAGATAGGTTTTGTTATTCAAATTTTATTAGAGGAGTAAACTGAGGCTCAAGGAGGTAAAGTAACATGATCAAGATCTCTATTAGGAAATGATACAGGCAGGGCAGCCTGGCTGGCTCAGAGGTTTAGCACTGCCTTCAGCCCAGGGCAAGTTCCTGGAGACCCAGGATCCAGTCCCACATTGGGTTCCCAGCATGGAGCCTCCTTCTCCCTCTGCCTGTGTCTCTGCCTCTTTCTCTCCTCTCTCTCTGTGTGTCTCTCATAAATAAATAAATAAATAAACAAACAAACAAACAAATAAAATCTTTAAAAGAAAGGAAATGATACAGGCAGAATTTGAACACAGGGAATATGACTATAGAACACATGCTCCTAACCTCTAGGCATATTTTCTCCCTTAGCTTGAGAAAGCAATTGCCTTTTGGTTTATATAGCTTGAAACTTGAAACTCACCCATTTGAACCTCTTGGAAGCATGAGTGCAATCAGCCTCACATCTGCCTCCCTTTTGTTTCGTTTGCCCTTCACTTGGTTCAGATAGAACCATGCTACTTTCACATTGATCCTCTTCATACTTTCACTGCAACTAGCCAAAGCAGGCTCAGTATGTAGACTCTGTATCTAGAGTGTTCCTTGTAACTCAAAATATGCTCCATGGACAAGCAGCATCAGCATCACCAGGGAATTTATTAGAAATGAAGCATGTTGGGCACTACTCCAGGATAATAAATCAGAATTTGTATTTTAACAGATTCCCAAGTGATTTATATGTACATTAAAGCTTGAAATGCACTGCTTTCCATCTGCTGGAATACTCCCTTAGTGATTCCTTGCTGGAATGTTCTAGAAAGAGAAGACTAAAACCTATGGCTAGAAAGAGAACCATTTAAGTTGCTCCCTGTTCTCTGGCCTTATGGAGCTCCAGAGTCAGTCAGAGGCCATCCTACGAATGGATCTTGCTGTCTTTGGAATAAAAAATATGTTGCAGAAATGAGAAGACGGCCACATGCTAGCCATCATCTACTTCCCGTATTTCATTCATGTTCTCCTGGTATCTCACACTGGCACAACACAGACACTTTCCTTTATATAATGAGGAAATTTTTAATTAAAAGCATCAGAACGTTTGAACATATATAATCCCTTAAAATTAAGTTTATCTGTATTTACAAGCCTCCATTTATTTGGCAGTGACAATAGGATTTTAAAAAACCTGCCTCTGAAGGCATACGGAGGAATGATTAAGCTAATTTACAATAATTGCTTTAATCTTGGTATACTAAATTGTGGTGTTTAACTCTTTCAGTTCTCTTGGTCTAAGGTAAAGGCAAAATATATCACCATGCTCTATACTGTACCTCTGAATCATAGTGGAAATTCTGGGCTATAGTGCCAACCTATCACCTGTATCACCCATGCAACAGACAGGGAGATATCCTGAAGCAGCTCCTCATTCCATTCCAACACATAATTGTGTCTCTACTCACTCCTTTGCTTTTAATATACAAAGCCAATGTTCAGAAACAAGGGCACCAGAAGTTATTAATTTCTTAACTCTAATAAATTGACCAGACCAGAAATTATTTGAGGACGACACTCAAGAAAAAGACATAGGACAAGGGGATGTAAAGGAGAAGAGGGAATGTATTGAAATGTGGGCAGCTGTGAAGGCCAGGAGAGGGCCTAAGATAGAAAGATGATTGTTGGGGTATACAGAGGTCATCTTTGCTTACTTCCTGGTATAGTTCAGAAGAGTCCTACTGGATCCATCTCTAATTTTTGCTGTGGATTCACCTCTATATCACTCCAGAAAGCACATGGAATAAGGATATCAGTGATATTTAAGGTGTAAAATATTCCTTTATACTTCTAGCACCCCTGCCTACCCCAGCCTGCTTTGAGGTTTCCCACTTCTCCTCTTGATGGGACTGGATGGGTCGGCCCTGGTTTTGCTTTATGAATGACTCAGGTCTAAGTCACTGATCAAAAGAAAGGGACCCTAGTGACAGGCGCAACCCTTTTGAATCAGAAGAATGGAATTGCACTGTAAGGGACCATAAGCATTCCAAGACATTTGGCTGAGAGTTATTTCCCCATTATTTTGCTTGTAGAAAAACCAAGCTGGGGATCCCTGGGTGGCGCAGAGGTTTAGCGCCTGCGTTTGGCCCAGGGCGCGATCCTGGAGACCCGGGATCGAATCCCACATCGGGCTCCCGGTGCATGGAGCCTGCTTCTCCCTCTGCCTGTGTCTCTGCCTCTCTCTCCCTCTCTGTGTGTGACTATCATAAATAAATAAAAAAAAATTAAAAAAAAAAAAGAAAAAAGAAAAACCAAGCTGTTCATCTTTTGCCCTCAGTGAGTTCTGCTCCACCAGTGATTTCAGCCTCTAATTCCTGAAAGGCTCTGCCAGATGTGACCAATAGTTCATCATGTGATACCTAGTATATGGCCTCAAACAATAGGAGATGATCATCATTGTATACACATGACATTCACATAAGTAATCTGTCGCCAGATTTTGGCAAGAAACATTAAACTTAAAAAAAGAACCATTGCTTTTGAATTGGAAACAAAGTACTTAGCAGCTAAAAACATGATAATGCAGCCCACTTTCAATAGGCATTGTGTGTGGGCTCTCTTGCTGTCAAGCATTGAAAGAAAGGAAAGAAGCAGGAAGAAGCAGATGTGGATCATCAGTATTAATATTTCCATAGGCTACTTTTCTTCTGATGTGTTTAATGCCTCCTACAATGATTATTTCACTGATCCTTGGGGTCTTTTGATTACATTGGGGATGCTTGGGAGGGCAGGGAGAGTCAACACACAAGCACATGCTCTCTAAGAATTCACAAAATGCTTTTATATCTAGCATCTTGTATGAGTCTCACAGCAGGCCTGTGAGGTTACAGAGTTTATCATTCCTAGTTTGTGAAAGAGTAGTGTTTGAAAGCCTGGACTTCTAGATGCAAAGGTATCCCAGATGTTTCAAGGGCAGTTCTGCTGTTGTGGGTGGCATATCCTGTTCTTGAACTGCCAAGGATGTAACGGGATAACTCTGCTTTCAGAAGTGTGGCATCAAGGGTCCTTTCTCTACTTGCCTCATTCTTTCCTTATTGTTTCCAGTTGGACTCCTTATGGAAAGTTTGCAACCCTAAATGCATTGTTTCTTATCTTCTTCCCTCCAACCTCAAGTAGTATTTTAGCCTACAAATTCCCATAAGTCTTTATACCTAGATTGAAAAGTGTTTCTCAACTTTTTAAACTTATGCCCCTTTTTAAATAAACATCTTTCATTCTTCCTGCTGTTCTTTTCCTCTCACCTGCTCATTGCAAAGATGCTGATACAACCCATTCACACCAAGAGTCCAGACAATACTTAGTCTGAAAAATCATCATCTTATCACTACCAGCAGCCACATTTTTACTGATCTTTAGTTGCTGTTATAAGAAACCAACATGCTTACTTTTTTTCTCTGCTACATATAAGGTGATATAATTTTGATATGATATTTCAAACTACAGTAGTCCCTCCTTATCCATGATTTTGCATTCCATGATTTAAGTTATCTGTGGTCAATCACAGCTTAAAAACAGATGATCCTCCTTCTGACATACTGTATCATCAGAAGGTCAATAGTAGCTTAACAGTACATTGAAATGCCTACATAATTCACCTCACTTTCTCTCATTTTATAGGCATTTTATCATCTCACATCAATACAAGAAGAAAGGTGAGTATAGTACAATAAGATGTTTTGTGAGAGAAAGACTACATTCATGTAATTTTTATTACAGTATATTATTATAACTGTTCTATTTGATTATTGTTAATCTCTAATGTGCCTAATATATTGATTAAATTCTATCATAGGTATGTAAATATGGGAAAAACCATAGTGTACATAGGGTTTAGGTCTATCCATAGTTTCAGTCATCCACTGTGGGTTTTGAAATGTATCCCCTGTGGATAAGGAGGGACTACTATACTTCTCTCCCACCCTGATTCTGAAACAGGTAGCCCCTTGAATATCACTACTTTATTATTACTTATCAAATTGTATTATATTTATAGTTGTTTACATGGCTGCCTACTAGACTATAGCAGAGACCTTGAGGACAGGGACCCAATCTGGTTGTTCTTTGTATCCATAAGTGCCAAGCAGAGTGACAGGTATGTAATAGGCACACATTAAATATTTGTTGAACAAATGGATGAGTAAACAGTGCCAGGAGACTTATTCAGTGTTACTGTATCACTTTCCCTATGTCTTATTTCATGTTTAGCAAAAGTACAAATTGGACGCATTCAGGATTCTTTACCATTTGACTCTGTGAGTAGTGTCAATGAAAGTGACAAAGGATCCCTTTTCTATTTCCCTCATTCTATTATCCTATTGAATCTTTACTGCTCAGGTTCTATATGCTTCTCCTTAATTATTATACACTTTCTTCTTTCATCTTGAATGTTTAAATTGACAGTAATTGTCCAGAATTAAATACATGACTTCTAAAAATCTTTTTTTTAAAGATTCTATTTATTTATTCATGAGAAACACAGAGAGAAAGGCAAAGACATAGGCAGAAGGAGAAGCAGGCTCCCTGTAGGGAGCCTGATGTGGGACTTGATCCCAGGACCCAGATCATGACCTGAGCCAAAGACAGATGCTCAACCTCTGAGCCAAAGCCACTCAGGTGCCCAATGACCTCTAAGACTAAGCCTACTAAAAAAGGAATTGTTTCATATTGTAATCTGCCATAATGATCCTCAAGAGGAATAATTCTGTAATTTAGAAGAGGTTGCCATGTCAAAATAAAGGTTCAGATTAGCTTCACTGGTCAGCACACCATTCCACACCTGAACTTGAAAATACCTTCATAGTATTAGTTGTTTATATTTCTCTTATATCCATGAGACCCATGTGTCACAAACTATCTGGAGTGAAGAACTACACTGTTGTTCTGATTTGTTCTATAAACTATAATGAAAATAAATTACTAGAAAAAGATAATTAAAACGGAATGCAAAATAAAAGCTCCATTTATTTTGTTAATAATAGCAGACATAAATGTACTCTGTCAAATTGCTTTGATGTTCCCAAATGCTTCCTGTCAACAGCTACACTAATTCATCATAGAACATCATCAATCTACAAAGCAAGATGTGAGGAGCACTGCATGAGATTGTGTGCTTCTCTAGGTCTTAGCCAAACATGATTTTCTTTATTTATTTGAGTATAATTGACACACCATGTTACAGTAGTTTCAGATGAACACTGTGACTTGACAGGATTATACATTATGCTCTGTTCACCACAATTGTAGCTACTCTCTGTTCCAATATATCAATACATTACTATTACAACATCATTGACTATATTACTTATGATGTATCTTTTATTCCCACGATTTATTCGTTCCACAAATGGAATCTTGGATCTCTCTCTCCTCTTTACTCATTTTCCCCATTCCCCTCCACTTTCCTTTCTGGCAACCGTCAGTTTGTTCTCTGTATTTATAGGTCTGATACTGCTTTTTGTTTGTTTATTCATTTTCTTTTTTAGGTACAGCCTTATTATGCCTTTATTTGTCTTTGGACCCTAAAGGTTAAGCCTCCATTATGCATGATTATCATATCCAAAAGAAATAATGAACCCTTAATTAGAGAACTATCAACACTAGTGGGCCTAAATGAGAATTGATCTGAGTGGCCCAGAACTGTAAGTAGAGGTATAATTTCGAGACATAGACTTGGATTAGAATTCTGGTCTTGCCACCTACCAGCTATGTTACAGTAAGCAAGTTACTTTACCTCTCTGTGCTTCAGTTTCTTCATCTATAAAATAGGGATGATTATAGTATCTATCTCATAAAGATGCTGTGAGGATTAAATGACATGATTCACTCAAAATACTTTGTGAAATGCCTGGCATATCGTACAAACTCAGTAAGGTTATCTATTGCTATGTGACCAATAAGTGGAATTAATAATCTCTTAATTTTGTGGGAGAAGGTAATTCCAAATTTGTAGCCCCATAAAACTCTCATATGATAACTCTGTGATTATAAAACTCATTCCATTCAATCTAGCTCAAGTTTGGCAGGACTGTTCTCTTAGGCATACTGTCCCTTCTCGTCTTCCTTCTTCTGCTCAAGGTGATTTCTCATTGCTCCCAACAGGATTCCTGTGCCTTAGCAAAGTCAATCTACTTACTACTTTTCTTTGCACTCAACTGGCTGATTCTCACTTCTTGACATTTTCTCATAGCCACATTCAACCTGGAATGTCCACTCCTCTCTTCTCTGTCACAGACATCTGCCTTGTTCAAAGTCACTCTCTAAATTAGCATCTCTAAGCAGTTCTCAAACTTTAGAGTTCATCAGAAACACCTGGAAAGCCTGTTAAACATGCCGTTTCCTGAGATTCACCCCCAAATTTTGGTTTTATAGGTCTACGGTATGGCCCAGGAAATTGATTTCTTTAAAGATTTTATTTATTTATTCATGAGAGACAGAGAGAGAGGAAGAGACATACGCAGAGGGAGAAGCAGGCTCCCTGAAAGAACAGCAAATAAAACCTACACCTAGCAGAAGAAGAGAGTTAATAAAGATTCAAGCGGAACTCAATGAAATAGAGACCAGAAGAACTGTGGAACAGATTAACAAAACCAGGAGTTGGTTCTTTGAAAGAATGAATAAGATAGATAAACCATTAGCCAGCCTTATTAAAAAGAAGAGAGAGAAGACTCAAATTAATAAAATCATGAATGAGAAAGGAGAGATCACCACCAATACCAAGGAAATAAAACGATTTTAAAAACTTATTATGAGGAGCTATACACCAATAAATTAGGCAATCTAGAAAATATGGACGCATTTCTGGAAAACCACAAACTACCAAAACTGGAACAGGAAGGAATAGAAAACCTGAACAGGCCAAAAACCAGGGAGGAAACTGAAACAGTCATCAAAACCTCCCAAGACACAAAAGTCCAGGACCAGATGGCTTCCAAGGGGAATTCTATCAAACGTTTAAAGAAGAAACAATACCTATTCTACTAAAGCTGTTCGGAAAGATAGAAAGAGACAGAACACTTCCAAACTCATTCTATGATGCCAGCATCACCTTAATTCCAAAACCAGACAAAGACCCCACCAAAAAGGAGAATTATAGACCAATATCCCTGATGAACACAGTTGAAAAAATTCTCAACAAAATATTAGCCAATAGGATCCAACAGTATATTAAGAAGATTATTCACCATGACCAATTGGGATTTATCCCCAGTATGCAAGGCTGGTTCCACACTGGTAAAGCAATCAACCTGATAGATCATATCAACAAAAGAAAAAAACAAGAACTATATGATCCTCTCAATAGATGCAGGGAAAACATTTGACAAAACAGTGTGCATTCTTGATCAAAACTCTTCAGAGTGTAGGGATAGAGGGAACATTCCTCAGCATCTTAAAAGGCATCTACGAAAAGCCCACAGCAAATATCATTCTCAATGGGGAAACACTGGGAGCCTTTCCCCTAAGATCAGGAACACGACAGGGATGTCCACTCTCACCACTGCTATTCAACATAGTATTAGAAGTCCTAGCCTCAGCCATCAGGCAACAAAAAGAAATAAATGGCATTCAAATTGGCCAAGAAGAAGTCTAACTCTCCCTCTTCGCAGATGACACGATACTGTACCTAGAACATCCAAAAGACTCCACTCCAAGATTGCTGGAACTCATACATACAGTAATTCAGTAGTGTGGGTGTATACAAAATAAATGCCAAAAATAAGTTGCATTTCTATACCCTGACAATGAAACTGAAAAAGAGAAAGCATGGAGTCTATCCCAATTCCAATTGCACCCAAAAGCATAAGATACCTAGGAATAAACCTAACTAAAGAGGTAAAGGATCTATACCCTAAAAACTTTAGAACACTTCTGAAAGAAATTGAGGAAGACACAAAGAGATGGAAAAATATTCCATGCTCATGGATTGGAAGAATTAATATTTGAAAATGTCAATACTACCCAGGGCAATTTACACATTTAATGCAATCCCTATCAAAAAACCATGGACTTTCTTCAGAGAGTTGGAACAAATCATCTTAAGATTTGTGTGGAATCAGAAAAGACCCCGAATAGCCAGGGGAATAGTGAAAAAGAAAACCAGATGCAGGGGCATCACAATGCCAGATTTCAGGTTGTACTGCAAAGCTGTGATCATCAAGATAGTGTGGTACTGTCACAAAAACAGACACACAGACAAATGGAACAGAATAGATAATCCAGAAATGGGCCCTCACCTCTATGGTCAACTAATATTCGACAAAGCAGGTAAGACTATCACCTGTAAAAAAGACAGTCTCTTCAGTAAATGGTGCTGGGAAAATTGGACTGCCACATTTGGAAGCATGAAACTGGACTATTCTCTTATACCATACAGAAAGATAAACTCAAAATGGATGGAAGATCTAATTGTGAGACAAGATTCCATCAAAATCCTAGAGGAGAACACAAGCAACACCCTTTTTGACTTGGCCATGGCAACTTCTTGCAACATCCATCTATGAAGGTAAGGGAAACAAAAGCAAGAATGAATTATTGGGACTTAATCATGATAAAAAGCTTCTGCATAGCAAAAGAATCAGTCAACTAAACCTAAAGACAACCTTCAGAATCAGAGAAGATATTTGCAAATGACTTATCAGATAAAGGGCTAGTATCCAATATCTATAAAGAACTTATGAAACTCAACAGCAAAGAAACAAACAATCCGATCATGAAATGGGCAAAAGGCATGAACAGAAATTTCACAGAGGATGACATAGACATGGCCCACAAGCACATGAGAAAATGCTCCATATCACTTGCTATCAGGGAAATATGTCAAAAGCACAATGAGATACCACCTCACACCAGTGAGAATGGTGAAAATTAACAAGACATGAGACAACAAATGTTGGAGAGGTTGTGGAGAAAGGGGAACCCTCTTGCATTGTTGGTGGGAATGTGAACTGGTGTAGTCACTGTGGAAAACTGTGTGGAGGTTCCTCAAAGAGTTAAAAATAGAACTGCCCTACGACCCAGCAATTGCACTGCTGGGGATTTACCCCAAAGATACAGATGTAGTGAAACTGCAGGACACCTACACCCCGAAGTTTACAGCAGAAATGTGCATAATAGCCAAACTGTGGAAGGAGTCTCGGCGTCATCAAAAGAAGAATTGATACAGAAGATGTGGTCTATATATACAATGGAATATTACTCAGCCATTAGAAACAACAAATAGCCACCGTTTGCTTCAATATGGATAGACCTGAAGGGTATTATTCTGAGTGAAGTAATTCAGTTAGAGAAGGACAAACATTATATGGTCTCATTCATTTGGGGAATATAAAAAATAGTGAAAGGGATTATAGGGGAAAGGAGGGAAAATGAGTGGGAAATATCAGATAGGGTGACAGAACATGAGAGACTCCTAACTCTGCGAAACGAACAAAGGGTATTGGAAACGGAGTTGGGCAGGGGGATTGGATGACTGGGTGATGGGCACTGATTGGGGGCTATTTAAGGGGTGAGCACTGGGTGTTATGCTGTATGTTTGTAAATCAAACTCCAATAAAAAATATAAAAAAAAAGACCAAAAAACCAAAGTGCTGTGCTTTTCAGATACTCTAAACCAATCCTCTGTGCATCTTTCCAGTAGTCTTCATGGTTCAGATGCCTATTGGAGAATGCCTTTCTTGGTATTTTTGTTCAATATGTAATTCAAGTTCTACATTAAAGCCATCTATTGTATATAATAATCTCATTTGATAGAAGTAATTTGGAAAATGTCTGTAATGTAGCTACTTGTTATTATTATTCTTTGCCTACTCTTTTCCCAATATGCATTGAAATCATGTGTGATTTTCCAGAAATGTAGTGCTGAGATCAGATGATGAGTTACAACATGACCATACTACTTAGCTACAGATAACTGGGCTATGGATCAACAATGGACCCAAAGGCAGTATTTATAAGCCGAGTGATAAGAACTCTAACCAGATCCTTACTCATGAGGCATTTGAATTGAGACTCAAAAAGAGTTCACTGGTTTGTACTGGGAGAAGCAGAAGCAGAGACAGAATAACTGAGCTAACCTCACAGCCAAGTGAAAAGACAGCTTATTGTTGTATGATTAACAATGTTATCATTCTTTAGAATGCTTGTATGGCTTATTTATATACAGTAAACTTTCATTAACTAAGATAGGCTGAGCATATCACTATTCTTTGTAACTTGGTTGTGCCTAACCCAAAGATCAACTTTTTAAATTATTTGAAGGCCAGTTGTCAATGTAGATCCGATAGAGGTTGAATTAAGGTAATAACTCAGGTCTCCTCATTCCCAGTCTAATGTATTTGCAAAGTAAACTGTACTTCCTATCAGAAAATCTTTAGCCCTCAATTACTGGAAAAGTTAATTCATAGTTAAGATACTGTAGTTCTTCAGACTTGCTGCTCTCAACAGCATCAACACAATGGTGCTGTCTTTTGGGTAGGAAAGGCCAATAATGATTCTTTGATGACAGGTAAATTTCCAGGTTGATACATGTAAAATATGTGATTGTCAAAATGGTATTCCTAGAAATTAGTTGAAGAATACCTCCATGTGGTCATTTAAAACCCTCATGAGGGGAAACCCATACCCAAGACCATACTTAACTCTTCGAATGGGAAACACTTTTTCTCAAAGGTTTCAAAAGAAGCCTTTAAACATCCTTTATATGTTCCAATCTTATGAAATACATCTTTTCTGGATGAATCTGTCTCTTCTAGATCTGTCCAAAGTTTTGGGACAGTGCTACCATTTCCCTTACTTCTTGAGATACTACCCAAGACTCACCATTCTACCAGTGATTATTCCAAGACAAAGAAGTTTTACTTATATTAACCAAAGAAATCTAATGTCTGATGCTGATTTTTCAAACTCCACATCCTCTATTCCAGCAAAATTTTTATTTACTATGAAGTGTCTAAAACTTTGCAAATACTGGTAGATTCAACTAATCTAAAGAATCAAGCAGTTTAAAAGGAACTTTGAATCAACTTCTTTGAACCTCTGTAGCCACATTTGTAAAATGTGAATGATAAAACCTGCCATGCCAGCATAACCCTCATGAATTCTAGAACAGAAAGTTAGAAATGACTCTCCCTAATCATCTCATGTAGGCTCATGAGTGAAGTATGATCTTCAAATAGAGAATGTAGGTGCATTTAGAAAGATGCTACAAGGTATTAGCAGCATCACTCTTCATTTTTACTTGAATGATGCTGTTGATAATTGTTCCAAAGGAGCCTCTTGCTGCTAACTTACTGGTTACCTTGATTGGAAAGACTTCTATTTTTCAACCCCCTCCCTTAACTTCCTGTCCTGGGCCTTAGCTCTATACAGAATAATAGCCAGTATATTTTTGTATGTGTCTGTATCCACCTTTGATGGTTACATTTAGAAATATCCCTAGAAAAACTAACATATATCCATAACTGAGAAAGTATTTCCTGAGTTGTCCTATTGCAGGTGTCATCTTCCTGGTACAAAAACAGTATGTCTTATCTGAAAAACTTGGAAGAGATAATATTGTCTAAAGACCCAAATACCAGTGTTCAAACCAACTGCAACTGAATTACCTGGGAGACCTTTGACAAATATAGAGTTTCTTGTTTTTAATTTTATTGAACTTTTCATTATGAAAAATTCAAACATAAAACAATGAGAGAAAATCAAAAAGAATTCCCAGATAATCATCACCAAGCCTCCACAGTTAAATGCCCATAGTCAATCTTGTTTCATTCATATCTTATCCAACTACACCCTGGATTATTTTTAAGCACATTTCATCCATAAATATTCCAAAGTGCAAATATATATTTTTCACCTATTTTTTTTCAGAGGTTTACAAATTACTGGAATTCTGATTCAGTGTGTTTGGAACCAGGCCCGACAATCTATATTTGTAATAGATGAAAATGATATACAAATTTGACAATAGCTGCATTTGATTATCCTTTTTTTTTTTTAAAGATTTTATTTATTTATTCATGAGAGACAGGTGGGGAGGGCGCAGAGACACAGGCAGAGAGAGAAGCAGGCTCCATGCGGGGAGCCCGACGTGGGACTCCATCCCGGGACTCAAGGATCACACCTTGGGCTGAAGGCAGATGCTCAACCGCTGAGCCACCCAGGCATCCCTAATTCTCCTTTTAATATATAGAGAAATGGAATTTAGACAGAGGAAGTCACCAGTTAAAGTTTACTTCATTGCTTTGTCACAGAGACACACTGCTATTTTAAATAGAAGGATATTCTGAAGCCCATTCAGAAATGATACTATTGGAGGGGAAAGTGCTTTGAAAATAATGGGCCAAATACTGGAAGGCAAGGAGTAATTTTCTGAGATGTTAAGTAAGCAATGAAGCCTTTCCAGTCCATATTAAAGTCTCATACCCTTTGAGCTCAGCCTTCATTGACTGAACTATTCATTTGGAAGTTAATCACAGACAGCCTTGTGACAGCTCATGTGTTATAAAATTGACTTTACTCTTAAATTGCCTTAACTCTTTGAATAAATTGTAAGCTTATGAAGGGTAGGGACCATGCCTGATCCAGCTTTGTACAATTATCCTCCTCACCCGCTGACAGAACCCTGCATGGTGTCCTGTCACACATGATAATTTACAACAGCACATTGCTTCTTAGTCACACCACTAAGGGATTCATTCTATACCACATTTCTATACTAATGTGCTAAATGTATGGAAAAAGTTATTATACCTCACAATGTCCCTAAGTACTAGGACACCCATGTGTTGTGATTCAAAAGATTATTTTGAAATCTCCTGGATCAGAAATACTTCTTTAGTGGTTTTCCATATTGCCTGGAATTGCCATTCCTACTTATCTATTTAATTGACTGGATTGAAACTCTAAGGTTCAAACAGAAATGTTAATCTGAGAGCTTCTTACCATAAATGAGCTGACCTGGATAATAGCCTTCATGATGCAGATCCTTCTGATGTCATAAAGGGAGCACGGACATTGCTTCACATGGATAGCCTAATAGGGATTTTCTACTGGAGGTCATGGGTCTGTTGAGTACCTAATGGGTGGAAATAAGTTTACTGAAAAAAAAAAAAAAAACACAGGATAGCATAGTAGCAAAGAATGAAAATTTTTTAAATTTTTTTTATTGGAGTTCAATTCGCCAACATAAAGCATAACACCCAGTGCTCATCCCAAGTGTCCCCCTCAGTGCCCATCACTCAGTCACCTCAACCCTCCACCAACTTCCCCTTCCACTACCCCTTGTTCATTTCCCAGAGTTAGATGTCTTTCATGCTTTGTCACCTCACTGATATTTTCACGCATTTTATCTCCTTTCCCCTTTATTCCCTTTCACTAATTTTTAAATTCCCCAAAAGAATAAGACCATATAATGTTTGTCCTTTTCTGATTGACTTATTTCACTCACCATAACACCCTTCAAAACCATTCACTTCAAAGCAAACGGCGGGTATTTGTCGTTTATAATGTCTGAGTAATATTCCATTGTATACATATACCACATCTTCTCTATCCATTCATCTTTCCATGGAGACTGAGGCTCCTTCCACAGTTTGGCTATTATGCACATTGCTGCTATTAACATCGGGGTGCAGGTGTGCCAGCATTTCACTGCATCTGTATCTTTGGGGTAAATCCCCAGCACTGCAATTGCTGGGTCGTAGGGCAGGTCTATTTTTAACTCTTTGAGGAACCTCCACTCAGTTTTCCAGAGTAGCTGCACCAGTTCACATTCCCACCAACAGTGCAAGAGGGCTCCCCTTTCTTCGTATCGTCTCCAACATATGTGGTTTCCTGTCTTGTTAATTTTCACCATTCTCATGGGTGAGAGGTGGAATCCCATTGTGCTTTTGATTTGTATTTCTCTGATGGCAAGTGATGCAGGATATTATCTCATGTGCTTGTTTGCCATGTCTATGTCTTCTATGAGATTTCTGTTCATGTTTTTTGCCCATTTCATGATTGGATTGTTTGTTTCTTTGGTGTTGAGTTGAATAAGTTCTTTATAGATCTTGGATACTAGCCCTTTATCTGATATGTCATTTGCAAATAACTTCTCCCATTCTATAGGTTGTCTTTTAGTTTTGTGGACTGTTTCTTTTGCTGTGCAGAAGCTTTTTATCTTGATGAAGTCCCAATAACTCATTTTTGCTTTTGTTTCTCTTGCCTTCATGGATGTATCTTGCAAGAAGTTGCTGTGGCCAAGTTCAAAAAGGGTGTTGCCTGTGTTCTCCCCTAGGATTTTGATGGATTCTTGTCTCACATTTAGATCTTTCATCCATTTTGAGTTTATCCTTGTGGATGGTGTAAGAGAATGGTCTTGTTTCATTCTTCTGCATGTGGATGTCCAAATTTCCCAGCACCACTGATTGAAGAGACTCTCTTTTTGCCAGTGGATAGTCTTTCATACTTTGTCAAATATTAGTTGACCATAAAGTTGAGGGTACACTTCTGGATTCTCTATTCTGTTCCATTGATCTATGAGTCTGTTTTTGTGCCAGTACCACACTGTCTTGATGACTACAATTTGTAGTACAACCTGAAATCTGGCATTGTGATGCCCCCAGCTATGGTTTTCTTTTATAATATTTCCCTGGCTATTTGGGGTCTTTTATGATTCCATACAAATCTTAAGATGATTTGTTCCAACTCTCTGAAGAAAGTCCATGGTTTTTTCATAGGGATTGCATTAAATGTGTAAATTGCCCTGGGTAACATGGACATTTTCACAATATTAATTCTTCCAATCCATGAACATGGAAGATTTTTCCATCTCTTTGTGTCTTCCTGAATTTCTTTCAGAAGTGTTCTGTAGTTTTTAGGGTATAGATCCTTTACCTCTTGGGTTAGGTTTATTCCTAGGTATCTTATGCTTTTCGATGCAATTGTAAATGGGATTGACTCCTTAATTTCTCTTTCTTCAGTCTCATTGTTAGTGTATAGAAATGCCACTGATTTCTGGGCATTGATTTTGTATCCTGCCACACTCCCGAATTGCTGTATGAGTTCTAGCAATCTTGGACTGGAGTCTTTTGGTATTCTACATACAGTATCATGTCATCTGCAAAGAGGGAGAGTTTGACTTCTTCTTTACCCATTGAATGCCTTTTATTTCTTTCTTGTTACTTTATTGCTGAGGCTAAGATTTCTAGTACTATGTTGAATAGCAGTGGTGAGAGTGGATATCCCTGTCGTGTTCCAGATCTTAGGGGAAAGGCCCCCAGTGTTTCCCCATTGAGAATGATATTTGCTGTGGGATTTTCATAGATGGCTTTTAAGATGCTGAGGAATGTTCCCTCTATCCCTACACCTGAAGTGTTTTGATCAGGAATGGATGCTGTCTTTTGTGAAATGCTTTCTCTGCATCTATTGAGAGGATCATATGGTTCTTGTTTTTTCTCTTGTTGAGATGATCTATCACGTTGATTGCTTTACAAGTGTCGGACCAGCCTTGTATCCCAGGGACAAACCCCATTTGGTCATTATGAATAATCTTATTAATGTACTGTTGGATCGTATTGGCTAGTTATCTGGTTGAGAATGCTTGCATCTGCGTTCATCAGGGATATTGGTCTATAATTCTCCTTTTTGGTGGGGTCTTTGTCTGGTTTTGGAATTATGGTGATGCTGGCCTCATAGAACGAGTTTGGAAGTATTCTGTCCCTTTCTATATTTCCAAACAGCTTTAGTAGAATAGGTATGGCTTCTTCTTTAAACATTTGATAGAATTCCCCTGGGAAGCTATCTGGCCCTGGGCTTTTGTGTCTTGGGATGTTTTAGACGACTGCTTCAGTTTCCTCCCTGGTTTTCAGCCTGTTCAGGTTTTCTATTTCTTCCTGCTCCAGTTTTGGTAATTTGTGGTTTTCCAGAAATGAGTCCACCTCTTCTAGATTGCCTAATTTATTGGCATATACTGTTTATAATAAGTTTTTAAAATCTTTTGTATTTCCTTTGTATTGGTGATCTCTACTTTTTCATTAGTGATTTTATTAATTTGAGTCTATTTTCTTTTGTTTTTAATAAGGCTGGCTAATGGTTTATCCATCTTATTAATTCTTTCAAAGAACTGACTTCTGGTTTTGTTGATATGTTCCACACAGTTCTTCTGGTCTCTATTTCATTGAGTTCTGCTCAAATCTTTATTAATTCTATTCTTCTGCTGGGTGTACGATCTCTTCTCACTGTAGCATTCTAGCTGTTCTCTCTTAAATCTCAGGCTGAATTAATAAGTTTTCAGGATGATTTGAAAGTTATCTAGGTAAGTTCGTAGGGACAGGTGACTTGGGAACCCTACTCTTCTGCCATCTTGCCCCGCCCCCTCCAATAATGCAATTTTTTAAGTGAGATGGATCTACCATAGTCCTGGGTGTACCGTTTACTAGTTGTATGATATTGGGCTAGTCAATTTCCCTGAGGCTCATTTCCTTCATTTGTAAAACAGGAGGTTATTAATGAAACCTACTTTATTTACATTCAACAAATTTGAGGCCCTTCTATATTTTAGGCTGTGTGCTTGAACTGGGGATATTACAGATAACAAGCCAGACAGGTTGTCTCTACCCCTAAACTTAAATTCCACATTTTAGGATCATCCTAAGGCTTAAATGAAATAATGCACATGAAGAACTTAGTATAGTAGCTAGATCTAGGAGACATAACAGACATTAGTTATCTTTTTGGCTATTAGTGTCCAGAAAGGAGGGTGGATGGCAGTACAGAAAGATATTTCACAATTTGCCCAAGATGTATATGCAGTGGTAAAGAAAAAACATAGCTTGGGTTTCCCAAACCTATGGAAAGGTTAGAAGCAACACACAGCAGGACATTTGAGGAATGGAGAAAAATCTTCCTTAACCAAGAAGATATTCTCATTTGTGCTTAAAACCACAGCAGACCAAAAGAAGCCTCTTACTACAGCAGCAAATGCCATGTCAAGGTCTATGTAAGTCAGACTTTTTCTATTACGTGGATTTGTACAATAGTTAGAGCAACAGATGTATGATGAGTGAGCTTTGTACAAGTGAGGCAAAAATCCCATGTACTTTAAAGACTTGCATAAAATTGGAGGAAGAAAGGGTGAAAACTCTCTGTGATGCACATCAGTAGACCTGATATTAGGAAATGATCATCTGGTAATAACTAGAATATAATTTAATATAGATTAAATGGAGAATAATTATCTGATGATAAAGAAATAAACAATAAAAGAAGGGGAGGGTATAGCACTTACTTCTGAAGACAATAATTGAAAATCCAATGCAAACTACACAGGGAGGCATGATGACCTTGGACTTAGTTTAGCAGGAGTTGATAGTCGAGAAGTCCAATCTGAAAGATGGGACAAGGGAAGCAGCACCAGATGTCCAAGGCTCATGCCCAATACAAGAGATAATGTGTCTAAGACAACAACACTAACTTGATCCCCCCTCCCCCCAATTAGTATCATTCAAATGTTCTAATATTTTCTAATGTTCTATATTTCTTGCCCTGGCCCAGACTATCTTAATAACTTGGGTGGGCTGAGCATGCAGATAGCTAGCTCGTATTAGTAACTCCAGCTGAGGAGTTGTCTTTGTTTTATTTGTACTGTAATACCTGAGGAGAGAGAAACAACTTACAAGCTACAGTTTGAAGCACAGCAGGTATAAATAGAAACATTAAAACACATACAATCATATTCACACTAAAAAATCCAGGCATGGAGGGATGCCTGGGTGGCTCAGCAGTTTAGTGTCTGGCTTCAGCTCAGGGCATGATCCTGGGGTCTTGGGATTGAGTCCCACAGTGGGCTCCCTGCACAAGCCTGCTTCTCCCTCTATCTATGTCTCTGCTTCTCTCTCTCTCTCTCTCTCTCTCTGTGTCTTTCATGAATAAATAAATAAAATCTTTAAAAAGGCAAAAATAACAATAACCAAAAATTCTATGCATGGAGGAGTTAAGATTGCAGAGTAGTAGGGGTCCCTGAACTTGCCTTGTCCTTCAAATAGAAGTAGATCAACATTCAACTATTTTGAACAACTAGGAAGAAGATTGGAGGGTTAAAGAAACAATCTGCACAGTTGGAACAAGAAAACACGGTGGATGTTAAGTTCAGAGCCCTGAACTGGGGGAGGGGAAAGTAGCAAGGTTGGGAAGGGGAAAGTACCCGTTTGCACAACTGAAGTTAGGAAAAGGGAGAAAGTGAGAAAGAGAGCAGCAGGTTGGGACTGCACGATAAGCTGTGGTGAGGAGATCCTCTGAGTCCCTCAGGGACAGAAATGCTCCTCTTCCTAAATCACATTTGGAAGAGCGTATTTTGCTTTTCCAAGGACAAAAGGCCAGCTGAGGAGCCATTGAGCTGAGCTCAACAGCAAGGTCAGAGATGCATGCAGAGTGCAGAAAATCTCTTAACTTTTCATTGTAAGCCATTATAGATTTATACTTCTGTATGCGTGGTGAGCAACTGCTTTTCTGGGGCTGAACTGAGCAGAAAGCAGAGACTGAAGCAGATTGCAGATAACCAAGTTGGCCACCTCTTTTTGCTGTCTGCCACAATAGATTCAAGCCTCTGTGACTGCTTTTCTGGGACAGAAGGGGGTAGGAGACTGAGTCAAGTGCACATAGCTGATAACCTGCTTCCAGCTTTCCCATGAGGATTACAATAAACTCTAGCCTCTGCACATGCACTGTGTCATGGCTTTTTGGACCGGTATGGAGCTGGGTACACCCTGAGCTCTCTGCTGAGGACAGGAGCGGGTGCACACCTTACCAGACCCTTTAAAACTTGGAATTTTGAACACCAGCCACCAGCCAGGGATAAAATACAGGAGATCTGTGTCTCTCCGCATGCTTATAGCCTGGGCACAGACAGGTTAGGGCAGGGAACTGACAAAGGCTGGAGACACGGGAGATTATTTGCATTTCTAAGAGGCCTCCTGAAGAATCCACTGGGAGATCTACTCCCCACGGAGGAGAGGGCTAGTGAGGCCATATTCTACCTCCTCTACCACTCCTTCCTCCTCCCACCCACCAGCACAGTCAGAATACAGAGAGAAGCATAGCGCCTCCAGTGGAGGCTGGAGTATCCTACACTACACTCTACCCCCTGTGCCTGGTTGGGAGCATCTTTACAAGGGTAAGTTGGCTTCTAAGCCAGCCCAGCAGGCCTCTCCCTCATAAGACCAATACAGGCCCCCGCATCTACCAAGTCTATTGATTAAAGAAAGCTCCAAAACATCAGCTTCTGGTAGAAATAAGATCAAGTTTATAGTTTATTCTTTGTCTGTTTGTACCCACCTTTGTTCCATTTCCTTTTCTCTTGTCTTGGATCAGGCTTTGTTTTTCTCTTTCTTTTTTCTTCTTCTTTTTCTTTTTATTCTTTTGTCCTTTACAGGCTTAACTTCACAAACAAATCAAAGCACATCTACTTAAAAGTCAAAACACTCCCCACAACAAGCAAGGAGGAACTCTGTAGAGGAAGGAACAATGGGAAAGAGCAGCCAAAACACAACAGCAGACTGTACACAGCATATGCCAGAAGCACTTCCTGAAGTTGTTGTTGTTGCTATTGCTATTTTTGTTGTTTTTTTTTCTTTTTCCTTTCCTCTTATCTTTTCTGGACACAATGACTAGAAGGAGAAATTCACTACAAAGGAAGGAACAGGAGGTAGTACTCTCTGCCCTGGATTTAGTCAATATGGAAATAAATAAGATGTTGGAACTAGAATTTAAAACAATGATTATAAAGATACTAGCTGAGCTTGAATAAAGCATAGAAGACACTAGGAATCCATTACTGTAGAACTAGAAGAATTAAGTCTAACCAGAAAATGTTATTACTGAGATGCAGTAAAAAATGGAGGCTCTAACTGCCTGAATAAATGAGGAAGAAGAGAGAGTTGGTGATATAGAAGATAAAATGATGGAAAGTAAGGAAGCTGAGAAAAAGAGAAAAGCAACTACTGGATACAGAGGGAGACTTCGAGATATCAGCTATACTGTAAATTGCAATAATATTCGAATAATAGGGGTCCCAGAAGATGAGGAAAGAGAAGGGCAGAAAGTTGATTTGAACAAATTATAGCTGAGAACTTCTAGAATCTGGAGAAGGAAACAGGCATTCAAGTCCAGGAGGCACAGAGAACCCCCCACAAAATCAATAAAAACAGGTCAGCACTCTGACATATAATAGTGAACCTTGTACATTTCAAAAATAGAGAAAAAGTCCTGAAAGAAGCTCTGGGCAGGAAGACCTTAACTTACCAGGGCAGAAACATAAGGCTGGCAGCAGACCTATCTATAGAGACCTGGCAGGCCAAAAGGGACTGGCATGATATAGTCAATGTGCTAAATGAGAAAAATATGCAGCCAAGAATACTTTATCCAGCAAGGCTATCATTCAGAACAGAAAGAGACATAAAGGGTTGCCTGAGTGGTTCAGTTGTTGAGCACCTGCCTTCAGCCCAGGGAATGATCCTGGAGTCCCAGGATCAAGTCCCACATTGGGCTCCCTGCATGGACCCTGCTCCTCTCTCTACCTATGTCTCTGCCTCTTTCTCTTTGTCTTTCATGAATAATTAAATTATTTTTAAAAAAAGGAGAGATAAAGAGTTTCCAGGACAAACATAAACAAAAGGAATCCATGAACACTAAACCAGCCTTGCAAGACATATTCAAGGGGACACTTTGAATGAAGAGAGGGACCTCAAATTATCAAAGACCAGAAAGAAACAGAGATAATTTACAGAAACAGCAACTTTACAAGTAATACAACGGCACTAAATTCATATCTTTCAATAATTATTCTGAATTTAAATGAACTAAATGCTCCAGTGAAAAGACAAAGAGTATCAGATTGGATTAAAAAAAAAAAGACTCACCAATATGCTGTCTACAGGAGATTCATTTTAGACCCAATGACATCACCAGATTGAAAGAAAGGAAGTGGAGAACCATTTATCATGCTAATGGGCATCAAAAGAAAGCTGGAGTAACAATCTTTATATCAGACAAACAAAATTTTTTAATCTTATTTATTTATTTATTTATTTATTTATTTTTTATTGGAATTCAATTTGCCAACATACAGTGTAACACCCAGTGCTCATCCTGTCAAGTGCCCCCCCCTCAGTGCCTGTCCCCCAGTCACCCCATCCCCCCACCCACCTCTCCTTCTACTACCCCTTGTTCATTTCCCAGAGTTAGGAGTCTCTCATGTTCTGTCCCCCTCTCTGATATTTCCCACTCATTTTCTCTCCTTTCCCCTTTAATCCCTTTCACTATTTTTTATATTCCCCATATGAATGAAACCGTATAATGCGGACAAACAAAATTTTAAACCGAAGACTGTAAGAGATGAAGAAAGACACTACATCATAATAAAGGTGTCTATCCAACAAGAAAATCTAACAATTGTAAATATTTATGCCCCTAAATTGGAAGCAAGCAATTATATAAACCAATTAATAAAAAAAATTAATGAAACACATTGATAATAATATAATCACAGTAGGAGACATTAACACCCCACTTATAGCAAAGGACAGATCATCTAAGCAGAAGACCAACAAGGAAACAAGACCTTGAATGATACACTGGACCAGATGGACTTAACAGATATATTGAGAGCATTTCATCCTAAAACAACAGAATACACATTTTTCTCCTTTGCACATGGAACATTTTCCAGAATAGATCACATACTGGGTCACAAATCAGGTCTTAACTGTAACTAAAAGACTGAGATTATACCATGCATATTTTCAGACCAAAGGCTTTAAAATGTGAACTCAGTCGAAAGAGAAAATTTGGAAGGACCCCAAATACATGGAGCTTAAAGAGCATCCTACTAAAGAATGAATGGGTCAATGCAAATATTCTCACCAAGATACTAGCTAAGAGGACCCAACAACAGTACATTAAAGGGATTATTCACCACAACCAAGTGGGATTTATTCCTGGGCTGCAACAGTGATTCAACATTCACAAATCAATCAATGTGATGCACCACATTAATAAAAGAAAGGACAAGAACCATATACACTTCTCAATAGATACAGAAAAAGCATTTGACAAAATATGTCATCTTTTCTTGATAAAAACTCCAGCATGTAGGAATAGAAGGAATATACCTCAATATCATAAAATCTATATATTGAAAACCCACAGTGAATATCATCCTCAACAGGCAAAAACTGAGAGCTTTACTCCTAAGGTCAGGAACATGACAAGGATGTCTACTTTTACCACTGTTCTTCAACATAGTACTGGAAGTTCCAGCCTCATCAGTCAAACAAAAAGAAATAAAAGGCATCCAAATCAGCAAAGAAAAATTCAAACTCTTACTCTTCACAGATGACATGATACCCTATGTATAAAACCCAAAAGACCCCACCCAAAAATTGCTGGAACTGATACAGGAATTTGGCAAAGTCGCAGGATACAAAATCAATGCACAGAAGTCAGCTGCAGTTCTATACACTAACAATGAGGCAGAAGAAAGAGAAATCAAGCAATCAGTCCCATTTACAGTTGCACTGAAAACCATAAGATACCCAGGAATAAACTGAACCAAAGAGGTAAAGGATACATACTCTGAAAACTATAGAACACTTATGAAAGAAATTGAGGAAGACACAAAGATATGGAAAAGCATTCCATGTTCAAGGATTGGAAGAACAAATATTGTTAAAAGGTCCATGCTACCCAAAGCTATCTACACATTCAATGAAATCCCTATCAAAATACCATCAACTTTTTTCACAGAGCTAGAACAAACAATCCTAAAATATGTATGGAATTACAAAAGACCCCAAATAGCCAAAGGAATGTTGAAAAAAGAAAACCAAAGCTGGAGGCATCACAATTCTGGACTTGCAGCTGTATTACAAAGCTGTAATCAGCAAGACTGTATGGTAGTGGGACAAAAACTGACACATATATCAATGGAACAGAAGACAGAACCCAGAAATTGACCCTCCACTCTATGGTCAACTAATATTCAACAAAGCAGGAAAGAATATCTACTGGAAAAAATGAGTCTCTTCAACAAATTGTGTTGGAAAAATTGGAAACCTCATGCAGAATAATGAAATTGGATTACTTTCTTATACCATACACAAAAATAAAAAAGGATGAAACACCTAAATATGGAATAGGAATCCATCAAAACCCTAAAGGAGAAAACAGGCAGCAACCATTTTGACCTCAGCCATAACAACTTCTTGCCAGACACATCTTTAAAGGCAAGGGAAACAATAGCAAAAATGAACTATTGGGACTTCATCGAGATAAAAAGCTTTTGCACAGTAAAGGAAACAGTCAACAAAACTAAAAGACAACCTACAGAATGGGAGAAGATATTTCCAAATATCTTATCATATAAAGGGCAAGTATCCATGACCTATAAAGCACTTATCAAACTCAACACCCCCCCCCCAAAAAAAGAATCCATTTCTCAAGAAATGGGCACAAGACATAAACAGACATTTCTCCAGAGACATGCAAATGGCCAACAGACATATGAAAAAATGCTCAACATCACTAATCATCAGGGAAATACAAATCAAAACCACAATGAAATAAATACTGCCTCACACTGGTTAGAATGGGTAAAATTAACACCTCAAGAAACAACAGATTTTGACAAAGATGTGGAGAAAAGGGTACCCTCTTACACTGTTGGTGGGAATGCAAACTGACAGCCACTCTCGAAGACAGTATGGAGGCTCCTCAAAAGGTTAAAAAGAGAGCCTCCCTATGACCCAGCAATTGCACTACTAGGTATTTATTGAAAGGATACAAACATTGTGATTCAAAGGGACACATGTACTCCACTGTTTGTAGCAGCAATGTCCACGATAGCCAAACTATGGAAAGAGCCCAGATGTCCATTGACAGATAAATGAATAAAGAAGTGATATATATATAAAATTCAGCCACCAAAAAGAATGAATTCTTGACCATTTGCAACAATGTGGATGGAACTAAATGATATTATGCTAAATGAAATAAGTCAGTCAGAAAGACAAATATATGGTTTCACTCGTATGTAGAATTAAGAAATAAAACAGATAAACACAGGTGAAGAGAAGGAAAAATAAGATGAAAACAGAGAAGGGGACAAACCATAAGAAATTCTTTTTTTTTTTTTTTTTTAAGAAATTCTTAACTATAGGAAACAAATGAAGGTTGCTAGAGAGGATGTGGGTGGGGGGTGGTGTAACTGAATGATGGGCATTAAGGAGGTCACTTGATGGAATAAGCACTGGGCATTAATTGCAACTGATGAATCACTAAATTCTACCTCTGAAGCTAATAATACACAGTATGATAATTAAATTGTATCTAAATAAAAAATTAAAATAATTTAAAAAAAAAGAAAAAGAAATCCAGGCATGGATATACAGACTCATTCAGATCTACATTCAAGAGGCAACATGTAATCATTTTTTGAGTGACTGTTCATTTCTACCTTCCCTTAACTTATTTAGAAAGCTAATACTTATGCATAGCATATATTCATGGCTTAAAATAAAGGGTCACTGAATAAATCTAAAGAGGTTTGAACAGGGCTTTTGCCTATGTTCTCTTTCTCTTCCTGAAACTAACTAATGCTAGATTCCAAAGGTCACTTGTCTTTAGCAATTACTCTGAAGCACTACATCCTACCTGCAGCCTTTAAAGCATTCTAGCCTAAAGAGGATTCTTTCTCTTTTCCTGGAAATAAATGTGAACTGTCAATGGAACACCACTAATAAACGTTTCTAATTGATGTTTCAGGAGAGGGAAATTTTTCCTTTAGACATGTTGTTTTTTATCTTGGTTAGTGGTTTTGTTGTTTATAAAAAAATTATTTGTGCATTCATAAAGCATACAATGAGAGTTAAAGGACAATACTACACTTTGCCTTTTGTCAAACTGGATAAAGACACCATTATTGCTGAAGGTGTTTTTTTCTCATGATTTAAGCTTAGTATACTATAAACAAATCAACTCAGATTCAGCTGTCAGTTTCACTTTATAGGATGAAAATATACCCCAATCAAATGCTTGAGGCCAACTAATGTGTTGGGAAGTTTGAATTTTGCTCCTTCCATTGCCTACTTTTATCCCCCATCATTTAAAAACTGTACAATAGGGATTAAAACATCAACTTCACAGAAGTACTGTGAAGACTAAAGTAAGTAGGATAACCATTGTGATTGTTGAGGGAGGGAATATTTAATATCTGATTTCAAAGCCACCTGAGAAATAAGACATAGGCTTAAGGTAAATGAAGATAAAAAATATCAGCTTTATTACTGATAATGCTGAAATCAAGGGTGTAGCTTTTATATGCAGCCAAATGGTTTCAGTAGTTCTCTTCTCTCCACCTCTAGTCTTTGAGATGGCTCACTTGAAGGAGACTTGGGTCTTCAGAGCAGACTAACTTACTCTGAATATCCTCTTAATGCTCCCCAATTGCAAAACATAGACCAATGGATCTATTCATATATTCACTCCTTTATCCATGGGTATGATGATCAGATTTAGCATATGAAAATACAGAATACACAGGCAAATTTGCATTTCAGATAGACAATGAATAATATTTAGGATAATTATGTCCCATGTAGCATTTAGGGCATACCTGTGCTACCAACATTATTTATCATTTATATGAAATTCATATTTAACAGGGCATTCTGTATTTATCTGGCAACCTTATCCATGGGATAAAAGTGAGTAAGGGTTGGAAGAGAATTCAAAATATTACTCAAAATGTTGAGGGAGCATTACCCAAAAGGCCATGGGAATGAAGGGTTCTCCTAACCATCATACAGTATGAAGCACAGTGCCTAGGACACAGTGTGTGCTAAACACGTTATTGCTTTCTTCCATGCCTATAAGAACTTTATAGTAAACTTTCTTATACCAAGGCATTGCTTTCTTACTGTGATGCATTTCTAGAAGTATTTATACTATAAATGAGGTCCAGGAGGAAATAATAAAAAACAAAATCAAACAAAACAAAACACACCTGAATTAGTTCTTAAGGAGAGGAAAGATGATGGTGGAGTAGGAGGACCCTGGGCTTGTTTCATCACATGAACATAACTAGATAACTATCAAATTATCCTATAACTCCAGAAATCGACCTGAAGACTTATAGAACAAACTCCACAACTAAAGGGGTAAAAGAGGCTACATTGAAGAAGTTAGGAAGTATGGAGACATGGTTTAGGGGAGAAACCTATTGCAGGTGCTGAAGAAGGGAGGAAGCCCTCGACATAGAAAAGGGAGACGGATCCCTGGGTGGCGCAGGGGTTTAGCGCCTGCCTTTGGCCCAGGGCGTGATCCTGGAGACCCGGGATCAAATCCCACGTCGCGCTCCCAGTGCATGGAGCCTGCTTCTCCCTCTGTCTATGTCTCTGCCTCTCTCTCTCTCTCTCTGTGTGACTATCATAAATAAATAAAAATTAAAAAAAAAAAAGAAGAGAGATGGAGAGACACGAAGAGAGGAACATACAGGGTAATGCACAAAGAGAATATTTCTCCAAAGTCATTGGTTTGAAAGATGAAAGGGGCTGAATTTCATGAGTTCTTGCCACCAGGGGGTCTTAAAGCCTGGAATTTTTAAGGTCAGTGGGCTTGGCTGAGATTCTACCTTGCTCCTAGAAAGAAAGCAGGCAAGCATTCCGGGGAAAAAAGCATGGAAACAGGACCTGAAGAATATGCCTAAGGTAAAAGGGGAAAGATTATTAGCTCTTATTGGAGCACATCCCTGAGAGGCAGCATTCACTGGGATGCATCTCAGGGAACAAGGGAGCTGACTGGCACCATTTCCCTTCCCTGCCCCTAAGCATAACCATAGAGCCACCTATAAAAATAAGCACAGCACCAATACTGACTGCCTAATTTGCTTGCACCAAGCTCCATCCCTCTGCACTCTGTTGGGACTGCCCTCTCAGTCAAGCTTGCCTCAGTTCTAGCATGGTGGACCCTTCCTCAAAAAGACCAGCAGAAAAACCCCTGCCCACACACCATGTCTCCTGAGTTCTCACCGTGTCTCCCACAGAGGTCTGCAGGGCTTCAGTTCTCTTGGAAGTAGTATCAGGTTTCATTTAACAAGAAGACCAGAGCACATCTAGTTAAAGCTTGCCACATTCAGGCTAAGTACCAATCACTACACACAGCAGGCAAGGAGAGCCTCGGCAGAGCACTGGCCTGAAGGTAGCACAACCAAAACACAGCAGAGCACACACAGCACACACCAGAGACATTCCATGAAGCACCAGGCCCTGGACTCAACCAGACCTTTTCTTCATGAGGCCATTACTTTCAGAAGCAGGAGACATAAGTGGATTTTCTAGCACAGAGAAGAAGACAAAGACTTAGGTAAAATGCCAAGACAGAGGAATTCATCTTAAATGAAAGAACACGATAAGGCTATGGCCAAAGGTCTAAGGGAAACAGATATAAGTAACATGCCTGATGGAGAATTTAAAGCAACAATAATAAAGATATTCACTGGCCTTGAGAAAACAATAGAAGACATCAGTGGGATCATTATAACAGAGATAAAAAGAATCCATCAGAGATGAAGAATAAAGCAAACAGGATTGGAAACTAGCTTCATGCAATGAACACAAGACTGGAAAAAGCAGAATGAATTAGTGATGCAGAAGGCAAAATAATGAAGCTGAACAAAAGAGAAAAAGGAGACTTATGCAACATAAGAACAGCCTTAGGGAACTCAGTGCCTCCATCAAACATAATAACATTCATATTATAGGAGTGCCAGAAGGAGCGGGAGAAAAGGGGATAGAAAATTTGTTTGAGGAAAAAATAGCTGAAAACTTCCCTCACCTGGGGAAGGAAACAGATATCCAAACCCAGGAGGCACAGATAACTACCATCAAAATCAAAATCAGGCTAACACCAAGACATATTGTAAGTAAATTTGCAAAATACAGTGATAAAGAAAAAAATCTTAAAACCAGTGAGAAAGAAGAGGTCCTTACCTTACAAGGGAAAACCCATAATGCTACCTGGAGATTTATCAATAGAAAGTTGGAAAGATAGAAGGGAGTAGCATGGTATATTCGAAGTATTGAATGGGAAAACTCTGCAGCCAAGAATATTCTATCCAGCAAGGCTATTATTAAGAAGAGAAGGAGAGATAGCTTCCCAGGCAAACAAAAACTAAAGGAGTTCATGAGCACTAAACCAGCCCTGTAAGGAATAATAAAGAAGACTCTGAATGGAAAGGAAAGAACAAAAATGACAAAGAGAAGAAAGGAACAAAGAAGATCTCCAGAAACAATGACAAATCAAGCAATACAATGGCACTAAATACATGTCTATCAATAATTATTTTTAATGTAAATGGACTAAAAGCTCCAACCAAAGGACATAGGGAGGGTGTCAGAATGGAAAAAAAAAAAGACCCATCTATATGCTACTTTTAAGAGGCTCATTTTAGACCTAAGGACACCTGCAGATTGAAAGTGAGGGGATGACGAAATATTTATCCTGCAAATGGATGTTAAAAGAAAAGCAGAGTAGCAATACTTTTATCAGACAAACTAGACTTTAAACCAAAGACTGTAACAAGAGATAAAGAAGGGTACCACATCATAATAAAGGGGACAACCCAACAAGAAGATCTAACAATTGTAAATAATTATGCACCCAACATGGGACAACAAAAATATATAAAACAATTAATAATAAACATAAAGGAACTCACAATAATGATATTAATAATAGGGGATATTAACGCCCTACTTACATCAATGGACAGACCATCTAAGCAGAAAATACACAAGGAAACAATGGCTTTGAATGACACACTGGACCAGATGGACTTAACAAATATATTCAGCACATTTTATCCTAAAATAGCAGGATACACATTCTTTTCAACTGTACATGAGAAATTCTCCAGAATAGATCACATATTAGGTCACAAATCAGGCCTCAACAAATACAAAAAGAATGAACTAATACTGTGGACCTTTTCTGAACACAATAGTATGAAATTAGAAGTCAAGGAAAAATTTGGAATGACCACAAATATATGGAGGTTAAACAACATGCTACTAAACAATGAATGGGTCAACAGGAAATCATAGAGGAAATTTAAAAATACAGAGAAACAAATGAAAATGAAAACGCAACAATCTAAAACCTTTAGGGTGCAGCAAAAGTGGTCCTTAGAGGGAAGTATGAAACAATATAGGTCTAACTTAAGCAAGAAAAATCTCGAATAAACAAACTGATCTTACACCTACGAGAGCTAAGAAAAGAACAACAAATGAAGCCTAAAAGCAGTAGACAAAAGAAAATAATAAAAATTAGAGCAGAAATGAATGATAATAGAAACTAAAAACACAATCAAATAGATCAATGAATCAGGAGGCAGTTCTTTCAAAAAAAATTAAAATTGATAAGCCTAAAGCCAGATTTATCAAAAATAAAAAAGACCAAGTAAATAAAGTCACTATTGGTAGAGGAGAAATAACAATCAACAACACAGAAACACAAACAGTGATACTAGAATGTTGTGAAAAACTATATGCCAACAAATTGGACAACCTAAAAGAAATGGATAAATTTGTGGAAACATAAACTACCAAACTGAAATAGGAAGAAATAGAAAACTTGAACACACTGACAACCAGGAAAGAATGTGAATCAGTAATCAAAAAGCTCAAGAAACCAAATTCCAGGGCCAGATGGCATCACAGGCAAATTGTACTAACATTTATTTTTTTTTAATGTATTTATTTATTCATGAGAGACACACACAGAGAGAGGCAGAGACATAGGCAGAGGGAGAAGCAGGCTCCTGTCAGGGAGCCCAATGTGGGACTCCATCCAGGAACTCCGGGATCATGATGTGAGCCAAAGGCACTCAACCACTGAGCCACCCAGATGACCCTCTACCAACATTTAAGGAAGAGTTAATATCTGTTTTTCTCAAACTATTGCAAAAAATAAAAGGAAGGGAAAGTTCCAAACTCATTGTATGGCCAGCATTACTCTGATATAAAAACCAGATAAAGACTCCACTAAAAAGAATTATTGACCTATATCAGAGATGAAAAACATGGATGTAAAAATTCTCAATAAGGGCAGCCTGGGTGGCTCAGTGGTTTAGCACCACCTCAGCCCAGGGCTTGATCCTGGACACCTGTGAACAAGTCCCACGTCGGGCTCCCTGCATGGAGCCTGCTTTCTGCTCTGCCTGTGTCTCTACCTCTCTCTCTCTCTCTCTTTCTCTGTCTCTCATGAATAAATAAAATCTTTTTAAAAATCTCAATAAAATACTAGCAAACCAAATCCAACAATACATCAAAAAAATCATTCATGTTTAAGTGGGATTTTTTCCTGGGATGTAAGCGTGGTTCAATATTCACAAATTAATCAACGTGATACACCCCATTAACGAAAGGATAGAGGAGGCGGGGAAGATGGCGGAAAAGTAGGGTCCCCAAGTCACCTGTCCCGACCTACTTACCTAGATAACTTTCAAATCATCCTGAAAACCTATTAATTCGGTCTGAGATTTAAAGAGAGAACAGCTGGAATGCTACATTGAGAAGAGTTTGTGCTTCTATCAAGGTAGGAAGACAAAATAAATAAATAAATAAATAAATAAATAAATAAATAAATAAATAAATAAAAATAAATAAAAAGCATCCAAGGGGGAGGAGCCCCTCTGAGGAGCCGGGTGAAGGCCCTGTGGCGAGAACCCCCAGGACAGGAAAGCCCAGTCTCAGAGAAGCAGGAGCTTTACTAATCCTCCCGGATTCAAGGTGCTCCCAGGGAGCACAGGCAGGATCCCAGGAGGGGCAGGGATGACCTCAGGCTCGCAGGGGCACTAAGAGAGGAAGTGCACCCCAGGGGAGAGGCACAAAACTCTGCAGGCTGAGCTCCCTAAAGGCTTGGAGCACCCGCCCAGCGCAGCCCCGGGAGCAGCTCCGGCCACCACTGGGGCAGCGGCTCTGTGAAGGATGGGGCTGTGGGGCCCTGGAAGCACAATGCCAGTGGCCAGGCCCTGGAGCCCAGAGCGCTGGGGGACACAGCCTAAGATATGGCGCTCTCCCAGGGACATGCAGAGGCCCCGACAACACAGGGCAGTGAGGATGCTCCTGCCACGGGGAGCCCGAGCTGTACAGATTGGTGCCCCCTGCCCCCGGAATGTCCAGACCCCTGCGGACTGGGAGCTGCGGTAGTTACTTTGGGAGCTGACTCCAGGGCTGGACAGCTGGCCCCGCCACTGTTGTTGTTTCTCCTGGTGTCACCTTGTACCTGGGACTGAGCAGGGGCCTCACAGGATAAACAGCTCCCACTGAGCCAGGCACCTGGCAGGGGGCTGGGTAGCTCCCCCAGGTGCACACACCTGAGAATCAGCACATTAGGCCCCTCCCCCAGAAGACCAGCCATAAGGACAGGGAAAAAGCAAGCTATTGACCAAGCAGCACTAGAAAGTTCCAGGGGAAGTCGAGGGATTTACAGTATATAGAATCAGAGGATACTCCCCCTTGTTTGTTTTCTGTTTGTTCCCCCCCTCCTTTTTTTTTCTTTTTTTTTCTTTTTCTCCTTTTTCCAGTACAACTTGTTTTTGGCCCTCTGCACTGAGCAAAATGACTAGAAGGAAAAACTCACCTCAAAAGAAAGAATCAGAAACAGTCCTCTCTCCCACAGAGTTACAAAATTTGGCTTACAATTCAATATCAGAAAGCCAATTCAGAAGCACAATTAAAAAGCTACTGGTGACTAAGAAAAAAAGTATAAAGGATTCAAGAGACTTCATGACTGCAGAATTTAGATCTAATCAGGCCAAAATTAAAAATCAATTAAATGAGATGCAATCCAAACTAGAGGTCCTAATGACGAGGGTTAACGAGGTAGAACGAGTGAGTGACATAGAAGACAAGTTGACAGCAAGGGAGGAAACTGAGGAAAAAAGAGAAAAACAATTAAAAGATCCTGATGACAGGTTAAGGGAAATAAATGACAGCCTCAGAAGGAAAAATCTACGTTTAATTGGGGTTTCCAAGGGCGCCGAAAGGGACAGAGGTCCAGAATATGCATTTGAACAAATCATAGCTGAGAACATCCCTAACTTGGGAAGGGAAACAGGCATTAAGATCGAGGAGATAGAGAGATTCCCCCCTAAAATCAATAAAAACCGCTCAACATCTCGACATTTAATAGTGAAACTTGCAAATTCCAAAGATAAAGAGAAGTTGCTTAAAACAGCAAGAGACAAGAAATCCCTAACTTTTATGGGAAGAAGCATTAGGATAACAGCAGACCTCTCCACAGAGACCTGGCAGGCCAGAAAGGGGTGGCAGGATATATTTTCAGGGTCCTAAATGAGAAGAACCTGCAGCCAAGAATACTGTGTCCAGCAAGACTCTCATTCAGAATAGGAGAGATAAAGAGCTTCCAAGATAGGCAGAAACTGAAAGATTATGTGACCTCCAAACTAGCTCTGCAAGAAATATCAAGGGGGATTCTGTAAAAGAAAGAGGAAGTCCAAGGAAAAAATCCACAAAAACAAGGACTGAATAGGTATCATGATGACACTAATTCATATCTTTCAATAGTAACTCTGAACGGGAATGGGCTTAATGATCCCATTAAAAGGTGAAGGTTTTCAGACTGGATAAAAAAGCAATACCCATCTATTTGCTGTCTATAAGAGACTCATTTTAGACATGAGGACACCTACACCCTGAAAATAAAAGGTTGGAGAACCATTAACCATTCCAATGGTCCTCAAAAGAAAGCAGGGGTAGCCATCCTTATATCAGATAAATTAAAGTTTATCCCAAAAAGTGTAGTAAGAGATGAAGAGGGACAGTATATCATACTTCAAGGATAGATCCAACAATAGGACCTAACAATCATGAATATTAATGCCCCGAATGCAGGAGCTGCCAAGTATATCAATCAATTAATACCTGGAGGGTATTATGCTGAGTGAAATAAGTCAATTGGAGAAGGACAAACATTATATGGTCTCATTAATTTGGGGAATATAAAACATAGTGAAAGGGAATAAAGGGGAAAGGAGAGAAAATGAGTGAGAAATAACAGAGAGGGAGACAGAACATGAGATACTCCTAACTCTGGGAGACAAAAAAGGGGTGGGGAAAGGGAGGTTGGTGGGGGGTGGGGGTGACTGGGTGATGGGCACTGAGGGGGGCACTTGAC
This sequence comes from Canis lupus baileyi, assembly GCF_048164855.1. Taxonomy (NCBI): domain Eukaryota; kingdom Metazoa; phylum Chordata; class Mammalia; order Carnivora; family Canidae; genus Canis; species Canis lupus. Next base: position 53,238,120 of record NC_132876.1, on the reverse strand, counting down.
AGGATGAGCACTGGGTGTTATGCTATATGTTGGCAAATTGAACTCCAATAAAATGAAATTTAAAAAAAAAGAAAAACAAATACCCCCCCCCCAAAAAAAAGACATACTTAGATAATAATGCACATATACTTGGTGACTTGAATGTAGCGCTTTCTAAAATTGACAGATATTCTAAGCCTAAAATCTCCAAAGAAACAAGAGCTTCATATGATACACTGGACCAGATGGATTTCACAGATATTTACAGAACTTTACATCCAAACGCAAATGAATACACATTCTTCTCCATTGCACATGGAACTTTCTCCAAAATAGACCACATACTGGGTCACAAATCAGATCTTAACCGATACCCAAAGAATGGGATCGTCTGCCGCATATTTTCAGACCATAATACTTTGAAATTAGAACTAAATCACAAGAAGAAGTTTGGAAGGATTTCAAACATGTGGAGGTTAAGGACCATCCTGGTAAAAGACGAAAGGGTCAACTAGGAAATTAGGGAAGAATTAAAAAGATTCAGGGAAACTAATGAGAATGAAGATACAACTGTTCAAAATCTTTGGGATACAGCAAAAGCAGTCCTGAGAGGGAAATACATGACAATAGAAGCATCCATCCAAAAACTGGAAAGAACTCAAAGACAAAAGCTAATCTTGCACCTACAGGAGCTGGAGAACAAACAGCAAATAGATCCTACACCCAGCAGAAAAAGAGAGTTAATAAAGATTCAAGCAGAACTCAATGAAATGGAGACCAGAATGTGGAACAGACTAACAAAACCAGGAGTTGCTTCTTGGAAAGAATGAATAAGATAGATAAACCATTAGCCAAACTTTTAAAAAGAGAGAAAAGACTCAAATGAATAAAATCATGAATGAGAAAGGAGAGATCACCACCAACACCAAGGAAATACAGTCTTAAAAACTTATTATGGCAGCGATACACCAATAAATTAAGCAATCTAGAAGAAATGGACACATTTCTGGAAAACCACAAAATACTAAAACTGGAGATGGAAGAAATAGAAAACCTGACCAGGCCAATAACCAGGGAGGAAATTGAAGCAGTCATCAAAAAGCTCCCAAGACACAAAAGACCAGGGCCTGTTGGCTTCCCAGGGGAATTCTATCAAAGGTTTAAAGAAGAAACCATACTTTTTCTACTAAAGCTGTTCGGGAAGATAGAAAGAGATGGAATACTTCCAAACTCGTTCTATGAGGCCAGCATCACCTTAATTCCAAAACCAAAGACCCCACCAAGAAGGAGAATTATAGACCAATATCCCTGATGAACATGGATGCAAAAATCCTCAACAAAATACTAGCCAATAGGATCCAATAGTATACTAAGAAGAGTATTCACCATGACCAAGTGAGATTTATCCCCGGGATGCAAGGCTGGTCCAACACTTGTAAAACAATCAACGTGACAGATCATATCAACAAGAGAAAATACAAGAACCACATGATACTCTCCATAGATGCAGAGAAAGCATTTGACAAAGGACAGCATCCATTCCTGACCAAAACTCTTGAGAATGTAGAGATAGAGGGAACATTCCTCAGCATCTTAAAAGCCATCTATGAAAAGCCCACAGCAAATATCATTCTAAATGGGGAAACGCTGGGAGCCCTTCCCCTAAGAGCAGGAACAAGACAGGGATGTCCACTCTCACCACTCTCTTCAACAGAGTACTAGAAGTCCTAGCTTCAGCCATCAGGCAACAAAAAGAAATAAAAGGCATTCAAATGGGCAAAGATGTCAAACTCTCCCTCTTCACAGATGACATGATACTGTGCATAGAAAACCCAAAAGGGGGATCCCTGTGGGGTGCAGCAGTTTGGCGACTGCCTTTGGCCCAGGGTGCGGACCTGGGGACCTGGGATCGAGTCCCATGTCAGGCTCCTGATGCTTGGAGCCTGCTTCTCCCTCTGCCTGTGTCTCTTCCTCTCTCTCTCTCTCTCTGCGTGACTATCATAAATAAATTAAAAAAGAAAAAATTAAAAAAAAGAAAACCCAAAAGACTCAACCCCAAGATTGCTAGAACTCATCCAGCAATTTGGCAGTGTGGCAGGATACAAAATCAACGCCCAAATGTCAGTGGCATTTCTATACACTAACAATGAGACTGAAGAAAGAGAAATTAAGGAGTCCGTTCCATTTACAATTGCACCTAAAAGCATAAGATACCTAGGAATAAACCTATCCAAAGAGGTAAAGGATCTATACCTAAAAACTACACAACACTTCTGAAAGAAAATGAGGAAGACACAAAGAGATGGAAAAATATTCCATGCTCATGGATTGGCAGAATTAATATTGTGAAAATCTCAATGTTACCCAATGTTCACACAATTAATACAATCCCTATCAAAATACCATGGACTTTCTTCAGAGAGTTGGAAGAAATCACCTTAAGATTTCTGTGGAATCAGAAAAGACCTCAAATAGCCAGGGGAATATTAAAAAAGAAAACCATAGCTGGGGACTTCACAATGCCAGATTTCATGTTGTACTACAAAGCTGTGGTCATCAAGACAGTGTGGTACTGGCACAGAAACAGACACATAGATCAATGGAACAGAATAGAGAATCCAGAAGTGGACCCTCAACTCTATGGTCAACTAATATTTGACAAAGCAGGAAAGACTGTCCACTTGAAAAAAGACAGTCTCTTCAATCAATGGTGCTGGGAATATTGGACACCCCCATGCAGAAGAATGAAACAAGACCATTCTCTTACACCATCCATAAAGATAAACTCAAAATGGACAAAAGATCTAAATGTGAGACAAGATTCCATCAAAATCCTAGAGGGGAACACAGGCAACATCCTTTTTGAACTTGGCCACAGCAACTTCTTGGAAGATACATCCATGAAGGCAAGGGAAACAAAAGCAAACATGAATTATTGGGACTTCATCAAGATAAGAAGCTTCTGCACAGCAAAAGAAACAGTCTACAAAACTCAAAGACAACCTACAGAATGGGAGAAGATATTTGCAAATGACATATCAGATAAAGGGCTAGTTTCCAAGATCTATAAAGAACTTATTCAACTCAACACCAAAGAAACAAACAATGCAATCATGAAATGGGCAAAAGACATGAACAGAAATCTCACAGAGGAAGACATAGACATGGCCAACACGCACATGAGAAAATGCTCTGCATCACTTGCCATCAAGGAAATACAAATCAAAACCACAATGAGATACCACCTCACACCAGTGAGAATGGGGAAAATTAACAAGACAGGAAACTACAAATGTTGGAGAGGATGCGGAGAAAAGGGAACCCTCTTACACTGTTGGTGGGAATGTGAACTGGTGCAGTCACTCTGGAAAACTGTGTGGAGGTTCTTCAAAGAGTTAAAAATAGACCTGCCCTACGACCCAGCAATTGCACTGCTGGAGATTTACCCCAAAGATACAGATGCAATGAAACGCCGGGACACCTGCACCCTGATGTTTATAGCAGCAATGTCCACCATAGACAAACTGTGGAAGGAGCCTCGGTATCCATCGAAAGATCAATGGATAAAGAAGATGTGGTTTATGTATACAATGGAATATTACTCAGCTATTAGAAATGACAAATACTCACCATTTGCTTCAACGTGGATGGAATTGGAGGGTATTATGCTGAGTGAAATAAGTCAATAGGAGAAGGACAAACATTATATGTTCTCATTCATTTGGAGAATATAAATAATAGTGAAAGGGAATAGAAGGGAAGGGAGAAGAAATGGGTAGCAAATATCAGAAAGGGAGACAGAACATGAGAGACTCCTAACTCTGGGAAACGAACTACGGGTGGTAGAAGGGGAGGAGGGTGGGGGGTGGGGGTGACTGGGTGATGGGCACTGAGGGGGGCACTTGACGGGATGAGCACTGGGTGTTATTCTGTATGTTGGCAAATTGAACACCAATAATAAATTTATTATTAAAAAAATAAAATGATCAAGAAAAGCAAAAAAAAAAAAAAAAAGAAAAGGAAAAGAAAAAAAAGAACTTATGAAACTCAACAGCAAAGAATCAAACGATCCAATCATGAAATGGGCAAAAGACATGAATAGAAATCTCACAGAGGAAGACTTAGACATGGCCAAGAAGCACATGAGAAAATGTTCCACACCACTGGCCATCAGGGAAATACAAATCAAAACCACAATGAGATACCACCTCACACCAGTGAAATTGGTGAAAATTAACAAGACAGGAAACAACAAATGTTGGAGAGGATGTGGAGAAAGGGGAACCCTCTTATACTGTTAGTGGGAATGTGAACTGGTGCAGCCACTCTGGAAAATTGTGTGGAGGTTCCTTAAAGAGTTGAAAATAGATCTGCCCTACGACCCAGCAATTGCACTGTTAGAGATTTATCCCAAAGACACAGATGCAGTGAAATGCTGGAACACCTGCACCCCGATGTTTCTAGCAGCAATGTCCACCATAGCCAAACTGTGGAAGGAGCCTCAGTGTCCATTGAAAGATGAATGGATAAAGAAGATGTGGTATATGTATACAATGGAATATTTTTCAGCCGTTAGAAAGGACAAGTACCCACTATTTGCTTTGATGTGGAGGGACCTGGAGGGTATTGTGCTGAGTGAAATAAGTCAATCGGAAAAGGACAAACATTATATGGTCTCATTCATTTGGGGAATATAAAAATTAGTGAAAGGAAATAAAAGGAAAGAAAAGATAATGAGTGAAAATATTAGTGAGGGTGACAAAATATGAGAGACACCTAACTCTGGGAAATGAACAAGGGGTATTGGAAGGGGAAGTGGGTGGGGAGTTGGGGTGACTGGGTGATGGGCATTGAGGGGGCACTTGGCGGGATGAGCACTGGGTGTTATGCTATATGTTGGCAAATTGAACTTCAAGAAAAAAATGAAAGGATAAAAACCATGTGATCCGTTCAAGAGATTTAGAAAAACTTTGGACAAAGTATAGCATTCTTTCATGATAAAACCCTCAACAAAGTATGTTTGGAGGGAATATATACCTCAACATAATAAAGGTCGTGTTTGGAAAACCCACAGCTAACATCATCCTCAGTGGGGATAAAAGTTTTCCTCCATGGTCAGGAATAAGACCGGAATGTCCACTCTCACCACTGTTATTTAACATATTACTGGAAGTCCTAGCCACAGATATTAGACAATAAAAAGAAATAAATGCATCCAAAATTAACAGGGAAGGAGTCAAACTTTCTCTATTTGTAGATGACATGATACTCTATATAGAAACCCAAAAGATTGTACCATACAATTGCTAGAACTGATACACAAATACAGTAAAGTCCCAAGATACAAAGTCAACATACAGAAATATGTTGCATTTCTATACATCAATAATGAAGCATCATAAAGAGAAATCAAGGAATCAATCCCACTTGCAATGGCATCCAAAAACAATAAGATACCTATGAATAAACCTAACCAAATAGGTGAAAGACCTATAGTCTGAAAACTGTAGAACACTGATGAAGAAATGGAAGGTAACCTAAGATATGGAAAAACATTCTACACTCATGGATTGGAACAACAAATATTGTTAAAATATCTGTACTGCTCAAAGCAATCTACACATGTAGTCCAATCCTTATCAAAATACCACCCGCATTTTTCACAGAAGTAGAACAAAACATCCTAAAATTTGTATGGAACCACAAAAGACCCTGAATAGCCTAAGCAATCTTGAAAAAGAACAAAGCTGGAGGTATCACAATCTCAGATTTCAAGATATACTACAAAGCTGTAGTGACCAAACAATATGGTACTCCACAAAGATACACATAGATCAATGAAACTGAATAGAAAATCCAGAAATAATCCCACAACTCTGGTCAATTAATCTTCATCAAAACAGGAAAGACTATTCAATGGGAAAATGACAGTCTCTTGAACAGTGATGGGAAAATTGGGCAGCAATATGCAAAAGAATGACACTGGACCACTTTTTTTACACCATACACAAAAATAAATTCAAATTGATGAAAGACCTAAATGAGAGGAAGGAAACCATTAAAATCCTAAAAGAGACCACAGGCAGTAACCTCTTTGACATTCACCATAGCAACTTCTTTCTAGGTATCTCCTGAGGTAAGGGAAACAAAGAAAAAAAAAAACCTATTGGGACTTCATCAAAATAAAAAGCTCCTGCACAATGAAGGAAAGAATCAACAAAACTAAAAGGCCACTTAATGAAAGTGAGAAGGTATTTGCAAATGACATATCTGATAAAGGGTTAGTATCCAAAAATATATGAAGAGTTTATTCAACTCAACACCTCAAAACTGAAAAAATCCAGTTAAGAAATGGGCAGAAGACATGAATAGTTTCAAAAGAAGACATACAGATGTCCAACAGACACATGAAAAGATGCTCAACATCACTAATCATCAGGGAAATACAAAACTACAATGAGATATCACCTAACATTTATTAGAATGGCTAAAATAAAAAACGCAAGAAACAACAGGTGTTGCTGAGGATGTGGATAAAAGGGAACTATCTTGCACTCTTAGTGGGAATGCAAACTGATGCCGCCATTCTGGAAAATAGTTTGGAGGTTCTTCAGAAAGTTAAAGAAGGAGCTGGAGATGTGTGTACTTAGAGAAAGTCATATGCCTTTACTGAACAAATTGCCTGAGAATCTATTATGCCATCACCTGGGTCATTGGTTTAGAACCATCATTCAAGACTATCAACAGAGAGAAGCACACCTTCCTTGCCCTTTTAGTAGCAATTGGCTTGGGCTCCAATAGTAAAATTATGAGTATTGAATTAGTGGAGTATAGATCACTTATATCAGGGTTTCCTTCCAGTATTCTTCAATTACATTAGATATTATGTGTGACTGGCTCTGAGAGCAGATCTAGTCAATCATACTGTCCTTTCTCATTGCATATTACACTCCCTATGTGAAAGGGGTATAAGAGAGGAAAGTAAAGGAAATAGGGGATTGGGAAGGAGTAGTGATGAAGTGTCATGGAAAGATTTACAGAGAAGGTCAGTTATCCTTTAGCCCATGAAAGGTAAATAGAAATTCACCAAGGAAAAAGGCAGAAAAAAGTTAAATGCATTGAGGCTAATAGACAAGGGACTAATAGAGCCAATGAAAGACTTGAATAAATAGAAACATACTCTAAGGAAAAGCTTCATAATAAGAAATAGAGAGCTATAAGGGAGAGAAAGAAAAGAAAGGAAGAAAAAGACAGACACACACACATACACCCACAGTTATATTGATAAGAAGATATCCTGAGAAGACTGAGAAAGCAAAAAAGGTACAGAGAGAGAAATTAAAATCCAGGATATAAAAATAGTTATAATCACCCATACTGTAGGGTTTTAAGTGCTGTTTTAAGATGACATCATGGTGAAACAAAACAATATACATATATTTTCTCAGAACACTAGCTCATGGCTGTGGGGAATCTGAATGTGTAGGAAATGAACACCACATTTTCTCATTCTTGATGACACTTACTATTTACAAATGGCTGTTTTAAGGGTAAATATTGATTATAATTCTAAAAGTAGGCAGATATGTCATTAATATATTTAATAATTAAGGATAGTAACATAATACAGTATTGACAAATAAGACAATCTTTTTTTCCTGAACTTGATCTAAAAGTAGAATCTCAAATGGCTGCTGTTGCAATTTCCAGGACTACAATGGTTTTTATTATTATTTGAATTCATTTTCTTGGTTTTATGAAACTTCTGGAAAGATTTTTTGCAGCTGATGAGCCCAAATGTTAAGTGTAGGTGATTTGGCTTCTGCTTTGGGCAATGTTGTTGAGCATTCTAGCTTCCTGGAAGGAACATGGGAGATAGAGATCAATTTTGCTTCATGGTGCTTAATATCACCTCAAGGTCTTTTCCCTTCTGTTTCTTTTTCCTCTTCCTTTTGAATCATACATTCAAATAACCACACAAATAACCATACGTGAACATTCAAAGTAAAGCAGCTCAGCATGTCTTTGTAGAGGTACAGAATATAATATGGCATTACACATGCTCAATATGCTGTTTTGAATTCTCTAGAACTTTGTTGCTCCAAAATCAAATATCTTCAGATAAAGGGAAAGTATGTTGCTCAGTCAGAAACATGTAGATGCCAAGTTTGATTTCTCTTCCATATTCTTACCATTTTCAGCATCTATTTTGCAACCTGAGAGGGTTTTTTTTTCTGTTTTCTTCTCCATTTGGAGTTTAGAAAGTAAGCAGCAGGTAAGGAATCACTGTATCTAGGGAAAGGCACTGGGTGATTTATCTTTGAAAAGCCTGTATTAGCTACAGACAGATCTAGGAAGAAAAGAGAGTAGCTGATAGCTAGCATATCCATGCTATCTCAATGGATAAAAGAGAATAGGCAATCAAGGAAGGCTTACCCATATCCCTCCCTTTCTTGACTTAGAAGAAATGGTTACTCTATTTGTATATGGAGAATGTAACTAAGAATGCCCTAAGCATACTTCTAGCTACAAAAAGTCTCCTACTATTTCCTTTTCATGAAACATTTTTTTAATTGCAGAGGTGTATCAGTAGCTTAAAAAATCAGCATCCCTTTAGATGCTAGTGGCTTACAGTTTCCACTCCAATGACATTAGCATCTACAATTCTTGTTTTTGATGATTATTAAGTCATCATTGATTTCTCTGCCGCCACTATAGCATGTGTCCTTACCCTGTTACAGAGGCACTCACCAGTGCCCTCAATTCCCCACTCGTGATCTATTTCTACTGCCTGTACTTTTGCTCTACTGCCCTTGATTTGAAAAGAGTCAGTCTGCCTTGTGGTCATAACATTTTCAAATGTCCTTAGGTAGTCTACATGATTGATTATCACAATTATTTTGTATCTCCAATCCAAAGTAGACATATCCTTTCAGGTTTATGGTTTTCCAAGTATTAGAACAATTTCCTCTAGAAATGACCATGAGGTATTTGAGTAACTCTTGGCATTTCTCATTAACTATTAATCACTCTTTAAAGATAAAGAAAATATTAGTACTGGGGTGCCTGGGTGGCTCAGTCAGTTAAGTGTCTGGCTCTTGATCTCAGCTCAGGTCTTGGTCTTAGGGTCATGAGTTCAAGCCCCATATAGTGTGGAGCCTACTTAAAAAAAAAAAAAGAATATGAAGCACTTTTCTCTTACCTCCTTTTCATAACTCCTTTACTCAATCAACCATTCACCAAATGTTTGTTGAGCATTTGTGCTAGGTACTAGTGATAAAGTGGTGAATGAGACATACAAGTTTTCTACCCTCACAGAGGTTATAGTTTAGTGGAACAAGCACATGATTACATGAAAGTTTAATAAGTGTTATGCAAGGGAAAGAAGACTTCATAGTTTGAGGAAATAGCAGCTTAGATGAATCATGAAAGCTAGGAGGAAAAGAGATGGGGTAGGGTAGGAGATTATTCCTTACAATTTTGAAAAATACCTAAGCATAGTTGGAATATAAAACATAAAGGGAAGTGTAGTAACAGATAGGACTGGATAGGGAAAGAAAGAAGAAACAAAATAAAAAAGAAAAGCATAGATAATGGGAACCGTGTAATGCATTCTAAAAACTTTGACTTTATCATATGGTAACAGGAAGCCATGTATTAGATGTAAATAGAGAAGTAACAAGGTTACTTGCACTTGGAAAAGACCACTTTGGAATGTGCCAGAACTAATTGGAAAAGGGCAAGGAGGGGTGAGGGGAAAAGAGTTAAAGGGCTGTTGTTGTAGTAGGCAGGCTACATTTGGTGGTGGACTGAACTAAGGTAGTGGTATGGAGATAGAACAGACTGGGCAGAGTTGAAAGGTAGAATATATTCAACTTAGATATGGGAAAACAGAGAAAAGAGTCAAGGATGGCACCTTATTTCTGGTTTGCATAACTTACCTGGGGGGGACAGTGGTGGTGTCATTTATTAGGATAGGAAATAAAAGATAAGTAGCTGGTTTGGGGAGGAAGATGATTTCAATATTAGAGCTTAGGGTTTAAGCTATCTTTAAGATGTCCAAGTGGAGATGCCAAGTAGATATATAAAACTGAAACGAAGCTTAAAAGAAAGATCAGGCATGAAGCTAAATTTGTGAGGACATGTGAATATATGACCTAGACCATGAGGAGCACACAGAATAAAAAAGCATAAAACCTAGAAGATAGATATTTAGGAAAACCTAATGATTGGACAGAGAAAGAGAGGATTGTAAAACATCTGAAAAGAAGTAGACAGATAAGTAGAAACACAATAAGATATGGAAACAGCCAAAATGTTCATTGATAGATGAATGGTTAAAGAAAATGTGGCATACACACACAGACATACACACACAGACATACATACATGCAATAAAATATTACTCAGCCATAAGAAAGAATGAGATGATGCTACTTGCGACAACATGTATGGAGGGAGAGGGTATTATATTATGCGAAATAAGTCAGACTGGGAAAGACAAATAACATATGATTTCACTTACATGTGGAATAAAAAATGAATAAGCAAACCAAAAAAGCAGAAACAGATCCATAAATGCAGAGAACAAACTGATGGTTGCCAGAAGAGAATGGGGTGGAGTGATGAGTAAAATGGATGAAGAGAAGTGAGAGATAAAAGATTTCAGTTATGGAATAAATAAGTCACAGGAATAAAAGATATGGAATAGGGAATATAGTCAATGGTATTGTAGTAGCATTGTATGATGACAAAATGAGAGCTACAATTCTGGTGAGCATAGACTAATGTACAGACTTGTGGAGTCTCTATGTTGTACACTTAAAACTAATGTAACATGGTGTGTCAACTATACTTCATTAAAAAGTTTAAAAATAAATAGGGCAGTGTAGCAGAAACCAACAGAAGAGAAAACGTGGAGGAAGATAAAATATCAAATGCTGATGGTATGTCAAACAAGATAGAACAAGACTAAAAAGAGAACTTGGATTTTATCACATGCAGGCTAGTAGCTACTATGCTAAGAATATCTTCAAGGAAGTTTTCATAGTTAGGTGGGTAGGTGGGTGATTCTAGGGGTTGGAAAGAAAACCAGAATGCACTGGTTTGAGAAGTTACTGAAAAAAAGGCAAATGGAGACAATGAATCTCAACTAAACCACTCTTTTGAGGAATTTGGCCAAGAAAGGAGAAGAAAAATACAATGGAATCAAGATAGATAAATAGACTCCAGAGAAAGGTATTGTTCTTGATGCTACTTAGTGCCTCTGTAGTTGAAGTAACTATTTTGATTTTTAAGTGGAGGGAGGGGCAAAGGGTGAGGGGAGAGAGAGAGAATCCCAAGCAGACTCCATGCCTAGTGTGAAGCCCAATGTAGTGCTTGATCTCATGACCCTGAGATAATTACCTGTCCAAAATCAAAAGTCAGATGCACAACTGATTGGCCCACCTAGGCACTCCTAAATATTTTGATTTCTTCTATTGCTATAAGGAATATATGGAATTTATATTGACTATAAATTCCTTCTTTTGGGGAATGAATCCTAAGGCAACACAGGAAGGAGGGAAGAGAAGCGCTCAGCAGGGGAATCAGGCAGAATCAAAGGAGGGGCAGTGAAGCTTCCAGTTTCCAGAAGTCACTAACACAGGAAGTGCACCTGAGGGAAAGTGCACCACAAACTGGACTGGCTCCAGACAGAGGTGTCTGTGCCCTGCTGCCTTCAGGAGCCATGCCCACTGGAAGCACGATTCCAGCAGCACAAGCCCCGGATCCCAGGGCACCAAGTGGACAAAGCCCACGATCCTGCACTCCCCCCACCCTCAGGACAGGCGGAAGAGGGGAGGGCACAGGATAGCAAGGACTCTCCTGCCACTGGACAGCCCCAAGCTGTGCAGATCAGTGCACCCGCGCAGGCCCCTGGAGCATCTAGGCCAACGCAGACTGGGAGACTGCATTAGTTACTATTGGGGAGCTGACTCCAGAGCTGGAGATCTGGCTGCTGCCATTGTTGTTTTTCCTCCTTGTTTCACCTTGTGCCTGGGAGAGGCCGGGATGCCATGGAACAAAACCTCACAGGATAAACAGCTCCAACTGAGCCCAGCACCAGGCAGGGGCCCAGGTACACACACCTGAGAATCAGCAGAGTAGATCCCTTCCCCAGAAGACTAGCTGGAAGAATAGGGGAAGGGCAGCCCTGGTGGCTCAGTGTTTTGGCGCTGCCTTCAGACCAGGGTGTGATCCTGGAGACCTGGGATCAAGTCCCACGTTGGGCTCCCTGCATGGAGCCTGCTTCTCCCTCTGCCTGTATCTCTGCCTCTATTTCTCTCTCTGTGTCTCTCATGAATAAATAAATAAAATCTTAAAAAAAAAAAAAAAAAAGGAAGAACAGGGGAAGAGCAAGTTCTTGAGCAAGCAGTGCTGGAAAGCTCCAGGAGAAGTCAAGGGATTTATAGTATATAGAACTAGAGGGTACCCCTCCTTTCCCCCTCTTTTTCTAGTACAAATCGTTTTTATATCGGACTAAAAATTTCCAGTATTTTTTCTCTTTTCCCACCTAAACTACAATATTTTACCACCTCTTCATTTTTAAGCTTCTTCCTTTTTGACTTTCATATTTCTACAATTACAGGTCTTAGATATATTTTCCAATTCTAGATGCTCTTCACCATACTCAGTTTAATTTTGGAAGATATACTAGATATGTTTTTGTATTTTGTGTTCTTTGTTTTCTCTGCCTCATTTTGTTCTACAATGGTGGAAGTTAAAACCTTTTAAAACATGATGAGCATGCACCCAGAACCAAGTGGAATACCATGCTGGTTCATTCTGTGAGATTATATTCTCTCTTCATTCCCGTTCTGTCCCCCTCTTTTATCTCATTTATGTTTTGGTGGTCAATATTGGGGCTTTCTACCAGTAGTGATGGTTTATATAAATTTGGGACTGCACATCTTCTAACATACAGAACTTACTACACTCAGAACCAAGAGGATCACCCTCTAGGACACCTCAAGCAGACTACATTCTCCCTCCACTGCAACTTCTTCACCACCACCATCTCCCAGTTCCCCCCTTTTTTCTTCTCTTTTTATCTTTTTATTTATTCCTCTTTACTTTTTTTTTTCCTCCTTTTTTGGGATTCTTCACCTTTTATTTTTTACTACTTTGTTTTAAAATTTGTTTTTGACTTTAGTGGTCCTTTTGTTTTACTTTGTTCTGATCTTTGTTTTCATTTTCTGGTCTCTGACCTCATCAGAATCATCTAGGGTGAAATTTACTTAGGTCGTGGTTGATATTCTTGATGCAGCCCACTCATACAGCCACTCTGCACTGAGCAAAATGATTAGAAGGAAGAACTCACTACAAAAGAAAGAATCAGAAACAGTACTCTCTGCCACAGAGTTACAGAATTTGGATTGCAATTTGATGTCAGAAAGCCAATTCAGAAGCACAATTATAAAGCTACTGTTGGCTCAGAAAAAAAGCATAAAGGACTCTAGAGATTTCATGACAGCAGAATTTAAATTTAATCAGGCCAAAATAAAAAATCAATTAAATGAGATGCAATCCAAACTGGATGTCCTAACAATGAGGGTCAATGAGGTGGAAGAGAAAGTGAGCAACATAGAAGACAATTTGATGGTAAGGAAGCTGAGGAAAAAAGAGAAAAACAATTAAGAGACATTAAGGAAAGGATAAGGGAAATAAATGATAGCCTCAGAAGGAAGAATCTATGTATAATGTTTTTAGCAATTACCACATTTTATTGATATATGCTTACTTTTATGATAATTTCTGTGACATCTGGGTTCCCAACTAGAATGAAAGTTTCACAAAAGTAGAGACTGTTTTTGTATCTCTGGGACCTAGAATAGCATCTGGTACTTAATAGATAGTCTACAAGTACTTGCTAAATGAATAAATGAAGACTCTGTACATATCAATATGCATATCCTTGTTAAGCTTCCTTCCTAAACTTCCTTTAACTTTAATACATAGCTAAGCAACCAATGCTTGTAGGTAGTTCCATAGACAGTGCTTGCAGTAGGCCCATGTAGATATATTCTTTGTGGGCATAATTCCATGTTATAGACCTTCCTAGCCTCAAATAAAAATGTACTTATTTTATGTCCTAACTTTTTAATACTCAGGATTTTTTAGTTTTTATTTATTTATATTTAATTTTTTTCCTAAATATTTCATTTATTTGTTCACTTGTTTGTTTGGAGAGCATACGAGCACAGGGAAGGGCAGAGCTAGAGAAAGAGAAAATCAAGCAGGCTCTGCACTGAGCGTGGAGCCTGAGTGCTCATCTCATGATGTGGGACTCATAAATCAAGTCAGAGGTTTAGCTGCCTGAGCCACCTAGAAGACCCTTTTAAGTTTTTATTTTAATTGCAGTTAGGTAACATTCAGTGTTATAATAGTTTCAGGTGTATGATACTCTAGTCTTAAAAAATCAGAATAACTCAACAAAATTAATGCTTAACTTATATACAACCTTCCAGAGATCATGTCTTAAATGAATTCTTTGTATAGGAGTAAGGCTCCCTTTGAGGTAAGGGGTGGAAGTGGATGCATGGGATGGAGTCATGTCATAGAATCTAACAGAAGCTATGAATTCTTTCTCTGTATGGATATACAAATGCATGTAGACATAAATTATTTTATATATATTTTTAGGGGAATCGTGGTAGAAATCCTATCCATGGAAGATAGGATTTTTGGAGAATTTAATTTAAGGCTAGGTTGTTATTGAACCAGAAACCAGGCATTTGGTAGTAAAAATTGAGGTTGGGTGATGGGTACAAGAGTATTATTAGTATTATCTCTACTTTTGAAATTTTCCATTATAAAGAATTAAAAAGCTAAAGTGCCAATCCAGTTTTTTTTTTTTCTTAAGAAGAAAACAGAGGCATGGTTTTTGGAAAGAAATGCTTGACACTTCAAGATTTTTTTTACAGAATTTATTTATTTATTCATGACAGAGAGAGAGAGAGAGGCAGAGACACAAGCAGAGGGAGAAGCAGGCTCCATGTAGGGAGCCTGATGTGGGACTCGATCCTGGGTCGCCAGGATCACACCCCAGGCTGAAGGCAGCGCTAAACCACTGGGCCACCAGGGCTGCCTGACACTTCAAGATTTTTTAAGTGAAAAATTGATCCTCTTATTCATACAGACTTAAAAGTTTACCATCATCTTCAAATCCTTTATCTCTTTTGGCCCCTTAATTAATCAATTGTCAAATCTTACCAATTCTACCTCTGCAACTTTTGCATTACACCTATTTTTCCATCTCCCCTGTTACTTCTATGGCTCTAGACTTGATTACTTCTCATCAAATCCATTGCAGAAAAATCTCCTAAACTTGGATGCTAAACTTTCTTCCCAAACCATTCACTGATCCTGCCAATGAAAGTGACCTCTTTCCACCTTTGGGCATCATGGCACTAATCACAATTTCCCTCATAAGTATACTTATTCATGTCCAAAGTCTGTGTTAACATCTTTACACTACCTAAACTATTTTGAGTTACAGAACCTAGGAGAATCTGCTGAACATTGTAGATTCTCTTTCCACATCACCTGGTCTCTGAAAAATGCATGTAATATCCTCATTCAAACACAAGAATACTTTAAAAAATAATGCCAAAGGCTTTGTGCATTCCCCCAGACAAGGATCCTCCAGTTTTCAGATTCAGTACACTCCACACACCACCCCAGGTAGTAAGTGCTCCAACTAGAAATATTTCAGTATCACACAGTACCTTATTCACAGACCCAGACCTTGAGTGGCTCCACAACAAAGTCCTCTTTATATGTTATCCCTCTTATTTTTGCATTTTTCTCACTCAAAGCACAAATGAAGTATCCATCTAATCTAGATTGTCAGGCAATGAATATTCATGTTGACCAAAAAGGGAACAAAAAAATGAATCCTAAAAAGTCTGTCATTTCCCTCTTCTCTCCTCCTTCCCACCCACTTACAACCCCATCTGGAAGGGATCTCTCTTTTCTTCTAAACTGAATTGGACTGAACACTATAGATCACATTAAATTGATCAATATGAAATTGCCAATAGTCTACTATTTTTGACCTACAAAAATGCCAACATCATATGTTCCCACCTAATACATAGGGATAAAATATTACTACTAAATAAAATATTACTACTAAAGTGTCAGCCTTTTAAGGGCAGGAATGGCAGGTCTTCTTCCCACCTCAGTCCCTGCATATAGTTGGTGCTCAGTAAATTTTTTATGAATGATGTCTACTTATTGAGATTTCTCAAATTCAAATAAGAACTTTCATTTAAAGAGATATTGGTAAACACAATTTATGAAAAGGGTGTTTGAGAATACTTGACTCTTTGGGGATCCCCTTTATTAAAAAGACATTTAAAATATTTTATAAAAAACATTGACAAAATACACATTTACCACTTTAAGGTTATATAAGGAAGATCCTCCTGGAAAAAGCAAAGTGATGTTACCTGCTGAGCAAATCTCATGTTTTATCACACAAATCATCCAACTCTGTATAAATTAGAGACAAGAAAGCAAATGTACCAACCAAAACTTCTCCCATGTCCCTTGAGCAGAATTTCACACTGTGAGACACTTCTGAAATGAATTCTTAGCAGTTTCTGAAGAAGAGATATTCTGACTGATATTTCTACCTTAAAAGAAACCATCCAGCAAACAGTAGTACTTCCACGACAACATGAACCCTTAGTAAACCTAGTGGAGACCTGGTTGAACATGCCCACATAAGTATTACCTATATATATAAGTATATATAGTAGTACATATATAAATATATATATATATATAAGTATTACCTATATATATATGGCAAAATTATCTGTTATCTATCTATCTATCTATCATCATCATCTATCTATCATCTATCTATCTATCATCTGTATCTTTTGGCAACTTTCAAGTTTTAAACTGTGTACATGGGTTAACTGTTAGCTAATTGTTTGTTTAAGAAACAGCACTAGATTAAGCAAGGCTTTTTAATTCCCTTTATAATGGCCACTCCCCTCCCCGCGGGGCCCTGACATCTCTGACTCACCATTACCTCTTCCCCTAGCAGTGTATTCCTGAGTTTGGCACCTCCTGTCCTTCCCCACCTTATCAGAAAATGAACCCTGTAGTTTTTCATGGGTTAGTCCCCTCAGGCCCTGGGAAGCATCCCCAAACCAAATCAACCAACCCACCCCGGTCCCCACAAAGGTGGCCAGGTTGGGAGCAGACTCTTCAGACAAAGCCTCTCCAGCTCTGGACAACATCCTCACTCGTTGTGGTCTATCAATGGAGGCTGGGTGCATGTGGAACCAGTATATCCAATAAGAGACTAGGTGATCTCTAGGAAAATCACATGGGCCTCTTGTTCCAAAACAAAAAAAACAAAAAAACAAAAAAACAAAAAACAAAAAACAAAAAACAAAACAAAACAAAACTTAATTTCAGTAGTATGAAAAACTTCCCTCCCATGCAGCTGTGTTCTCCCCTTTAAGGCTGCTATTGTAACAAAGAACATCTGTTTACTTTCTGTGCCCATCATATAGATTTACAACTACTGTTTTACATAATTGTCTATTAAGTGAAAGAAAGAAGAAAAAAAAGGAATAAAAAATTAAAAAACACCATCAATACTGACTTTTACATTAACCTATGTATTTACCTTTACCACATTCTTTATTTCTTCCCATGAATTTGAGTTCTCCCTAGTGTCCTTTTACTTTAGACTGGAGAACTTTTATTAGCATTTCTTTGAGGGCATGTTCACTAGCAATAAATTGAAGGGTGTTTTTTGTTTGTTTGTTTTTGTTTTATTTTTAGAATGCTTCATTGTCAACTTTTCTTTGAGCCCTTTAATATGTTATCCCACTGTTTCCAGCTTCCATAGTTTCTGATGAGAATTCAGCTATTAATCTTAGTCAGGAAACCTTGTACAAGATAAGTTTTCTCTTGCTGCTTTCAAAATTCTCTTAGGCTTTGGTTTTTGACAGTTGCATTATAATGTACTGTGGATATCTTTGAGTTTATCCTACTTGGAGTTCATTGATATTTTCATAAGTATGGGTTAATGTTTTTCATCAAATTTGAGTTTCAGCTTTGTATCTTCAAATATTCTTTCTTCCCTTTTCTTTCTCTACTTCTGGGCCTCCCATATGCATATGGTCATACCTTGGTATGCTTGGGGTTGTTCTACAGGTCTCTTAGGCTCTTTTCATTTCATTTTACTTCATGTTTTTTCTTTTGGTTCCTCAGACTGGTTGATCTCAATCAATTTCATGTGTCATGTCACATCTGCTAGTGAGTACCTCTAGTGAATTTTTCATTTTAGTTATTGTGCTTTTTCACTCCAAAATTTCTATTTGTTTACCTTTATAATTTCTATCTCTTGACTGATATTCTCTATTACATTGGATGTTGTTCTCAAGATTTCATTTAGATTTTTGTACATGGTTTCCTTTAGCTGTATAAACATACTTTAAGTAGTTAAAGTATGTTTAGTAAGTATAACACCTTACCTTGTCTAGTAAGTATAACATCTAGGATTCCTCAAGGACAGTTTCTATTAATTGCTTTTTTTTCCCTATGTGATGGCTATACTTTCTTGTTTCTCTGCATGTCTCATAATTTTTTGCTGTTGTTGAAAACTGGATATTTTGAAAATTATAATGTGATAACTGTGGAAATTAAATTCCTCCCTCCCCAGGGATTGTTGTTACTACTTGTTGTAATTAAAGTTGTTTGAGGCATTTTTAAACTAATTTTGTAAACTAGGTGTTCTTTGTTATATATGGCCACTAAAGACTATTCCTTCAGCTTAGTGGTCAGCCAGTGATTATATGGAGATTTCTTTAAAACCTAGAAATAAAAAAAATCCTCTAGTCTTTGCAAATGGGCATTGTGTGTGTGTATGTGTGTGTGTGTTAGGATATGCCCTCAGTACTCAGCTAGGTGATTTGTAACTCTGCCTTATCCTTTACTTCCTGTTTGTGAAGAGCCTGAAAGTGAGCCAGAGGTAAGAAACTGAGAGCTTTCTCAGATCTTTTGTAAACCTATGCATAGCCCTTGGCATGTGCAGGTCTTTCCAGATTCCCAAGAATCTGTCAGAGCTTTTCAAATTCCCCTTTTCCCCAAATCATCTCACTTCTCTTTCTTCCCAAGCTTTCTAAAAATTCTATTGTTTCCCCTAGCTTTATCCATTGCTATAGGCAGCAGGGATTAATATAGCTGCCTAAAAATGTTTTCCTCTAATGCCCACTGGGGCATTACGTCTGTTGAGATTGTCTATTTTTCTTAAATCAGTTTTATCAAGTTGTGTTCTTCAACAAACTTACCTAGTGCATCGAAGTTGTTAATAATATGTCTTTATTATCCTTTTAATGTCAGTGGGATCTGAGCAATATCCCCTCTTATATTCTTGATATTGATATTTTGTTTTTTTTTTATGTTGAGCAGTTTTAATTGGGCTTTATCAATTGTATTAATCTTTTATATATTTGGACTCAAATTATTTATTTTCTAATTTACTAATTTCTCTCTTAGTCTTATTATTTTCTTTCTTCCATTCATTTTGGATTAATTTAGTCCTTTTTCTAGCTTCTTAAGATTAATTATTGACTTTAAATTCCTCTTCCTTTCTAATAATATAAATCTTTAAAACTATAAAGCTTCTTTTAGGTACTGCTTTAGCTTCATCCCATAAATATTTATATGTTGTGTTTTCATTGTAACCCACTTTGAAATATTTTCTAGTTTTTCTTATTATTTCTTTTTTGAAAAAATAAGTAAATGCCCTAGACTCAAACATGTCTTTAAATTTCCAAATATTTGGGCATTTTTTCTTATGTATCTTATTGCTATTGATTTCTAATTTAATCCCCTTATGATTAAAATATATTACATAAGGTTTAGATTTTTGAAATTTTTAAACTTATTTTATGATCCAGTACATACTCTGTCTTGGTGAACATATTCTATGTACATATGAAAATGTGTGTTCTAAAAATATCAGTTAAATTGAATTGGTTGATGAAGTTGAAACCTTCCACAGCCTCAAGATTTTTTTTCTCTAGTGTTTCTACCAGTTACTAAGAGGAGTTATTAAAATCTTCAAATATGATTGTGAATTTGTCTATTTCTCTCTTTAGGGTTGTAAATAATTTTTCAATTGAAATATAATTTACATGCAGTGTTTATAAGTTTCAGGTATAAAATGTAATAATCCAAAATTCCATACTTAACACAGTGCTCATTAACATAAATGTACTCTTGATCCCCTTTATTTCAAACCCCCACCACTCTGGCAAACACCAGTGTGTTCTCTGTATTTAAGAGTTTATTTTTCTCTTTTTTTCTTTGTTCATTTGTTTTATTTTTTTAATTCCACATATGTTTGAAATCATATGGTATTTCTTTCCCTGACTATTTCACTTACCCTCTAGACCAATCCATGTTATTGTAAATGGCAAGATCTCATTCTTTTTTATGGCTAATATTCCATTGCATATACATACCACTCTTTAAAAAAATTTTATTCAAATTCCAGTTAGTTCACATACATTGTAATATTAGTTTCAGGTGTATGATATAGAAATTCAACACTTCCATAAAACACTTGGTGCTCATCACGAATGCATTCCTTAATCCCTATCACATACTTAACCTATATCACTTCTTCTTTATCCATTCATCTATAGATGGACACTTGGGCTGCTTCCTTATCTTGACTATTGTAAATGATGCTGCGACAAACATAAGAGTGCATATATCTTTTCAAATTAGCTGTTTTTTTCCCTTTGGGTAAATACCCAGTAGTGAAATTACTGGATCATATGATAATTCTATTTTTAAGCTTTTAAAAAATCTTCATACTGTTTTCCACAGTGACTACACCAATTTGCATTTCCATGAACAGTGCAATATGACTCCTTTTCTCCACATCATCACTAACACTTATTTCTTGTCTTTTTGTTATTTCTAGCCATTCTGACAAGTGTGAAGTGACATCTCATTGTGGTTTTAATTTATATTTCCCTGATGAGCTTTGTGCAGTGGCAGTATCATAGCCAATGAGGTTTATCCAAGGTGTGATTATGGGTAATTTAAAACATTTCCCTGATGATTAGTAATATTGAACATGCTTTTGTGCGTCTTTTGGCCATCTGCAAATATTATTTGGAAAAAAATGTCTATTCAAGGACTCTGCCCGTTTTTTAATTGGATTGTTTGGTTTTTGAGTTGTATAAGTTCTTTATAAATTTTGGTTATCAACCCTGTATTGAATTTAACATTTGTAAATATCTGCTCCCATTCAGTAGATTGCCTTTTTGTTGTTGTTGATAGATTCCTTCAATGTACAAAAAAGCTTTTTGCTTTGGTGTAATTTCAGTAATTGCATTTTGCTTTTGTTTCCCTTGCTTCAGGAAACATATCCAGAAAAATATTGCTATGGATAATTTCAAAGAAATTACTACCTAAGTTTTCATCTAGGATTTTTACAATTTCATGTCTCACAAGTCTTTAATCTATTTTGATTTATTTTTGTGTATGATGCAAGAAAGTGGTACAGTTTCATTCTTTTGCATGTAGCTGCCTGGTTTCCAGCACCATCTGTTGAAGAGACTGTATTTTCTCCATTATATACTCTTGCCTCTGTTATAGATTAATTGGTCATATAATCATGGACTTATTTCTGGGCTCTGTAATCTGTTTCATTGATATATGTGTCTATTTTTGTGCCAGTACTACACTATTTTGATTACTACAGCTTTGTAGTATATCTTGAAATCTGAGATTGTGATACCTCCAGCTTTGTTCTTTTTCAAGATTGCTTTGGCTATTTGGGGTCTTTTGTGGTTTTGTACAAATTTTAGGATTTTTTTTTCTAGTTCTGTGAAAAATGTTTTTCGTATTTTGATAACATTGCTTTAATATGTTGATTGTTTTGGCAGCATGGATATTTTAATAATATTGGTTCTTCCAATCCACAAGCATGGAATATCTTTCCATTTGTATGTGTCATCTTCAATTTCGTTCATCAATGTGTTATAGTTTTCAGAGTACTTAACTTGGTTAAGTTTATTTCTAGATATTTTTGTTCTTTTTGGTGCAGTTGTCAATGGAACTGTTGTCTCAATTTCTCTTTCTGGTATTTTATTATTAGTGTATAGAAATGCAACAGATTTCTATATATTAATTTTGTATTTTGTGACTTTGCTCAGTTCATTTATCAGTTCTGGTAGTTTTTTTGTGGAGTCCTAGGGTATTCTATATATAGTATAATGTCATATGCTAATAGTGAAATTTTCACTTTTCCTTACCAATGTATATGCCTTTTATTTCTTTTTCTTGTCTGACTGCTGTGTCTAGGAATTCCAGTACTGTTTTAAATAAAAATGGTAAGAGTTGGTATCTTTGTCTTACTCCTGATCTCAGAGGAAAATCTCTAAATCTCTTTCACCATTGAGAATGATGTTCATTGTGGATTTTTCACATATGGCCTTTATTATGTTGAATTATGTTCTCTCTTAACCTAATTTTTTGAGGGCTTTTATCATCAATAGATGTTGTACTTTGTCAAATACTTTCTCTGCTTCTATTTAGATGATTGTGTGATTTTCATTCTTTTTCTGTTTAGTATGATGCATCACATTGATTTGTGAATATTGAACCACACTGGTATCCCAGGAATACATCCCACTTGATCATGGTGAATGATTTTTTTAAAATGTATTGTTGGACTTGATTTGCTAATACGTGTATATATATTAAGACAGAGAATACTTTATTCAAACCCACCAGAGAAATGGACAGCTTGGGTCTGTAACAAAGCATTATGTTTTAAAGCATAGGTCAATAATTGTATGAAAGTGTACACTGCTACATACAAATTAACTGATCAGAGAACAGCTTTTCAGTGTTCAAAATAGAATAAGCTTCCCTATAAAGGCAGCACCTTTGTGACATTTTTAACTTTAGTATTCCTTTCCTTCTTCACCCTCTCCTTCAACAGAATCCACACCAACCTCCTCATAATCCTTGTCAAGGATAGCCATGCCCTCACAGGCCTCAGAAAACTCTTCTTTCTCCATGCTTTCACCCACATACCAGTGACCAAAGGCACACTTGGTATACACCAGGTCAAACTTGTGATCCAGGTGAGCCCAGGCCTCAGCAATGGCTGTGGTATTGCTCAGCATGCACACAGCTCACTGTACTTTGGCCAAGTCTCTACCACCATGGGAGGCTGGTAATTAATGTCAACCTTTAAGTCAGTGGGGCACCAGTCCACAAACTGAATGGTACCCTTGTTCTTGATCATAGCAATGACAGCATTGACATCTTTGGGAACCACATCATCATGGTACAACAGGCAGCAAGCCATGCATTTATCATGGTGAGGATCACATTTTACCCTCTGGTTTGTTGACTCAAAGCATGCCTTGGTGATCTTTGCTACAGAAAGCTGTTCATGTAGGCTTTCTCAACAGAGATGACAGGCTTTTGTGGCCAGAGGGAAGTGATTGTGGGGTAGGGTACCAGGTTGGTCTGGAATTCTGTCAGATCAACATTCAGAGCTCCATCAAATCTGAGGGAAGCAGTGATAGAAGATACAATTTGACCTTTCAGTCTATTCAGGTTCATGTAGGTTAGGCATTCAATATCAAAGTTACTATGACAGATGTCAAAAATAGCTATGTTTTCTACCATGAAGGCACAATCAGAGTGCTACAGGATGGTGTGAGTAGTGAGGATGGAGTTGTAGGGCTTAACTACAGTTGTGGAAACCTGAGAGGCTGGGTAAATGGAGAATTCCAGCTTGGACTTCTTGCTATAATTGACAGGGAGATGTTCCATCAGCAGGGAAGTGAACCCAGAGGCAGCTCCCCCTCTAAAGCTGTGGAAAATCAAGAAGCCCTGAAGACTTGTGCACTAGTTGTACAGTTACTGAATTTGGTCTAAGACAAGGTCAATGATCTCCTTGCCAATAGTGTAGTTAGTGCCATCGGGCATAATTATTGGCAGCATCTTCCTTGCCTGTGATGAGGTGCTCAGGGTGGAAAACCTAGAGGCAGGTGCTAGTGTGAACGTCATCAATGACTGTGTGTTCCAGGTCTACAAAATCTGCCTTGGGCACATGCTTGCCAGCACTTGTCTCACTGAAGAAGTTGTTAAAAAAGTCATCTCCTCCCCCAATGGTCTTGTCACTTGACATATGGCCATTGGGCTGGATGCCATGTTCCAGGCAACAGACCTTCCAGAAGGCATTGCCAATCTGGACACCAGCCTATCCAACATGAATGGAGATGCATTCAGTTGCTGCTTTGCAGCTGCTGAGTAGATGATGGGGAGGAAGAGGAGAGGTTGTTGCTTTTTATAAGCATGACTCTTGGGTGGTCAATGTAAGAGACCAAATCTTTATTTGTTAGTTAATATTTTGTTGAGGATTTTTGCATCTATGTTCATCAGAGATGTCAACTGGTAGGGTTTTTTGAGGTTTTTTCATATAATTTTAATATTAGGGTAATGTTGATTTCATAGATTGAATTTGGAAGTTTTCCTTCTATTTTTTGGAATAGTTTGAGAAGAATAAATATAAATTCTTTAAATGTTTGGTAGAATTCACTTCTGAAGTCATCTGATCCTGGACTTTTGTTTATTGGGAGATTTTTGGTCACTGACATAATTTCTTTCCTGGACTTTTGTTTACTGGGAGATTTTTGATCACTGATATAATTTCTTTGCTAGTAATTGGTCTGTTTCAATTTTCTATTGGTTCTTGATTCAGTTTTGGAAGGTGTTTCTAGGAATCTGTCCATTTCTTCTAGATTGCCCCATTGGTTTGCATATAATTTTTTAGAATATTCTCCTTTAATCCTTTGTATTTCTGTGGTGTCAGTTTTCTCCATCATTTCTGATTTTATTTATTTATTTATTTATTTATTTATTTAATTTTTTTTTCATTTCTGATTTTAAATCATCTTTTATTTTTTTCTTGATGAATTTGGCTAAAGTTTTATCAATTTTTTTTTATCTTTTCAAAGAATGAGTTCCTGGTTTCATTGATCTATTCTATTGAGGCTTTTTAATCTCTCATTTATTTCTGCTCTATTCTTTATTATTTCCTTTATCCTACTGGTTTGGGGCTTTGTTTATTGTTCTTTTTCTTGCTCCTTTAGGTGTAAGTTTTGATTGTTATTTGTGATTTTTCTTGCTTTTTGAGGTAGGCCTGTATTGCTACCCGTTTTCCCTCTTAAAACAGCTTTAGCTGCATCCCAAGATTTTGGACTGTTGTGTTTTCATTTTCATTTGTTTACATGTATTTTTAAATTTTTTCTTGGATTTCTTCATTGACCTATTGATTGTTTAGTATCATGTTATTTAACTTCTGTGTACCTGTTTTCTTTCCAGATATTTTCTTGTGATTGATTTTGTTTCATAGTCTTGTGACCAGAAAAGACACATGATATGATTTCAATATTTTTATTCATTGAGACTTGTTTTGTGATCTAATGTGACCTATTCTGGAGAATATTCCATGTCCACTTGAAAAGAATATGTATTCCCTTGTTTTGGGGTGTAATGTCCTGAATATTTCTGTTAAATCCATATGGTCTAATGTGTCATTCAGAGGTGAAGTTACCTTGTTGATTGATTTTCTGTCTGGAAGATCTATCCATTGGTGTAAGGGGGTGTGAAAGTCTCCTACTATTCTTGTATTACTATAAATTTCTTTTTTTCTGTTAATAGTTATTTTATATATTTAGGACCCCGCCTAATACAGGTGTATAAATATCTGCAATTATTATATCCTCTTAATGGACTGTTCCATTTATTATTATGTAGAGGCCTTCTTTGTCTCTTGTTATGGTCTATTTTATTTTTCAATCGTATTTTATTTAAATCCAATTAATTAACATATAGTACATCATTAGTTTCAGATGTAGATTTCAGTTATCAATTGCATATAATACCAAGTTCTCATTACATCACTGACCTCCTTAATGCCTGTTACTGAGTTATCCCATCCCCTGACCCACCTTCTCTCCAGCGACTCTCTGTTTGTTTCCAATAGTTAAGAGTCTCTTATGGTTTGTCTCCCTCTCTGATTTCATCTTATTTTATCTTCCCCTCTCTTCCCTTCTGATTCTCTGTTTTGTTTCTTAAATTCCACATATGAGTGAAACCATGTGATAATTGTCTTCCTCTGATTGACTTATTTTGCTTCACATAATGCCCTCCAGTTCCATCCACATCATTGCAAATGGTAAGATTTTATCCTTTTTGAAGGCTGAGTAATATTCCATGATGTGTGTGTGTGTGTGTGTGTGTGTGCATAGATAGTACATCTTCTTTATCCATTCATATGTAATTAGACATCTGGGTTATAGTCTGTTTTAGAGTCTATTTTATCTGATATAAATATTGCTATCCCAGCTTTTTTTTAAATTTCCATTTGTATAGTAAATGTTTTCCCATCCCCCACTTTGAATATGCATGTGTCTTTAGTTCTGAAGTGAGTCTCTTAGAGGCAACATGTAGATGGTTCTTCTTTTTTATTGATTCACTAACCCTATGTCTTTTGATTGTTGCCTTTAGTGTGTCTACATTTAAAGTCATTGTTGATAGGTATGCACTCATAGTTATTTTGTTACTTGTTTTATGGTTTCTTTTGTAGTCCTTCTCTTTTCCTTTCTTTTCTTGCCATCTTCCCTTGTGGTTTGGTGGCTTTCTCTCCTGTTATGCTTGTATTTAGTTCTGTTAATTTTTTGTATCTATTATAGATTTTTGATTTTTGATTAAAATGAGGTTCGTACATAACGTCCTATGCATATAGCAGTTATATTAAATTGAATGTCCCTTAAGTTTGAACCCATTCTAAAACCATTAAATTTTACACCCCATATTTTATATATATGCTGCCATACATTATATCCCTTTATTTTATGAATGCTTTTTTTTATTTTATGAATGCTTTGATTGATTTTACAGATATACTTGATTTTATTGCTTTTGTGCTTTAACTTCCATACTGTTTTTATAAGTGATTGATCTATTACTTTTATTATATGCTTACATTTACTTGTGATATTTTACCTTTCATAATTTTTTTTTTTATTCCTGGTTTTTGCCTTTTCTTTCCACTCAAAGAATTCCCTTTAATGTCCCTTGTAAGGCTGGTTTGGTGGTAATGACTTCCTCTAACATTTGTTTGGGAAACTCTTTATCCGTCTTTTTTTCTGAATGGTAGCCTTGCTGGATACAGTATTTTTGGTTGCAGATTTTTTCTGTTCAGCACTATGAATATATCATGATGGTCCCTTCTGGCCTGCAAAGTTTCTGCTGATAAATCAGTTGATAGCTTTATGGGGTTTCTCTTTATGTATCTACTTTCTTTTCTCTTATTACTTTTAAAATTCTCTCTTATCATTATTTTTTGCCATTTTAAGTATTATGTGTCTTGGTACGAACCTCCTTGGATTAATTTTGCTGGGGGCTTTCTCTGTTTTCTGGATCTGATGTCTGTCTCTTTCCTTAGATTAGGGAAGTTTTCAGTTATTATTTCTTCAAATAAATTTTCCTCCCTTTCTCTTGTTCTTCCTTCTTGGATCCTTATAATGTGAATATTATTATACTCGATGATGTTGCTGAGTCCTCGTAACCTTTCTTTCTTTCTTTCTTTCTTTCTTTCTTTCTTTCTTTCTTTCTTTCTCTTCTTTCTTTCTTTCTTTCTTTTTTTCTTTCTTTCCTTTTCTTTCTTTCGTTTTTTCTTCTTTCTTTATCTTTTCAGCTTGTATGCTTTCCATTACCCTGTCTTTTAGGTTGCTAATCTATTTTGCCTACTCTAATCTGTTTAGTATATTTCTAGTATATTTTTAAATTTCAGTTATTGGGCTTTTCATCTGTGGTTCTTTTTTATATTTTAATCTCTTTGTTGAAGGATTCACTGAGATCCTCGACTCTT
The DNA here is from genome assembly GCF_048164855.1 of Canis lupus baileyi. NCBI lineage: Eukaryota > Metazoa > Chordata > Mammalia > Carnivora > Canidae > Canis > Canis lupus. Next base: position 53,210,150 of record NC_132876.1, on the reverse strand, counting down.
TTCTCAAATCCAGTATCTGTATGATCATTACTTTGAATTCTTTATCAGGCATATTGCTTATCTCTGTTTTATTTGATTATTTTGCTGTGGTTTTGTCCTGTTGTTTCATTTGGGACATACTCCTTTGTCTTCTCATTTTGTCTCTGTTTCTATGTATTAGGAAAGTCAGCTATGTTTTTTTATCTTGAAAGTAGTGGTCTTAGAAGAAGAGGAGTTGTGGTGCTGTGTAACACAATATCTCCTGTTTACTAGAACCAGAGATCTCCTATGTGGGTTTTGTGCAACCCTACTATTATAGCTCAGTCATGTTTGCCTTCAGTCCAGTTGCCTGCAATAAATAGCCCACTTCACCTGCTGTCAGTATATTGTGCAGGCTTTGTTCCCTGTGCTGTTAAGGGAGCAGTTTGGGGTTGCCATGGGCTTATATTTGGCCAGTGTCAGTGGTCAGACCAGATGCCTGTCCTCAGCCCATATGTCAGGGATGTAGTCCCACAGACCTGCAGGGTACTCTCCCTGTTTTGTCCCTGAGAGGATTTCATTGGTGCATGACACTGGCAGTCAGACCAGGTGCCTGCCCCTAGTTCCTCTGCCAGGGCTGCAGTTGCAGTGATTGGTAGGGGCTCTCTCTGTGCTACTAGGCATAAGGTTTGGCTTCTGGGACTTTGGGTGCACTATTATGTATGGTTATCTTCCCCTTTACCCAGGGTAGGATTCACTTTGGAGTGGTGTCAATTCCTGCCAAGGCTTCTTGCAGGATGTGTAGAGTCAGGAGCCACTTTGGAGGGAAGCCTGCAGAGTGAAATGGGTTGGATAGGATAGATCTACAGAAAAAGGTGTGGGTAGTCTGTGTGGTCCCAAAAAGATAGGCAGAAAGCATTTGCAATGGTTTTTGCAAGTGTCCTGCTAATTAGGCTGTGGGTGGGGAGAAATGGCATCCATTAGCTCTTTTGTTTTTGGAGAAATCTCCTAAATATCCCTGTTCCTCCAACACATATTCTAAGATTAATAAATAAATCTGCTTCATGTATACCCCAGGCTCTTTAAAAACTGCTACTTCTATGCTGTGCCACCACTGGGTTATTTGTTATGCTGGCTCTTTAAGAGTAGGAACTCAGTTTCCTATTACCCTTCAGCTCTATATGTATGGGCTCTTTCTCCTAGTGCAAGTCCTCCATAATTTGGGTTCATGGTATGTGGTCTGATCCTCTTGTTTCTCTGTGCTTGTAATGTTCCTTTGTGGTTAGTCTCACTGGGAGTTTGGTTCCTGATCCCATCTCTGTCCCACCTACACTTTTTAATGTGGCCTCCTCTCTACAATTAACTGTGGAAAGTCTGTTCTGCCAGTCCTCAGGTCATTTTCAGAGTTGGTGGCACTGATATGGTTGTTATCTTGGTATGTCCATGGGACTAGGTGAACTCAGGATTCTTTTACTCCTCCATCTTCCTTTACCTAAAATCTAGTTTTGTCAGGTTCCAATAGAGCAATATTATTAGCTACAGATTTGATTGTCATGTTTTCTTCCTGTATTAACCTATAAAAATAGTCTGAAATTTCCCTATTTATCTCAGGTAATAACCCTTGTCTTGAAGTCTCTTTAGTCTTACAATTTCATAGACACACAAACCTTCTTACACTTATTTTTGTACTATATAACTTTTTGTACCCTTATTTTCAACCTGTGTCATTATATTGAGACACAATGCCTATTGTAGCATACAATGAAGGCAGCAGTTTGTAAATCTTTGTCTTTTAGTTGGAGAGATTAGTCTACTTACATGTAAAATAATTTATTGATATGTATGGGTTTAAATCTATTATTTTGTTTTTCAATTTTTTTCTATTGGCCTCATTTGATTTTCGTTGTTCTGTTCCTCCTTTCTTATCTTCTCTTAGGTTAATTAATTATTTTTATTCAAGTGCCAATAATCTTTTATTGAATGTAGTTCTCAATTAGGATATGAAAGGATTCAAGGGTGTCAGGCAAAGGTCATGGTCAGGAATCCAGAATGTGTTTCCACACTGGGCCCTCTTCAGTGGTACTTGTGTAGCAGCTCATGTTTGAGTTCCTCGTAACAATGACAGCAGTTGAAAAGCACATAAACTGCTAATACCGTAGAAAACCCAGTGATCCCCCTTTCTTTACAATGGCATACTTGTTGTAATACTTGTAGTAATCTCTTTGAAACACTCCAGTAATGACTTTAGGGGTGAAATCCTACATCAATAACCAGCTTTGCAGTTCTTCTCCTTCAATTATATGGATTAAGCTATCTTGGAGTCCTGGGTATCCATTATCAGGTAATTTTTTTTTAAGTTTTCCATTTAAATTTCTCTTATGGCTTTTTAACTTTGCCTTTTATATTAGTTTTTAGTGTTTGCTGTATGGATTATGATATGCATCCTTAACATTTCAGTTCACTTAGAGTTAATATTATATAAAAGGTTATTTTCAAGATGTTGTACATATCTTTGTTTTGGGAAATTTGATTATGAGGTGCCTCAGTTTTTGTTTAGTGTATTTATACTTCTTAGGGTCAGTGAGCTTCTTAGATCAATGTACATTTATGATTTTCACCAAATTTGGAAAATCTTCAGGCTTATATCTTCAAGTGTTTTTTGCTTCATTTTTTCTCCTTTCTTCTTCTGGGAATCCAAATACATGTGTGTTATATGATACAGTCTTATGTGCTTGAAGTGTTAGATCAAACATAGGCAAACTCTTGTTCTTCATCTGAATCTGGTCTTTTTTAAGGGCCCTCAAGCTAAGAATGGGAAATAAAAATGGTTTTCATATTTATAAAAGTTTGTTAAAAAAACAAAAACAAAAAGGAAAACAAAGAAGAATATGCATCAGAGATTGTATATGGCCTACAAAGCCTTACATATTTACTATCTGGCCATTTGTACAAAAACATTGTTGTCTTTTGCATTAGAGGGTGGATTTTGTGGGTGTTATAGTAATTTAATTTGAAGCAGAAAATCCTGGAAAGAGGGGAGCCATAGATGGGGGGAGCTTGCAAATCTCCTTATAAGCTCCTTTTTATCCTAATGATGCTCTGGCTATGGATTGGTCTTAAGGGAAGTGATTTATGAAGGTGTCCCTCAAGCAGTATGATTTCCTTTCAAAGGTAAAAGAACTCTATGATTTTTATAGATTTTGTTTTCTCTCCAGTTCCTTCAAATAGCAGTTGTTTTTATATTTTTGGCAGAGTCTATAATTGTTATCTATGGGAGATTTAGTTGATACAATCCACTCTTCCAACACCAGAACTCATCAGACTTATTTTTAATTAAGTAGAATATAAATTATAATAAGTGGATGATTAAAAACAGATACATTTTTATTCTTTTGTAAACTATGCTGCATTTTAATGCTTGGTTTCTCATGCAAATGTGTGCTGCATTTCACTACAGGCACTAAAAAATCTTCTTCATTGTATAGACTAGGCAGACATCAAAATAATAGCAATAAGTTTTTGTCTATTTGGGTTGCATTTATGTGTCTCTCATCTGTAATAAGAATTTACCCACTAATATCCATTATCATTGCCTATAGATTTCTTTACTGGTCTTCTCATCCACAGTAGTTAATCAAATGATTTTTACAGTTAAAAAATCTAGATTTTTTTTAAAGTGACCAAATGTGAAAAGAAAATCCACTTCTTATATTTTAAAAAAGGATTTAGTTAATGCTTTTAGTACATCTGAGTAACCTACATAACTTTCATCCATATATCCAATGTCTAAGAATTTAGCCTAAGAAAATAATCATGGTTGTACACAAAACACATCCACCAAGCGCTCATTTCAGTGCTATTTTCAATATTATGATAATGAAAACTAGCTTTTCTGCCATCTTTCTGTGGTGCCACAATGGTGTACATGAAAGTCCTGGCAGATGCTCTCAAGAGCACTAACAATGCTGAAAGAGAGGCAAATGCCAGATTCTTATGAGGCTTTGCTCCAAAGTCATCATCTAGTTTCTAACCGTGATGATGAAGCATGGTTACATTGGTGAATTTGAAATCATTATCACAGATCTTGGAAAACTGTTGTGAACCTCACAGGCAAATTACACAAGTGTGGAATAAGGAGCCCAGATTTGATGCACAACTCAAAGATCAAGAAAAATGGTAGAGAGGGAGGCGGCAAGATGGCAGAAGAGTAGGATCCCCAAGTCACCTGTCCCCACCAACTTACCTAGATAAATTTCAAATCATCCTGAAAAACCTACGAATTCGGCCTGAGATTTAAAGAGAGAACAGCTGGAATGCTACACTCAGAAGAGTTCACGCTTCTATCAAGGTAGGAAGACGAAAAAAAAATAAAGCAATAAAAAGCATCCAAGGGGGAGGGGCCCCACGAGGAGCCGGGCTAAGGCCACGGTGAGTGCCCCCAGACCGGAAAGCCCCGTCCAGGAGAAGCAGGAGCTACACCAATCTTCCCCGATGGAAAGGCTCTCACAGGGAGTTGGAGCAGGATCCCAGGAGGGGCGGGGATGCTCTCAGGCTCCCAGGGGCAATAACAGAGGACCTGCACCCCGGGGGGAAAGCAAGCCATACCCCACAGCTGAGCTCCCTAAATGGCTGCAGTGGGTGCCCGGTTGGGACCAGGAGCTGCTCGGGGCGGGTCCGGGAGGGAGCTGCGTGGCCCCAGCAGTGGGACTCCAGCAGCACAGGCCCTGGAGCCCAGGGTGCCTGGGGACACAGCCCAGGATCCAGTGCTCCTTCCGGAACAGGCAGGGGCCGGGAGGGCCCAACACAGAAAGGATGCTCCTGCAGCCAAAGGGGTGGGGGTGGGGGCGAGCTGTGCAGATCAGGTGCTCACACCTGAGAATCAGCACAGCAGGTCCCTCTCCCAGAAGACCAGCTAGAAGGACTGGGGAAAAGCAAGTTATTGACCAAGCAGCACTGGAAAGTTCAAGGGGAAGAGGAGGGATTTACAGTATATAGAATCAGACAATACTCCCACTTGTTTTTTGTTTCCTTGGCTTCCCCCACCCTTTTTTTTCTTTTCTTTTTTTTCTTCCACTTTTCTTTTCTTTTTTCTCTTGTCTCTTTTCTCCTTTTCCCAGTACAACTTGTTTTTGGCCACTCTGCACTGAGCAAAATGACTAGAAGGAAAACCTCACCTCAAAAGAAAGAATCAAAAACAGTCCTCTCTTCCACAGAGTTACAAAATTTGGATTACAATTCAATGTCAGAAAGCCAATTCAGAGGCACTATTATAAAGCTACTGGTAGCTCTAGAAAAAAGCAAAAAGGATTCAAGAAACTTTGTGACTTCAGAATTTAGATCTAATCAGGCCTAAATTAAACATCTATTAAATGAGATGCAATCCAAACTAGAGGTCCTAATGACGAGGGTTAACAAGGTAGAAGAACAGTGAATGACATAGAAGAAAAGTTCATGGCAAGGAGGTAAACTGAGGAAAAAGAGAAAAACAATTAAAAGATCATGAGTATAGGTTCAGGGAAAAAAAAGAAAGTCTCAGAAGGAAAAATCTACGTTTAATTGGGTTCCTGAGGGCGCCGAAAGGGACAGAGGTCCAGAAACTGTATTTGAACGAATGATACCTGAGAACTTCCCTAATTTGGGGAGGGAAACAGGCATTCAGATCCAGGAGATAGAGAGATTCCACCCCCACCCCCTTAAAATCAATAAAAACCGCTCAAACCTCAACATTTAATAGTGAAACTTGCAAATTCCAAAGATAAAGAGAAGATCCTTAAAGCAGCAAGAGTCAAGAAATATCTAACATTTATAGGGAGAAATATTAGATTAACAGCAGACCTCTCCACAGAGACCTGGCAGACCAGAAAGGGATGGCAGGATATATTCAGGGTCCTAAATAAGAAGAACCTGCAGCTAAGAATACTTTGTCCAGCAAGGCTCTCATTCAGAATAGAAGGAGAGATAAAGAGCTTCCAAGATAGGCAGAAACTGAAAGAATATGTGACCACGAAGCCAGCTCTGCAAGAAATACTAAGGGGGGATTCTGTAATAGAGGAAATCCAAGGAAACAATCCACAAAAACAGGGACTGAATAGGTATCATGATGACACTAAATTCATATCTTTCAACAGTAACTCTGAACATGAATGGGATTAATGGCCCCATCAAAAGGTGCAGGGTTTCAGACTGGATAAAAAAGCAAGACCTATCTATTTGCTGTCTACAAGAGACTCATTTTAGACCTAAGGACACCTACCACCTGATAATGAAAGGTTGGAGAACCATTAACCATTCCAATGGTCCCCAAAAGAAAGCAGGGGTATCCATCATTATATCAGATAAACTAAAGTTTATCTCAAAGACTGTAGCAAGAGATGAAGAGGGACACTATATCATACTTAAAGGATCTATCCAACAGGAAGACCTAACAATCATCAATATTTATGCCCCGAATGTGGGAGCTGCCACGTATATCAATTAATAACCAAAGTTAAGACATACTTAGATAATAATACACTTATACTTGGTGACTTGAATGTAGCACTTTCTACAATCGACAGATCTTCTAAGCACAACATCTCCAAAGAAACAAGAGCTTTAAATGATACACTGGACCAGATGGATTTCACAGATATCTATAGACCTTTACATCCAAACTCAACTGAATACATATTCTTCTCAAGTGCACATGGAACTTTCTCCAGAATAGACCACATACTGGGTCACAAATCAGGTCTGAACCGATACCAAAACATTGGGATCGTCCCCTGCATATTTTCAGACCATAATGCTTTGAAATTAGAACTAAATCACAACAAGTTTGGAAGGATTTCAAGCACGTGGAGGTTAAGGACCATCCTGCTAAAACATGAAAGGGTCAACCAGGAAATTAGGGAAGAATTAAAAAGATTCATGGAAAATAATGAGAAAGAAGATACAACCATTCAAAATCTTTGGGATGGAGCAAAAGCAATCCTGAGGGGGAAATACATCGCAATACAAGCATCCATCCAAAAACTGGAAAGAACTCAAATACAAAAGCAAACCTTGCACCCAAAGGAGCTGGAGAAACAACAGCAAATAGATCCTACACCCAGCAGAAGAAGAGAGTTAATAAAGATTCGAGCAGAACTCAATGAAATAGAGACCAGAGGAACTGTGGAACAGATTAACAAAACCAGGAGTTGGTTCTTTGAAAGAATGAATAAGATAGATAAACCATTAGCCAGCCTTATTAAAAAGAGAGAAAAGACTCAAATGAATAAAATCATGAATGAGAAAGGAGAGATCACCACCAACACCAAGGAAATACGAATGATTTTAAAAACATATTATGAGCAGCTATATGCCAATTAATTAGGCAATCTAGAAAAAAAGGACACATTTCTGGAAAACCACAAACTACCAAAATTGTAACAGGAAGAAATAGAAAACCTGAACAGGCCAATAACCAGGGAGGAAATTGAAGCAGTCATCAAAAACCTCCCAAGACACAAAAGTCCTGGGCCAGATGGCTTCCCAGGGGAATTCTATCAAACGTTTAAAGAAGAAACCATACCTATTCTACTAAAGCTGTTCGGAAAGATACAAAGAGATGGAATACTTCCAAACTCTTTCTATGAGGCCAGCATCACCTTAATTCCAAAACCAGACAAAGACCCCACCAAAAAGGAGAATTATAGACCAATATCCCTGATGAACATGGATGCAAAATTCTCAACAACATACTAGTCAAAAGGATCCAACAATACATTCAGAAGCGTATTCACCATGACCAAGTAGGATTTATCCCCGGGACACAAGGCTGGTTCAACACCCGTAAAACAATCAATGTGATTCATCATGTCAACAAGGGAAAAAACAAGAACCATAGCATCCTCTCAATATGCAGAGGAAGCATTTGACAAAATACAGCATCCATTCCTGATCAAAACTCTTCAGAGTGTAGGGGCAGAGGGAACATTCCTCAGCATCTTAAAAGGCATCTACGAAAAGCCCACAGCAAATATCATTCTCAATGGGGAAGCACTGGGAGCCTTTCCCCTAAGATCAGGAACAAGACAGGGATGTCCACTCTCACCACGGCTATTCAACATATTACTAGAAGTCCCAGCGTCAGCAGTCAGGCAACAAATAGAAATAAAAGGCATTCAAATTGGCAAAGAAGAAGTCAAAGTCTCCCTCTTTGCAGATGACATAATACTGTATGTAGAAAACTCCAAAGACTCCACGCCAAGATTCCTAGAACTCATACAGCAATTTAGCAGTGTGGCAGAATACAAAATCAATGCCCAGAAGTCAGTGGCATTTCTATACACTAACAAGGAGACTGAAGAAAGAGAAAATAAGGAGTCAATCCCATTTACAATTGCACCCAAAAGCATAAGGTATCTAGGAATAAACCTAACCAAAGAGGTAAAGGATCTATACCCTAAAAACTAGAGAACACTTCTGAAAGAAATTGAGCAGGACATAAAGGGATGGAAAAATATTCCATGCTCATGGATTGGAAGAATGAATACTATGAAAATGTCAATGCTACCTAGGGCAATTTACACAATTAATGCAATCCCTGTAAAAATACCATGGACTTTCTTCAGAGAGTTGGAGCAAATCTCCTTAAGGTTTTTGTGGAATCAGAAAAGATCCCGAATAGCCAGGGGGATTTTAAAAAAGAAAACCATAGCTGGGGGCATCACAATGGCAGATTTTAGGTTGTCCTACAAATTGTGGTCATCAAGACAGTGTGGTACTGGCACAAAAAGAGACACATAGATCAATGGAACAGAATAGAGAATCCAGAAGTGGGCCCTCAACTTTATGGTCAACTAATATTCAACAAGAGAGGAAAGACTATCCACTCGAAAAAAGACAGTCTCTTCAATAAATGGTGCTGGTAAAATTGGACATCCACATGCAGAAGAATGAAACTGGACCACTCTCTTGCACCATACACAAAGATAAACTCAAAATGGTTGAAAGATCTTAATGTGAGACAAGATTCCATCAAAATCCTAGAGAAGAACACAGGCAACACCCTTTTTGAACTTGGCCACAGTAACTTCTTGCAAGATACATCCATGAAGGCAAGAGAAACAAAAGCAAAAATGAACTATTGGGACTTCATCAAGATAAGAAGCTTTTGCACAAAGAAACAGTCAACAAAACTAAAAGACAACCTACAGGTTGGGAGAAGATATTTGCAAATGACATATCAGATAAAGGGCTAGTATCCAAGATCTATAAAGAACTTATGAAACTCAACAGCAAAGAAACAAACAATCCAATCCTGAAATGAGCAAAAGACATGAACAGAAATCTCACAGAGGAAGACATAGACATGGCCAACAAGCACATGAACAAATGCTCTGTATCACTTGCCATTGGGGAAATACAAATCAAAACCACAATGAGATACCATCTCACACCAGTGAGAATGGGGAAAATTAAGAAAGCAGGAAACCACAAATGTTGGAGAGGATGTGGAGAAAGGGGAGCCCTCTTGCACTGTTGGTGGGAGTGGGAAATGGTGCAGCCACTCTGGAAAACTGTGTGGAGGTTCTTCAAAGGGTTAAAAATAGATCTGCCCTACGACCCAGCAGTTGCACTGCTGGGGATTTACCCCAAAGATACAAATGCAGTGAAACGCCGGGACACCGGCACCGTGATGTTTATAACCGCAATGTCCACAATAGCCAAACTGTGGGAGGAGCCTCGGTGTCCATCGAAAGATGAGTGGATAAAGAAGATGTGGTCTATGTATACAATGGAATATTCCTCAGCCATTAGAAACGACAGATACCCCCCATTTGCTTCGACGTGGATGGAACTGGATGGTATTATGCTGAGTGACATAAGTCAATTGGAGAAGGACAAACATTATATGGTCTCATTCATTTCGGGAATATAAAAAATAGTGAAAGGGAATAAAGGGGAAAGGAGAAAAAATGAGTGGGAAATTCGGAAAGGGAGACAGAACATGAGAGACTCCTTACTCTGGGAAATGAACGAGGGGTGGTGGAAAGGGAAGTGGGCAGCGGGTGGGGTTGACTGGGTGACAGGCACTGAAAGGGGGGCGCTTGATTGGATGAGCACTGGGTGTTATGCTATATGTTGTCAAATTGAACTCCAATAAGACAAATGGTAGAACAACCTATTCCCATCTGACCAGTTTGGTTTCGTTGTACTGACAACTTCTGCTGGCATCATGGATTATGAAGAAGCAAGAGGAAAACATGCAGGAGGGATAATCCTGGCATTCTTTTTCTAGGGATGTAATACATATGTACAAATAAAATTCCTCAATTTATACACACACACACACGTACCTAAATGCCCCACAGCAAGGCATTGAAATTAAAGAAATAAAGATTGCAAACACATGATTGAATACTACTATTTGCATAACAAATAATAGTTACACATACACACAACTTACATAGATTCATGACTATATCCCTCTAAATGGAAGGATATTTTCTGTTTTTTTTTTCTACCAAATAATAACCATTTATTTAGCTAAAAAATATGGAGGTCAACAATTTGAGCTGTTTTCATCTGGGTGGTTCTGAAGATCTGGATCAAGTTCAGTTGATCTTTGCTATGGCTCATACATGTCTATGAGATTGGATGCTGGATTGACTGGTGATTGGTTAGCTCTCTGATGGCTGGTTAACCATCTGCTGAGATGCATTCTTATATCCTCCGGTAGATTAGATCAAATCTTTTTATAATATGGTAATGTTCTAGGCTCATCAAATCCATAAATAACAACACACAAGTGTTTTTCAAGCTATTGCTGCTGCTTTAAAAAAATAATTGTGGTTAAAAAAAACCCACATAAAATTGGGGTGCCTGGGTGGCTCAGTCAGTTGAGCATCTGACTCTTGATTTCAGCACAGGTCATGGTCTCAGTATCATGAGGTCAATCCCTGTGTTGGGCTCCATGCTCAGCATGGAGTCTTCTTGAAATTCTCTCTCTCTCTCTGACTCTGCCCCTCCCCCTGCTCCCATTCTCTCCCTCCCTCTCTCTCTCTCAAAAGAAATAAATAAAATCTTAAAAAAAATGTAAAATTCACCATTGTACTCATTTTTAAGTGTACAGTTCAGTAGTGTCTACTATATTCCCATTGTTGTGCAATAGGTCTATAGAACTTTTTCATCTTGCAAAACTAAACCTCTATACCCATGGAACAATACCACATTTCCCCCTCCACCCAGTCTTTGGTGGCCACCATTTTATTTTCTTTTTCTGTGAGTTTGACTACTTTAGTTATTTTATATACCTGAACTCATACAGTATTGTGTTTTTGTTACTGGGTAATTTCATTTAGTATCACATCCTTAAATTTCATCCATGTTGCATCCATATCACTATTAAAGCTGAATAATATTCTATTGTATGTATATGCCACATTTTCTTTATTCATTCACACACTGAAGAACATTCTGTTGCTTCAGCCTCTTGTGAATAATGCTGCAATGAACATGAGTATGCAAATATCTCCTTGAGAACTTGCTTTCAGGGATCCCTGGGTGGCACAGCGGTTTAGCGCCTGCCTTTGGCCCAGGGCGTGATCCTGGAGATCCGGGATCGAATCCCACGTCAGGCTCCCGGTGCATGGAGCCTGCTTCTCCGTCTGCCTGTGTCTCTGCCTCTCTCTCTCTCACTGTGTGCCTATCATAAAAAAAAAAAAAAGAACTTGCTTTCAATTCCTCTTGGATATATACCAAGAAATGATATTGTAGGATCATATGGTAATCTAATTTTTAATTTTTTGAATAAACTTCATATAACACTACACCATTTTACAGCCTCAACAACAGTGCATAAAGGTTCCAATTTTTCCATATGCTCACCAATAAATATTATATCCTGGTTTTTTTTATAGTGGCTCTCCTAATGAGTATGACATGATATCTCATACAATGTTTTAAGTTCTTATTTAAATTTCAGTTATTAACATACAGCATAATATTAGTTTCAAGTGTACAATTTAGTGATTCAATACTTACATACAACACCAGATGCTCATCGCAACAACTACCCTCCTTAATCCCTATTACCTATTTAATCCATCCAGCCACCTACCGTCTGGTAACCATCAGTTCTCTATAATTAAGAGTCTGTTTCTTGGTTTGCCTCTCTCCTTTTTCTTCTATGATCATTTGTATTGTTCTTAAATTCCACATGAGTGACATTTTATGGTCTTTTTCTTTCTCTGACTGACTTTTTTCACTTAGCATCAAAATCTCCAGCTCTACCCACGTCATTTCAAATGGCAAGATGTCATTCATTTTTATGGCTGAGTAATATTCTGTTGTGTGTGTATGTGTGTATATATATATATATATATATATATATACACATACATACATACATACATATATACCACTTCTTTATCCATCCATCAGTCAATGGACATTTGGACTCTTTCCATAATTTAGCTATTATTGATAATGCAGCTATAAACATCGAGGTGCATGTATTCCTTCAAATTAGTGTTTTGTATTTTTTGGGTAAATATCTAATAGTACAATAACAGGATCATAGAGTAGAACTATTTTTAACTCTTCAAGGAATCTCCGTACTGTTTTCCACAGTGGCTGCACCAGTTTGCATTCCCACCAACAGTGTAAGAGGGTTCTCCTTCCTTCACATCCTCAACAACACCTGTTGTTTCTTGTGTTGTTAATTTTAGCCATCTGACTCATGTGAAGTGGTATCTCACTGTAGTTTCGATTTGTATGCCCTGATGATCAGTGATGTTTAGCATCTTTTCATGTGTCTATGACCATCTGTATGAATTGTATAGAAAAAAATGTCTATTCACATCTTACCATTTTTAATTGAATTCTTTGTTTTTGGGGTTTTGAGTTTTACAAGTTCTTTCTATGTTTTAGATACTAACCCTTTACCAAATATGTCATTTGCAAATATCTTCTCTCATTGCATAGGTTGCCTTTTAGTTTTATTGATCATTTCCTTCATTGTGTGGAAGCTTTTTATTTTGATGAAGTCATAATAATATATTTTTGCTTTTGTTTCCCTTGCCTCTGGAGACATATCTAGAAAGAAGTTGCTACAGCTGATATCAGTGAAATTACTGTCTGTGTTCTCCTCTAGGATCATTATGGTTTCAGGTCTCACATTTAGTTTTTTATTGAATTTTGAACTTAGTTTTGTGTATGGTGTAAGAAAATTGTCTAGCTTTCATACTTTTGTATGTTGTTCTCCGGTATTCCAAACAACATTTGTTGAAGAGATTGTCTTTTTCCTGTTGGATATTCTTTCCTTCTTTGTCAAGATTAGTTGACCATATAATTCTGGGTTTATTTCCTATCTTTCTATTCTGTTATTTTGATCTATGTGTCTGTTTTTGTATCAGTATCATACTGTTTATTTATTCATGAGAGACACACAGAGAGAGACAGGGACACAGGCAGAGGGAGAAGCAGGCTCCCCGTGGGGAGCCTATTGTAGGACTTGATCCCAGGACCCAGGAATCATGCCATGAGCCAAAGGCAGACACTCCACTGCTAAGCCACTCAGGTGCCCCCGTACTGTTTTGATCACTACAGATTGTAGTATAACTTGAAGTCGGAAATTGTGATGCCTCCAGTTCTACTTTTCTTTTTCAAGATGGCTTTGGTTATTTGGGGTCTTTTGTAGTTCTTTTTTTTTTTTTTTTTTTTTTTTTTTTTGCAAACACACGAGGGTTTATTTACAAGCTCCAGCTTGGGTCCAAGTGTACCCGGCACAGCAGAGCAGGGACTTGGACCCCGAGGTGGGTTTCAGCTTAGTTTTTTGTAGGCTGGTCTAGGGGACCTCCAGAAGGTGTGGAGCAATTCCTCAAGTTCTGTTTACATTTTGATATGGGGCCTTCAAGGGCATTGAGCTTTGTTCTTATTCTAATAGGGGCTTCCTGCCACTGGCTTGGGCTCTGTTTTTATTCTAAATGGGGCTTTCTAGGACATTAAGCTGTAAGCTGTTTTCTTCCTTTAACTGAAGGTAAAGTTCAGCTCTTATTCACAGGGGCCTGGGATGGCTGTACTTGTGCTAACGCTGAACTTAAAGTGGAATGGCCTTAATTTTCTCGGCCTCCACATTTCCCCCTCTCAGAGGAACCTAAGGAAGAACCCAATCATGGGTCCAGGCTGCTCTCAGAGTGAGCCAGGGGGAATGATTAAACCAGGATTCTAACCAACCTTGTTGCTATTCTCGCTCCCATTTACATTCCAGCGAAGAAGCAACATCCTACGTTTAAGGCAGCACATAACCCTTCCCCCTCATCCTTTGCTGTAAGAAGACTAATTCTAATCTCCTTCTATTTTGAAAGACAACCTCAGACTAGGGAGTCTTGGAGGTGGGAAATAAGTGAAAACTGCGCAGTCTTAGCTTTAGGGGATTGTCTTTGGTTGGCTTTTCCATTCTGGAACAAAGTCCTTGAGAACGGCGAGTGGGTCAGCGGGCTGGACTTGGGTGTAGTGGACCCAGGGAGTAATCCTGTCGACCTTGAGAGCGATGGGAGTGGTCAGGATCACGATGTAAGGTCCCTTCCAGCGAGGTTGAAGTGTCCGGTGTTGGTATCTCCACACGTACACCCAGTCACCGGGCCCATGTCGATGGGGTTCTGGGGGTGGCCCAGTCTCATAGAGAGCCCTCAGCTTAGGCCACACCTGCTCATGGGTTCGTTGTAACATTTGGAGGGAGAAAAGAAGTTGGTGATCATCAAATTCAGCAAGCACCTCAGGTTTTAAATTGGGGTAATAGGTGGAGGAAGACCGAACATGATCCCATCTTATATGGGGAGTTCCTCACCCTATATAGGGCGAAGGGGAGGAGTCACCCATTCCCGGCAGTCTCCAGGGTTAATTTAGTTAAGGTCTCCTTTAATGTTCTGTTCATCCTCTCTACCTGTCCTGAGCTCTGGGGCCTATATGCACAATGTAATTTCCAATCTGCCCCAAGTACTAGTGCCACTCCCTATGTTACCTTAGAGACGGATCCTGGGCCTTTGTCTGACCCAATTTTAACAGGAAAACCATACCTCGGTAAGATGTCTTCCAGCAGTTTCTTGGTCACGGTCTGTGCCGTTTCATGTTTGGTGGGAAATGCCTCTGTCCATCCTGAAAAAGTATCTACAAATACTAGTAAATACCTGTATCCGTATTTTCCAGGTTTTACCTCAGTGAAGTCCACTTCCCAGTAGGCTCCTGGGTGGTCCCCCCGAAGCGGGTGCCCGGGTTAGATCCATGGGCGGTGGCATTAGTTAACTGGCATGCGTGGCAGCTTGCCACAATCTGCTCGATCTTTGCTCGAGAGTCTTTAATAGTGATCTTTGCATGTCGTATGAGGTCTTCCATCTTCCTTGTCCCCATGTGAGGACTCCGATGCATTTGGGATAGGCCTCGCTGTCCCAGTTCCTCTATCAGGATGATGCTGGAGTCTGTGGCCCTCCACCAGCCACGCAAGCGCTGGGTCACAGGCAAGCATTTGATACAGTGTAAATCAGCATCAGTATAGTTGGGGGTGTCCGGCAGGGTCGGTGCCCCCGGATCGGGTAGCGTGGTTGCTAAGACCTGGGTCGCCAAAAGGGCCGCCTCCTTTGCTTTTAAATCGGCTCGCCGGTTTCCCCCGCTACTGGTGTGTCTGCCTTTTGGTGCCCCGGACAGTGGATGACGGCCAGGGCCTTGGGCAGCCAGAGGGCCCTCAGGAGTTCAAGAATCTCCGTTTGGTTTTGAACAGTCCTTCCCTCTGCTGTCAGGAGCCCTCCCTCCCTCCCTGTAAAGGGCTCCGTGGATGTGAGCGGTGGCGAGGGCAGACCTGCTGTCGGCGTAGATGTTTATGCGTTTACCTTCCCCCATGGTCAGCTCCTTGGCCAGTGTGGTCAGTTCTGCCCTGAGCAGATGTTTGGGCTGCCAGTGGCCCCGCCCAGACGGCTGCCGTCTCCGTGGTTACGGCTGCCCCCCCCCCCGCCCCCCGCATCTGACTCCTTTTCGGACAAAACTGCTGCCGTCGGTGTACCAGGTGATGTCCGCATTCGGCAGTGGCTGGTCCTGGAGATCAGCTCTGATTCCGTGCACCTGTGCCAAAATTTCTTGACAGTCATGCAGAGGGGGGGGTCCCAGTCTGGGTTAGGGAGTAGCATTGCCAGATTCAGGGTTGTTGGTGGCTTAAATAAAATTCTGGTAGGGTTCAGCAGTAGGCTCTGATAATGGGTCAGACGGGCATTGCTGATCCAGCGGTCTCGGGGCTATTTGAGTACCTCTTCAATAGCATGTGGGGTGGTAACGTGCAGTTCTTGCCCCATGGCCAGTTTGTCTGCATCCTTGACCATAGTGGCCACCACAGCAATAATTTTTAAGCATGGGGGCCATCCAGCAGCCACCGTGTCCAGCTTTTTGGGGAGATAGGCTATGGGTCTCTTCCAGGGACCTAAGTACTGGACAAGGACCCCTTTTGCCACCCCGTCTTTCTCGTCCACATACAGGTAGAAGGGCTTGGCTAGATCGGGCAACCCAAGAGCCGGGGCAGACAGTAAAGGCTCATTTAAGGTCATTAAAGGCTCTGTTCATGGCCTCTGTCCATTCAAACTTTTGCTGGTGCCTGGTGGCCTCATAGAGGGGTCTGGCCATCTCAGCAAAACCCGGAATCCATAAGCGACAGAACCCTGCTGACCCCAGGAATTCACGTACCTGGTGGACAGTTTGCGGCTGTGGGATTCTTAAGACAGTTTCCTTCCGTGCATCTGTCAACCATCTTTGTCCATCCTTTAATTTGTACCCAGGGTAGCTCACCTCTGCTCTGCAGATCTGGGCTCTTTTAGCTGAGGCCCGGTATCCTAGGGCTGCTATGGTCTGGAGCAAGTCCCTGGTGCCTTGCAGGCACGTGTCCTGGTCCTCTGCCACCAACAGGATATCATCTACATATTGTAATAAAGTCAAATGAGGGTGCTCGGAACGGAACTCACCCAAGTCTTCGTGTAAGGCCTCTTCGAAGATGGTCGATGAATTTTTGAATCCTTGTGGTAGTCGAGTCCAGGTGAGCTGGCCATTGATGCCTTTCTCAGGGTCCGTCCATTCAAAGGCGAAGAGGTCTTGGCTCCTGGGTGCTAAAGGCAGGCTGAAAAAGGCATCTTTTAAATCTAACACTGTATACCAAGTTTTGTCTGGAGGCAGGGTGGCGAGGAGGGTGTATGGGTTTGGGACCGTAGGGTGCATATCCTCTACTCACCGGTTGACTTCCCTCAAGTCCTGGACTGGCCTGTAATCGTAGAGTGCGGTTTCTGAACCAGCAGCAAGGGAGTGTTCCAGGCCGATTGGCAGGGCCTTAATATGCCCGAGTCCAGTAGTCGCCGTATGTGGGGTGTGATCCCTTTCGTGCTACTAGAGGCATGGGGTATTGGCGGACCCTGACAGGGTCTGTCCCCGGCTTCAGTTCTATGTATATGGCTGGTCGATGCTGGGCCAGCCCGATTCCCCCAGTTTCTGCCCACGCTTGGGAAAATTCCCGCAGCCAACAGTCAATGTCAGTCATTGGGGCTGAGGGCATTTGGTGGAGATGATATTCGTCTTCTAAACTCAGGACAAGCACCTGAATCGGGTGCCCCTTCTTGTTTAGGACTTTTGCCCCTTCGGGGTGGAAGCAAATTTGTGCCCCCATCTTGGTGAGCAAATCCCGACCTAACAACGGGTAGGGACACTCAGGGATGACCATGAAGGAGTGGGATACCCAGCCCCTGCCGAAATCCACAGTTCTTCGGGTAGTCCATGAGTATTGTTTGGTGCCCATGGCCTCTTGCACCCATGAAGTTTTGTTTGCCAATTTCCCTTGGGGTTGTCATAAAACTGAATGTTGTGCCCCAGTGTCCACTAGGAATTCAACAGGTTGCCCCTCCACTTTAAGAGTTACCCTGGGCTCTGGGAGGGGTGCCGAACCCCGACTCCCCTAATCGCCTAATCGGCCAGGTCCTCCATTTTCAAGATCTTGGCAGGGGCCTTAGATCTTTTGTTAGGGCAGCTTTTTACCCAGTGGCCCTCTTCTTTGCAATAAGCACATTGGTTTTTGTTCAGCTTAGGGCGCTCCCGATGGGGACCAGGGCCATCCTCCTTACCTGTCCCTGAAGCCAGCTTCTTGAGGTGCCTCCGTCTTTCCTGTGGGTCATCCCAGGTTGTGGCCAGCAGGATCTTGGCCAGGTTTCAGGTCTGCCAGTCACTTAGTTTGGTTTGTTGTTCTTCCGGACTTTCTCTATTATTATAGACTTGTTCTGCCACTATCACTAAGTCCTGCAAGCTCTTCTCTCCCAGTCTCTCTACTCTTTGCAATTTCTTTTTAATGTCTGGAGCGGCCTGGTTAACAAAAGCCATGATAATTGCAGCCTTTGTTTCCGGGGCTTCTGGGTTCATAGGGGTGTACTGCCTAAAAGCCTCTATGACTCTAAGAAGGCTGCTGGACTCTCATCCTTACCCTGTCTCACATCATAGACCTTGGCCAGATTGGTCGGCTTGAGACCTGCCATTAGAGTCTGGCGGTGGACCCGGAGTCTCTCCTTACCTTCAGCCGAGTTGTGCACTTTGGGGGGTAAAAAGGGTTTTAGCCAAGGAGGGGAATTTTCGGTCATGTCCTGCCAGGCCAGGATGTTGGGCACCTGGTCAGGGTGGCCATCGGGTTTGTCCCTGAAGATCACGGCCTTAACCATGTGTGAAACCCTCCGGATAGGGTCCTGGGGGTCTCTCGGATCCCGGACGAGCCCCCAAATGTTGTGCCCAAGATCACGAATCCGAGAAACCACCAAGGAGCTGACACCAATGCAAACACACGAGGGTTTATTTACAAGCTCCAGCTTGGGTCCAAGTGTACCCGGCACAGCAGAGCAGGGACTTGGACCACAGCAGAGCAGGGACTTGGACCGTCTTTTGTAGTTCTACACCAATTTTAGGATTGCTTGTTCTAGCTCTGTGGAAAATGTTGGTGGTATTTGATAGGGATTGCATAAAATGGGTAGATTGCTTTGGGTAGTATAAACATTTTAAAAATATTTGCTCTTCCAATCCATGAGCATGGAATATCTTTACATTTCTATGTGCCATCTTGAATTTCTTTCTTCAGTGTTTTATAGTTTACAGAGTTTAGGTCTTTTACCTCTTTGGTTAGGTTTATTCCTGGGCACCGTATTGTTTTGGGTGCCATTGTAAATGTAATCGATACCTTGATTTCTTTCTGCTGCTTCATTATAGGTGTATAGAAATGCAACAGATTTCCGTGTTGATTTTGTCTCCTGGAATTTTACTGAAATTGTGTATCAGTTCTAGCAGTTTCTTGGTTGAGTCTTTTGGATTTTCTGTATACAGTGTCATGTCCTCTGCAAATAGTGAAAGTTTTACTTCTTTCTTGCCAAACTAGATGCATTTTATTTCTTTGTGCTGTCTGATTGCTGTGGTGAGGACTTCCATTACTACATTACATAACAGTGGTGAGAGTGGACATCCCTGACTTGTTCCTGACCATAGAGGAAAATCTCTGTTTTTGCCCCATGGAGGATGATATTTACTCTGGGTTTTTCCTATAAGCCCTTTATTATGTTGAGGTATGTTCCCTCTACACCTACTTTGTTGAGGGTTTTTTTTTTTTTTATCATGAATGGATGTTGTACTTTGTCAAATGTTTTTCTGTATCTGTTGAAAGGATTATATGGTTCTTATTCTTTTATTAATGTAATATATCATGTCGATTGACTTGTGAACATTGAACCACCCTTGTAGTCCAGGAATAAATCCCACTTGATTGTGGTGAATGATTCTTTTATGTACTGTTGAATTTGATTTGCTAGTATTTTATTGAGAATTTTTGCATCTGTGTTAATCAGGGATATTGGTCTGTAGTTTTCTTTTTTTAGTGTAGTCTTTATCTGGTTTTGGTATTAGGGTAATTCTGGTCTCACATAATGAGTTTAGAAGTTTTCCTTCCATTTCTATTATTTGAAATAGTTTGAGAAGAATAGGTACTAACTCTTCTTTAAATGTTTGGTGGAATTTGCCTGTGAAGCCATTTGCCCTGGGCTTTTGTTTATTGGGATTTTTTTGACTACTGATTCAATTTCTTTGTAAGTGAATGGTCTATTCAAGTTCTCTATACCTTCCTTTTTTTAGTTTTGGTAGTTTATATGTTTCTAGGAAGTTATCCATTTCTCCTAGGTTGTCCAGTTTGTTGGCATATACTTTTTCATAATATTCTCATACACTTCTTTGTATTTCTGTGGTGTTTTCTCCTCCTTCATTTGTGATTTTATTTATTTGGGTTCTTTCTCTCTTTTTTTTGGAATAGGTCTGGCTAGAGGTTATCAATTTTATTAACTTTTTAAAAAGATATTATTTATTTATTTGAGTGAGAGAAAGACAGCATGAACAGAGGAAGGGGCAGAGGGAAAGGGAGAAGCAAACTCCCCACTGAGCAGGGAGCCCAATGAGGAGCTCAATCCCAGGATCCTGAAATCAGGACAAGAGCTGATGGCAGATGCTTAATTGACTGAGCCACTCAGGTGCCCCTTATTAACTTTTTCAAAGAACATCCTCCTGATATCATTGATATTTGTCTTTTCTGTCTATCCTTCTAGGATCCCTATAATATGAATGTTATTACATTTCATAGAGTCACTGAGTTCCCTAAGTCTATTCTTGTGTTGCATAATTCTTCTTTCTCTCTTTTGTTTAGCTGCATTATATTCCATTATTTGTCTCCTGTATAACTTATTCATTTCTCTGCTTCTTCCATCCTTGTGTTCATTGCATAAAGCCCATTTCCAATCTCAGTTATTGCATTTTTCATTAATGACTGATGTTTTTAACTCTTTAACCTGTCTGGTAAGGGTCTCCCTGAAGTCTTCCATTTTTCCTCAAGCCCAGCTACTATCTTATTATTATTGTTTTAATTCTTTATCAGCCATGTTACTTATATTTGTTTCACATAGATCTCTGTTCATGATCTTATCTTGTTGTTTCATTTGGGATGAATTCCCTCATCTTGGTATTTTGTCTAAGTATCTGCCTTCTTCTCTGTGTTAGAAAAGCCCATTATGTTTCCTGCTCCTGAGAGTAATGGCTTTATGAAGAAGAGATCATATTGTGTCCAGGACCTGACACTTCAGGGAGTATCTCTGGTATGTGGTCTGTGTGCTCTGCTGTTGTATTTTGGCTGCTCTTTCCTTCAGGTCAGTCCTCTGCAGAGATTCTTCTTGCCTACAGTGGACAGTGTTTGGTCCTGGACAAGAATATGGTAAGTTTTAACTAGGGGTACTCTAGTCTGCTTGTTAAATGAGACATGGTACTACTTCCACTAGAACTGAAGCCCTGAAGAATTCTCTGGCTAGAAAACATGTTTGTGGGCAGAGGTTTCTGCTGGTCTTCTGGGGAAGCTGTCTACCACACTGGAACTGAGGCAACCTTGACTGAGAAGTACAGTCCCACCAGAGTGCAGAGTTGTGGGACTTGGTGTAAGCAGGTTAGGCAGTCAGTGCTGGTACTACATTGTTTCCTGCAGGTGGCTCTTTGTTTTATGTTGAGGCATGGGGGAGTTAACTGGTATCAGCCAGCAACTTTGTCCTTAGAGAAATGTCTTTTTAATTCTGCCTCTCAGGGATGTGCTCCAAGAAGAATGAAAATCTCCCCTTCTGTGTGTCCCAAGCATTCTTCAGATCACTATTTCCATTCCCTTTGCCCCTAGATTGTTTGCCTGCTTTCTCTCCAGTAGTAGGGAGGTGCTCTCAGGGTTCTATCACAGACAAACATGCTGACCCTTAAAGCTCCAATATATAATCCCTGCTGGTTGCAAGAACTCATGAAAATCAGCCCCCCTCCTTTCTCAGCCAATGGCTTTGTGTAAATGTTCTCATTTTGCATTCCTCTATGTGTTCTCCCCCTTCCCTTTTCTCTGTACCAATGGCTCCCTCCCCTTCATAGCACCTACAATCTAGTTCTCCCCTAGTGCTAACACTTCCTATCTTCTTTGATATGGCTTCTCTTCCTTTAGTTGCAGAGTTTTTTTTTTTTTTCTTTTAGTCTTCAGGTTGATTTCTGGGGTATTTAGAATAATATGATAGTCATCTAGTTGTGTTCATGGGATGAAATGAGCCTAGGATCCTCCTACTCTGCCACCATATTCTCTCCGTTCATTATAGTTTTGATTTTCATCTCCCTGATCAATGAGTTTGAGCATTTGGTCATATACTTATTGGCCATTTGTATATCTCCTTTGAATAAATGTCCATTTAAGGCCTTTGTCTTCATTTTTCTTTTTGTGATTTTCTGGGTTTTTTTTCTGCAATGAATGCTTAGTAACTTTTATGTTGAAGAAATTATTGTGAATAATAATAATAAAAAAACATATCAAGCAAGTTGTTGCAATAAGTAGATGGACCAGTCTTGAGTGACCGGTCGGGGTAGCTTGTGGGTGGCTAGTGCTACTGACTTTATTTAGGATTAAACCCTTAAATAACCCTTAAAGTGGCAACTTTATTCCAAATCAAGGCCCCTCCATCTTTTGTGGATCAGTTAGCTTGGGTGACATAAAGCATGGCAGGCAGAGGATTAAGTAAGTGAGGCTGAACTGGAAATGCAGCCATGAAGCAGTAACAGCCTGTGTTCAAAATCCATGTAGGATACTTAGTGATCTTGCACGTGAAATCTCAGTCTGGATACTACAAATTATTGTTCTCTCAGGAATTTTGACACTTAGAAGAGAACTTTATTATGTAAGGTTTTTGGCTTTTATGTAGCCAATTCAGAAGAGGTGACTAGGCAAATCACTAAAAATTTTGTAATCTGGGTTTCAAGAAATGCTCTGTAAGCATTTAGGGCACAAGTTTATGTTAAATAAAGATAAGCAAAGAAAAGCTCATAGCATGACTTTAATTTTAAAATTCCAGTAAAAATAGGCACCTGGGTTGCTCAGTTGGTTAAGCATCTGCCTTTGACACAGGTCATTATCTCCTTCTCTTTTTGCCCTTCCCACCCCCACTCATGTTCTCTCTTATGCACTCCCTCAAATAAATACTCTTTTTTAAAGAGTTTACAAAAAATAACATTCCAGTAAAAAAATTTAAACCTTAAGTGATTGATAGCAATAAAGTGTGTTTCCCAAAAGTCTGGACTAGTGACAATACTAGCAAACTTGCTGGATGGAATTTCTGCCTTGAAAGGAAATAATGGGGAATGATGACATTCAAAACTCTTAATTGGGAATACAAACTATTATTATTTTCTTGAAGGAAAGGCTAATATGATAGCAGAGTGATCTGAGTAGGAGTACACACATTCATTCTGCAGGAGCAAATGAAAACTAGACATCTAAGGTAATTATGGAAAAGAGTTATTGGGTTCAATGAAACAACCATATATATGAATACTTCTATTCTTGCTTCTTAACTCTTTTAATTGAAATCCTAGATAGCATGCATGTTTAAGAACCACACTCACTCTTATAATACTACAAATTTCTTCCTGAAATGTCTTGCCCTTTACCCCCAGTATTATTTAATTTTGAGTACCTCTTGCTTTCTGTTATGGCTCCATTTGTCTCTTCTTTCATATTCTAATACTTGACTGAAACTGCATTTGGACATTATGTTGTCCTGCCATCTACCTCCTCAACATTTTACTTTTTTCAACCTGATCAACAGCACTTCATGACTAGCTTATTATCTTACAGCTATAAATTTTCTATCCCATTTTCAGTCATTGAAGTTTTGACTATATCATGTCTCTGCTCCTATGTATGGGTCAGCAATCTTGGCTTCGTATTTTAGTGTCTATCTACCTGCAACATTAATACTACCCACCTCTACTTCCTCCTGACTTATTTCCTCTGGGACAAGTCTATCTCATTACTCAGTCCTGTCTCTTGCTTTCTGTATCACAGTGCTCTCTGCCTTCTAAGATCGGTGTCCTATTTCCTTCCTTGAAAGATTAACTTTCTTTTTTTCTAGCCAATGAGCCTTGCTCTACATTATTATATGGTTCACCCTTGACCTCTAGTCATTCATTGGTTATGGATCACAGTATTCTATTAGCTTCTTATGATTTTTTAACCTTCTTTTCCCCCTCTTTCAGTGTATATAAGGAAATATACTCCTCAAGGATATGTTCTTTTTATTGTCCCAAAGTAAGAATGAAAAACATTTAATAATCTATTATAATTGTTTTCACTCCCCCACCCCAAATTATGTCTCTTTTTTCCCCTGGTGAATTCAATCTGTAATATGTTTACTTAGCACATTTTGACATTTAAAGAAGCTAATTAACCCTTGGAATACCCTCTGAGACATGTAACCAGTCTATAGAGGTAGCTGACATAAGGCTGGGAGCAAAGCCCAAGAATTTGTTTTTCAAATAGCTCTTAAGACTATGTTTTCTTTCACTTTGTCTCTCCACAATTTGAATAGATACAATCATGAATAAAGTACTTGGGTTTAGTTCACAAGGAAATTGCCAGAAATTGTGTGACCTTCTTGATACCCCAGATTTCTCTAATCAAACGCACGTTAGTCCCCTGTGAACTGCTTAGGAACAGCTGGGAGTCAAACCACAGAACAAGACTAATGCATATCATCTGGTTTTCTTTCCATTTCATCCAGAAAGACAAGATTACTCACCCTGATCTATCATTACAAGTCACTTCCAAGAATCCTGTAAGGAGATCATGTATGAGGGTGAATGTACAAGTCTGGAAAGGGAGAGGAAGGCAAAAGGAAGAGGACTAAATTGTTGCACAGATTTGTGTTGCTCTGGTTGACCACATTATCACAAAGATAAAATGGAATAGGAGAAAGTGAAAGAGCTCCCTTAGCCTCAATCTTACCAAGGTCACTTTTATTTGTTCTTTAAAAAATATTGAAAATATAATCTGTTTAGTCCTATGGCTTATATGCTATATAAGGCCATTTGAGATTTGTAGTTTGGGTTTTAAGAAGTAAAATGAGTTAGGGTGCTGAAAATGAATGAGAAAAATCAGTTTTACCTATCCATTATTATTATGTTTCCCAGTAGTAAGGAAGGGCTTTTGTATAATGAGGAAAATTACTGACAATTAAATGACTTTCTTCTCTTTTTCCAGTTCAAATGCAAGGTGATTGCTTAACCATTGCATCTAAATTATAGAGGCCATTGGTGATCATTAACAATGAATAAAATAGTTAAGTGCAACTACATATTGAAGAATGCCAGCCTAGTCAACACTTTCTTAATCATGTAAAAAATAAAGCAAACAATCTTAAACATATTAGACTCTCCTTATTTCCTATTGCCTTGCCCTGATGTGATGGACATTGTTTTTCAATCTTAGCTGAAATACAGTAATGGTTGGGAGAAAGGCCAGTTTAATTGAAAGTTTTCCTGTTCACAAACATTATTCATAAGAGATAGACTATTTCCTTTTGTGAGATGAAGACTTATTAGGATCCTTATTGAGAGATATAGGAAATTTGCCATAGCTATTTTGGTACAATGGTTTTAAACCAACTTAGATCAAATAGTCATCTTCATACACAACAGCTACTGATTTTCTTCCTTCTAACCATAAAGTAGTACATATAACAAATGTCTCTGATTTAGTAGTGGGGCTCGTTTCATATTAATACTTATTATAGGAGCAATACCTACAACAAAGATTTATGTGCTTAAATGTTAGGCAAATAAGTGTCAAGGCTAAACTTATACTTAAGATATGTTATCTCATTTAACATTCATTTATCTACATTTACCAATAAGGTAGCTATGGTTGAAGGATTAAGTGACTTGGCAAAAATTATCTATCTAGGAAATGGCAGAGCTGGAAAATAAAATCAGAAAGCTTGTTCCTTAGTTGGCTTGGCCTTCTATAACTAAACATCAGAGACTGAGTAGTTTATAAACATCAGAAATTTTTTCTCATAGATCTAAAAGCTGGGAAGTACAAGATCAAGGCACTGGCAGGTTTAGTTCCTAGTGAAGGCCTGCTTTCTGACTAATAGATTGTGCCTTCTCATTGTGCCTTCACATGGTGAAAGGGGAAAAGGAGTTCTCTGGGCCCTCTGTTATAATGGCATTAATCACTTCTAAAGGCTCTACTTTTTATATCACCAACTTGGGGGGTTATGAATTTTGAGGGACACAAACATTCAGATCATAGCAAATGCTATACTATATTGTCTTATCCTAGATTCAGGCAGGTGAGAAGGCCCAGAGTTACTTGCTAACAAAACTGTCTTTGAAGAATACAATTTAATGTTGTTTTTTTTTAATTAGGACACATGAAAATGTTCCAAAGTAAAACAGAAAAACAACAACAACAAAATATAATACAAAACACCACCTGAAGTGGGAGAGCTAGTTTCTTGTCTCACAGAGTTGAAGAATGAATCTTGCAGACAAAGGAGAGTGAATAAAGTGGTAGAAGTTTATTACATGAGGATACAGAGAAAGCTCTCAGGAGTGAGAGGGCTCCTGGCAGTGTTGCCACTGGGGGCTTGTAGGGTTGGTCTTTTATTGAAAGCCAACCAGGGAACCTAAATCTTTTCAGCATATATATTGATATCACCATTGAATAAGGACTAGTGAAAACAAGCTCAATAACTTACTTCCTTTTTAGGGCCCAGTAATTCTTTATTGGTCACAAGTAGCTGTTATAACAAGACCCCATCCCTGAAACCTAGGACAGGATGGTCTGGTTTATCTCTGGTTTCCTTTAATTTGCACATTTTGGGGGATTTTGTGAGCCTGATTCCATGGCCCTCTACCAAGCCCTTCTTGTCCCTTACTCACCACCATTTCAAATTGCCATAAATTCTCATCTATTAATCTCTTTCTCAAGGTTCAAATCTCCACATCTTTCTCAAGGTTCAAATCTCCTTATGTACCTGGTAATGATGATTGGAAAACAAATACAACTTAAGAAATGCTACTCACTTAAAGTATTACATTGTTGGGAGAATACTATTTGTACATTCAACAAGATAGTAGTGATCCACTTATGGTTCACTATCTATGTAGGTGGGGTGAATGTGTTCTATCTCTTGTCCTCCTGGAGTGAGCTGTAGAAATTTCACTTTCTCTAACAATAACAATGCAAACACAAAACAAAACAAATTGGCATATTGCAGCAATTAAAGAAGCAATGACAGCTGCCACTGAATTCCACACTCCTGGAGCAGAGTTTCAAGTTATTCTCTCATTTCCTCTACCCTTTTCATTTCTTTTTTTTTTTTTTTTTTTTTTTTTTTTTTACCCTTTTCATTTCTGTAACACTAACATTAATTAATTTCTGATTTTGCTCAACAATGCTGTGTGTGTGTGTGTGTGTGTGTGTATTTAATGCATAAGTGAGTTGTTGAGAAAGTAAGGAATATGCAGAGGAAGTAAAAAACAAAAACAGGAACTCAGAGAAGTAAGCTCACTTTTGCCTGGAGTGCGTTAATAAAAGATTGAACTTGAGCTTTTGTTTTTTTATGACCTTATGGGTGTGAGGGACCAGAGATAAAGATCAGGGCTGACCAGATGGAATATCTACAATAATACTCTTATTCTTATATAAAACTAAGATTGCAAAAAGCTATCTCCCTAGTACAAAGGCAGACTGGAAATAAAGGACTCATCACATACTAAGGGATTCTTAATGAAAATTGCCTATCTCAAAACATGGTGCTGGATGGTGGAATAAATATCTGCCCTGAAAATTAACTTTAAAATGATCTTTTGTTGGTAGTTACCTCAAGCAAGTTTTAGTGGATGAATTGATTACTGGAAACAAATACATTTGGATCCTATGGTCAATTAAAAATGGTCTTAAATCCTTTGGAACTCCCATCATGGAGAGATGGCATCTATTTCTCCTTCCATTGAAATTGAGTAGACTATGTTACTTTTCCTAGACAATAGAATATGCCAAAGCAAAAAAATATGTGTCAGTTCCTGGGCTTTAAAAACTGGCAGTTTCTGATGGAGGAACAGAGGACTAGCTGAGGACAAAGCACATTGACAAGTCCTTGAAACAGGGAGAGTGACATTCCTCTACAGACTCAACTGCCTCGATGTTCATACTTTGCTAAGGGCAAAAGGCAATCTTAACCCAACCCCCAGGATCCTGTAAGTCTACTTTAACATATAAAAATTCCTTTAGAAATTTCCTTTATCTCTAAATCCCCAAGATACATGTTGACTATCATCCTCCAAGCACATAGCCCACCGATATACATCTGAAGGGTCTCATGACTCAGGTTTTATTAGACAATAATAAGTGACATTTTCCCAACAATAGCTAGCCCCCTTAAGGTCTTGGAAACCTTTCTTTTTTATTTTTTTTTTAATTTTTTTTTTTTTTTTAATTTATGATAGTCACAGATAGAGAGAGAGGCACAGAGACACAGGCAGAGGGAGAAGCAGGCTCCATGCACCGGGAGCCCGATGTGGGATTCGATCCCGGGTCTCCAGGATCGCGCCCTGGGCCAAAGGCAGGCGCCAAACCGCTGCACCACCCAGGGATCCCTTGGAAACCTTTCTAACTTCCTTAGAGAGTATGCTATCCTCAAACCCCTCTCAACTCCCAGGTATATAATCAGCCATCACTCTTCCTGCCCATGTGTCCTGTCCCTAGGCTTTACTAAAACCACCATTTTGCACCAAAGACGTCTCAAGAATTCTTTCTTGGTCGTTGGCTCCGGACCTCACCTATAATTCCAAAACTTCATCAGTATCCACTTCCTGTCTCTTGAAACACTTGACCTGGGGAAAGCTAGTCAACATGTAAGAAGTTTAATTACCCTGAGATTGTTATTCTGTGAAGAAGCTCAAGCCAACCACCTGAAGAAGTCCTGTGGAGAAAGGATGTGAGATCAGCCCAGGCATCAGATATGTGAGTGAGGAAGACTTTAGTTGACTCCAGACTCAACTGATATCTGACAGAAACTATATGAGGGATCTCAAGAGAGAATATCCAAGATGAATCTGTTAATTCCCCAGAGCCATGAAAGATAATATCAAATTGTTCTATTTCATTAAGTTTTGGGGTGGCTTGCTACATAGCACTAGATAACAAAAATAGACTCATTTTTTATACTGTATTCACAAAATCCTTTTCAGGAAGACTAAAGACTTAAATGTAAAGGTTTAAAATCCCCCACTATTTTCAAAGACACTTACAGGAAAATATTTTTATTCTTCTAGTGTAGAAAAGGAATTCTTAAAGAAGATATGGAAAGCACAAACCATAGAGAAAGAGATTGCTGAAATTCAACTCTATTAAAACCAAGTAAGGACTTCTATTTATCAAAAGTTCTCCTAAAGAAAGTAAAATAACAAACTATAATCTGGGAGAAGATATTTGCAAAACATATGAGGAACAGAGGATTAGTATCTAGATTACATACACACACACAAACATATTTGTATGTATCCTATGAATTAATAAGACAAACAGAAACAACATTTTAATGAGGTCAGTAAAAGCTAGAGACATGAACAATAATGTTGAGAGTACTGTTGTCCCCAATAGCCCCAAACTGGAACAAACCAAAGGCCCATCAACAGTAAAATAAATCACCAAGTTGTGCCATATATCTGAAAATTAGTGAAGCATAGCTTCAAATAACCACACAAATAATTTTCAGAATACTGCATGGATGAAGCAAGCAGCAATATATATATATATATATATATATATATATATATATATATATATATATATATATTAATATATATATATATATATTTTTTTTTTTAATTAAGCTCAAAGGAGCTTCTGGGGACGATGGTGGAATAGGACTCTAAACTCACCTTTTCCTACAGATAAAACTAGGTAACACTGCACCAGAACAAACAAACCAGAAAAGGACCCAAAGGCTAGCCAAAGAAACCTCATAGATCTGATCACCAGAGGGAGGAAGCCACAGGTGCAGAGATGGGTGCAAAATCGACTAGCACACTGGGAAGCCTACAAAGGGAAGAGAAATCCATATAGTATTTGACTTTGAAAATAGGAGGAGCTGATTTTTTTTGTGTGCTTACAACCAGTGGGGCTTAAATCCTAGACCTTTAAAAATCAGCTGACTTAGCTCTAAGGGGTTGGGTGAGCAATAGGAGCCTTAGCCCCTGTCCTTAAAAAGACAGCACAGCTAACAGCCTGCAGAGATACAGCTTGGAAGCATCAGTATGAAAAGCACACGGGGCCTATGAAAGGGAGCATTAGTTACTAAGCTCAGAGTTCACTGAGGGACTTCTCCAGGAACAAAGGAGCTGCCAGCATAATTTCTCTACCCCACTTCTTATTATAAACACACAGCCACCTGTAGGAACCAGTAGAGCACTGTACTTACTACCTAACTTGCTTACAAGGCACCCCCTAAACCCCAGCCAGACCTGCCTCATTCCCTGCCCTTTGGATTCTCTTTCCTAAAAGATCCATACAAACTGCCGAAACTGAATCTTCTGATCTCCTTTGGAGGATGCACAGACTTTCTAAAAATGGTACCCCTAGCTCATGCCGTCTGTGTGGAGCAGCCCTGGCCACCTAATCTACACAGCAGCTCTGCGTCCCTGGTGAAGGAGTAAAGGTGCCCACAGCTTGTGGCACTGTACCCCCCCACCTGTGAGCACTTTCTAGAGTGCCCTGGCTGGCCCTAGTCTCTAGGGCAGCTACACATTCCCTGTGGAGGAAGACTAGCACCACGTAATTAAAAGTGAACATCCAGAGGAGGGGCAAGATGGCGGAGGAGTAGGGTCCCCAAACCCCCTGTCCCCACCAAATTACCTAGAGAACCTTCAAATCATCCTGAAAATCTACGAATTCAACCTGAGATTTAAAGAGAGAACAACTGGAATGCTACAGTGAGAAGAGTTCGCGCTTCTATCAAGGTAGGAAGACGGGGGAAAAAGAAATAAAGAAACAAAAGGCATCCAAGGGGGAGGGGCCCCGCGAGGAGCCGGGCTGAGGCCGGGGCGAGTGCCCCCAGGACAGGAAAGCCCCGTCCAGGAGAAGCAGGAGCTGCACCAACCTTCCCGGGCGGAAAGGGGCTCGCAGGGAGTTAGAGCAGGACCCAGGAGGGCGGGGATGCCCTCAGGCTCCCTGGGACAGTAACAGAGCAACTGCGCCCAGGGAGAGTGTGCCGAGCTCCCTAAAGGGCTGCAGCGCACGTGGCTGGACCCGGGAGCAGCTCAGAGGAGCTCAGGCAAAGGTTCCGCGCGGAGGGGGCTGCGCGGCCCCAGGAGCAGCTCGGAGGGGCTCAGGGGCAACTCTACGGAGAGGGGGCTCCCGGCCTGGCAGGGAGCGCGAATCCAACAGCGCAGGCCCGAGAGCTCAGGGCGCCGGGGACACAGCCCAGGATCCGACCTCCCCCCGGGACAGGCAGAGGCCAGGGGGGCCCAGGACAACAAGGACGCTCCTGCCCTGAGCTGAGCAGAGCAGCGGCCCCGCCCCGGAGCATCCAGGCCCCTGAAGACCGAGAGCTCTGTAGTTACTGCGGGAGCTGAATCCAGGGCTCCAGGGCTGGCCGCTGCCACTGGGGTTGTTCCTCCTGGGGCCTCACGGGGTAAACAACCCCCACTGAGCCCTGCACCAGGCAGGGGCAGAGCAGCTCCCCGAAGTGCTAACACCTGAAAATCAGCACAACAGGCCTCTCCCCAAAAGACCAGCTAGACAGACAAGGTCCAGGAGAAGTCAAGGGACTTAAGGTATACAGAATCAGAAGATATTCCCCCGTGTTTTTTTTTTTCTTTTTGATTTCTATTTGCTTCCCCCACCCTTTTTTCCTTTCTTTCGCTTTCTTTCTCTTTCTCTTCTCTTTTTTCCCCTTATTTTCTTCCTTTTTTCTTTTTTCTTTTTCTCTTTTCTTTCCTTCTTTCTCTCCTCTCTTTTTCTCCTTTTCCCAATACAACTTGTTTTTGGCCATGCTGCACTGAGCAAAATGACTAGAAGGAAAACCTCACCTCAAAAGAAAGAATCAGAAACAGTCCGCTCTCCCACAGTTACAAAAGCTGAATTACAATTCAATGTCAGAAAGCCAATTCAGAAGCAATATTATAAAGCTACTGGTGGCTCTAGAAAAAAGCATAAAGGACTCAAGAGACTTCATGATGGCAGAATTTAGATCTAATCAGGCAGAAATTAAAAATCAAATGAATGAGATGCAATCCAAACTAGAAGTCCTAACGATGAGGGTTAACGAGGTGGAAGAACGAGTGAGTGGCAGAGAAGACAAGTTGATGGCAAACAGAGAAACTGAGGAAAAAAGAGACAAACAATTAAAAGACCATGAGGATAGATTAAGGGAAATAAACGACAGACTGAGGAAGAAAAACCTACGTTTAATTGGGGTTCCCGAGGGCACCAAAAGGGACAGAGGTCTAGAATATGTATTTGAACAAATCATAGCTGAAAACTTTCCTAATCTGGGAAGGAGAACAAGCATTCAGAACCAGGAGATAGAGAGAGCCCCCCCTAAAATCAATAAAAATCGTTCAACACCTCGACATTTAATAGTGAAGCTTGCAAATTCCAAAGATAAAGAGAAGATCCTTAAAGCAGCAAGAGACAAGAAATCCCTGACTTTTATGGGGAGGAGTATTAGGGTAACAGCAGACCTCTCCACAGAGACCTGGCAGGCCAGAAAGGGCTGGCAGCATATATTCAGGGTCCTAAATGAAAAAAACATGACACCAAGAAGACTTTATCCAGCAAGGCTCTCATTCAAAATGGAAGGAGAGATAAAGAGCTTCCAAGACAGGCAGGAACTGAAAGAATATGTGACCTCCAAACCAGCTCTGCAAGAAATTTTAAGGGGGACTCTCAAAATTCCCCTTGAAGAAGAAGTCCAGTGGAACAATCCACAAAAAACAAGGACTGAATAGATATCATGATGACACTAAACTCATATCTTTCAATAGTAACTGTGAATAACCCCATCAAAAGGCACAGGGTTTCAGACTGGATAAAAAAGCAGGACCCATCTATTTGCTGTCTACAAGAGACTCATTTGAGACAGAAGGACACCTACAGCCTGAAAATAAAAGGTTGGAGAACCATTTACCATTCAAATGGTCCTCAAAAGAAAGCAGGGGTAGCCATCCTTATATCAGATAAACTAAAATTTACCCCGAAGACTGTAGTGAGAGATGAAGAGGGACACTATATCATACTTAAAGGATCTATCCAACAAGAGGACTTAACAATCCTCAATATATATGCCCCGAATGTGGGATCTGACAAATATATCAATCAATTAATAACCAAAGTGAAGAAATACTAAGATAATAATACACTTATAATTGGTGACTTGAAACTAGCTCATTCTATGCTCGATAGGTCTTCTTTTTTTTTATTTTTATTTATTTATGATAGTCACAAGGGAGAGAGAGAGAGAGAGAGAGGCAGAGACACAGGCAGAGGGAGAAGCAGGCTCCATGCACCGGGAGCCCGACGTGGGATTTGATCCCAGGTCTCCAGGATCGAGCCCTGGGCCAAAGGCAGGTGCCAAAACACTGCGCCACCCAGGGATCCCTATACTCAATAGGTCTTCTAAGCACAACATCTCCAAAGAACCGAGACCTTTAAATGATACACTGGACCAGATGGATTTCACAGATATGTACAGAACTTTACATCCAAACTCAACTGAATACACATTCTTCTCAAGTGAATATGGAACTTTCTCCAGAATAGACCACATACTGGGTCACAAATCGGGTCTGAACCGAAACCAAAAGATTGGGATCATCCCCTGCATATTCTCAGACCATAATGCCTTGAAAATAGAACTAAATCACAATAAGAAGTTTGGAAGGACTTCAAACACATGGAGGTTAAGGACAATCCTGCTAAAAGATGAAAGAGTCAACCAGGAAATTAAGAAAGAATTAAAAAGTTTCATGGAAACTAACGAGAAAGAAACCACAATCATTCAAAATCTTTGGGATGCAGCAAAAGCAGGCCTGCGGGGGAAATACATTGCAATAGAAGAGTCCATTCAAAAACTGGAAAGAACTCAAATACAAAAGCTAACCTTACACCTAAAGGAGCTACAGAAAAAACAACAAATAGATCCTACACCCAGCAGAAGAAGAGAGTTAATAAAGATTCTAGCAGAACTCAACGAAATCGAGACCAGAAGAACTGTGGAACAGATCAACAAAACCAGGAGTTCGTTCCTTGAAAGAATTAATAAGATAGATAAACCATTAGCCAGCCTTATTAAAAAGAAGAGAGAGAAAACTCAAACTAATAAAATGATGAATGAGAAAGGAGAGATCACTACCAACACCAAGGAAATACAAACGATTTTAAAAACATATTATGAACAGCTGTACACCAATAAATTAGGCAATCTAGAAGAAATGGATGGATTTCTGGGAAACCGCAAGCTACCAAAACATGAACAGGAAGAAATAGAAAACCTGAACAGGCCAATAACCAGGGAGGAAATTGAAGCAGTCATCAAAAACCTCCCAAGACACAAAAGTCCAGGGCCAGACGGCTTCCCAGGGGAATTCTATCAAACGTTTAAAGAAGAAACCATATCTATTCTACTAAAGATATTTGGAAAGATAGAAAGAGATGGAGTACTTCCAAATTCGTTCTATGAGGCCAGCATCACCTTAATTCCAAAACCAGACAAAGACTCCACCAAAAAGGAGAATTGCAGACCAATATCCATGATGAACACGTATGCAAAAATTATCAACAAGATACTAGCCAATAGGATCCAACAGTACATTAAGAAAATTATTCACCATGACCAAGTAGGATTTATTCCTGGGACACAAGGCTGGTTCAACACTCGTAAAACAATCATTGTGATTCATCATATCAGCAAGAGAAAAACCAAGAACCATATGATCCTCTCATTAGATGCAGAGAAAGCATTTGACAAAATACAGCATCCATTCCTGATCAAAACTCTTCAGAGTGTAGGGATAGAGGGAACATTCCTCAATATCTTAAAAGCCATCTACGAGAAGCCCACAGCAAATATGATTCTCAATGGGGAAGCACTGGGAGCCTTTCCCCTAAGATCAGGAACAAGACAGGGATGTCCACTCTCCCCACTGCTATTCAACATAGTAGTTGAAGTTCTAGCCTCAGCAATCAGACAACAAAAAGACATTAAAGGCATTCAAATTGGCCAAGAAGAAGTCAAACTCTCCCTCTTCACAGACTACATGATACTGTATAGAGAAAACCCAAAAGCCTCCACCCAAAGATTGCTAGAACTCATACAGCAATTGCGCAGTGTGGCTGGATACAAAATCAATGCCCAGAAGTGAGTGGCATTTCTATACACTAACAATGAGACTGAGGAAAGAGACATTAGGGAGTCAATTCCATTTACAATTGCACCCAAAAGCATAAGATACCTAGGAATAAACCTAACCAAAGAGGTAAAGGATCTATATCCTAAAATCTATAGAACACTTCTGGAAGAAATTGAGGAAGACACAAAGAGATGGAAAAATATTCCATGCTCATGGATTGGCAGAATTAATATTGTGAAGATGTCAATGTTTCCCAGGGCAATTTACACGTTTAATGCAATCCCTATCAAAATACCATGGACTTTCTTCAGAGAGTTAGAACAAATTATTAAGATGTGTGTTGAATCAGAAAAGACCCCGAATCATCAGGGTAATTTTAAAAAGGAAAAGCATAGCTGGGGGCATCACAATGCCAGATTTCAGGTCGTACTACAAAGCTGTGGTCATCAATACAGTGTGGTACTGGCACAAAAACAGACACATAGATCAATGGAACAGAATAGAGAATCCAGAAGTGGACCCTCAACTGTATGGTCAACTAATATTCGATAAAGGAGGAAAGACTATCCAGTGGAAAAAGATAGTCGCTTCAATGAATGGTGCTGAGAAAATTGGACATCCACATGCAGAAGTATGAAACTAGACCACTCCCTTGCACGATACACAAAGATAAACTCAAAATGGATGAAAGATCTAAATGTGAGACTAGATTCCATCAAAATCCTAGAGGAGAACACAGGCAACACCCTTTTTGAACTTGGCCACAGTAGCTTCTTGCAAGATTCATCCACGAAGGCAAAAGAAACAAAAGCAAAAATGAACTATTGGGACTTCATCAAGATAAGAAGCTTTTGCACAGCAAAGGATACAGTTAACATAACTCAAGACAACCTACAGAATGGGAGAAGATATTTGCAAATGACGTATCAGATAAAGGGCTAGTTTCCAAGATCTATAAAGAACTTAGTAAACTCAACACCAAAGAAACAAACAATCCAATCATAAAATGGGCAAAAGACATGAACAGAAATCTCACAGAGGAAGACATAGACATGGCCAACAAGCACATGAGAAAATGCTCTGTATCACTTGCCATCAGGAAAATACAAATCAAAACCACAATGAGATACCACCTCACACCAGTGAGAATGGAGAAAATTAACAAGGCAGGAAACCACAAATGTTGGAGAGGATGTGGAGAAAAGGGAACCCTCTTGCACTGTTGGTGGGAATGTGAACTGGTGCAGCCACTCTGGAAAACTGTGTGGAGGTTCCTCAAAGAGTTAAAAATAGACCTGCTCTACGACCCAGCAATTGCACTGTTTGGGATTTACCCCAAAGATACAGATGCAATGAAACGGCGGGACACCTGCACCCCAATGTTTCTAGCAGCAATGTCCACAATAGCCAATCTATGGAAGGAGCCTCGATGTCCATCGAAAGATCAATGGATAAAGAAGATGTGGTTTATATATACAATGGAATATTGCTCAGCCATTAGAAATGACAAATACACTCCATTTGCTTCATCATGGATGGAACTGGAGTGTATTATGCTGAGTGAAATAAGACAATCGGAGAAGGACAATCATTATATGTTTTCATTCATTTGGGGAATATAAATGATAGTGAAAGGGAATAGAAGGGAAGGGAGAAGAAATGGGTAGGAAATATCAGAAAGGGAGACAGAACATAAAGACTCCAAAATCTGGGAAACGATCTAGGGATGGTGGAAGGGGAGGAGGGCAGGGGTGTGGGGGGGTGAATGGGTGACGGACACTGAGGAGGGCACATGATGGGATGAGCACTGGGTGTTATTCTGTATGTTGGCAAATTGAACACCAATAAAAAATAAATTAATATTTAAAAAAGAAAGTGCACATCCTACCCATTACTTTCAGGGGCAAAAGACATAGCTGACTTTCCTAACATAGAAATAGACATAGAGATGTAGGTAATTGAGGAGACACAAGAGTATGTCAAAAATAAAGGAACAGACCAAAACCGCAACAAGATACCTAAGCAAAACAGATATAAGTAACATGCCTGAAAGAGAATTTAAAATACTCATCATAAAGATACTCAATGGAATTGAGTAAAGTGTAGGACAGTAGTGAGACCCTTAACCCAGACATAAAGAAGAACTAATCACAGATGAAGAACACAATAAATGAAATTAAGAATACACTGATGGGATAAATAGGAGGCTAAAAGAAGCAGAGGAATGAATTAATGACCAGGAAAGAAACTGAAAGAATATGTGACCACCAAACCAGCTCTGTAAGAAATATTAAGGGGGAGGAAGTCCAAGGAAACAATCCACAGAAACAGGAACTGAATAGGTATCATGATGACACTAAATTCATATCTTTCAATAGTAACTCTGAACGTGAATGGGCTTAATGATCCCATCACAAGGTGCAGGGTTTCAGACTGGATAAAAAGGCAAGACCCATCTATTTGCTGTCTACAAGAGACTCATTTTAGACATAAGGACACCTCCAGCCTGAAAATAAAAGGTTGGAGAACCATTTACCATTCAAATGGTCCTCAAAAGAAAGCAGGGGTAGCTATCTTTATATCATATAAACTCAAGTTTATCCCAAAGTCTGTAGCAAGAGATGAAGAGGGACACTATATCATACTTAAAGGGTCTATCCAACAAGAGGACCTAACATTCATCAATATTTATGCACCAAATGTGGGAGCTGCCAAGTTTATCAGTCAATTCATAATCAAAGTTGTTAAGACATACTTAGATAATAATACACTTATAATTGGAGACTTGAACACAGCGATTTCTACAATCAATATATCTTCTAAGCACAACATCTCCAAAGAAACAAGAGCGTTAAATGATACACTGGACCAGATGGATTTCACAGATATTTACAGATCTTTACATCCAAATGCAAGTGAATACACATTCTTTTCAAGTGCACATGGAACTTTCTCCAGAATAGACCACATACTGGGTCACAAATCAGGTCTTAACTGATACCAAACGATTGGGATCGTACCCTGCATATTTTCAGACCATAATGCTTTGAAACTAGAACTAAATTGCAAGAAGTTTGGAAGGATTTCAAACACGTGGAGGTTAAAGACCATCCCGCTAAAAGATGAAAGGGTCAAACAGGAAACTAGAGAAGAATTAAAAAGATTCATGGAAACTAATGAGAATGAATATACAACCATTCAGAATCTTTGGGATGGAGCAAAAGCAGTCCTGAGGGGGAAATACATGGCAATAGAAGCATCCATCCAAAAACTGGAAAGAACTGAAATACAAAAGCTAACCTTGCACCTAAAAGAACTGGAAAAGGAACAGCAAATGGAACCTTCATCCAGCAGAAGAGAATTAATAAAGATTTGAGCAGAACTTAATGAAATAGAGACCAGAAGAACTGTGGAACAGATCAACAAAACCTGGAGTTGGTTCTTTGAAAGAATTAATAAGATAGAAAAACCATTAGCCAGCCTTATTAAAAAGAAGAGAGAAAGACACAAATTAATAAAATCATGAATGAGAAAGGAGAGATCACCACCAGTACGAAGGAAATACAAACGATTTTAAAAACTTATTATGAGCAGCTATACGCCAATAAATTAGGCAATATAGAAGAAATGGACACATTTCTGGGAAACCGCAAACTACCAAAAATGGATCAGGAACAAATAGAAAGCCTGAAGAGGTCGATAACCAGGGAAGAAATTGAAGCAGTCATCAAAAACCTCCCAAGACACAAAAGTCCAGTGCCAGATGGCTTCCCAGGGGAATTCTATCAAACGTTTAAAAAAGAAACCATACCTATTCTACAAGAGCTGTTCAGAATCCTAGAAAGAGGTGGAATACTTCCAAACTCATTCTATGAGGCCAGCATCACCTTAATTCCAAAACCAGACAAAGACCCCACCAAAAAGGAGAATTATAGACCAATATCCCTGATAAACACGGATGCAAAAATTCTCAACAAGATACGAGCCAATAGGCTTCAGCAATACATTAAGATTGTTCACCATGACCAAGTTGGATTTATCCCTGGATACAAGGCTGGTTCAAGACTCCTAAAGCAATCAATGTGATTGATCATATCAGCAAGTGAAAAAACAAGAACCACATGATCCTCTCAACAGATGCAGAGAAAGCATTTGACAAAATACAGCATCCATTCCAGATCAAAACTCTTCAGAGTGTAGGGATAGACAGAGCATTCCTCAGCATCTTAAAAGGCATCTATGAAAAGCCCACAGCAAATATCATTCTCAGTGGGGAAACACTGGGAGCCTTTCCCCTAAGATCAGGAACAAGACAGGGATGTCCACTCTCACCACTGCTATTCAACATAGTTGAAGTCCTAGCCTAGCAATCAGGCAACAAAAAGAAATAAAAGGCATTCTAATTGGCAAAGAATGGGCAGCCCGTGTCCTTCAGCGGTTTAGCACCTCCCTCAGCCCAGGGTGTGATCCTGGAGACCCTGGATTGAGTCCCACATCAGGCTCCCTGCATGGAGCCTGCTTCTCCCTCTGCCTGTGTCTCTCCCTCTCTCTCTGTGTCTCTCATGAATAAATAATTTAAATCTACAAAAAAAAAATAAATTGGGAAAGAAGAAGTCAAACTCATCAAACTCTCCCTCTTTGCAGATGACATAATACTGTACATAGAAAACCCAAAAGACTCCCCCTGAAGATTGTTAGAACTCATACAGCAGTTCGGCAATGTGACAGGATACAAAATCAATGCCCAGAAACCAGTGGCATTTCTATACACTAACAAGGAGACTGAAGAAAGAGAAATTAAGGAGTCAATCCCATTTATAATTGTACCCAAAAGCATAAGATACGTAGGAATAAACCTAACCAAAGAGGTAAAGGATCTATACCCTAATAACTAGAGAATACTTCTGAAAGAAATTGAGGAAGACACAAAGAAATGTAAAAATATTCCATGTTCATGGACTGGAAGAATCAATATTGTGAAAATGTTAATGTTACCCAGGGCAATTTACACATTTAATGCAATCCCTATCAAAATACCATGGACTTTCTACAGAGAGTTGGAACAAATCATCTTAAGTTTTGTGTGGAATCCGAAAAGACCCCGAATAGCCGGGGGAATATTGTAAAAGAAAACCATAGCTGGGGGCATCACAATGCCAGATTTCAGGTTGTACTTCAAAGCTGTGGTCTTCAAGACAGTGTGGTACAGGCACAAAAACAGACACATAGATCAATGGAACAGAATAGAGAATCCAGAAATGGACCCTCAACTTTATGGTCTACCAACATTTGACAGAGCAGGAAAGACTCTCCACTGGAAAAAAGACATTCTCTTCAATAAATGGTGCTGGGAAAATTGGATAGCCATGCTCAGAAGTAAGAAACTGGACCATTCTCTTACACCTTAGAGAAAGATAAACTAAAAATGAATGAAAGATCTAAATGTGAGACAAGAATCCATGAAAATCCTAGAGGAGAACAGGCAACACTATTTTTGAACTTAGCCACAGCAACTTCTTGCAAAATTCATCCATGAAGATAAGAGAAACAAAAGCAAAAATTAATTATTGGAAATTCATCAAGATAAGACGGTTTTACACGGCAAAAGAAACATTCAACAAAATTAAGAGACAACCTACAGAATGGGATAAGATATTTGCAAATGACATATCAGATAACGTCCTTGTATCCAAGATCTATAAAGAACTTATGAAACTCAACACCAAAGAAACAAACAATCCAATCATGAAATGGGCAAAAGACATGAACAAAAATCTCACAGAGGAAGGCATAGACATGGCCAAGAAGCACATGAGAAAATGCTCCGCATCACTTGCCATCAGGGAAATACAAATCACAACCACAGTGAGATACCACCTCACACCAGTGAAAATGTTGAAAATTAATAAGATGGGAAACAACAAATGTTGGAAAGGATGTGGAGAAAGGGGAACTCTGTTGCACTGTTGGTGGGAATGTGAACTGTTGCAGCCACTCTTGAAAACTGTGTGGAGGTTCCTCCAAGAGTTAAAAATAGAACTGCCCTATGACCCAGCAATTGCATTGCTGGGGATTTACGTCAAATATATAAATGCAGTGAAATGCTGAGTCACTGCACCCCAATGTTTATAGCAGCAATGTCCACAATAGCCAAACTGTGGAAGGAGCCTCAGTGTCCATCGAAAGATGAATGGATAAAGAAGATGTGGTCTATGTATACAATGGAATATTACCCAGCCATTAGAAACAACAAATTCCCCCCATTTGCTTCGACATGGATGGTACTGGATGGTATTATGCTGAGTGAAATAAGTCAATCGGAAAAGGACAAACAGTATATGGTCTCATTCATTTGGGGAATATAAAAATTAGTGAAAGGGAATTAAGGGAAAGGAGAGAAAATGAGTGAAAATATCAGTGAGGGTGACAAAACATGAGGGACTTCTAACTTGGGAAATGAAGAAGGGATGGGGAAACGGTGGTGAGTGGGGGTTTGGGTGACTGGGTGATGGGCACTGAGGGAGCACTTGGTGTGATGAGTCTGGGTGTTATGGTAAATGTTGGCAAATTGAACTTCAATCCAAAAAATTAAAAATATATATACTAAAGGCTTTACAAAAAGAAAAGTGATTAGGAAGACATTGTACTGGGAAATAATCACGTTAAACAAATAGCAGAAAAAATGAGTTATGCAAAAGAGAATAGACTTAGGGTACTCATTGACTACATCAATTATAATAACACTCCCATTATTGGGATCCTAGAAGGAGAAGAGAGAGAAAAGGGGGCTGAACATTTATTTGAAGAAATAATAGCTGAATACTTCTATAATTTGAAGAAACAGATATCTAAATCCAGAAGGCACAGAGATCCTCCAACAAAACCACAAAATCAACCAATGGAAG
Organism: Canis lupus baileyi; assembly: GCF_048164855.1. Taxonomy (NCBI): domain Eukaryota; kingdom Metazoa; phylum Chordata; class Mammalia; order Carnivora; family Canidae; genus Canis; species Canis lupus. The sequence continues at coordinate 53,168,022 of NC_132876.1, read as the reverse complement.
TCCACACTAAGACACACAAATCAAAATGGCAAAAATTATTTTAAAAAAATAAAAGAAAGAAAGAAAAGAAAAATAAAAACCAGCACGAGAAGACAATTGCATACAAGAGAAAGCCCATAAAGCTATCTGTGAAGTTTTTATCAGAAAAGTGAAAAGGAAATAAAGAAGTGGCATGATTATTCAAATTGCTGAAAAGGAAAATTATACAGCCAATAATATTCTATTCAGCAGGCTGTCATTCAGAATATAAGGTGGGATAAGGAGATTCTCAGACAAACAAAAACTAAAGAAGTTCATGGCCACCAATCCAGCCCTACAATGTATATTAAAGGGACTATTTGAGTGGAAAGGAAAGACCATTAAAAGTATGAAAGGAAGGAAACACAAAAGCAGTACAGTAAGTATTTATGTAAAATGTCAGTTGGATTCACAAAATAAAAGGATGTAAAATATGACAACATACACCTAAAATGTGTGTGGGGGTTGGGAAAAGGAATAAAGAATGGGTTTGAATGTGACCATCAACTTAATATAGACTGCTATTGGCAGAAGATGTTACGTACGAATTTAATGGTGACCACAAATCAAGAACCAGTAATAGATATGCAAAGAATAAAGAGAAAAGAATCCAAGTATATCACTAAAAAAAAATAGCAAACCATGAAAGAGAACAAGAAAGGATCAGAGAAAAACTACAAAAACAACTACAAATCAAGTAGCAGAATGGCAATAAATATATGTCTATCAATAATTACTTTGAATGTAAAAGGATTAAATATTCCATTCAAAAGACACAGAGTAACACAGTGAATAATAAATCAAGACCCATCTTAGGGTGCCTGGGTGGCTCAATCAGTTAAACATTTGACTCTTGATTTTGGCTCAGGTCATGATCTCAGGGTCGTGAGATCGAATTTCATGTGGGGCTCAACACTGAGTCTGCTCAGGATTCTTTCTCTCCCTCTCCCTCTCCCTCCACCCATCCTGCCACTAATGCTCTCTCTCTAAAAATAAATAAAATCTTAAAAAGAAAAACCTCACAAGACTCACAGGCATTAAGGAGGGCACTTGATGAGATGAGCACAGGGTATTATACTATATGTTGGCAAATTGAATTTAAATAAAATATTTAAAAAAACAAGATTCATCTATACACTGCTTACAAGAGACTCATTTCAGACCTAAAAGCACCTACAGATTGGAAGCAAGGGAATAGAGGAACATTTATCATGCAAATGTTACGTAGTTTTGGAATGTAGTTTGGTTTAGTGGGGGTGAGGTTGAGAGCCAATGACTAAGAAAGAATTTTTGAGACATTTTTGGTGCAAAAATGTGGTTTTATTTAAGCATGGGGACAGGACAGGCAGAAAGAGCTGCTGCACCATGGTTGTGAGGGGTGTTGGGAGTTGGAAAGGTAAGAAAAAAGGAGATTTTCAAAAGAACTTTCGGGATCCCTGGGTGGCGCAGCGGTTTGGCGCCTGCCTTTGGCCCAGGGCGCGATCCTGGAGACCCGGGATCGAATCCCACATCGGGTTCCCTGCATGGATCCTGCTTCTCCCTCTGCCTGTCTCTGCGCCTCTCTCTCTCTCTCTGTGACTATCATAAATAAATAAAAATTAAAGAAAAAAAAAGAACTTTCATATGCTAAAGAGGACCTACAAGATACTGGAGGCCTTGACATTGTCAAGTTAAGGTTGTTTTTCCTTCTAGCAATGCATTAACATTAAGGCAGTTGAGAGTTTCCTGGAAGAATGTCACACATATCCCATCCAGGAAAGGGGGGTGTTGCAGGATGTCAGCTTATGCTTTGTCTTCAGCTAGCCTTCTGCTCCCTCATCAAAAGAATGTCAAAAGAAAGCAGGAGTAGCAGTACTTATATAGAACAAAATTGACTTTAAAACAAAGTTTGTAAAAAGAGGCAAAGAAGGATGCTATATAATAATAAAGGAGAAAATCCAACAAGAAGGGTATAACAATTATAAATATTTATGCATCCAACATAAGACAAATAACATAAGACAGTAAATAACAACATAAAAGAATTAATTGATAATAATACAGTAATAGCAGGGGACATCAACATCCCAGTTACATCAATGGACAGATGACCTAAACAAAAAGTCCACAAGGAAACAATGGCTTTGAATGACACACTGGAATAGATGTATTTAAGAGATATATTCAGAACATTCCATCCTACCTACAATAGCAGAATACATATTCTTTTTAAGTATGCATAGAACAGTCTCCAGAATAGGTCACGTATTAGCTCACAAAACAAGTCCCAAATTCAAAAAGATTGAAGTCATACTCTGCATCATTTCTGATCACAGGTATGAAATTAGAAATCAACTCAAGAAAAAAATTTGGAAAGAAATACACAGAGGTAAAATAACATCCTACTAAACAATGAACAGATCAACCAAGAAATCAAAGAAGAAATGAAAATTTACAAACAAAAGTGAAAACACAATGGTCCAAATCATTTGAGATGCAGAAAAAATTATTCTAAGAGGGAAGGTTACAGCAATACAGGCCTACCTCAAGAAACAAGAAAAAAAATCTCAAATACACAACCTAACCTTACACCTAAAGGAGCTAGAAAAAATAACAAACAAAACCAAAAACAGCAGATGGAAGGAAATAATAATGATTAGAGCATAAATTAATGATACAGAAACTAAAAAACAACAAAATAAAACACCCTGAACAGATCAATGAAACCATAAGCTAGTTCTTTGAAAAGATCAACAAAATTGTTAAACCTCTAGCCAGACTCACAACAAAAAATAATAAAAAAATAAATTAAAAAACTGGAAAAATAACTCAAAATCACAAATGAAAGAGGAGAAATAACTACCAATATCACAGAGATACAAACAATTATAAGAAAATATTATGAAAAAATATATGCCAACAAATTAGACAAGCTAGAAGAAATGGGTAATTTCCTAGAAACATAACCTACCAAAAGTGAAACAGGAACAAATAGAAAATATGAATAGACCAATTACCAGCAAGTAATTTAAAAACCCCAACAAACAAAAGTCCAGGACCAGATGGCTTCACAAGTGAATTCTGCTAAACATTGAAAGATGAGTTAGTACTTATTCTTAAACTATTCCAAAAACTAAAAAAGAAGGAAAACTTCCAAATTCATTCTATGAGGCCAGCATTACTCTGATACCAAAACCGGATAAAGACATCACTAAAGAAGAACTACTGGCCAATATCCCTGATGAATACAGATGCAAAAATTCTCAATAAAATACTAGCAAACTGAATTCAACAATACATTAAAAGAATCATTCACCATGATCAACTGGGAGTTATTCCTGGGTTGCAAGTGTGGATCAATATTCAGAAATCAATGAACATGATACACTACATTAATAAAAAAAAAGGACAAGAACCATATAATTTCAGTAGATGCAGAAAAAGCATTTGACAAAGTACAGTATCCATTCATGATAAAAATCCTCAGCATAGTATGTTGAGGGAAAACGGACCTCAAAATAATAAAGGCCATATATTAAAAACCCACAGCTAATATTATCCTTAATGGGGAAAAACTGGAAACTTTTTCTCTATGGTCTAGAGTAAGATAGGGATGTCTACTCTCACCACTGTTATTTAACATAGTACTGGAAGTTCTAGCCACAGCAATCAGGCAACAAAAATAAATAATAGGCTCCAATTCAGCAAGGAAGAAGTCAAACTTTCTCTATTTGCAGATGATGTGTTACTCTATATAGAAAACCCAAAAGATTGCATCAAGACATTGGCCATAGTAACATTTGTCTAGATATGTCTCCCAAGGCAAGGGAAACAAAGTAAAAAATAAACTAATTCAAGAAATTGATTCTTAAATTCAGTAAAACCCCAGAATATAAAATCAATGTACAGAAATTAATTGCATTTTTATAAACCAATGAAGAAATAGCAGAAAGAGAAATTAAAGTCAATCCCATTTAAAATTGCACTAAAACCAGTGAGATACCTGTGAATAAACCTAAGCAAGGAAGTGAAAGATCTGTACTCTGAAAAGTATAAAACACCGAGGAAAGAAATGAAAGATAACACAAAGAAATGGAAAGACAGTCCATGCTCATGGATTAGAAGAACAAATATTGTTAAAATATCTATATTATACAAAGCAATATACATATTTATGCAATCCCTGTCAAAATACCAACAGTATTTTTCATAGAGCTAGAAAAATCCTAAAATTTATATGGAACCACAAAGATCTCAAATAGCCAAAGCAATTTTGAAAAAGAAAAAGAAAGCTGTAGGCATCACAATTACAGACTTTACATTTTAATGTTAAGCTGTGGTGATCAAAACACTATGGCACTGGCACAAAAATAGACATATCAGTCAATGTAACAGAATAGAAAACCCAGAAGTAAACTCACAACTATATGATCAATTAATCTAAACAAAGCAGGAAGGAATATCCAATGGGATAAAGCAAGTCTCTTCAACAGATGGTATTGGAAAAACTCATCAGCTACATGCAAAAAATGAAAATGGACCACTTTCTCACACCATATAGGATAATAACCTCAGAATGTATTAAGGATCTAAATGTGAGACCTGAAAGCCACAAAATCTTATAAGAAAGTACAGGCAGTAATGTCTCTGACACTAGCCATACTGACATTTGTCTAGATGTGTCTCCCAAGGCAAGGGAAACAAAAGCAAAAATAAACTATTGGGAGGAGATCAAATTAAGAACTACACCGTGAAGGAAATGATCAATAAAACTAAAAGGCAACCTATTGAATGGAGGAAGATATTTGCAAATGACATATATAATAATAGGTTAGTATCCAAAATATATAAAGAATTCATACAACTCAATCCCCCAAAAACAAATAACCCAATTTAAAAATGGGCAGAAGACATGAACGGACTTTTCTCCAAAGAAGACATCCAGATGGCTAACAGACACATGAAAAGATATTCATCACTCATCATCAAGGAAATGCAAATCAAACCTACAATGAAATATCACTTCACACCTTTTTGGAATGACAAAATAAAAAAAACACAAGAAAGAAGTGTTGGTGAGGATGTGGAGAAAAAGGAAACTTCAGCACTTTGGTAGGAATGTAAACTGGTGCAGCCACTCCAGAAAACAATATGGATGTTCTTCAGTGAAAGATAGACTACCCCATGATCCAGTAATCACACTACTTGATATTTACCCAAAAAAAATACAAAAATTCAAAGGGATACATGCAGACCTATATTTATAGCAGCATTTTATACACACACACACAAACACACACACACACACACACACACACACACACACTGGAATATCATTCAGCCATAAATAAGAATGAAATCTTACCATTTTCCACAACATGGATGTATCCAGAGAATATAATGGTAAGAGAAATAAGCCAGAAAAAGACAAATACCATATTATTTCAGTAATATGTGGAATTTTAGAAACAAACAAATGAGCAAAGGGAGAAAAAAAGGAGGGGGGGGCAAACCAAGCAACAGACTCATACTAAAGAGAACAAACTGATGGGGAGGTGGGTGAGGTGATAGGTTAAAGATGTAATAGATGGTAAGGAATGCACATGTGATGAGCACTGGGTATTGTACGGAATTGTTGAATCACTATATTCTGAAACTAATATAACACTGTATGCTAACTTCATTGGAATTAAAAAGAATAAAATCAATTTAAAAATTAAGTTCAAAATTACACAAAAGTAAACAATGTATTATGTGGAAATATAAATATATGTAAAATTATGAAAAATGCAAAGTATTGATAAAAATATGACTTAGGGTAGTGATTATGTACCTCAGAGGGGGATAAAGGAGATAGGATTAGAAGGGCATTCAGGAGGCTGAGGTTGATGTTAATATTTATATTTTAAATTGAGTGGGTAGTAGGAACACAAGTTTATTATACCCCATTCCCCATTCCTCACAAATTATTAATATTTTATAAATATTATTTTACACACTAATATTGAATATATGTTTTTTATGATGTGGGAGTAACATTTAGGCAGATCCAACCCAAAATGCGTGGATAAAAACGTGAAAAGAAATTTGAGATGCTCATCTATTCCTTCATTTAAGAGTGCTTTTTTATCCTGCTATGCAATCATCCAGCCATAACATTCAAGAATGAGGGATACAGCATCCCTTTTGATTAGATGTTCTACCCAATGGGAAAATCAGAAAGGTAATTCTGTGATTAGTTCATGAGTACCAGAGCCTTAGACAGGCATATACAGATGGAAGTTTAAAGTGTATATTCTGAAAAGTGAGAGAAGGAACAAATATTAAATTGGAGTTTATTTAGAAGTTCCCACAGTAGGCCTACCAATGCATTTCCAGACTGAACTCACAGCATACATTCTTCTACCTCTTCCACTCTAACCTCTTTTCTCAACCTTATGTCCATACTGTTTCATCAGTGTACACTTTTATTTACCATTAGTTCCCAACAGACACCAAACCAACAATCAGGCATCAATCTCAACAGTTAATGATAGATTGAGCAGGAGGCAAAAAGAACCCAAAGAATGATTTTTGAATTGCAAATTTGCTGTAAAAGCTGAAAAAAACGCCTGGCTTCCTCTGATATATTTGCATTGCCAGAAATGATAAATGAAGCACAGATTTCATTATTCATTTTTAAGTGAAATTTGTTTATAATACAGCTCAGCATTTATTTAACTCCTTTTAAAAAGCACAATTTAATAGCTCTCAGAATCCATCAATAAAAAGGAGGTCATATTATCTAGCCCATCTTATAAATAGAGAAACTTAGTCTCTTATAACGTAGAATTCCCATTATTCCACAGTGATAATATGACTTTGAAGGATAAGAAGCAATGTCATTGTAGATATCTGTGCGTGGGTTTCACCATATACTTAAGATAAACTTTCATAATATTTTTGTCCAAAACTTTCGTTAGCTCAACATGATACAAGTTGGGTAAATATGAATTTGTCTACATATCTTATTGTGTGTCCATGAGGATCCCCAAAACATATGGCTCTACACAGGGAAGAAGCATAAAAAAAGGATGGTATTTTTAATGCTCTGATTGTTAATAAACAAACCTTAAGGACTTTTCCGGATGTCAGGTATCTGAACCTGAGAAAGTTGGGGGTGGCAATGGGAGGGAAGGTGAGAAAAACACAAGGAAATCAGCACCCTTACCAAGACAAAGCTTGGTGGAAGCAGATGCCCTAGACTGCACTTTGAGCCAGTGGTTAACCACCTTTCTTTTCCCAGTTGCAACATACAAGATAGGGAATGTTGATGGCTAGTTACCTACCCTTGAATATGCCTAGAGTTATGTGCAGTACCCTGTTTCTTCTGTGTAACCTTGCCCCTTTAGCTGCCACTCAAGAAAACATTAAAAGAATGTAAGTGTATGGAAGTCACATAATTAGAAGGATCACTTTTTAAAAAATTAAATTATGCCCAACTATCAATACCTTATTATATTCATTAAATTACTTGTGACATGTCTAAATACTTATATATATACACACCAGTTAGTGAAGCTCCCACTTCCACTCTTTGTCTGACAAATTCTACTTCTTAATTTGTATGGCTGGAATCTGAGGACTTATTCTTTTTTTTTCATTTAATACTATTCTTTTAATTTTTCATATGCACCTGTGTCTGGCCTGTTAGGTAATATAATAATAATTACTTCTGAAGGGATAGAGATTGGTAAATAATTTATACATTGTTCTTGGATTAAAATGCTGAGGAGGAATAAACACTCATTTTTGAAACGCTTGACATTTAATAAGAGACTATGAAGAATATGATTTGCTGACTAACTCTAGGTAGACTTTCACTCATTTTGCCATTTTGTTCTATTCAGCTGATGCTACATGTAACTTTTCTGTTGCACAATTGTAGTCTATGAGTATGTCTTCAAAATCATTAAAGTGCTGGGAGTCTGGGAATTCCTTACATGTATATAATATGTCATGCCATGTGGGGAGTCTAGATGGTAGGCAATTTGGATAGTGGTCACACTCACTAACCAGAAGACAAGACTTTACATATGCTTAATTTGGAAGGTACTATTTTTTTTTAAAGATTTTATTTATTTATCCACAAGAGACACACAGAGAGAGGCAGAGAGACAAGCAGAGGGAGAAGCAGGCTCCATGCAGGGAGCCCGATGCGGGACTCAATCTTGGATCCCAGGACCACGCCTTGAGCCAAAGGCAGACGCCCAACCACTGAGTCACCCAGACATCCCAATTTGGAAGGTACTGTTGATCCCACAGTAAGCGTTTCAGTTACACTCACATCTAGTCCATAATGGGTTTTCAAGTAGTGTCTATGCATTAAAAGGTTAACTGAGGTTTAATCACTGTGTACACAAGACAATCACTTGTCTTGGCTCAAGACCAATGACAGGAACCTTCTGGCTAAGCTTGTTGCAACTAACAACCAATAGGACTTTCTGTCCCCTTTAAAGTTCTGTTACCTTGTTACATAAATTCAGCAAACCTTATCACCAATAGTACTAGAATGCTATTTTCCAGGCACTGAACTAAGCCCTTACTCTTTGAGGTAGGGAATATATTCCTCATTTCACAAGTGAGGAGACTGACTTATAGAATGCTTAAGGTAAAAGTGGACAAACTGGAGTTTGAACTATGTTGTTTTGTACTCTTAACTAAAATGAAATACTGCTTCTCTAGTGAGCCTATTTGCTAAGCCAAGGAATTAAGTACTGGGACTTTAATGATAAAGCAACTAGCTGGACTATTTGATCTATTTTACTGAAAGTCATTAATATTAAATGTACTGAAAAAGATATTTTGTTTTTATTTGTTTTAAATACATCTGATTACTGTAATTTGTGACTGGGCTGATCAGATCCACAAAACAAAAATATAGTAATTGACATCCCAATAATTTAAGATCTTTGGCTGTGACTTGAGATTGGATTAGAATCAAAGTCTGAATATCTGACCAGTATCTTTACTGAGCTGGTTCAGAGCTTATAAATATTTTAGGTAGTTTTAAGTTATCTGAATTTTAAGTTATCTGAATTTTTTTGGCATGTGGGCAAGACTAGTTGGCCCATTTGCAGAAACAGTCACTAATCCATAAATGGGCTAGTTTCAGCCTGTGGATAGCTAAATATATCTCCATGTGTATAGGGAAAGCTCAATGATACAGGCCAAATAAGAGGAAAGTTAATCTCAATTTGCTAAGGGCCTCAGTTTTATATTTTTAAAAAGTAGGTGTAGTTATATTATTTCCAATAATACATAGTAACTAACTAGCAACCAAATGCTTCCAAATGAAGTTCTAAGAGTTTAATGACTAGATATGATTTATTTATAAGGAGCAATACTCATTTGCATGCAAATAATTAATGTGTCAAAGCCCTTAAAAAGAGATTGATCTCTCCTAGGTTAAACATGCCTTTTTGCAATCTTGTTTGCACCATTACTTTGCTTACCTAACCATTCATTCAGAGATAGTGCAATTGTAATTTGAACAGGAACTCAGAAATTGAATCACAAATTCTGGATTACTGGGGCCCAAAATAATGAGGCTTTACTGTCCAGTCATATCTTGATTATCCACATCAACGAATGTGACACTGATAATTTTTAACTCATTTCTATTTTACCTTGTATATTATTTTGGGGAAAGTTACTTTCTCAATTATACTTTCCTAGGCTCCTGTTAAACTTAAATTTGCATTCCCTCAGCATACATAAATGGGCAAAGAGACAGTTAAGAAGCATATAATAGAGAGTTGTGTGAAGCCTGTCTGGGATAAATCATTAAATATGGCTAATCCATAGGTTTAAAATCATCTTTATTAGCAAATTTTTCATTCCTGAAGATGTGTCCAACAAACTTCCCTGAACAAATGAGAATTCTCAGTTCCTAATAAAAATTCCTAAGAAAAATACTATGTTCAATCCCAGGGAAACCTAGTGACAACCTCTCCCACCATGGCCTCACAAGAACTGGGTCTTGGACCCTGGGCACCTGGTTTAGGGACACCTTGAAGCTTCAGGTTTCCACAAAACTTCTCATGGACCACCAGAACATCTGGAATGGTAGGTATGATAGGTATAAATCAGTATGATAGATATATGTAGGTAAGTACTTTCTGGAGTATCCACAATTGTGGAAAAATTATCTTCATTTAAAAACATCAATGATTCAACTGGTGTATTAGAGTTGCAAGTGCATTGCAAAAATTATATTTTTAGCTTACTAGAGTAAAAATGAGACAGAGTTGTACCATATAAAATGAACAAGTAAAAAATAAATGCTTTGAAACCATTTGGGAGAGAAACATTGATGTTGTGTATGCCCTTTCCCCTTCTCTTGGATCTTTCTGGATGTTTTTCCATTTTGTCTAGGTTGCCAGAAACTTTTTAGATGGGTTGTGATAAGGAGAAATTGAGAATGGTTGATACATGATGGCAGGGAAAAAATTTAATTTGTTTGACTCAGTTCTTTTCTCCCCACTTCCAACATACACAGTACTTGGGACAGAGATGGCTAGTTGACCAATATCTATTCTCTCCATTTGTAAGAAAATTTTAAGTTTAAGCAGAACACATGCTTGATACTATATTTTCCAACTTCTCTTGTGTCTTCGCATGGTCACATGGCTAAGTTATAATCATGAGCATGTAAGTGAAAGTTTGATGTTTGACTTATGTAAAGTACCCTTAAAAGAAAATGATACACTATACTTTGCTCTCATTCTCCTTCCTACTGCCTGGAAAGGTGACACAATAGCCAGAGCTTAAGCAGTTATCTTGGGTCATAAGCATGAGAGACTTACCCTAGGGATTATGTAGCTAAAAACTAGAAGAAGCCTACATCCTTGGTAATTTAATGGAACTGCCAACCTACCCTGGATTGTCAACCTCCAGATTTCTCATGCGAGAGGATTGAGTCTTGTGTGTTTAAGCCAATGTTAATTTGTTTTGTTTTGTTTTTCTGTCACTCAGAGCTGTACCTAATCCTAACTGACATAGCATTTCATCATATTCTTTTTTTTTTTTATAGAGGGAATTTATTATATGGGCAAATGACAGAGAATGCCCTTTGGAAGGGGATTATTTGCTGATAATTTTGTTTTCAGCAGATCAAAGTAGCTCTGTGCTTACGAACCATCTTCTGGGTTTTGGAAATCATTGGGCCCTTAGCCTCTGCATGATAGTTGTTTCACACTGACAACATTTTACCTTTGTGTTTATCTCCTGTTGGTGTATAACAACAGATGCCACTATCAATCCTTCTCTGTATACTAACTTCCTGAATGCTAATTTAATACAAATCTCATTTTCTCATAATTGCAGGATAAGGAAGAGTAGATTCTTCTTTTTTTAAAAAAACATTTTATTTATTTATTCATGATAGATGTGGAGAGAGAGGCAGAGATATAGGCAGAGGAAAAGCAGGCTCGCCACAGGGAGCCCTATGTGGGACTCGATTCCAGGATCCCGGGGTTCATGACCTGAGCCAAAGGCAGATGCTCAACCACTGAGCCACCCAGGTATTCTGGAAAAGTAGATTCTTGACAACACAATTTATGACTATGCGAAAACCCCCATGATTGCCTATTTCAATAACACACACAAAAAATAGGGCAGCCCGGGTGGCGCAGCGGTTTAGCGCCGCCTGCAGCCTGGGGTGTGATCCTGGGGACCTGGGATCGAGTCCCGCATCGGGCTTCCTGCATGGAGCCTGCTTCTCCCTCCGCCTGTGTCTGCCTCTCTCTTCGCTCTCTCTGAATGAATGAATGAATAAATAAATCTTAAAACACACACACACACGCACACACACACACACAAAATAGCCTATAAGAGAACAGCAGATCTACTCTGCATGCAAACTGCTAAACTTCCCTCCTCATTATACCATTCTGGAAATGTTGAAAACCAAATTTAGACCATACACTATGAGTTAATGGGGTTGACAATTAACTGTGCTTAAATGGTATTAAGGTAATGCATTTAAACATCAAAATTTATAATGCAAAATTGATCATCTTGGCCAATTTACACAGGAAGGATCAATATAACCAGCTCCTCCTCTTTAAATGTTAACAAATGCTTTAGCTCAATACACCTGACCATGCGATGCAGATTAAAATTAGATACAGAATTAAGTTTCTTCTCCACAGTAGAAGAGTCAATTTGAAAATCCTGATAATCAGCCAGAGCTTCCCACAAGGCTTGGCTTTATAGCATTTAACAAGAAAGGAAGCTTGCTTCCCACAAACCTAATGATTTTTTTTCATTCAGCCAGAGGAAAGGCAGGGAAAATAAATAGAGCCTGGGATTTTTCAGTAATGATCACCATTTAGTCTAGGGAAGGAACAACTTTGAGTTGTGCATGGTATATCTATGTTCCCATCTCCTGAGAAAAGCCTATAAAGGAGAAAATAAAGGTTCATATACCCCCTGTCCACTCATATAACCAAAAGCAAGGTTGGCTAGCTCTACCTAGAAAGGCCCTCTTTCACACACACACACACACACACACACACACACACGCAGCAAAAATCATAATCATCCTCAGTAGCAGGTCTGCTGGTCAGATAGTTATGACACAGACTCAAGTGCAAATACTGATGTAATGACTGCATATATAAGCGCTTCTACATAAGGCTTGTCTACTACTTGGAGGCAGAACGGACTAGTAGGAAGATTGTTAAGTAATACCCTCTTCCCCTGCTTCCCCTTGCAATAACTCTACCAGGAGCCAATGCCTTCCTGATTCTTCATTCTGTCCCCAATTCTAGTCATGCTTTCTATGAATTGTGATGTTGGAGAGCTGGTTACAAATCAACTCATGCTCATTACATTCACATATTTATGTATTCTTTTCTAAAAATATTTACATTTTAAAAAGGACCAAAGCCCCAAACCAATCTTTGATAGTGGCATTTACGGCCAGTGATTCTCAGGCTTAGCTAGTTTAACAATTACCAGGGAAGCTTCCTGTAATTGTAAATTCCTAGTCCCCAGAAACAGACAATCTGATTCAATGGATCTGGGTGCAGGGCAGCCCAGAAATCTGCTAATTGCGCCCTACCCTCAGGTAGTACTCATTTTCTCTCCTTTACCCTTTATTCCCTTTCACTATTTTTTATATTCCCCAAATGAATGAGACCATATACTGTTTGTCCTTTTCCGATTGACTTATTTCACTCAGCATAATACCCTCCAGTTCCATCCACATCAAAGCAAATGGCGAGTATTTGTTGTTTCTAATTGCTGAGTAATATTCCATTGTGTACATATACCACATCTCTTTTCTATAATAAGGCTTCTTCTGCTGGGCAAGCAGAAAACATCAGGGAGTATTCAAGGCCTGTAACTCAACAACTACATAAGGTAATAGAGAATAACTGAATAAGGCTATTGAACCTAACTCCTTATTCTCCCCTGACTTTCTGTTGGGGAGGGTAAGAAAAAACAAAACCTTTATAAATAAGTCACAAGGATAGGAAGGCAGATGATTGCTGGAAAACTAATAGTGGTGAATAACAGTTACTCTGAGTTGTAAAAGACAAAGATACAAAGGATTCTGTGATACTGCAGTCCTTGCACCAATATCTGTCTATATTTGCCCTCCTTTACAAACCTTCTGACCTTTCTTTTTAGCTTCTCTTTTCAACCACCACCACCATTTAGTACATATATATTCAGTGCCAGGGACTCTAATGTGCTTCAGATACACATGGACATATCCCATTTAATCATCACATGAATCCTGATAATGTTCATTTGTATATTAGGTCCCACAATATTGTAGCCACCCTAGTAGCCTGACCCATGTCACAAATCTAAACCCAAGTAAGCCTGCACTTACAGGAAGCTCCTCATTGTCAAGGAAACTTAACACCAATAACAATCCCCAGCTCGACTTAAGCTAGCTTACCCTAGAAAATAGGACCTTCTAGCCAATCATTTCTCATTCCTCAGATACCTCTTCTAAAGTTCTATAGAAATTACTCTTGCCCAAAATCCCTTTGGAAGGATGCTTCACTGCTTGTGACACACTGTACCCCCAAATCCATGGAAATTTTCTCTTGAATAAAGGATACCAAACTTATTACTAAATTGCTTTAGTTTTGTTGTTTGACAACCTGAGTGAGATAAGTACTATTTTATCTCCTTTTTCCAAATTGAAATGATAAGAAAGGCAAGATGATTTAGCCAAATACATATGCCACTAAAATAGGAACTATGAGGACAGGGGTTCTTTCTTTCTTTCTTTCTTTCTTTCTTTCTTTCTTTCTTTCTTTCTTTCTTTCTTTCTTTCTTTCTTTCTTTCTTTCTTTTTCAGAGGTATTTTGAGCATCTAGATCAGTATTTGGAAGATAATAGCCACCCAATAAATATTATACCTACCTGTAAAAAATACCTCCCTCTATTTTTTGTCTAGGGTTAATTATTTATAAAAAACATAAATCCACTCAATCCAAGTTAGGCAAAAAGGATTTAGGTTAAGGAATAAAGGGAATCTTGCAGGCCCCGAGTGACAGGAAATACAGCCAGAGTACTAGCTATGTGAGTATTACAAAGTGTTGAGGTAGATACTTTCTACATCTCATTGTGATCTTAAGATCTCTCATATGTGTTGCATTGTCTACCCCCAATTTTCTTTCTGTACAAGCTTCACTGCAAACTTTACAGCTCCTCTTCCCTCATCACATAAGCTTGAATTTGTTTTGCCATAGTAGTAATTCTGGCTTCAACTTCACAGATGCCGGGTAAAACAGTTTCTCTTGCCAGTCTTCATTGGCAGGTGGGCCAGATTTCCACCTCAGGCCCTATTAGCTGTGATCAGAAGAGCCATGTGAGCTATCCCTTTAAGCCAGTGGTCAGGTCAGATTCCCTAAAGAAATTATGTAAGCAAGGAGGATGTGACTGACATCTCTAGGCTAGGCAGGGAGCCAGAGACCCAGAATGGCATTAGAGGAGCTATACTATATGCCAGAGGCTTCTGGGACAGGAGTCACAACATTTTTTTTCTGCAAAAGGCCAGATGGTAAATATTTTAGTCTTTGAAGCCCAGACAGCCCATGTGAGCAACTAATTAGCTCTGGGATTATAGTGCAAAAGCAGTTCTAAACAGTAAGAAAAAGAATGGATGTAGCAGTGTTCCAAAACAGTATAAAACACAAAAACAAGCAGCAGGCAGGCTTTGGCCTAAGGACTGCAGTTTTCTGACCCCTGTTCTAGGGCAAAGGCCTCATCTGGAAATATGAAACTTGTCCGTATTCACATAAACCTGATTTCTGGTTGTCTGGACCAATGATATCATATTGTTTTTATTGATTTCATTTTTCTTTTCTTTCTTTTTTAAAAACGATCAATGATTTGCAATGATCTAGTTGTTAAGATGCAGAACATTCTGTTAAACAGGTAATGCAAATGCTTTAATGTACTGCAAGGGTGGTGCTTTAAGGACCAAGTCATAGTTATTTGAGTAGCTTAAATGAGAGTGAGTGTGCTAGGGTGGTGTAATTATCCAAGCTTAAAGAGCCACTTACATAGAAACAATCTGTGTGTTACTCTTTCCCTAACTTACTAACTCTTGACCAACATCTTAACGGAAAAATTTTAGTAGGTGGGGTATTCTCTCTCTACAGAGGATACCTCTTTCCAAATCTCTTAATATAGTATGAGAAATAACGGTCCAAAAAAGGATGAGAACTGGAACCAATGTATATTACCATTGAGTTCATGGATTGTCAAGTAGAGAAGCAGGGAGTTTTAAATGTAGTATTATTTTAAAAAGTCGGTGTTTATAGATGCAGCCCATGTGGCTGGAGCTAAGCTTGTAATAACTTCACAAGTGCCCTGAAGAAGCCCCAATTTCTCTCTGAAAGTAGTTTTGTCATACTGTAATATAAAAGGGAAAGGGAATTATCTGACCATGTGTGGCTGGGTGGATGCTGTTGCTAGCAGTTTATAATATTTAGGTAATGCTTAACTGCACACGATACACATTACTTTTATTTTGTGGTTCCTGGACTGTTTTATGCTCCCTGGTCATTATGCTAAGAAATGAGGCTCTCACCTTTCAGAGCTAAATTCCTCTGCTCTTACCCCAAGTCCTAATATGATTCTGACAGTGTAATTACAAAACTCAGTTCCTACTTTCTCATCTAAAAAGAGAATTAAGGGATCCCTGGGGGTGGCTCAGTGGTTTAGTGCATGCCTTCCGCCCAGGGCATGATCCTGGAGTCCTGGGATCGAGTCCCTCATCAGGCTCCCTACTTGGAGCCTGCTTTTTTTTCTCTCTCTATCTCTCTCTCACTCTGTGTTTCTCTCATGAATGAATAAATAAAATCTTTAAAAAAAAATAAAAAGAGGGATCCCTGGGTGGCGCAGCGGTTTGGTGCCTGCCTTTGGCCCAGGGCACGATCCTGGAGACCCGGGATCAAGTCCCACGTCGGGCTCCCGGTGCATGGAGCCTGCTTCTACCTCTGCCTATGTCTCTGCCTCTCCCTCTCTCTCTCTCTCTCTCTCTCTGTGACTATCATAAATAAATTAAAAAATTTAAAAAAAAATAAAAAGAGAATTAGTCTACTCTGAACAGGCTTGAGGCCCTGAAAATGAATGGATTGCCAGTAAGATAGCAAGATATCTGTTGAGTCAACACATTATTTAAGTGCTGTTATACAGAGCTGTCTTCAAAGTGTGGGGCAATTGTGTAGCTACTAGTAGGAGGAGAAGGCAATTAGGGCAGTTGTGGGAAGCACTAGCTCCTAATCATCTTTCTCTTCAAAGCCAAGGTTCGAGGGTGGTGCCACCCTCTTCCACATAGGTCCTTCCTTAGGTAACATTATGCTTTCCTGACTTCTCCCTTCACCCCACACTTTTGGTAATGAGTCATCCCAAGAAAAGAAAGATCATTAGTATAAATGATAGAACTGGTCTTTCCAACTCACAGCCAAAATAGTCACTGCAATCTGATTCTTACAATTTAGACGGTACAGAATAAAATTTCATGAACTGCACCTTTATTAAGTTGACTTAAGATTTCTTGCTCCTTGCAACTTTTCTATAGTTTGAGGTTATTCAAAACAATTATAGTACAAATAAACTTTTTTTCCCTTGAACAATGTAAGAGTAAGTTGATGTCGCATCATCTTATCATACCGGTTTAGTAGACATTTTCTACAAAAGAGGATATTCTCCTACTGCAAAACAACCAACCACCCAAATGAGGATATTCGTTACTACCACTGCATCCTAAGAGACCATTCTCATTTTGCCAGTTGCCCCAATAATGTCTTCTAGAGCAAGAGAATCTCATTCAGAATAAGGTGGTGCATTTAGTTGTCATGACTCTTGTTGCATGCTGCGGCAACACCATCAGGGTCCCGAGGATAAGGGGATGAGGAAAATAAAAGAAAAATAAAGATATGGGGACAGGAGGGACACAGTGGATGATGTCCAAGCAGTGCCAGCTTTATTCAAGGGTTTACAACATTTTATAGCATGAGCAAAACAAAGCCAAGAAGGTGTTTATTTTTAGCAGGTTTGTGAAACTCTCCAAAGTTCCCTTTTCTCAGCATGCAAGACAGACTCACGGGTGCCAGAAGACCTTGGTAAATAGATAAGCTTGTTGCTCCAGATGTGCATACTTCAAAGGAATATTAGGTATGGTAAACAGACCAGCAAGGACAGACAGACCCTTATTTACATTTATGACCAGGTCAGAATAAGTTGTATCTATTGTGTTATGTGGGCGATCACATACAAGCGAGCCCTGAGAACCACTGATCAAGCCCTTTCTCAAGCGTCTTCACCCTTTAGACTCCCGAGCCTTTTGAGTGAATGAGGGATGCAAGTCTGGGCCTGGTTTGGTTCAGTTACTCCAGCTAGTTCGTGGTCGCCCACAGACTCTTTACCTTCCTTGAGCCTGAGACATTTCCTTAGTTTTAATTTGACTTTTTTGACCTTTATATTTTCAAAGAATACAGACCAGTTATTTTGTAGTTTCTCCCTCAGTTTAAGTCATTTGATATTTTATCCTAATTAGGTTCAGGTATGTACCTTTGGCAGGAATATCACAGAAGTGATACTGCATTCTTCTCACTGCATCCTATCACATGCCATGTGATTTCTATTTGTTCCATTATTGGTGGTGTTCACCTTGGTAATCTGATTAAATTAATGCTCTAAATTTAATCTTTCTTCTTTAGGACATTTACAATTTTTTATTTTAAAATAATTTTAGATATGTCACAAATTCATACAGCAAATCTCATATATCCATCACCCAATTTCTACTAATGTAAGCATCTTCAATGACCATATTAACGTTTTATGAGAAGGCATATAGAAGCCATGTCGAACAAATATATCAAAAAAGAAGCCATGTAGAAATACATTTCTCATCAATCTTTCAATATATTTTATAAATTTATATCACCATGAGTTCAGGACTTGCCATTGTCATTCAATGGATAATATCCATTATTATCAATAACTATTTGTTTATTGACTTTTTGTTGAGGTGAAATTCACATAACATAAATTTGACTATTTTAAAGTGAAAAATTCAGTGCCTTTAGTACATTCACAATGTTGTGCAACTGCCACCTCTATCTAGTTCCAAAAAATTTCTATGATCCCCAGATTAAAGTCCTGAACTGTTTTCCATAGTAACTAAGCCATTTTACATTCCCACCAGTAACATATGAGGATTCCAATTTCTCTGCATCCTCATCAATAACACCAGTTACCTTCTGTTATTTTTATTCTAGCCATTTTAGTGGGTATAAACTGATAACTCATTGAGATTTTGATTTGCATCTCCCTAATAACTAATGACATTGAACATCTTTTCATGTGCTTGTTGACTATTTGAATACCTTTTTTACAGAAACGTCTATTAAAACCCTTTGCCTGTTTTTTTTTTTTTATTGGATTATTTTTCTTTTTAAGGTTGAGTTCTTTATATATTCTATAATAGAACTCTGTAAGAATTCTTTATATATTCTGGAAAACAGATCCTTACCACATATATGATTTGCAAATACTTTTCTTCTTTCTATAGGTCATCTTTTCACTTTCTTGATAATGATCTTTGAGGAAAAAATGTTTTTAATTTTGACAAAGTCTAATTTATCTGTTTGTTTTTTCTGTTGTTCATGCTTTTGGTTTTTTATCTAAGAAGCCATTATCAATTACAAAGTCATGAAGATCTGCCCCTATTTTTTCTTCTAAGAGTTTTATAGTTTTAGTTACTTAAGTTGTTCATCAATTTTAGGTTAATTTTTGTATGTGATGTGAGGTAGGGGTCCAACTTCATTTTTTTTTGCAAGCGGATATCTAATTGCCCTAGCATCAGTTATTGAAAAGATTATTCTTTCCTCATTGAATAGTCTTGGTACTTCTGTTGAAAGTCAGTTGGCCATAGAAGTATGGACTCTCACTTCTATTAGTCTATAATCATAATGCCAGCGCCATCATAGTTTGATTTCTGTAAGCTTGTAGTAAATTTTAAAATTGAGATGTGTCAGTCTTCCTGCTTTGTTTGCCTTTTACTTTTTTTTGGCTATTCAGGGCCATTGCAATTACATATAGATTTTATGATAAACTTTTCCACTGCTGAAGAAAAGCACCTTTTGAAATTTGATAGGGTACACAATCAATCTATATTTTGCTTTGAGGAGTATTACCATCTTAACAATATTACATTTTCCAATTCATGGACATGAGATGTCTTTCCATTTATTTATCTCTTTTTTAATGTCTTTCAACAATGTTGTAAAATTTTTAGTGTATAAGTCTTGCTTCTCCTTGGTTAAATTTATTCCTAAGTAGTTTATTCTTTTGGATATTATTGTAAACAGCTTTGTTTTCTTAAATTCCTTTTTGGATTGTTATTGCTACTGTATAGAGAAACAATAGTTTTTGGTGTGTTGGTCTTGTACACTGCAACATTGTTGAATTCTTTTATTAGATCTAGCAGGTTTTCTTGGTGGGTTCATTGGCATTTTCTATATATAGGATAATATCATCTATAAATTTAATATTTTGATGCTTAAATTATCCCAGATTTGGCCAGCGGGAGACTTGTTCAAACGAGCTCCTGTGTCCTTTAGTCATGACCTCATCATTCTCTGAGCACCTCCCTGTTTTCTAATACAATAAATATATTCTATGATCACTTTGTATTTTCCCTTCCCTAGCCCTCAAATTATCCATTTCTCCAGAGTCATCATTCCTTTTCGTGAAGAAGGGTATTGAAAAAACAACATCTGAGTGGTAGATGTATCCATTGTTTTGGTGTCACTGTTCCCAGGCCCTCTCTATGAACAGAACTAGGAAACATATGTATGTGCATACTCTATAAACCTACATGCACAAATTAACATCTATATTAAATTTTATGTATTTATGCATATATTTTTTAACAATTTGAATTTTTATTTATTTATTTATTTACGATAGTCATAGAGAGAGAGAGAGAGAGGCAGAGACACAGGCAGAGGGAGAAGCAGGCTCCATGCACCAGGGAGCCCGATGTGGGATTCGATCCCGGGTCTCCAGGATCGCGCCCTGGGCCAAAGGCAGGCGCCAAACCGCTGCGCCACCCAGGGATCCCTGTATTTATGCATATTAATAATAAATTCATACTAATAGAGATCCCTGGGTGGCGCAGCGGTTTAGCGCCTGCCTTTAGCCCAGGGCGCAATCCTGTAGACCCGGGATCGAATCCCACGTCGGGATCCCAGTACATGGGGCCTGCTTCTCCCTCTGCCTATGTCTCTGCCTCTCTCTCACTCTCTCTCTCTGTGTGTGTGTGACTATCATAAATAGATAAAAATTAAAAAAAAATTCATACTAATAACTCTAATTCCAATCTAATACCACAAGAGTCATTCTAGATTTTACTTTTTTCATAGTTTAACTTTTCTTAGACAATGAAAAACCTGATGCCCATTATTCTTAATGTATTTATTTGATAAATCCTCCTGCATGTACTGATTACTCATTTTTGGTGCTATCTCCCTCTAACTCTGAGCAAATATGCTTTTCCCCCTTGGGCTCTGAATTCTATGCTAGGCTGCTGTCACCATTCCCAGTGTGGATTCCTTCTAATCCTGCTTATGCTCCCATAGATGTTATAGGGCCATCCTCCATGCAGGCTTAGGCACTGACACTACTTTCTAGTCTACCTCTTGCAGGGCTGTCCTTCTATAGGGCAACCTCTTTACTCTATTTTTGTTCTGTCACCCCATACTTAGTCACCCATATGTATGAATGCCTCTGTCATCCTATTTTACTTCCAACACACTTCTCTAGTCTCCTCAACTGTGCTCCATCCCTCAAGCATTCCAGTATGCAAGCCTACCTTGCTTGGGCCCTTCTAATACTATAGGACCAAAGAGTTTAGGAAGTAAAGGGAAGGGAGGATAAAAGGGAACACTTTTTTTTTTTCTGTTTTGCTAAGGCAAACAAAGAGTTAAGATGCTCTGGTTTTTAAATTTGTCTCTTATTGATGCAACCTAGGTTAAAAGTAAAGATGGGGCTATTTAGTCCCAGTTATTACCCAATATTGAGTTCCTTAGAGAACATCTCTGACAAGGAGTTGTTCCTATAGCTTGAGCACCTCATAACTATCATAACAGAAAACAGCTATACTATATACATATTTAACACAAGCACGTTTAACTATGAGCACACCTAAAAGGAAGAAAGAAGTGGGTGAGGAAGGAGGAGAGTGAGGAAAAGAAAGAAAGAGGAAAGAGAGAGAAAAAAACACCATGAAAACAGTGCTGTTGATATTTTTCACCTATGTGATCAATGAGTACACGCCCTAGACTGACATTTAGTCATCAGAGCATTCCTATATAGTAGCCACTTAGCCCCATTTTATGAATGAGAAAATTGGGGCTTGAGAGATTAAGTCATGCTCAGGTCACACAGTATGTATGACAGAGCTGGGATTCTTTTTTTTTTTTTTTTTTTTCAGAGCTGGGATTCTAACCTGTCTGACTCCAGAGCTATCCATTCCTATATCTAGGGATGTGAAGCCCACTTTCCACTATGGCAGCCCACTCTAGTGTTGGGTTGCTGTGACTGTTAGAATGTTTTATCCTTTTATAGAATTGAAAATCTGTCTCCCTGAAGGCTTTCTACCCATTGGTCTTGGTTTTTCCCTTTGAGAATGTATAACACAATTCTAATTGTTCCTCCATATGACAGCCCTTAAAATATTCATAGACAGCTATCATATCCCCTGAGTTTTCTGCTCTCCAGGCTAGATGTTTCTAGTCCCTCCAACCATTTCTCTAATGAATGAGAAAATGCCTTTCCTCTAGCTTGTTACACTTCACTAATCTAAAGTAAGAGGGGGGGATCCCTGGGTGGTGCAGCGGTTTGGCGCCTGCCTTGGGCCCAAGGCGCGATCCTGGAGACCCGGGATCGAATCCCACGTCGGGCTCCCGGTGCATGGAGCCTGCTTCTCCCTCTGCCTCTCTTTCTCTCTCTCTCTCTCTCTGTGACTATCATAAATAAATAAAAATTAAAAAAAAAAAAAAAAAGTAAGAGGGGGGATCCCTGGGTGGCGCAGCGGTTTGGCGCCTGCCTTTGGCCCAGGGCGCGATCCTGGAGACCCGGGATCGGATCCCACGTCAGGCTCCCAGTGCATGGAGCCTGCTTCTCCCTCTGCCTGTGTCTCTGCCTCTCTCTCCTCTCTCTCTGTGTGACTCTCATAAATAAATAAAAATTAAATAAATAAATAAATAAATAAAGTAAGAGGGATTTAATTCATGCCCCCAGAATATTCCATTGTATCCGAGGCAAAAGGTAAGTTAGATATTTGCTTTTCAACTGGAATGGCAAATATGAAATTCAATCTGCCTTCCACTGTAGACACTTATTAGATTCTGAGATATAAGTGCTACATTTTCTTTTTTCACTTAGGTCTTTCTTTTTTTTTAAAAAAATATTTTATTTATTCATGAGAGACACAGAGAGAAGGCAGAAACATAGGCAGAGGGAGAAACAGGCTCTTTGCAGGGAGCCCAATATGGGACTTGATCCCAGAACTCCGGAATCATGCCTGAGCCAAAGGCAGACACTCAACTGTTGAGCCACCCAGGTGTTCCTACCTAGGTCTTTCTATATATAAGGCTAAACCATTGGTCTAGATCTCATTCTTCTTTTTGGTCTAGATCTCATTCCAGGAATTTCCATCAAGGATTATTATTGTCTATGAGAATACGTAATGTTATAACTAGTTCAGTAACATTTCAAAATTACCTGGAGCTTATATATCTGATAAAGATCTATTATCCAGAATATATAAAGAACTCTTACAACTCAACAATAAAAAGACAACTCATTAAAAAATGGACAAAAGACTTGAAGACATTTCTCCAAAGAAAATATGCAAGTGCTCAATAATAACATACTTAACACTGTTAGCCATTAGGGAAATGCAAACCAAAACCACAAGGAAATACCACCTTACAGTCACTAGGATGGTTAGAATAAAAGAAACAAAAAGTGTTGGTAAGGATGTGGAGAGATTGGAACACTCATATATATTGCTGGTAGGAATGTAAAATGATTCAGCTGCTGTGAAAAACAGTTTGGCAGTTGGTGAAAACATGAAATACCATATGACCTAGCAATTCCACTCTGGATATATAACCAAAAGAACTGAAAACAGGTATTCAAACAAATATCTGTACATCAGTGTTCAGAGCAGTACTGTTGTCAACTGTCAAAAGGTTGAAAGAACCCAAATGTCCATTAACAGATGAGTAGATAAAGTTATACCATACAATGGCATATTATACAATCATGAAAACAAATGAAGTACTGGTATATGCTATAGTATGGAAGAACTTTGAAAATATGTTAAGTGAAAGCAGCCAGACATAAAAGGTCACATGTTGTATTACTCCATTTACATAAAATATCCATAATAGATAAATCCATAGAATCAGAAAGCAGATTCATGGTTGCTATGGGCTACAGGTAGGGGGAAATGGGGGAAATTACTGCTTAATGTGTATGGAGTCTCCTTTTAGAGTGATAAAAATGTTTTGGAACTAAATACATTGTTCATGTGCTAAATGCAAATTAGTTTTATACTTTAAATGGTCAATTTTATGTTATGTGAATTTCACTTCAATAAATACAATTACCTGGAGCTCTCTGGCAGGTGACAGGGCAGTAGGAAGGTCAAACACAGTGTTTTCCCCTATTTCTGTCATTCAAGGTTAAGTTTCTGTTTCAAAAGATATTCCAAACAAATAAAATTAGCTGAAAAGAAATCATGCTAGCTTAGCACTGTGGTAACTGTACATTATCTGAGCCAAGGCCTTTGTTTTCTAGCCAGATTGTTCTTAAAACTGTGCTAAATAAAATAATGACAATTATAATGAAATGGCCACCAACATCAAGGTTTGTGGATGAGTATATTTATCATTTAAATATATAATTTTTAAGTCAGGGCATTTTTCCATTATGTGCTATTTTGAATGGAACCAATGCTTCTTTTCCAGAAGAAATAAATTTTAACTAAAACCATTGCATTTTAAATTTCCATGCAGTATGCGGTATAGGACTTAGTATTCATTAATATTTGTCCTACATATTTTCACTTGCAAGGTGTTTTCTTCCCAGATTCAAGAGTCTATCAGAGTTGTGAAAAGGCATCATCAGAGACAAAATCTCAAACTGCCTCCAAAAGAGCCAAATTTTGCTTCTCTGCATTTATTGAGTAAACTTCACATATCTTTCATTGTTAATGAGCCAAATTCTCCAAAAGTTTCCATCCTTCCCCAGGGGAAAGTTAGACACTTGCAAAAGCTGTATCAACTTACAGACCACAAGGGTGCCATTTGGCAAATTACAATTTCCATGTTCTGGGACCCTAGAGAAAATTAATATATTTTCTAGACTGCCAAAGTTTTTCTTTTTCCACAAGTGGTTGGGAAAAACAATTAAAATATTGAGTAAAATTTACATGTACTATTTAGATATGCAGAGTCAAATGGCTAAAACCAGATTGCTGTGTTGGAAACAAATGGGTGAAATAACTTCCTTTGAGTGCTAAGGTTGGGGTAAGTAACTGCATCTTAATTTCTAAAGTATGAAAAGGAAATAAACTTTTTCTTCCTAAAGTTAGAAGATTGCATGGGAATTCCTTTAAGAATTTCTCAACATCACCTATAGCAAAGCCACAATTTCATCCACAAATCTCATTGCAGATGTTTCTATAGGCCTTCACCTTCTTCTGGTTATACAGAGCATGTGACATAGTATCCTATAAAGAGGGATGATCATGACCTGCATGGGCAATTTGATATCTGAGTCCATCATTCTGTAAGGGGCATATGAGTATCAGAATTTACAGTAGCTATTAAGTCAGTAAATTAGCAGAATAAGCCATTATTACATCTAAATTGATTTTTCTCCTTTTCCTTTCCCTTCCTTTCAGTTGTCTATAAGCATATTCTTTGTAATTATATATCACCACAAACTTATCATCATTGAGTAACCAAAATAATTTCACTGCCAAATCTGTCATCTGGCTCATTACTACCACGTTTCACGTATGGAAGCAACGGATATGGAAAACACTAAAAAAATGGTGTTGCTCCAAAGAAAGGCCAGATTGATTATTTTTAAGAAAGAACAGATTTCTTTTTAAAGAAAAAAAATACAGCTAAGAATACTACATTTTCTCATCTGCTTTGCCTTGAAATTTTGGTCTTCAAATGTTTTTGTCTGTTTGCTTGTCAAAAACCCTTATATGACTGCAGAATGGCACCAAGAAAATAGGAAATGATAAAAGCCAAGAAATGCATGGGATCAAATTCTCTTTCTGTTCTAGTTACTATTGTTATATAATAAGTCACTCCAAAATGTAGAGCTGAAAACAACAATCTTGTTATCACCTCCCATTGCTTTTGTGGGTCAGGAAGACAGGAAGGTTCATCTGGGAGGCTTTGGATTGGAGTCTCTCCTACAGTTGCAGTCAGAAAGTGGTTGGAGCTGGCAGTGGTGGGCTGGAGCAGAGGGAGTTGGCTGGGCATCTCTGTGCAACTTTAAGTACTTCTCTATGTGGAGAACTCCTCATCCACTATCTGATACTATTTAAAATCTAGTAAAAGGTCCAGACATCTTTTCCAATAACCTATCAAAATATTATTTTCTTCCTTCTCATGTTACCATAGTTATTTTGGAGAATAAAGAGAAGCCAGCTCAACATTTTTAAACAAATGCTTGGTTCTCCTTATTAAACTCAACA
Organism: Canis lupus baileyi; assembly: GCF_048164855.1. Taxonomy (NCBI): domain Eukaryota; kingdom Metazoa; phylum Chordata; class Mammalia; order Carnivora; family Canidae; genus Canis; species Canis lupus. The sequence continues at coordinate 53,141,708 of NC_132876.1, read as the reverse complement.
CCAAAGAAACAAACAACCCAATCATGAAATGGGCAAAAGACATGAAGAGAAATCTCACAGAGGAAGACATAGACATGGTCAACAAGCACATGAGAAAATGCTCTGCATCACTTGCCATCAGGGAAATACAAATCAAAACCACAATGAGATACCACCTTACACCAGTGAGAATGGGGAAAATTAACAAGGCAGGAAACCACAAATGTTGGAGAGGATGTGGAGAAAAGGGAACCCTCTTGCACTGTTGGTGGGAATGTGAACTGGTGCAGCCACTCTGGAAAACTGTGTGGAGGTTCCTCAAAGAGTTAAAAATAGATCTGCCCTACGACCCAGCAATTGCACTGTTGGGGATTTACCCCAAAGATACAGATGCAATGAAACACCGGGACACCTGTACCCCGATGTTTATAGCAGCAATGTCCACAATAGCCAAACTGTGGGAGGAGCCTCGGTGTCCATCAAAAGATGAGTGGATAAAGAAGATGTGGTTTATGTATACAATGGAATATTACTCAGCTATTAGAAATGACAAATACCCACCATTTGCTTCAACGTGGATGGAACTGGAGGGTATTATGCTGAGTGAAGTAACTCAATCGGAGAAGGACAAACATTATATGTTCTCATTCATTTGGGGAATATAAATAATAGTGAAAGGGAATATAAGGGAAGGGAGAAGAAATGTGTGGGAAATATCAGAAAGGGAGACAGAACGTAAAGACTCCTAACTCTGGGAAACGAACTAGGGGTGGTAGAAGGGGAGGAGGGCGGGGGGTGGGAGTGAATGGGTGATGGGCACTGGGGGTTATTCTGTATGTTAGTAAATTGAACACCAATAAAAATAAATTTAAAAAAATGCTTGGTTCTCAGATAAACTAGTTAATATATTATGTTAGACCATGATCAGAATAGTTTATTCAAATATCTTAATGTATTGATATGTCACAGCCAATTGTGAGATATAAGTAATATGGTGGATTAAAAAGTTCTAAAGTTTAAAAGATTTGTTTCAAAAACAAAATCAGAGCAGGTTCAAGAACAGCCCTATAATATCAGCACTTTTTCTTTTCTGCACTTGGATAGGCTTTTTTGAGTGGGCAAGAATTACAGATGGTGCACCAAGAATTGCAGAAATCCTGATACGTTATGGGGGTCATGTCATGTACATGAATATCATTAGACATATGCATTGCAGTGGAAAGAAGGTTAGGAACCCTTGCATTAAAAATCCTGAAGAGCTTGAGAGAAGATACGAAATAAATCAATTTCAACTTGATAGTAGAGTTTAGAAAAATGTGGTGAGAGAAGCCCTGGGCAGGCTGTCGGGGAGGTGTGGGTGAGAAGCTATATTCCGAACAAGGAGGAGAGAACCAGAACAGGTCCCTGGAGAGAGAGGGCTGCTGGAGATCTGAGATACTGAAATAGGGGGAAAAAGGCAAGGAATGGAAGAGAAGTTTCACATATCTCATCATTTAACCCAGGACAAGCCCTGTTTGCGCAAACTTGTTATCATATGTATAAGATTTTTTTCATCAGGACAAACTTTCATGTAATGAGATTCCACCTGTCTCATTATCAAGTTAATCAAAGCATTCATGGGCCATAAGCACAAACTCACAAACACATCTCCAACATTTGGCAATCTGTATAGCACTTGAAAGAAAACCAATTATGATTCAATACATGTGCCAAGGCCAAATTAGCTCAGATTAGCAACCAAGAGATCATAATAGCCTATTTCTACAGGGAGGTAGATGAATAAGTGCCCACAAAGAGGCTCTAAGTACCTGAATAAGTGTATGTGATATTTTCCATCCTTTATATTTCCAGTTTTGCAGTATTGCCCTTCAAGGAAATGTTTATATTGTTAAAATGAAAAAAAATCTTGCAGATTTTTTCAATTTAGGTATGCTGCTACCAGGTGGTGGTGGTAAAATGGCATAGCCATATAGTCCAAGCAATAAGGCATAAGCTATAAACGTGTGCTTTAGGGAAAAGATTAGCATTCTTCATTCCTATCTTCTGTTAAAATTTTTTATTACAAAAAAGCTTTGCTTAAACTTATAAGGAGGCAATTTGTTTATAGCTTTTAAGATTTTGTTTTTAGTTTTATCTTTTTAAAGAAATTTATACTATGTACAATTTAGTATCAATTTTTCTGATCTTTAATTTTATAACATCATTCTGAATTACAGCCTGTAGTCAAGAAGCCATCTTACAGGTTTGGCTTCAACTTCAGGTATTTATATTGGAGGTCAAAATGATCAGGGTACTTATCTCTCAATGAAGGCCTACTCTTGGATTTTTTGTAGGCAGCCAATTCACCTTGCCTAGCTAGTCAGAAATAAGTTTTTTCTAACTTTGATGCTTACAGAAGCTCTGATTTTTTTCTCTCTAAAATTAACCAAAGAATAAGAAGAGAAAAGCACTTCACTATTTGGAGTAACAGCTTGTCTTCACAATGTTATTTGCAAATAACATTTGCAAGCACTTTCTCTCCTCTCTCTCTCAGTGGGAAAAAAAGAGAAATGTATTCATTCATTATATGATACATCCCAATTTAAGATACTTAAAAAAAGCTAAAACATATATATTAGTAAGAATTTATAGAATAAGATAGTACTTCCATCTTTTTAACTGCTTTGACCAAAACTACAGGTCCCTTCATTTACACAAAAACATCCCTGATTTACATAGCATTTTGCATTTAACTATTTAGTCAAGACAGTGGTCAGAACATTTCCAAAACTTAATTTTTAAAGTTCAGTATTTCATACACAAAACAGAGCATTCTGCATTAAAAAATACATTGGTAGAAAAATTTTTTGATTACATCATAATATGTCCAAGTCTTTCTGTTGGATTATGTAAAACTGATATCATTATCATCATTGTCATCAGCACCCCCCACACCATTCTCCATTTCTTTCTTGAGCAATTGGTATCTACCAGGCTCTGTGATAGGTGCTGCCTACTTTTGTTATAACAGAACTTAGCCAAAGATATCCTATTGGTTATTCACAATCCCGGGGAATCAAACATTTCTTAAGCCTTGGTATCTCTGCACTGTCTTCTTTCCTTTTTTTGTGTGTATCTTCTATAAACAATTTCTGTAAAATGATCTCCTTTCTTGATGTGGAATCTGTTACGAGGAACACTTTTTTCACTGTGGCATAGTACGGTGATTAGCATGATGGTGTGATTGTGTACCTGTTTTGGCATTGATCTAAACCATGGATCTTTTACAAGATAGTTTATCCCCAAATAATGGCTTTTGCCATGCAGACATTTGTTTTTCAGAGGTAGTTCTACAAGACACAACACTACAATGATAAAGTACATCCATAACTTTTAGAATGAGTCATTTAGCAGGATGACAGATGTTATCTGGATCTTGTTACCAGAGGTCTTTGTCTTTTGGGTTCTGAAGATCAGACTAAAGCAAAATTAACCTTAGAAAAACCAACTGACCAATTGCTGCAGAACTTTTCAGTCATCAACCTTTGGAAATCTAAGTTCATTATTTTTGTTATTGAAAAGTGTTACAGTGTGGTGTGTTATATTCAGTTTGTTTAAAGTACTTTTTAAAAAGTATCATAGGTAGGATATATTCCTATCTGTCTCATTGCCATAAATTGCAATCTTTGAAGGCAACCTGTTGAAACAGTACCTGAAGGTACTGTTGAAAGAAGAGAAGCAATACAAGTCAAGAATCCAATCTGAATTAGTTCAGCAAATGCACTCCTTTCCACCCTCCTCACTACCCTCCATCTTCCAACTCTTGCTCTGTCTACCTAGAGGTAGGGATAAAATTGGATATATGATTAAACTTTTGAAAGATTTTCTATATATCAGTGTACTTATGGAAACCAATACCTTGTAGGTCCATGAATATAACACCCAGTCATATCAGTTATTCACTCTCACATAGATAAATGGAATATAGCCAATGGGTGCAAAGTGCACAGTGGACTGTGTTTGAAATATTATTGTTGTGAATTCTCCAAGCCTTTTATGAAATAACAACTCTTTTAAAACAAGTATAGTAATATACTTCAAAGATTAGCGTGGCATTCATGATTTCTTTCAAAACAGACCACTATTACTATAGATGCTTTTTAGAAATTCCATGAAAAATAGTTTACTTCTGGGGCATCTGGGTGGCTCAGTGGTTGAGTGTCTGCTTTTGCTTATGTCATGATCCCAGGGTCCTGGGATGGAGTCCCACATCAGGCAGGGAGCCTGCTTCTCCTTCTGCCTATGTCTCTGCCTCTCCCTTTGTGTCTCTCCAGAATAAATAAATAAAATATTTAAAAAAAGTTTACTTCTACCTGAGGTTAAAGCTTTGTCCTGCTGGTTGTAAGACATGTTGGACATAATATGGTTGATTTCTGGGGCTCTTGCTCAGTACCAGACTCTCTCCTACATAATATATGACAACTCAAATGATTTTGGACAAATAGTGGCAGTACTAGTTCATCTTTTTCACCTTGAATTTTAGGTTTTACTAAAGAAGATGGGGTCAGCTTGGTGGCTAATTATACTTTTTACTGAAATAATCAACCTAATGTCCACAATAGTAACATATAGTGGCACATAATATAGTGAACTCATTTTAATGTGTTATAGTCTACTTTAGAGATCTAGCAAATAGAGTTTATGGGGAAGGCATAAAATAGACCATCGTATGATAAGAAAATAAAAGTTTCACAGCTTTAGAAGCAAAAAACCCATAGAATTACAGAAGACAAAAGTGAGGAGATGCAAAAACATATTGGGCTCTTAACAGATTTACACTTTCCATAGTCTGAAGTAGTGAAGCACAAGAAAAAAAAAAAAAAAGATATCTATCATCTTAGTACCTAAGTACTTTTGTGATACTTGAGAGTTATTAAGGTAAAGTTTGTGGGTTACATTTTGAAAATTATTTAAGATAAAAATAAATTAGAAGCTAATTCAGAAGTATGCAATTAGAGTAACTTTAGCATTTATTGTTGCTTTCCCCCTCCTAACCTATATTGTTTTTTTCATATAGATAGAAAAACTCAATTCAATATGAAAAACATTTAATTCTGTGTAGTATTATTTATATAAAGAGACGATTTGGCCACCTTTTGTTACTCAGTTATTTTCTTACTATGCACAGCCTCTATAAAGATAAGATGGTAGATATTACCATAGCAGATTGGGGTTTGCAGAAATTTTTTACAGAAGGGAAAAATGGGTTTGGAATTTAGGAAAATCAATGATGTTTACAAAAAAACACAAGAATGGCAAGTAGATTTCAAATGAAGAATGGCAGATTAGGAAAATATTAGCCTATGATTTCTCCTAAAAATTATAGGTATATTTCAAAAGGCATAAACTTACAATAAAAAGTAAACATGAAAGGTACCAGAGGAGTAAAATTTTGTATGTTGGAAAGCTTATAAACAAGTACTACCTGATTTTGAAACCCCAAGAAAGCCTATTCCTAAACTGAAAATGGGGAAGAGAAACAGTTCAATTCCAATTGCCAAACTTTACATTAAGAAACAGATTTACCAAGTGTTCTTTTCTTCTCAATGTACTGAAGAACCAGCCTTCCCATATCTTGACAGAAGGTTGAGAATTTATTGTGTGTAGAGCATAAATAGAGGCTCTGGGTAGGGAACACCAATCATAATTAAGGATTGGGTACTGTGCTGAAAATAGGAGAATTCATTGAATATTGGGATCCCCAGTACTCTTCCCCTTCCTTATCTCTCATAAACATTATTATCTAGGCAGAAAATCTGAAGGTTTTATTTTTCTTGGTAAATCTAACCAATATAATAGAAAAGACCGAAAAACTCTGAAATCAGGGATTCTGCAAAGAAATGACTCAACCAGAAAACCCTACAATAAAACATGCAGGCTTTTTTAGTTTCTCATTCTACAATATGAAGATAGCCAAGGATGACCAGACACTTGAGGAAAATCTCTAATATGAATGACAAAGACCAAAACAACAAATAAGCACGTACACAAAAATTAAACAAAAGGAATTGTGGAGAAATAAACTACACAGTGCAATATATAATATAAAAAAAATTTCATGAAACAGTAAGTTTTATACACATACACACACACCATTCAGGGAATAAGGAGACATTTCAGAAATTTAAAAATATAGCAGAAATAAAAACACTAAAAATGATAGAATGGTTTAAAAACAGTCATTGGAAATTTTTCAGAATGCAGAGTAAAAAGACAAAATAATAAGAAAGGGAGAGAAAGGTAAGAAATCAGAGGATCATTATAGGAACTCCAACATTTGAATATTAAGAAGTTTCAGGAAAAAAAAAAAACAACAGAAAACGTAGTGAAGAATATTAAAGAAATAATTCAAGAAAAGTCCCTACTCCTAAAGAACATCAATATTCATATTGCAAGGGCCCACTGACAAAGTACATCACTATGAAATTTCAGGATACCTGGGACAAAGAGAAAAAATCCTGCAAACTTTCCAAGAGAATGAACCAGATTCAGAATGACAAAAAAAAAAGTTCTCAGTAGCAATATTGAAAGCTAGAAGCTAATGGGACAAGTCTTCAAATTACTAAGAGAAAATTATTTTGAACCTAGAAAGCTATACTCAACCAAACTGTTAATCAAGTGTCAGGTATAAAAAATACATTTTCAAACTTGAAAAATCTCAAAAAAATATCCCCTTTGTGTGGGAGGTACAGGTTTCCACGGAATGAATAAGTAATAGGAATAAAAGGCACAACATAGGGAATATAGTCAGTGATATTTAAGAGCTTTGTATGGTGACAGGTGGTAGTTACATTTGTGGTGAGCATGGCATCATATATAAACTTGTTGAATCACTATGTTGTACACCTGAAACTAATATAATATTGTTTGTCAACTATATTCAAAAATTTTTTTAAATTTCCTTTTCCCATGCACACTTTTCTGGAAAATAACTAGGGCATATCTTCCACCAAAGTGGAGGAGTAAACCAAGGAAGAGGAAGTCTGATAATAAAATTCACATGGACTCCAACTTAGAAGAGAGGCAAAGGGTATTCTCAGAATGATAGTGACAGGCAGTCTTGGTATAATCTACTCTAAAGGCTGTAGGACAGGTTTTTTTCACAAGAAAATGAAACTGATAGAATACTTGATATACCTTAATGTATTAAAGGAGTTAAAAATAGAACTACTGGTACAATTGCTGGATCGTAGGGTAGTTCTATTTTTAACTTTTTATATACAATGGAATATTATTCAGCCATCAAAAAGAATGAAATATTGCCATTTACAATGACATGGATGGAGCTAGAGAGTATTATGTTAAGTGAAATAAATCAGAGAAAGACAAATACCATATGATCTCATTCATATGTGGAATTTAAGAAAGAAAACAGATGAACATATAGATAGAAAGGGGGGAAAGAAAAAAGAAGGAGAGATAGAAATAAGCCATAAATGACTCTTAACAATAAGAACAAACTGAGAGTTCATGGAGGGAGGAGGGTGGGGGATGAGCTAGATGGATGATGGGTATTAAGGAGGGCACTTATGATGAGCATTGGGTGTTTTATGTAAGTGATGAATCATTGAATATTACTCCAGAAACCAATATTGCACTATATGTTAACAAAATTTAAATAAAAAAAAAATCAGTTTTCTGAAGCATTCAAGCTGTATAAATTAACAAAACCCTATGACAGTTTATCATCAAGGGATGAAACCTCTCCCTCCAACCTACCCACAATCTACAATCCTATTCTGGGAAACCATAGCATATTTTTAAAAATCAACTAGAGTTGCTAATCAAGAAAGCAGCCAGCAATGTTGAGGGTCTGCCACTCAGACCCTCTCTAACCTATGATAAATAGGTTAGATTTGTGATGTTTCTGGTCAGCTTTAGTGCTGCATTAATTAGAAATTCTTTTCTTGATTTTTCTTCAGTCCTACTAGTACCCCAAAAAAGAGAAGTGAAAATTTGCAGAAAAGAGAATGTGACCATTTGCAGTTGAGCTAACAGGCACCACAATGCATTTGAAATAGCAATTTTCTAGAGAATTGTCAGGTATAGACTGTAAGGGTGACTGAAAAAAATTCACATGGGAAAATGAAGGAAAACAGAAAAAAATCTTTTCCCTTTCCTCTCCCCTTCTTGTCAAATCCATATAATAAAGAAAATAGACTTTCTTTATCCTTATCATTTTTGTGTGCATTTGAAATAGATTTTGTCTAAATCCCATATACATTTTTGTGATCATTTTAATATTTTATGTCTGTACATTGAGTGATTTTAGTACTTAAGAGAGACTAAGAAAAGTTTAGAGGTCCTAAAGGAGAACCAAGAAGATGACTAAAAAGTCAAAATGGTAAAGCTAGAGAAAAACGACAGAAGGGCAACTGAACATTGGCCTTTAAAGAAACAATCAACTTGGGAATAGTGCACATGAGGGACAGAGAACCTATCGGGGAGATTTCTGATCAGTGAAGGTCGTCAGCATTTGGAATACTCTACTACAGAGATTATAGAATTTCCTTTTTTAATAGCCTTTTGCAATAGGATAAATGTATATATATTTTTATTTTTATTTACCCACGACAGACACAGAGAGAAAGAGAGAGGCAGAGACACAGGCCGAGGGAGAAGCAGGCTCCATGCAGGGAGCCTGACGTGGGACTTGATCCCGGGTCTCCAGGATCACACCCTGGGCCGAAGGCAGCGCTAAATCACTGGGCCACCAGGGCTGCCCTAAATGTGTATTTTATAGAAGATTTTATATGGCTTTTAAAAATTTAGGGAAATTAATTATATGGCCTTTTTAAAGGTCTTTTTCAGCTATAGGAGTCTCTCTCTAATCATTTCCCCATTTGAAACTACTTATTGAATACCTGTGATAGGCCAAACATGGTGCTGGGTTTTGGAAAGACAGCAGAGAACAAGGAAAAAACATCTCCACGTTACTGGAGTTTATTAAATGTTTTCCCATGGCTTATGAAGGACCTGGGCTAAGTAATCTCTAATCTTTCAGCTTGAACATTTAAGAATAAATTGGCCAGACCATTTCTTGCCAGTGGCAGAGGGATAATAACTTAGAAAAAGCCAGTTCTATGGCTAACCAATAGGTAGATTTTATTAATTGTAATTTCTAAATCTCTTGATTTTTTTTTCCAAAAAGTCAATGTTTGGGAAATTGGCCATTGTAAAATCTTTTCAGATATAACATTTAGAAATCTAAAAGGACTTTATGATTTGAAAGCACTTAATAATCATGGATTTATCCTATAAACCTGGAAGTATGTATGTGTCCCTTAGCGCCACTGACAATTATTTCTCAAAATCATCTCATCAATGCTGGAATACCTGCATAAAGCAGACTTCTTAGAGTTATGGCAAATGGAAATTTCATCACATTGCTCTTCAACCTCCTGCTTCCATTTTGTAAAAGACAAGATGCTATTTAAAACTGTTCTTCAAAAAGGATGAAGGCAGACCAAATTGGTAACAATCAGCTCAAGTAACTCTGGAAAGCAAGGCAGGATATGATCTATTAAGTCAGGCAGATCTCCATAATGTCATCTCCAGAGCAGAATTTTCAGGATTTCAGGCCATCTTTATGGTCTGCTCTGATAAGGCTTTTCCCTTCTTTTCCCTCACTGAAAACAGGGGGTAGATCAATGTGAAACATACCCAGCCACTAAGATGTCTTAGGAGACTTGATGGTGGGGACCTGGGAGAGAAGCCAAGGTTCCCTGGTTCTATTTCTTTTTTTTTTAAAAGATTTTATTTATTTTTTCATGAGAGACACACAGAAAAAAGCAGTAACATAGGCAGAGGGAGAAGCAGGCTCCCTGCAGTGAGCCTGATGTGGGACTCAATTCCAGGACCCCGGGATCATGACCTGAGCCAAAGGCAGATGCTCAACCAACGAGCCACCCAGGTGTCCCTGCCAGGTTCTATTTCTCACAGAATTTGTTGCATCCCACACAGAGGCATTATGATATAAGAAAGATGGGGCTGTCCCTCAAAAATATCCTCTTCCAGGGAATGCTTACTCAGTATAAACTACTCTCGGGTAAACAAATACTATCCTGCCCTCCCTTTTTCCCAATTCAAAACAATAAAAACAGTAATAATTGTTAAAGTTTTGTCTCCATTCTACAGAGTAAAAAACCGCAGAGAAACCAGTTTACTAGGAAGTATTCAGGGAGGGGAGGCAGAGAACCCCACCCTTGCACATAAAGTACCCTACAGTAGTGAGTAAAAGCCTATTTGCTTAGGAGCCAAATTGCTTGGGTTCAATTCTCAGCTGTCACTTATTATTGTGTCGCCTGGGAACAGATACCTAATCTCCTAATGCCACAGTTTCATTTTTATTTTTTTTATTTTATCATTATTTATTTATTTATGTATTTTAATATCTTATTTAAATCCAATTTGCCAACATATAGTATAACACCCAATGCTCATCTCATGGTGTGCCCTCCTTAGTGCCCACCACCCAGTGACTCCATCTCTCCACCCTCCTCCCCTTCTGCAACCATTTGTTTGTTTCCCAGAGTTAGGAGTCTCTCATGGTTTGTCTCCCTCTCTAATTCTTCCCACCCAGTTTCCCTCCTTTCCTTTATATAGTCCCTTTCACTATTTCTTATATTCCACATATGAGTGAGACCATATGATAATTGTCTTTCTCCGATTGACTTATTTCACTCAGCATAATACCCTCCAGTTCTATCCATGGTTCCATCCAGCCAACTGATGGATGAGTAATATTCCATTGTGTGTGTGTGTGATATATATATATATATATCACATCTTTATCCATTCATCTGTCAAAAGACATCATGGCTCTTTCCATAGTTTGGCTATTGTGGACATTGCTGCTATGAACATTGGGGTGCAGGTGTCCCATTGCTTCACTACATCTGTATCTTTGGGGTAAATACCTAGTAATGCAATTGCTGGGTCATAGGGTAGCTCTATTGTTAACTTCTTGAGGAACCTCCACACTGTTTTCCAGAGTGGGTGTACCTGTTTCCTCATTTATAAAGCAACGATAATAATTGTATATTATAAACTTAATTGCCTACTCCCTGCCCTATATTCATATATTGACGTTCTAACACCCAGTACTTCAGAATGTAACTAACTTCATTTGGAAAAAAAGACCTTGAAAGAAATGATTAAGTTAAAATGAGGCCATTAGAGTGGGGTCCTAACACATGTGCAGAGAGACCATGTGAACAGGCAGTAGAAATGCAGTCCTTGGCAAGCCAAGGAGAGAGGCCTCAGAGGAAACTCACCCTGCCAATACCTTGAACTTGAACTTTAGTCTCTAGAACTTTGAGAAAATTAATTTCTGTTGTTTAAGCTATCCACTCTGTGATATTGTTATGGCAGTCCTAACAAACTAATACATAATACTTATCCTTGTAAGATTGCTATGAAAATTTAATTAGTTAATTCATATAAAACCCCCCCAAATGAAAGCTGGCACATAATAACACTGTAGTTAGCCATTAAGTGGAACAACAAAAAGGGACAATCTTTGCAATGTATAGTGTGATTTAAAACCATCAGCCCAGTGGCCCCTAACCTTACTTGAGATAAGGAGTCCAGGCTCCTCCTGTTCGTTTTGCTAAAGATATGGATGAAAGTAGACCCCACATTATGTCCTGCAGGGGATTTCAGATTCTAGGGTCCCTAATGGTAATGTTATGACTGGCTCTCTGGTAGGCATAGGAAAGCATGTTCAGCATTCCCCTTTAGAGCAGGTTATTTCACCAAGAAGTTTCATTTTTTTGTTTATTCCTGTGAATATCAGTTTAACTTTATTATGCACCATCACAACCTATCAATTTGTAATAACACAAATTTTATAGATTCTATATATCAGATGCTGCTGAATATAAAAATGTAATGATTTCAGCATATGCAAATTAATTTTTCCTAACTCTATTAGATTAAAAATGTACTAGGCTAAGAAAAAAATAGATTAGAGTTTTACAGGAGAGTATCCATTTTAATTAATGAGTATTGCTTATTATTCAGGAGCGAGTGATGGAGCACACTTTCAATTAACTTAATGAAGATGCTTTATACCTATAGTATTTAGTATCACTGATCCCCTATTTTAATGCTTTGTTCCTGGAGACCATTAAAATGATTGTTTTGGGGGATCCCTGGGTGGCGCAGCAGTTTGGCACCTGCCTCTGGCCCAGGGTGCGATCCTGGAGACCCGGGATCAAATCCCACGTCGGGCTCCCGGTGCATGGAGCCTGCTTCTCCCTCTGCCTGTGTCTCTGCCTCTCTCTCTCTCTCTCTCTCTCTGTGTGTGACTATCATAAAAAAAAATGATTTTTTTGTACCTTTATAGAAGTGAGAAAATGAGATAGGAAGTCCTATTCTGATGTGAACAGCATAAAATGGTTGCCTGTCCCCAAACATCCCCAGTCTTCAGCCTATCAAATTATTTCAAAGATAGCATTCCTAGAACTCTCTACTGCAAATAGATAATCTGGACAAGTTTTCATTGAGTTTCATTATCTAGTTTTCATTATCATTTCACCTATCTAAATATCAATTTCCCTAACTAAAAAATAAACATAATACTCCCCATCCCAATTCATTTACAAGGACAAGGGTTGTTTACAAGGACAAAGTGAAATCAAGGATAATCACACACTAATCTTTGTTGGGCACTTAAGTATTAAACTTTCTAATTCTCTGCATATGTTACCTCACTTAAATCCTCAAAAAATAACACCATGAGGTAGATACCATTATTATACTACTTTATATAACCCATTTTTTACAAAGGAATAAACTGATACTTAAATAAGTTAACTAACTTGCCTGAGGTTCACACAGCTAGCAAAGAGCATAGCTCCAGGACTAGAATTCAATTCTCAGCTCCAAAGGTTAACTCCTGAGAGTCTTCTGGACATCTCTAATCTAAAGTAATGAGCACCCTGCACAGGTCATTCTCTGTCACATCACTCATCATTTTTGTTTTATTTTCTTTATAGTGCTCATCATCATCTAAAATTCATATTCATTTGTTTTCTTTGTTTCTTTTCCCCCAATGGAATGTAAACTCTATGAGATTAAGGAGCTTGCCTGTCTTGTGTACCACTGTTTTCCCAGTGTCTAGAACAGTGACTGGCACAGAACAGGATGAAATATTTGTTGAACAAATTGATACTTGTCTGGGCATGAAGCTCCATGTTAAACTGGAAAAGTTTAGTTAACTGAAGTTATTGTAATCATTACCTGAGCTTGGTTAGTTAATCACAGTAGCTGGGCCTGTGAAAACCTAGGGAATGTTTTCACTGGTGAAAGAGGTTGGACATCCTACCCTAGTGAATAATCCAAGTAGGATTTTGCAGTCAGGCAAGAGGGCTCCTGAGAAGTATTGAAAATAAATATTTCACTATATTTCAATTTTAACTATGATACATTCAAAACACCCTGAGAAATCCTTTTATTCTGGTGAGAAACATGATTATGGGACAAATCAACCTCTCTGAACCTCAGAAATCACTTAATTAGGGGAAAATATCTGCCCTGCTGAACTTTACAGAATCAGTAAGAAGGTCAAATGAGACAATGCATATGAAAATGCTTTGTAAAATTTAAAGTCCTATGATACAAGGGTAAGGTGGTATTAGGATGTTAATTTGATCTACTTCAGTTTCCATTTCAAATGGATAGCATACGATTTATTTCCTGGAAAGTCTTTCCATAATAATATGATTATAAAAACTCTTCAAATGACATTGGCTTCTTGCATCAAATTCAAGAAACATTGGTCTTTGCAAACATGCAAGTGTGAGAGACTTAACTATAGTGGTCTCTGTGGAGGGAAACTAAGAAGACTGTGAGGTGGTTAATCCAGGGTGGACGGCAGGTTTACTTTTCATTGTACACTGTTTGTACCATTAGAGATTTTTCTAAATTAACCACTTACAAAATATCTAAAAGGAAATATATGAAACAAAGAAGCAACAAGTTTATATATTGGCATGATTATAGTTATCTAAACTAAGAAGCTTTCAACTGGGGGGAGGGCAAGATGGCGGAAGAGTAGGGTCCCCCAAATCACCTGTCTCCACCAAATTACCTAGATAACCTTCAAATCATCCTGAAAATCTATGAATTCGGCCTGAGATTTAAAGAGAGAACAGTTGGAATGCTACAGTGAGAAGAGTTCACGCTTCTATCAAGGTAGGAAGACGGGAAAAAGAAATAAAGAAACAAAAGGCATCCAAGGGGGAGGGGCTCCACGAGGAGCCGGGCTAAGGTCAGGGCGAGTGCCCCCAGGACAGGAGAGCCCCGTCCCGGAGGAGCAGGAGCTGCACCCACCTTCCCGGGCAGAAAGGTGCCCGCGGGGAGTTGGAGCAGGACCCCAGGAGGGCGGGGATGCCCTCGGGCTCCCGGGGACACTAACAGAGCAACTGCGTGCCCAGGAGAGTGCGCCGAGCTCCCTAAAGGGCTGCAGCGTGCACGCATTGACCCAGGAGCAGCTTAGAGCGGCTCGGGCCGGGGCTCTGCAGAGAGGCGGCTGCGCGGCCTGGAGCCTGAATCCAACAGCACGGGCCCGGGAGCACTGGGCGCCGAGAAACAGCCCAGGATCCGACCTCCCCCCACAGACAGGCAGGGGTCCGGAGGGCCCAGGACAACAAGGATGCTCCTGCCCGAAGCTGAGCAGATCAGCGGCCCCTCCCCAGAGCATCCAGGCCCCTGCAGACTGAGAGCTCCATAGTTACTGCGGGAGCTGACTACAGGGCTCCAGAGCTGGCCGCGGCCACTGTGGTTGTTCCTCCTGGGCCCTCACGGGGTAAACAACCCCCACTGAGCCCTGCACCAGGCAGGGGGCAGAGCAGCTCCCCCAAGTGCTAACACCTGAACATCAGCATAACAGGCCCCTCCCCCAAAAGACCAACTAGACGGACAAGTTCCAGGGGAAGTCAAGGGACTTAAAGTATACAGAAACAGAAGATACTCCCCCGTGTTTTTTTGTTTGTTTGTTTGTTTTGTTTGCCTTTTTTTTTTTTTTTTGCATGCTTTTTTATTTCGGTTTGCTTCCCCCACCCTTTTTTCCCTTTCTTTCTTTTTCTTTCTCTTCTCTCTTTTTTCTTTTCTTCTTCATTTTCTTATTTCTTTTTCTCTTTTCTTTCCTTCATTCTCTCCTCTATTTTTCTCCTTTTCCCAATACAACTTGTTTTTGGCCGCTCCGCACTGAGCAAAATGACTAGAAGGAAAACCTCACCTCAAAAGAAAGAATCAGAAACAGTCCTCTCTCCCACAGAGGTACAAAAAGTGGATTACAATTCAATGTCAGAAAGCCAATTCAGAAGCACTATTATAGAGCTACTGGTGGCTCTAGAAAAAAGCATAAAGGACTCAAGAGACTTCATGACTGCAGAATTTAGATCCAATCAGGCATAAATTAAAAATCAATTGAATGAGATGCAATCCAAACTAGAAGTCCTAACGACGAGGGTTAGCAAGGTGGAAGAACGAGTGAGTGACATAGAAGACAAGTTGATGGCAAAGAGGGAAACTGAGGAAAAAAGAGAAACAATTAAAAGACCATGAAGATAGATTAAGGGAAATAAACGACAGCCTGAGGAAGAAAAACCTATTTAATTCAGGTTCCCGAGGGCACCAAAAGGGCCAGAGGGCCAGAACATGTATTTGAACAAATCATAGCTGAAAACTTTCCTAATCTGGGAAGGGAAACAGGCATTCAGATCCAGGAGATAGAGAGATACCCCCCCCCCTAAAATCAACAAAATAATGAAACCAGAAGGAGGAATCAAATATCTCCTTGAGAAACTAACCTAATATTTATACAGGGGGATATATATAATATATTATACATATAATAATATGATTAGATTTATATCTTCTTAAAAGAATATTAGCAATTGATGTATAGAAACCCAGGAGAAGAGACAGAGTAAAGTCAGGTTGCCCAGTTAGGATAGAATCCACTTCATTCCTTCCCCATATTTTAATTTGTAGAGCATTGTGCAGTGTAATAAATACTATCTATAAGTCAGTAATTTATTTGATCCTTTCAATTAGTCAGGAAAGCCTGGTGTGCTTCAGTAACAACAACAACACCACCAACAACAAAACCAGAACTACCCTATGATCCAACAATTGTACTTTTGTAAATTGGGTATTTACTAAAAAAATACATAAACATTAATACAAAAGTGTTTATAGCAGCATTATTTACAAAAGCCAAATTATAAAAGCAGCCCAAGTATCCATCAGTAGGTGAATAAAGAAGAAATGATGTATGTATGCAATGGAATATTATTCCACCATAGAAAGAAATGAAATCTTGTCATTTGCAACAACATGAATGGAGCTAGGATTTATCATGCTAAGTGAAATAAATCAGTCAGAGAAAGACTGATACCATATGATTTCACTCAAGTGGAATTGAAGAAACAAAACAAATTAGCAAAGGCAGAGAGAGAGAGAGAGAGAGAGAGAGAGAGAGAGAGAAGGAAACAGATTCTTAATTATAGAGAAGAAACTGATGGTTACCAGAGGGGAGGTGGTGGAGGATGGGTGAAATAGGTGATGGGGATTAAAGAGTACATTTATCATAATGAGCCCTGAGTAATGTATAGAGTTGTTGAATCACTAAATTGTATACCTGAAACTAAGAAAACCCTGTATGTTAACTATACTGGAATTAAATTAAAAACTTAATTAAAAAAAATAGATATCTCTTCAAAGAGGCTATACAAATGGTAGCATAATGCCCCCAGGACAGGAAAGACCCACCTGGAGAAGCAGGAGCTTCACCAATCTTCCCGGGCAGAAAGGCGCTCCCAGGGAGTTACAGCAGGACCCCAGGAGGGGCAGGGATGACCTCAGGCTCCCAGGGGCATTAACAGAGGACCTGTACCCCGGGGAGAGCGCGCCACACCCCGGCCGAGCTCCCTAAATGGCTGCAGCAGGCACGCCCGGCTGGACCCAGAAGCTGCATGGAGGCAGCTCCGGGAGAGGCTGCACGCAGAGGGGGCTACTCGGCTGGGGAGTGCGAATCCAATAGCACAGGCCCAGGAGCACAGGGCGTGGGGGACACAGCCCACCATCTGGTGCTCCCCCCAGGACAGGCAGAATCCAGGAGGGCACAGGAAAGCAAGGACACTCCTGCCCCGAGCTGAGCAGATCAACGGCCCCACCCACGGAGCATCCAGGCCCCGGCAGGCTGAGAGCTCCTTAGTTACTGCAGGAGCTGAATCTAGGGCTGGAGAGCTGGCTGCCGCCACTGTGGTTGTTCCTCCTGGGGCCTCACAGGATAAACAACCCCCACTGAGCCCTGCACAAGGCAGGGGGCTGAGCAGCTCCCCCAAGTGCTAACACCTGAAAATCAGCACAGCAGGCCCCTCCCCCAGAAGACCAGCTAGAGGGATCCCTGTGTGGCGCAGCGGTTTGGCGCCTGCCTTTGGCCCAGGGCATGATCCTGGAGACCCAGGATCGAATCCCACATCAGGCTACCGGTGCATGGAGCCTGCTTCTCCCTCTGCCTATATCTCTGCCTGTCTCTCTCTCTCTCTGTGACTATCATAAATAAATAAAAATTATTAAAAAAAAAAAAAAAAGAAGAAGACCAGCTAGACAGACAGGGGAAAAACAAATTATTGACCAAGCAGCACTGGAAAGTTCCAGGGGAAGTCGAGGGACTTACAGTATACAGAATCAGAGGATACTCCCCTTGTTTTTTGTTTGTTTGTTTCTTTTTTGATTTCTGTTTGCTTCCCAGCCCTTTTTCTTTTATTCTTTTCTTCTCTTTTTTCCCTTTTATTCTCTTTTTTCTTCCTTTATTCTTTTTTCTTTTTTCTTCTTCTTTCCTTCTTTCTCTTCTTTCTTTTTCTCCTTTTCCCAACAACTTGTTTTTGGCCCATCTGCACTGAGCAAAAATGATTAGAAGGAAAACCTCACCTCAAAAGAAAGAATCAGAAACAGTCCTCTCTCCCACAGAGTTACAAAATTTGGGTTACAATTCGATGTCAGAAAGCCAATTCAGAAGCACTATTATAAAGCTACTGGTGGCTCTAAAAAAAGGAAAAAGGACTCAAGAGACTTCATGACTGCAGAATTTAGATCTAATCAGGGAGAAATTAATAATCAATGGAATGAGATGCAATCCAAACTAGAAGTCCTAACGATGAGGGTTAGTGAGGTGGAAGAACGAGTGAGTGACATAGAAGACAAGTTGATAGCAAAGAGGGAAACTGAGGAAAAAAGAGACAAACAATTGAAAGACCATGAGGATAGATTAAGGGAAATAAGTGACAGCCTGAGGAAGAAAAACCTACGTTTAATTGGGGTTCCCGAGGGCGCCAAAAGGGACAGAAGTCCAGAATGTGTATTTGAACAAATCATAGCTGAAAACTTTCCTAATCTGTGAAAGGAAACAGGGATTCAGATACAGGAAATAGAGAGATCCCCCCGTAAAATCAATAAAAACCGTTCAACACCTCGACATTTAATAGTGAAGCTTGTAAATTCCAAAGATAAAGAGAAGATCCTTAAAACAACAAGAGACAAGAAAGCCCTGACTTTTATGGGGAGAAGTATTAGGGTAACAGCAGACCTCTCCACAGACACCTGGCAGGCCAGAAAGGGCTGGCAGGATATATTCAGGGTCCTAAATGAAAAAAACATGCAACCAAGAAGACTTTATCCAGCAAGGCTCTCATTCAGAATGGAAGGAGAGATAAAGAGCTTCCAAGACAGGCAGGAACTGAAAGAATATGTGACCTCCAAACCAGCTCTGCAAGAAATTTGAAGGGGGACTCGCAAAATTCCCCTTTAAGAAGAAGTCCAATGGAACAATCCACAAAAAGAGGGACTGAATAGATATCATGATGACACTAAACTCATATCTGTCAATAGTAACTCTGAATGTGAACGGGCTTAATGACCTCATCAAAAGGCGCAGGGTTTCAGACTGGATAAAAAAGCAGGACCCATCTATTCGCTGTCTACAAGAGACTCATTTGAGACAGAAGGACACCTACAGCCTCAAAATAAAAGGTTGGATAACCATTTGCCATTCAAATGGTCCTCACAAAAAGCAGGGGTAGCCATCCTTATATCAGATGAACTAAAATTTACCCCGAAGACTGTAGTGAGAGATGAAGAGGGACACTATATCATACTTAAAGGATGTACCCAACAAGAGGACTTAACAATCCTCAATATATATGCCCCGAATGTGGGAGCTGCCAAATATATCAATCAATTAATAACCAAAGTTAAGACAACTTAGATAATAATACACTTATACTTGGTGACTTCAATCTAGCATTTTCTACACTCAATAGGTCTTCTAAACACAACGTCTCCAAAGAAACAAGAGCTTTAAATGATACACTGGACCAGATGGATTTCACAGATATCTACAGAACTTTACATCCAAACTCAACTGAATACACATTCTTCTCAAGTGCACATGGAACTTTCTCCAGAATAGACCACATACTGGGTCACAAATCAAGTCTGAACTGATACCAAAAGATTGGGATCATCCCCTGTGTATTCTCAGACCATAATGCCTTGAAATTAGAACTAAATCACAACAAGAAGTTTGGAAGGACTTCAAACACGTGGAGGTGAAGGACCATCCTGCTAAAAGATGAAAGGGTCAGCCAGGAAATTAAGGAAGAATTAAAAAGATTCATGGAAATTAATGAGAATGAAGACACAACCGTTCAAAATCTTTGGGATGCAGCAAAAGCAGTCCTGAGGGGAAATACATCGCAATACAAGCATCCATTCAAAAACTGGAAAGAACTCAAATACAAAAGCTAACCTTACACCTAAAGGAGCTATAGAAAAAAACAGCAAATAGATCCTACACCCAGCAGAAGAAGAGAGTTAATAAAGATTAGAGCAGAACTCAACGAAATTGAGACCAGAAGAACTGTGGAACAGATCAAGAGAACCAGGAGTTGGTTCTTTGAAAGAAATAATAAGATTGATAAATCATTAGCCAGCCTTATTAAAAAGAAGAGAGAAAAGACTCAAATTAATAAAATCATGAATGAAAAAGGATTGATCACTACCAACACCAAGGAAATACAAACGATTTTAAAAGCATATTCTGAACAGATATACCCCTATAAATTAGGCAATCTGGAGGAAATGGACGCATATCTGGAAAGCCACAAACTACCAAAACTGGAACTGGAAGAAATAGAAACCTGAGTAGGCCAATAACCAGGGAGGAAACTGAAGCAGTCATCAAAAACCTCCCAAGATACAAAAGTCCAGGGCCAGATGGCTTCCCAGGGGAATTCTACCAAACGTTTAAAGAAGAAACCATACCTATTCTATGAAAGCTGTTCGGAAAGATAGAAAGAGATCAAGTACCTACCAACTCATTCTATGAGGCAGGCATCACCTTAATTCCAAAACCAGACAAAGACCCCACCAAAAAGGAGACTGACAGACCAATATCCCTGATGAACATAGATGTAAAAATTCTCAACAAGATACTAGCCAATAGGATACAACAATACATTAAGATTATTCACCATGACCAAGTGGGATTTTTTCCCAGGATGCAAGGCTGGTTCAACACTCATAAAACAGTCAATGTGATTCATCATATCAGCAAGAGAAAAACCAAGAAGCATATGATCCTCTCAATAGATGCAGAGAAAGCATTTGACAAAATACAGCATCCATTCCTGATAAAAACTCTTCAGAGCGTAGGGATAGAGGGAACATTCCTCGACATCTTAAAAGCCATCTATGAGAGCCCACAGCAAATATCATTCTCAATGGGGAAGCACTGGGAGCCTTTCCCCTAGGATCAGGAACAAGACAGGGATGTCCACTCTCACCACTGCTATTCAACATAGTACTAGAAGTCCTGGCCTCAGCAATCAGACAACAAAAAGACATTAAAGGCATTCAAATTGGCAAAGAAGAAGTCAAACTCTCCCTCTTCACCAATGACATTATACTCTACATAGAAAACCCAAAGGCCTCCACCCCAAGATTGCTAGAACTCATACAGCAATTTGGTAGCGTGGCAGGATACAAAATCAATGCCCAGAAATCAGTGGCATTTCTATACACTAACAATGAGACTGAAGAAAGAGAAATTAAGAGTCAATCCCATTTACAATTGCACCCAAAAGCATAAGATACTAGGAATAAACCTCACCAAAGAGGTAAAGGATCTATTCCCTAAAAACTATAGAACACTTCTGAAACAAATTGAGGAAGCACAAGGAGATGGAAAAGTATTCCATGCTCATGGATTGGCAGAATTAATATAGTGAATATGTCAATGTTACCCAGGGCAATTTACACTTTTAATGCAATCCCTATCAAAATACCGTGGACTTTCTTCAGAGAGTTAGAACAAATTATTTTAAGATCTGTGTGGAATCAGAAAAGACCCCGAATAGCCAGGGGAATTTTAAAAAAGAAAAGCATAGCTGGGGGCATCACAATGCCAGATTTCAGGTTGTACTACAAAGCTGTGGTCATCAAGACAGTGTGGTTCTGGCACTAAAACAGACACATAGATCAATGGAACAGAATAGAGAACACAGAAGTGGACCTTGAACTTTATGGCCAACTAATATTCGATAAAGGAGGAAAGACTATCCACTGGAAAAAAGACAGTCTCTTCAATAAATGGTGCTGGGAAAATTGGACATCCACATGCAGAAGAATGAAACTAGACCACTCCCTTGCACCATACACTAAGATAAACTCAAAATGGATGAAAGATCTAAATGTGAGACAAGATTCCATCAAAATCCCAGAGGAGAACACAGGCAACACCGTTTTTGAACTCGGCCACAGTAACTTCTTGCAAGATTCATCCATGAAGGCAAGAGAAACAAAAGCAAAAATGAACTTTGGGGACTTCATCTAGATAAGAAGCTTTGGCACAGGAAAAGATACCGTCAGCAAAACTCAAAGACAACCTACAGAATGGGAGAAGATATTTGCAAATGACGTATTTGCAAGGGCTAGTTTCCAAGATCTATAAAGAACTCATTAAACTCAACAGCAAAGAAACAAACAATCCAATCATGAAATGGGCAAAAGACATGAAGATAAATCTCACAGAGGAAGACATAGACATGGGCCACAGGCACACGAGGAAATGCTCTGCATCACTTGCCATCAGGGAAATACAAATCAAAACCACAATGACATACCACCTCACACCAGTGAAAATGGGGAAAATTAACAAAGCAGGAAACCACAAATATTGGAGAGGATATGGAGAAAGGGGAACCCTCCTGCACTGTTGGTGGGAATATGAACTGGTGCAGCCACTCTGGAAAACTGTGTGGAGGTTCCTCTAAGAGTTAAAAATGGACCTGCCCTACGACCCAGCAGTTGCACTGCTGGGGATTTACCCTAAAGATACAGATGCAATGAAACGCCAGGACACCTGCACCCCGATGTGTATAGCAGTAATATCCACAATAGCCAAACTGTGGAAGGAGCCTCGGTGTCCATCGAAGATGAATGGATAAAGAGGATGTGGTTTATGTATACAATGGAATATTATTCAGCCATTAGTAATGACAAATACCCACCATTTGCTTCAACGTGGATGGAACTGGAGGGTATTATGCTGAGTGAAATAAGTCAATCAGAGAAGGACAAACATTATATGTTCTCATTCATTTGGGGAATATAAAAAATAGTGTAAGGGAATAAAGGGGAAAGGAGAAAAACTGAGTGGGAAATATCAGAAAGGGAATCAGAACATGAAAGACTCCTAACTCTGGGAATGGAAGTAGGGGTGGTGGAAGGGGAGATGGGTGGGGGTTGGGCATGACTGTGTGATGGGCACTGAAGTAGGCACTTGACGGGATGAGCACTGGGTGTTATTCTATATGTTGGCAAATTGAACTCCAACAAAAAATAAATTTATTAAAAAAAAATTTTGGCTGACTCCCACATACTGCATACCTCCAGACATGTTCAGTTTTTACGTTGGAAGCTGCGAATGTGTGCAGTTCATTATTCTGGCCAATATATATTGTTATTTAATAAAATGTTTGATGTGGGTGCAAAATTAAAAAAAGGAAATCCAAATCAAAACCACAATGAAATAGCAGTTCACCTTTATGAGATGGCTAGAATTTTTTAAAAAAGGAAAATAATCAGCGTTTATGAAATTATAGGTATGTTAGAAACCTTACGAAATGGTTCAGCTACTGTGGTTCCTCAAAAAGCTAACTATAGAATTACATCATACATCATTTCCACCATTAGGTTTACATCCCAAAGAACTGAAAACAGGTATTCAAACATATGGACATACACATTCATAGAAGCACTCATGATAAATATATCCTGGTATATACATATAATGCAATATTATTTAACCGTAAAAAGAAATGAAATACTGATTAATGCTATAATGTGGATGACCTTGAAAATTTGCTAAGTGAAAGAAGCCAGACATAAAGGAACACATATTATATTATGCCTTTTTTAAAAAAATATTATTGCAATCATATGAAATGTCCAGAACAAGTAAGTCTGTAAGAGACAAAAAGCAATTTGTTGTTGCCAGGAGCTAAAAGATGGGGGAATGGGAATAATGGTTTGATGGGTATGGGGTTTATTTTTGAGGTGATGAAAATATTTTCAAACTAGATAGAGGATGTGCTTGCACAACACCAGAAGGTACTAAATGCCACTGAATTATTCACTTTAAAATGATTATTTTGTTTTATGAGTTCCACCTTAATAAAAAGTATTTATGATAAGAAATAATGACAACCACAGCTCACTCTAAAAATCTGTCATGAGGGAGCTTTGTAGAATATTTTTTTAGGGAGATAGAGAAAGAGAGGGCAAGTAGGGGGGAGGAGCAGAGGGAGAAGGAGAGAGAATTTCAAACAGGCTCCCTACCCAGCATGAAGCCCCATGTGAGGCTTGATCTAATGACCCTGAGATCATGACCTGAGCTGAAATCAAGAGTTGAATGCTTAACTGACTGAGCCACCCAGGTGCCCCACTTGTAGAATATTTTAAAATATTTTTTAATGTGCAAATAAATTTTAGAATATAATGTGACAATTAGGAAACTTTTTATTTTTATTTTTTAAGTTTTTATTAAAATTCCAGCTAGTTAACATATAGTGTAATATTAGTTTCAGGTGTACAATTTACTGATTCAGTACTTACATACAATACCTGGTGTTCAACCCAAGTACACTCCTTAAGCCCCATGTCCTATTTAACTCATCCCCCCACCCAACTCTCCTCTGGTAACCATCAGTTTGTTCTCTATAGTTAAGAGTCCATATCTTGGTTTTTCCCTTTGCTTATTTGTTTTGTGTCTTAAATTCCACATGTAAATGAAATTATATGGTATTTATTTTTCTGACTTAGTTCAGTAACTGCTTTTTTAGAACTATAATCCCTACCTTTCTTTGTAGTTATTTTGCCTCCGATAACAACATCAGATATCTTTCTACACAATTATATATTCCAAAATTTTCTCCATAAAATTCATAATCAGCAAGAAAATGTTTAGCAAATATCCACTCCTTAAAGATCATTAGGTTTTTCTCTTGTCTTTAGGAATGGTTATTATTATAGTTATTATCATATATTATTATATATAATAATCATTATTATTATATTATCTGAATATTTAAATGCCAAAGTTAGCAGAGAATCTGCTATAATTTATCAGGAGAAACTAGCTTTTAGCAGGGGTCAAAATTATCAGAATTCTGAGATCTCAAAGTGCTTGTTCTGGGTTTTTAAATGATGTATTGGCCACACGTTAAAAGAATTCATCAAAGTAGCTAAGAAATAAACAAGGTTAGGATGTTCACTAAGGGAGGGAAACAGGCACCATTACCATCTCAGGCTGCAGAGTTCATGCTATTTAGACCTTAGTTTCTTGCTGATTAAGAGTATATTGATAAAAGTCTAATGATGTAAGGGCACTTGGAATTGCATTTTCTACCCAGAGATGGTTTGTAGGTGTGGTCAAATCATGAAATTCAATATTTTTAATTTGCAAAATAAAATGAAAGGTATTTAAATTGTTAAAGAAGGTTAAAAAAAATGTCTAATGGTTGCCCAAACAGTCGCTGTCCTTTGTAATCTAACTTGGCACTACTGACAAGGGTGTTTTCTGTATCTAGGCAAGCAATACATAGAGAATCATTCAAGTGATATGGCCTGTGCAATACCTGCCCTTTTGTCTATGACTAGCTTCATGCAAAGTTTTATGGATGCTCAAGAGCAATGGGTCCAACAGGTGAGGATAAAGCAATAGGTGGTAATTTCTTTTTGGTGCAGGACATTAAAGGCATGAAGATAGACGGGGATAGGCTATGATATCAGAAAAGGGAAGGAAGCATAAAGAAAGGCTTGTCCTAAGAAAGTTTTGAAATTTTGAAAATTTTAAAATGGGATTCAAAATCAGTTTCCATTCATTTCTAGGTGTATGAACTTATAGAGCTACTTTACCTTTCTGTAATTCAGTTTCTTCATATATAAAATATAAATTATAATATTACCTACCTCATCGGTTTGTTATGTGAAATAAATGAGATCCATTCATGTGAAATGATTAAAATAGTGTTTTCAAACTTTTGTTTGTATCAGAATCACCTGGAGGTGCTTGCTAAAACAGAGTACTAGCTCCCACCTCCCAAGTTTCTGATTCAGAAGGTCTGGGATGGGACTTGAGACTGCGTTTCTAACAAGTTTCCAGATGATCCTTATGCCACTGGTATGGGGAACCACACTTTGCAAAACACTGCATTAAAGTAAGTTAAGAATGACTGTTTTATAAGATTATAACAACTATAATTTTTTAAGCATTTACTGTATGCCAGGCACTATGGAAATCATTTTATGTGTATTGCCTCACTTAAGCATCACCACAGCTATCTGAAGAAGGTGCTGTGACCAGTACCTGATCACAGATGAAGAATAAACACCCACAAAGGTTGGGGAAATTGACTAAGGCCTCATAGCTTGTAAGAAGCAAAAATGCAATTTAACTGTCTGACTGTAGAGGTTATGAAGGTGACTGCTTGAACCTGTTCCTGCCTTCCATCTCAGGAGTGCCTTGACCTTGCCTCAGGTATTTTTGTGCTGTTCTCTTTGGCACCAAAGAACCACTTTTCCTTGTCAGGCTGGACTAACCTTTAAAAATGTCTTCACTTTTCTCCATTATCTCTACCCTTATCTTCTCCACCAGCTAACCCCAATCAGGGAGCACTTACCCAGTCAGTGATCATAGCCTACATCTGGAATGCCCCAACACAAATGTTTCCTATTTTTTTAATTTTTCATCAATACCTAACTCACATGCTATCTTTAGAAATCCTTCCCTGAACACCTTTCTCCCCTTGCTCTTTTTCTTTCTCTGCCCTGCTATCTCTCAACCCAAAGGAATTGATCATACTAAAAATGTAGTACAGTGGCTAAGAGCCCAGGACTGGGCTTGAATTATAAACCTACTTTGTACCATATTAACCATATGGCCAAGTTATTTAACCTCTCTGGGCCTCAATTTCTTCATCTCTAAATTGTCAATAATAATAGTGCCTACTTCAGGATTTTTCTGAGAAGTGAATGAGTTTATCCATATAAAATACTTAACACAGTTTAGAGGATATATACTATAATATTTTAAAAACACTCAAAACATTAGCTATTATTTTTTCAGGCTATCTTTATATTATCATCCATACCTTAAAGTCTATAACCAACATATCACTTTACACTGTTATTATAAACGTCTGTTTCCTTAACCATGTCCCTTGCTAGTCTAGGAGCTCCCTGAGGAGCTCTTTGCCTCTGTAGTCTCTATACTCGTTCTCAAAGCATGGTTCCTGCTTATAACCCGCTGTTTGAGTTTGTGATCTGGGTCATGGGCCTTGGGTTCGCTGCACACTGAGACTCCATTCCTTTGTCTCCAGGCCATCAGCTCTCTTAGCACAGTGTGATTCTCTAGGAACTCTGTAAAGGGGAAGTTCTTTTTTTTTTTTTTTTAATTATTTTTACTAGTGACTCTCATGGTATGGACCTGGGAACTTAGATCAGAAACTCTGGGAAAGGGGCCCAGCAATCTGTGTTTTCACAAGTCCTGGACTAAAGTTTAAGAACCACTACTCTTCTATGCCTGGCTTAAGAAATGTCTGATTTCCTAAGGGCCTATTTACTCTCTATTTGCTATCTTTTTTTTTTTTTCACAAGACATATTGGTTTTGATATTTTTCTAGGGTCATGGTCTAGTAATCCTTGCGCAGGGGCCATGCTAATCTTTTCTGTATCATTCCAATTTTAGTATATGTGCTGCCGAAGCAAGCACCATGGTCTAGTAAAATCACAGTGATATAGACATTACTGGACTTGGAGTTCATATCAAGGTTATGAGGAGAAGAAAATACGGATCTCAATATTCTATTAATATTCTTAAATTCATTTAGTGTTGATTATGCCATTCGTTGGAGGAAAATACCATTTTTTAACCATCCTTGCAATTAATAAAGCATCAACAGACAAGAAAAAGAAGCCGTTCTCAACAACAAAAAACTCTTCTTTATGCTAAAACAATTTCCCATTGATTTCAAGATATCTCTTAATCTCATATTTAACTCCATTATTGAGTTGTACTGCCTGTTTATGCATACACACAATTATTGACAACAGTAGAGAATTTAAACTCCTTGAGAGGGTTCCAGAGGCAAATCCTTAGTGCAAAACCAAAATTGGCAACTTTATAAAAATATAGTAGACTTCATTTCCACACTGCAATATGTTCAGTACTCTCTATACTCCTCAAAACCATTAAAACATGCTTTGTTTGCATAGATATAAGCAGGAGTCTTAACTGGTAAGGCTACAGAACCTCACTTTGCAGGGGAGGGGGGTACTTTAGAAGACATTGAATGGGGAGTTAAGGCACTGGATTAAGGTCTGGGTTCTAGCCCAGACCCCTCTGTGGACTAGCTTTGTGACCTTGAACAAATTATATCCTCTTTCCCCCTTCTGCATTTCCCAGTCTATAAAATACAGAAGTTTAAACTGGGTGATATTTAAAGCATATTGTGGGATCCCTGGGTGGCGCAGCGGTTTGGCGCCTGCCTTTGGCCCGGGGCACGATCCTGGAGACCCGGGATCGAATCCCACGTCGGGCTCCCGGTGCATGGAGCCCCCTTCTCCCTCTGCCTCTCTCTCTCTCTGTATGACTATTGTAGATAAAAAAAAAAAAATTAAAAAAAATCACTTAAAAAAAATAAAACATATTGCTTCTCTGAGGTTTATGGGTGGCCTGTAGTTCAAGTGATAGTGAAAACCAAGTTGAACTTCTTATAAATGGATCTATAGTAACATGATTCTAAACAAGTCTTAAGGGCTGTGTAGCAGCCACTGTAGATCAACATAGACATTATCAGATTGATGGTGGAAGTAGATTCTCTCTGAACTTAGCCTACTTCCTGAGAGCAGACTGCACGAACCCTAGACCCAGGGTCTCTTAGATTCATCTTCTGTTAAAGACCATCCAGATTCCTGCAGTTTTCTTTTCCTTTCTTTTTTTCTTTTTTTTTTTTTTTACTGTAGTTTTTGGTGAACTGCAAAACATTCTTTGGAGCCTCTTAGGCATCTAAGAGTGATCTAGAAAATTTCTTTGAATCTGGAAAACTTTTAGATCATTGAGTATTAAAGTGAAACCTTTATGTATTTCACCCACTTATCTTGATGAACACTGAGTAATATATGGAATCATTGAACCACTACTTTATACACTTGAAATTAATATAACATATGTTAGCTGCATTGGAATTAAAATAATAAAAAATGATTTAAAAATAAAGTGAAGCCTTAATTGTTAAGGTATCAACCTATTTGTCTTGTAACATCCATTCTTTTTTTTTTTTTTTTTAAGATTTATTTGTCCATTCATGAGAGGGACACACAGAAAGAGGCAGAGACACAGGCAGAGGGAGAAGCAGGCTCCATGCAGGGAGCCTGATGTGGGACTTGATCCTGGGACTCCAGGATCATGCCCTGGGCCAAAGGCAGACGCCAAACCGCTGAGCCACCCAGGAATCCCGTAACATCCATTCTTAATAAGTTTTTCAGAAACAATGACCAAAATAAAAGAAAGCTTGTGTTCCATTCTTAAGAAAGGAAGTCATGATACATTAACCCATTCTCCACAAAAGTCAGCATTTAAAATCATTGTATTGATGGTTCTAAGAAAACTATGCTATAGATATGTAAGAAATTACAGTTTGCTACCAGTGTTAATTGGATAATTCTGTAGAATTTTCTATTGCTACCTTAACTTTTAAATGTTTGTTTAGGTACAGTTATGTTTGATGCTTCCTGAATTTTGAATGGCTGATTTGGATCATGGTTTTCATATTTAAATTCCAAGGATTTTTTTCAAGCTAGTAAATACTAAAACAGCTTCAAGACTAACACAAGCATCTGAGTGCCTCGGGATATGGCAGTTAGACAAACAAATACAGTCTGGGCAGCTGCCTGAACAGTCAGGGCAGGCCTTAGGCAGAACAGAGTACTCAGACTATAGGAGATGCTGGTAGAGTCTAGAGACCATCATTTCCTAGCTTGTAAGCAGCCTAATCCCTCAATGTCATGCCTCCAACTTGGGAGGTTTATTTCAGGCTTCAAAGTAGGTTCCATTAGCTTTGCCTCACTTTTCCCAAACCTCTGTTTGAAACGCTCCATCCCCCAGAGACCTATGCCGAGAAGACCAAATGCGGAACACAGACTAGAAGCAACAGAAAAGAAATCCCAAAAGATCTAAAAACACTTCCATGAATTTTAAAATGAGAGTTAATATTTGTAGAGCACTTCTTATTTGCCAGCCACCATGCCAATTGTTTTACCTGATTATCTAATTTAGTCCCCATAACAGTTGAGGAGGGTAGACATTGTTATTTCCTCCTATGATATCAACAGGGAAACAAGCTGAGGGAAGTTAAGTGACTTGCCAAGGTATCAGAGGTAATAAGGGATAGAACTCTAATTTGGAGTCTGTCTGACACTATAGTCCATGCTCCTAAAATCTACACTACATTGTCTTTGTGTAGCATATGGTAATGTAGTTAAGAGGGCCACTTGTGCAGGACAACTAATGCTGAAGACTGTCCCAGGTATGCCCTGCAACAGATGAACTGCATGTGAGCAGGCACTGTGCATGGCACTCAATCCCAGGGCTATGGTCCTGCAGTCCATTGCCCAAATGTTTATGTCATTATCTCTAAGCATAGCTGTGCTGAGAGAGGTAATTCTGCCAGGCACATCTATGCAGATAAAAACCACTACAGTAAAAAAAAATGTCCTGACAGGACACCAGGTGGCAAGAAATGAGAATGGGAACAGCAAAGGTATGGATAATTTGAGGAGAGCCTGACAGTCCATGGAAGACAGAGAATAAATAGCTTCTACACATCATTTGCTAAATACACCTAGTGAGAGTCTCATTTTTAAAAAAATCCAGCCAACATACCAATGAACAGGTGAATAAGTAGTTGCTAGCAGGTGCACAAAACCATAACAAAAATTCAGCTCTTCCTGCACAGTCTCATCCTTGATGGCTGTTCTCACTGATTCTATCCTAGCATGCCAAGTTGCTTCCATGACTGCCCTTTGAAATGCAATTATCCTCCTCTGAGGAGTGGAGAGACTCTAGATCAGAGAGAGTTCTTCAGGTCACCAAGCTATTCTCATGGCTGATGAAGCAGTGCAAACAGTAGTTTCTTCCACAGGATGGGAGAAAATGCACCAGGAGGGAAGAGTGGGTCAAATGGAAAA
Organism: Canis lupus baileyi; assembly: GCF_048164855.1. Classification (NCBI taxonomy): domain Eukaryota; kingdom Metazoa; phylum Chordata; class Mammalia; order Carnivora; family Canidae; genus Canis; species Canis lupus. The sequence continues at coordinate 53,110,868 of NC_132876.1, read as the reverse complement.
AGAATGCTTCAAGGAACCCAAGGTGACAGTGACTCCCCAAGAAGGCCTATACTTTTCTTCACATTCCATATAGTACATTGAACATTGTCCCATGAGTATTAAATCCAGTTTAGTCATGAGCACATATATTAGTAGTCAGTGGCAACATGGAACTGCATTTTTATCTTCAGGTTTATCTTGCTTTGACCTCCTGAAGTATTTTCTCACCATCACTTTGCCCACACCCCTCAGTTGTTATGTCTGGAGAGCATAGGTAACATGGCCCAATTCTCTCTCCTGGAATATCCAACTCTGCCTTGTATGTTACACTCCATTCATTTACTTGTTGAGTGACCACTCTGAGCCATGCTGTGTGATAAGGCACCACAAAGGATATAAAAGATACTTATACACAGACCCTGCCCTCAAATCAGAGAGAAAGCTACAAAGAAATGTTTCCCATCTTTGAATTTTCTCCAGCCTTAGTAGCTGCCAAGTACAGATGAAGCCATTTAATGGCAATGAACTGGTTCTCAGCCGCTTACTCCCACCTGCTAAATTTAAGAACTTTAGGCTCTTTGTCAATAATATTTGCATTTTCAGCAAAAAAAAAAGGGTGCTTACAGTTTTCATTTAAAGCCCAGCCTCGGGGAGGGGCAAGATGGCTGAAGAGTAGGGTCCCCAAATCACCTGTTTCCACCAAATTACCTAGATAACCCTCAAATCATCCTGAAAATCTACAAATTCGGCCTGAGATTTAAAAAGAGACCAGCTGGAATGCTACAGTGAGAAGAGTTCGCGCTTCTATCAAGGTAGGAAGACGGGGAAAAAGAAAGAAACAAAAGGCATCCAAGGAGGAGGGGCCCCGCGAGGAGCCGGGCTAAAGCCGGGGCGAGTGTCCCCAGGACAGGAAAGCTCCATCCCGGAGAAGCAGGAGCTGCAACAACCTTCCTGGAGAGAAAGGGGCTCGCAGGGAGTTAGAGCAGGACCCAGGAGGGCGGGGATGTCCTCGGGCTCCCTGGGACACTAACAGACATCTGCGCACCCAGGAGAGTGCGCCACACCCCGCGGCCGAGCTCCCTAAAAACAAAAAAAAACAAAAAAACAAAAACAAAAGACTGCAGCGCGCACGACGGGACCCAGAGCAGCTCGGAGGGACTCGGGCAACGGCTCCGCAGAGGCGGCTACACGGCCGGGAGCACAGGGCGCCGGGGACACAGCCCGGAATCCGGCCTCCCCCCTGGACAGGCAGAGGCCGGGAGGGCCCAGGACAGCGAGGACGCTCCTGCCCCAGCTGAGCAGATCAGCGGCCCCGCCCCGGAGCCTCCAGGCCCTGCAGACGAGAGCTCCGGAGTTCCTGCGGGAGCTGAATCCAGGTTTCCAGAGCTGCCGCCGCCACTAGGGCTGTTGCTCCTGGGGCCTCACGGGGTAAACAACCCCCACTGAGCCCTGCACCAGGCAGGGGCAGAGCAGCTCCCCCAAGTGCTAACACCTGAAAATCAGCACAACAGGCCCCTCCCCCAGAAGACCAGCTAGACGGACAAGTTCCAGGGGAAGTCAAGGGACTTAAAGTACACAGAATCAGAAGATACTCCCCCGTGTTGTTGTTTTTTTTTTTCTTTTTGATTTCTGTTTGCTTCCCCCACCCTTTTTCCCTTTCATTCTTTTTCTTTCTCTTTCTCTTATTCTTCTCTTTTTTTTCTTCCTTTTTTCTTTTTTCTTTTTCTCTTTTCTTTCCTTCTTTCTCTTTTTCTCCTTTTCCCAATACAACTTGTTTTTGGCCATTCTGCACTGAGCAAAATAACTAGAAGGAAAACCTCACCTCAAAAGAAAGAATCAAAAACAGTCCTCTCTCCCATACAACTACAAAATCTGGATTACAATTCAATGTCAGAAAGCCAATTCAGAAGCACTATCATACAGCTACTGGTGGCTCTAGAAAAAAGCATAAAGGACTCAAGAGACTTCATGACTGCAGAATTTATATCCAATCAGGCAGAAATTAAAAATCAATTGAATGAGATGCAATCCAAACTAGAAGTCCTAACGACGAGAGTTAGTGAGATGGAAGAACGAGTGAGTGACATAGAATACAAGTTGATGGCAAAGAGGGAAACTGAGGAAAAAAGAGACAAACAATTAAAAGACCATGAAGATAGATTAAGGCAAATAAACGACAGCCTGAGGAAGAAAAACCTACTTAATTCGGGTTCCTGAGGACGCCAAAAGGGCCAGAGGGCCAGAATATGTATTTGAACAAATCCTAGCTGAAAACTTTCCTAATCTGGGAAGGGAAACAGGCGTTCAGATCCAGGAAATAGATCCCCCCCTAAAATCAATAAAAGCCGTTCAACACCTCGAAATCTAATAGTGAAGCTTGCAAATTCCAAAGATAAAGAGAAGATTATTAAAGCAGCAAGAGACAAGAAAGCCCTGACTTCTATGGGGAGGAGTATTACGGTAACAGCAGACCTCTCCACAGAGACTTGGCAGGCCAGAAAGGGCTGGCAGGATATATTCAGGGTCCTAAATGAGAAGAACATGCAACCAAGAATACTTTATCCAGCAAGGCTCTCATTCAAAATGGAAGGAGAGATAAAGAGCTTCCAAGACAGGCAGGAACTGTAAGAATATGTGACCTCCAAACCAGATCTGCAAGAAACTTTAAGGGGGACTCTTAAAATTCCCCTTTATGAAGAAGTTCAGTGGAACAAACCACAAAAACAAGGACTGAATAGATATCATGATGACACTAAACTCATATCTGTCAATAGTAACTCTGAACGTGAACAGGCTTAATGACCCCATCAAAAGGCGCAGGGTGTCAGACTGGATAAAAAAGCAGGACCCATCTATTTGCTGTCTATAAGAGACTCATTTTAGACAGAAGGACACCTACAGCCTCAAAATAAAAGGTTGGAGAACCATTTACCATTCAAATGGTCCTCACAAAAAGCAGGGGTAGCCATTCTTATATCAGATAAACTAAAATTTACCCCGAAGACTGTAGTGAGAGATGAAGAGGGACACTATCTCATACTTAAAGGATCTATTCAACAAGAGGAATTAACAATCCTGAATATATATGCCCCGAACGTGGGAGCTGCCAAATACTTAAACCAATTAATAACCAAAGTGAAGAAATACTTAGATAATAATGCACTTATACTTGGTGACTTCAATCTAGCTCTTTCTACCCTCGATAGGTCTTCTAAGCACAACATCTCCAAAGAAACGAAAGCTTTAAATGATACACTGGACCAGATGGATTTCACAGATATCTACAGAACTTTACATCCAAACTCAACTGAATACACATTCTTCTCAAGTGCACATGGAACTTTCTCCAGAATAGACCACATACTGGGCCACAAATCAGGTCTGAACCGATACCAAAAGATTGGGATCGTCCCCGGCATATTCTCAGACCATAATGCCTTGAAATTAGAACTAAATCACAACAAGAAGTTTGGAAGGACCTCAAACACGTGGAGGTTAAGGACCATCCTGCTAAAACATGAAAGGGTCAACCAGGAAATTAAGGAAGAATTAAAAAGATTCATGGAAACTAATGAGAATGAAGATACAACCGTTCAAAATCTTTGGGATGCAGCAAAAGCAGTCCTAAGGGGGAAGTACATCGCAATACAAGCATCCATTCAAAAACTGGAAAGAACTCAAATACAAAAGCTAACCTTACACCTAAAGGAGCTAGAGAAAAAACAGCAGATGGACCCTACACCCAGCAGAAGAAGAGAGTTAATTAAAATTCAAGCAGAACTCAACGAAATCGGGACCAGAAGAACTGTGGAACAGATCAACAGAACCAGGAGTTGGTTCTTTGAAAGAATTAATAAGATAGATAAACCATTGGCCAGCCTTATTAAAAAGAAGAGAGAGGAGACTCAAATGAATAAAATCGTGAATGAAAAAGGATTGGTCAGGACCAACATCAAGGAAATACAAACGATTTTAAAAATATTATGAACAGCCTTACGCCAATAAATTAGGCAATCTAGAAGAAATGGACGCATTCATGGAAAGCCACAAACTACCAAAACTGGAACAGGAAGAAATAGAAAACCTGAACAGGCCAATAACCAGGGAGGAAATTGAAGCAGTCATCAAAAACCTCCCAAGACACAAGAGTCCAGGGCCAGATGGCTTCTCAGGGGAATTCTATCAAACATTTAAAGAAGAAATCATACCTATTCTACTAAAGCTGTTTGGAAAGATAGAAAGAGATGGAGTACTTCCAAATTCGTTCTATGAGGCCAGCATCACCTTAATTCAAAACCAAAGACCCCACCAAAAAGGAGAATTATAGACCAATATCCCTGATGCAAAAAGGATCAGGATGCAAAAATTCTCAACAAGATACTAGCCAATAGGATCCAACAATACATTAGGAAAATTATTCACCATGACCAAGTAGTATTTATCCCCGGGACACAAGGCTGGTTCAACACGGGGAAAACAATCAATGTGATTCATCATATCAGCAAGAGAAAAACCAAGAACCATATGATCCTCTCAATAGATGCAGAGAAAGCATTTGACAAAATACAGCATCCATTCCTGATCAAAACTCTTCAGAGCGTAGGGATAGAGGGAACATTCCTCGACATCTTAAAAGCCATCTATGAGAGCCCACAGCAAATATCATTCTCAATGGGGAAGCACTGGGAGCCTTTCCCCTAGGATCAGGAACAAGACAGGGATGTCCACTCTCACCACTGCTATTCAACATAGTACTGGAAGTCCTAGCCTCAGCAATTAGACAACAAAAAGACATTAAAGGCATTCAAATTGGCAAAGAAGAAGTCAAACTCTCCCTCTTCGCCGATGACATGATATTCTACATAGAAAACCCAAAAGCCTCCACCCCACGATTGCTAGAACTCATACAGCAATTTGGTAATGTGGCAGGATACAAAGTCAATGCCCAGAAATCAATGGTATTTCTATACACTAACAATGAGACTGAAGAAAGAGAAATTAAGGAGTCAATCCCATTTACAATTGCACCCAAAAGCATAAGATACTAGGAATAAACCTCATCAAAGAGGCAAAGGATCTATTCCCTAAAAACTATAGATCACTTCTGATAGAAATTGAGGAAGACACAAAGAAATGGAAAAATATTCCATGCTCATGGATTGGCAGAATTAATATTGTGAAAATGTCAATGTTACCCAGGGCAATTTACACTTTTAATGCAATCCCTATCAAAATACCGTGGACTTTCTTCAGAGAGTTAGAACAAATTATTTTAAGATCTGTGTGGAATCAGAAAAGACCCCGAATAGCCAGGGGAATTTTAAAAAAGAAAAGCATAGCTGGGGGCATCACAATGCCAGATTTCAGGTTGTACTACAAAGCTGTGGTCATCAAGACAGTGTGGTTCTGGCACTAAAACAGACACATAGATCAATGGAACAGAATAGAGAACACAGAAGTGGACCTTGAACTTTATGGGCAACTAATATTCGATAAAGGAGGAAAGACTATCCATTGGAAGAAAGACAGTCTCTTCAATAAATGGTGCTGGGAAAATTGGACATCCACATGCAGAAGAATGAAACTAGACCACTCCCTTGCACCATACACAAAGATAAACTCAAAATGGATGAAAGATCTAAATGTGAGACAAGATTCGATCAAAATCCTAGAGGAGAACACAGGCAACACCCTTTTTGAACTTGGCCACAGTAACTTCTTGCAAGATACATCCACGAAGGCAAAAGAAACAAAAGCAAAAATGAACTATTGGGATTTCATCAAGATAAGCAGCTTTTGCACAGCAAAGGATACAGTCAACAAAATTCAAAGACAACCTACAGAATGGGAGAAGATATTTGCAAATGACGTATCAGATAAAGGGCTAGTTTCCAAGATCTATAAAGAACTTATTAAACTCAACACCAAAGAAACAAACAATCCAATCATGAAATGGGCAAAAGACATGAAGAGAAATCTCACAGAGGAAGACATAGACATGGCCAACATGTACATGAGAAAATGCTCTGCATCACTTGCCATTAGGGAAATACAAATCAAAACCACAATGAGATACCACCTCACAGCAGTGAGAATGGGGAAAATTAACAAGGCAGGAAACCACAAATGTTGGAGAGGATGTGGAGAAAAGGGAACCCTCTTACACTGTTGGTGGGAATGTGAACTGGTGTAGCCACTCTGGAAAACTGTGTGGAGGTTCCTCAAAGAGTTAAAAATAGACCTGCCCTACGACCCAGCAATTGCGCTGTTGGGTATTTACCCCAAAGATTCAGATGCAATGAAACGCCGGGACACCTGCAACCCGATGTTTATAGCAGCAGTGTCCTCAATAGGCAAACTGTGGAAGGAGCCTTAGTGTCCATCGAAAGATGAATGGATAAAGAAGATGTGGTTTATGTATACAATGGAATATTACTCAGCCATTAGAAACGACAAATACCCACCATTTGCTTCAAAGTGGATGGAACTGGAGGGTATTATCCTGAGTGAAGTAAGTCAATCAGAGAAGGACAAACATTATATGTTCTCATTCATTTGGGGAATATAAATAATAGTGAAAGGGAATATAAGGGAAGGGAGAAGAAATGTGTGGGAAATATCAGAAAGAGAGACAGAACATAAAGACTCCTAACTCTGGGAAACGAACTAGGGGTGGTGGAAGGGGAGGAGGGTGGGGGGTGGGGGTGAGTGCGTGACGGGCACTGAGGGGGACACTTGATGGGATGAGCACTGGGTGTTATTCTGTGTGTTGGTAAATTGAACACCAATAAAAATTATTTTATTAAAAAAAAATAAAGCCCAGCCTCTGTTCTCCATGCGACTTAGACATGAGCTAAGTGAGAAGGTGAACCGGGAGCTAACACCAAGCAACATACAGTAGATCGGGGACACAAACTCAGATCTGTCTAATTTCAGAACCTGAAATCTTAATGACTGTACTGTTATTATCTTCATACATTTAGTGTTTGGCTTATTTGTGAATGCAAATTTTACAATGGAAATCATTTTGTCCTTCCATTTACACATTCCAAATTTGAGTCATGAGTGTGGGCATAGGGGACACAGGTAATGCAGTAAGAAAGAAAAAGAAAGAAAAAAGAAAAGAAAATAATAAAGCCCTATGCCCCCATAAAGCAAAGTTTACAGTCTCTCTCAGCTATGGAAACTTAGAATTAGACTTTTTACAAAGCACTTCCTAATTTTGAGGGTAGAGAATTCCCAGAATTTGTCAGCAGAAACACTAGACTGACAAGATAAGCTATAAACTACTGAGTACAAAGTACTCTACAGACTGTTCTCCACTTTTATTTTTAGATTCTTTTTTTGTGTAATAGTGGTAACTGAAGATGCCTGCAATCCCTTCTTGGAATACATTCTGCCCTACTTTTCTCCCCATGACTATGGTTTCAAGTGCATCTAATTACTTCCCCATGCAGCATTAAATCAAGGTCCCTTCAAAATGGAGAAGACCCAGTGAGTTTAATTATTCTCTAATGTGCCTCACTGAGGCAAAGGTGGATTTACTAAATAAGTAACCATTTTAGAAGACAGCAGGAGATTTTGTTTATTTTTGTTTTATAAAGATGGAGTATAAGATTTATCTGGGTTTTAAAGCTTGAGTGCCATCTTTTTTCAAATAATGGTATACTATAGCAAAACTGTTGAAACCAACTCACTGAGAATCTTTTCCCTGTATTTTTTAAAGTAAGAATATATGTCCTATTTTTAGGGAAATTAAATTGGCTATTGCTCTGATAATTCTTGTTTTTCCACAAAAATCATTGATGTATTGATAAGTATTGGTGCTATTTATTGTGGGGTTAAGCTAGAACATAATAATGCATGTGTTGAAATGAGAGAATATAAACTAAAGTGTAGGAAAAGAATGTTTGTGGGCCATTTTTAAAAAAGATTTTATTTACTTATTCATGAGAGACACAGAGAGAAGCAGAGACATTGGCAGAGGGAACTTGATCCCAGGACCCCAGGATCACAACCCGAGCCAAAGGCAGATGCTCAACCACTGAGCCACCCAGGTGCCCCTGGTTTATGGGCCTTTTATCCTTTGTCTCATGTCTATTTGTAAAATGACAATTTTATTTCTCTTTGAGTCCCTCTGCTTAATTTCCCTTTTATTTTTTCCTGATAAAACACAATGTACTATGGCTTCAAAAAGATCCTCAATTCTCTCTAAAACAAGATGGCCATCTCTTGTCAGGTGTTATTTTTATTTCACATGTAGAAATGAATTCACAGCTAGAAAGGTTTTGTTATTGTTGTTGTTTTTCTGTTAACAACACAATTTTCTTGAAGGGTTTTACTTACCTCCTTCATGAGGAAGTGGAGCAGTTTCTCTGAGACTCCTTTGAGTCATGATGTAATATCAAGCTCTAAGGAACCAAGGTTTTTTTTCCTTTTTAAAGATTTTATTTATGCATGAGAGACACAGAGAGAGAGAGACAGACAGACAGACAGAGACAGAGACATAGGCAGAAGGAGATCAGGCTCCCTGTGAGGAGCCCAATGTGGGACTTGATCCAGGGTCTCAGGGATTATACCTTGAACTGAAGGCAGACACTCAACTGCTAAGCCACTCAGGGGTTCCAGAACCAGTTTTGTTAGTACCCACTTTACACTGTAAAGAGCATGCCAAAGAGATTCTAGGAGTACCTGGAGGGAGGGCTGCACTATTTAAGAGATATTTGCTCATTGCATTCTTCATTCATCCAGTCTTTCATCCTTGGGAAATTCTGTAATCTACTCATACCAAAATAGAGCATAGCAAAAGAGTTATGTTGAATTAATCCATTTAAAGTCATGGCTCTTCTGGGGACCAAAGATAGCTGGAGTCAGAAGGGAGGGCAGTATACAGTAGACCACATTCATTTATGCTGTACTCTGCTCCACACAACAGAGGGCCTGGATACTTCTGTTATTTTGTGGCTTTTCCACTAAAATGCCAGAATTTCTCAGCCCTGACAAAGGCAACAAAGAATACTATGAGACTGAAGGTTCCTATGTAGATTAAGAATTGCTACCAGAACATTTACTGCCATGGAACAGCATTGTCCTGCAAGTTGGAGACCTGAGTTCTAGGGTAAGATTTGTTCATCTCTAATCCAGGGACTTTTGAGCCTCAATGTCCTCATTCTTAAAATGAGAAGGTTGGGTAAAAGATGGTCTCTGTGATAGCTTTCAGCTCAAGCATTCTGTGATATTTCCTTTCTTCACCCCCTCTTCTTCCTTTGGCTTGAAGCAGACCATTGAGTCCAGGGGACTGGGTGGTTCTTTTGCCTCTGCTGAAAGATATCTATGTTATCTAAGGCTCTGCACATATGACTCCTGCATGGCCAGATCCATCTTTATTTCCTAGGCAGTGAACCACTTTCCTCACCAAAACTTTATGTAAATATATCTATCCTCTGGGGCCCAGGGCTATAAAACATGTTAGGTCATTCTTCTATTCTGTTTTATGATCTTTTCTACTTTTGCAGGGACCATGGATGCAGGTAATGGTGGCTACATGTTCCTTTTTCATATGCCTTCAATTCAGTAAGTATTAATTAAATACTTGCCAAGTTCCCACTACCAGATTGGAAGTCATGGTGAGTTAAAAATATGTGTGTGTGTGTGTGTGTGTGTATAATAAAGAATATAAACACACACTCCTTGGGAGAGAAATGATGGTATCCAGGACAATTAAATGTCATATTATATGATGGAGGCTATATGAACTATAGGCCATCAATAAAGAGGGTATTGTAATAATTTAAAGAAAACTTTACCAAGGAAATAGGGTAATGATTGGCTTTTGAATAATTGGTCTAGGCAGAAATGAGAGAAGGCCTCACAAGATGGAGTTACAACCTGAGAAAAGGTACTGTATTAATTAAGGTTCTTTTGGTTTCAAGCAACAGAAACCATACAGAGCTTTGCTATGTAAATGTTACCCTTTCACCAACGGCATTGATATAGTCTGGGAAATTGCTGGAAATGAAGCATCTTGGGGCCCCACCATAAATCTACTGAATCAGAATATGTAGTTCAGCAATATCTTTAGGTGAGTCATATGCCTATTAAAGTTTGCCTAAATTGGAGTAGGGTAACTGTTCTCAGAATTAGATGCATATTGGTGTCAAAAATCCAAAAAATGTGAGATTAAAACCACTAAATCAGTAAGTAGCATTTCATAAGACTTTATTATGCATATAAGAATCGTTTGCAAACTGGGTGTTTTTTTAAAAAAAATTATTTGTTTACTTATTCATTTGAGAACAAGAGTAATAGAAAGAGAGCCAGGGGAGGGAGAGGGAGAGAGAATCTCAAGCCATTGGTATGCCAATGCACTGAACCCAATGTGATCACAACCTTGCCCAAAACCAAGAGTCTGTCACTCAACCTTCTGAGCCACCCAGCAACCCCTGGGTGCTTTCAAATTCAAAGACTGATGTAAAGCTTAGAGACATGAAGATACAGGATGGTTTACAAGCTTAAAATTAAGAAGTCATTCATTGTTTACAGTGATTAGTTATTACAATGGAGGTATCTGGACAGTAGGAGATTATTTTTTTTATTTTTTTATTTTTTTATTTATTTTTTAAATTTATTTATAATAGTCACACAGAGAGAGAGAGAGGCAGAGACACAGGCAGAGGGAGAAGCAGGCTCCATGCACCGGAAGCCTGACGTGGTATTCGATCCCGGGTCTCCAGGATTGCGCCCTGAGCCAAAGGCAGGCGCCAAACCGCTGCGCCACCCAGGGATCCCAGGAGATTATTTAAAAGTGATTATCTCATACCACTTTTAAGAAGATAGCTTAAGTTTCTTGTATAACTGTTAGAGGTATTTACAGGAAATAACCTAAGTTAAGTTTTGCTTATGTACATAAAACTAGATAGATTTAGTTTTGCTTATGCCTGCTTGGGGAATTTGCAAGTCCAGTCTCCACTTTGTATTTAATTTTAACATTGGGATCACCTAGAGGACTTCAAAGAATATTGGCTCTCACTCCCATTGACTTAAATAGTGGGCATTGATGGGGTGTGCATACTGAAATGTCACTAAAATATTTCTTAGAATTATTGAAGAACCAACTCAAGGGGGCCAGGAACGAAGGTAGCTGCAGAGAAATATCAGGTGCATTTCATGAATCTTCCTTCTAGATCAGTGCTTTTCAATTTTTAACATCTACCCCTAAATCACTCAGCTTTGGACAGAAGAAGATAGGAGTGACTACTTTATATACGGGGTCATTTTCAGAGAAGGAAAAATTCTGAGCTAGGCAGCTGCCCTACAAAGTGTTTACTATAACCAGCACAGTAAAAATGAGCATGGAAATTGCAATTGAATACAGACCAGGAGTTGGTGCCTCCTTTCAGTTAAAACCTTCTTTTTCTTTATAATAAATTTATTTTTTATTGGTGTTCAATTTACCAACATACAGAATAACAACCAGTGCTCATCCCATCAAGTGGCCCCTCAGTGCCCGTCACCCATTCATCCCCATCCCCTGCCCTCCTCTCCTCCCACCACCCCTAGTTCATTTCCCAGAGTTAGGAGTCTTTATGTTCTGTCTCCCTTTCTATATTTCCCACACATTTCTTCTCCCTTCCCTTATATTCCCTTTCACTATTATTTATATTCCCCAAATGAATGAGAACATATGTTTGTCCTTCTCCAATTGACTTACTTCACTCAGCATAACACCCTCCAGTTCCATCCACTTTGAAGCAAATGGTGGGTATTTGTCGTTTCTAATGGCTGAGTAATATTCCATTGTATACATAAACCACATCTTCCTTATCCATTCATCTTTTGATGGACACCGAGGCTCCTTCCACAGTTTGGCTATTGTGGAAATTGCTGCTATAAACATCGGGGTGCAGGTGTCCAGGCATTTCATTGCATCTGTATCTTTGAGGTAAATCCCCAACAGTGCAATTGCTGGGTCGTGGGGCAGGTCTATTTTTAACTCTTAGAGGAACCTCCACACAGTTTTCCAGAGTGGCTACACCAGTTCACATTCCCACCAACAGTGTAAGAGGGTTCCCTTTTCTCCACATCCTCTCCAACATTTGTGGTTTCCTGCCTTGTTAATTTTCCCCATTCTCACTGCTGTGAGGTGGTATCTCATTGTGATTCTGATTAGTATTTCCTTGATGGAAAGTGATGCAGAGCATTTTCTCATGTGTATGTTGGCCATGTCTATGTCTTCCTCTGTGAGATTTCTCTTCATGTCTTTTGCCCATTTCATGATTGGATTGTTTGTTTCTTTGGTGTTGAGTTGAATAAGTTCTTTATAGATCTTGGAAACTAGCCCTTTATCTGATATGTCATTTGGAAATATCTTCTCCCATTCTGTGGGTTGTCTTTTGAGTTTTGTTGACTGTATCCTTTGCTGTGCAAAAGCTTCTTATCTTGATGAAATCCCAATAGTTCATTTTTGCTTTTGTTTCTTTTGCCTTCCTGGATGTATCTTGCAAGAAGTTACTGTGGCTGAGTTCAAAAAGGGTGTTGCCTGTGTTATCCTCTAGGATTTTGATGGAATCTTGTCTCACATTTAGATCTTTCATCCATTTTGAGTCTACCTTTGTGTATGGTGCAAGAGAGTGGTCTAGTTTCATTCTTCTGCATGTGGATGTCCAAATTTCCCAGCACCATTTATTGAAGAGACTGTCTTTCTTCCAGTGGATAGTCTTTCCTGCTTTGTCGAATATTAGTTGACCATTAAGTTGAGGGTCCACTTCTGGATTCTCTATTCTGTTCCATTCGTCTATGTGCCTATTTTTGTTCCAGTACCACACTGTCTTGATGACCACAGCTTTGTAGTACAACCTGAAATCTGGCATTGTGATGCCCCCAGCTATGCTTTTCTTTTTTAAAATTCCCCTGGCTATTCGGGGTCTTTTCTGATTCCACACAGATCTTAAAATAATTTGTTCTAACTCTCTGAAGTAAGTCCACGGTATTTTGATAGGGATTGCATTAAACGTGTAAATTGCCCTGGGTAACATTGACATATTCACTATATTAATTCTGCCAATCCATGAGCATGGAATACTTTTCCATCTCTTTGTGTCTTCCTCAATTTGTTTCAGAAGTGTTCTATAGTTTTTAGGGAATAGATCCTTTACCTCTTTGGTGAGGTTTATTCCTAGTATCTTATGCTTTTGGGTGCAATTTTAAATGGGATTGACTCCTTAATTTCTCTTTCTTCAGTCTCATTGTTAGTGTATAGAAATGCCACTGATTTCTGGGCATTGATTTTGTATCCTGCCACGCTACCAAATTGCTGTATGAGTTCTAGCAATCTTGGGGTGGAGGCCTTTGGGTTTTCTATGTAGAGTATCATGTCATTGGCGAAGAGGGGAGAGTTTGACTTCTTCTTTGCCAATTTGAATGCCTTTAATGTCTTTTTGTTGTCTGATTGCTGAGGCCAGGACTTCTAGTACTATGTTGAATAGCAGTGGTGAGAGTGGACATCCCTGTCTTGTTCCTGATCCTAGGGGAAAGGCTCCCAGTGCTTCCCCATTGAGAATGATATTTGCTGTGGGCTCTCATAGATGGCTTTTAAGATGTCGAGGAATGTTCCCTCTATCCCTACGCTCTGAAGAGTTTTGATCAGGAATGGATGCTGTATTTTGTCAAATGCTTTCTCTGCATCTATTGAGAGGATCATATGCTTCTTGGTTTTTCTCTTGCTGATATGATGAATCACATTGACTGTTTTATGAGTGTTGAACCAGCCTTGCATCCTGGGAAAAAATCCCACTTGGTCATGGTGAATAATCTTAATGTATTGTTGTATCCTATTGGCTAGTATCTTGTTGAGAATTTTTACATCTATGTTCATCAGGGATATTGGTCTGTCAGTCTCCTTTTTGGTGGGGTCTTTGTCTGGTTTTAGAATTAAGGTGATGCCTGCCTCATAGAATGAGTTGGTAGGTACTTGATCTCTTTCTATCTTTCCGAACAGCTTTCATAGAATAGGTATGGTTTCTTCTTTAAACGTTTGGTAGAATTCCCCTGGGAAGCCATCTGGCCCTGGACTTTTGTATCTTGGGAGGTTTTTGATGACTGCTTCAGTTTCCTCCCTGGTTATTGGCCTACTCAGGTTTCTATTTCTTCCAGTTCCAGTTTTGGTAGTTTGTGGCTTTCCAGATATGCGTCCATTTCCTCCAGATTGCCTAATTTATAGGGGTATATCTGTTCAGAATATGCTTTTAAAATCGTTTGTATTTCCTTGGTGTTGGTAGTGATCAATCCTTTTTCATTCATGATTTTATTAATTTGAGTCTTTTCTCTCTTCTTTTTAATAAGGCTGGCTAATGATTTATCAATCTTATTATTTCTTTCAAAGAACCAACTCCTGGTTTTATTGATCTTTCCACAGTTCTTCTGGTCTCGATTTCGTTGAGTTCTGCTCTAATCTTTATTAACTCTCTTCTTCTGCTGGGTGTAGGATCTATTTGCTGTTTTTTTCTATAGCTCCTTTAGGTGTAAGGTTAGCTTTTGTATTTGAGTTCTTTCCAGTTTTTGAATGGATGCTTGTATTGCGATGTATTTCCCCCTCAGGACTGCTTTTGCTGCATCCCAAAGATTTTGAACGGTTGTGTCTTCATTCTCATTAATTTCCATGAATCTTTTTAATTCTTCCTTAATTTCCTGGCTGACCCTTTCATCTTTTAGCAGGATGGTCCTTAACCTCCACGTGTTTGAAGTCCTTCCAAACTTCTTGTTGTGATTTAGTTCTAATTTCAAGGCATTATGGTCTGAGAATACACAGGGGATGATCCCAATCTTTTGGTATCAGTTCAGACTTGATTTGTGACCCAGTATGTGGTCTATTCTGGAGAAAGTTCCATGTGCACTTGAGAAGAATGTGTATTCAGTTGAGTTTGGATGTAAAGTTCTGTAGATATCTGTGAAATCCATCTGGTCCAGTGTATCATTTAAAGCTCTTGTTTCTTTGGAGACGTTGTGTTTAGAAGACCTATTGAGTGTAGAAAATGCTAGATTGAAGTCACCAAGTATAAGTGTATTATTATCTAAGTTGTCTTAACTTTGGTTATTAATTGATTGATATATTTGGCAGCTCCCACATTCGGGGCATATATATTGAGGATTGTTAAGTCCTCTTGTTGGGTACATCCTTTAAGTATGATACAGTGTCCCTCTTCATCTCTCACTACAGTCTTCGGGGTAAATTTTAGTTCATCTGATATAAGGATGGCTACCCCTGCTTTTTGTGAGGACCATTTGAATGGCAAATGGTTATCCAACCTTTTATTTTGAGGCTGTAGGTGTCCTTCTGTCTCAAATGAGTCTCTTGTAGACAGCGAATAGATGGGTCCTGCTTTTTTATCCAGTCTGAAACCCTGCGCCTTTTGATGAGGTCATTAAGCCCGTTCCCATTCAGAGTTACTATTGACCGATATGAGTTTAGTGTCATCATGATATCTATTCAGTCCCTCTTTTTGTGGATTGTTCCATTGGACTTCTTCTTAAAGGGGAATTTTGCGAGTCCCCCTTCAAATTTCTTGCAGAGCTGGTTTGGAGGTCACATATTCTTTCAGTTCCTGCCTGTCTTGGAAGCTCTTTATCTCTCCTTCCATTCTGAATGAGAGCTTTGCTGGATAAAGTCTTCTTGGTTGCATGTTTTTCTCATTTAGGACCCTGAATATATCCTGCCAGCCCTTTCTGGCCTGCCAGGTGTCTGTGGAGAGGTCTGCTGTTACCCTAATACTTCTCCCCATAAAAGTCAGGGATTTCTTGTTTCTTGTTGCTTTAAGGATCTTCTCTTTATCTTTGGAATTTACAAGCTTCACTATTAAATGTCGAGGTGTTGAACGGTTTTTATTGATTTTACGGGGGGATCTCTCTATTTCCTGTATCTGAATCCCTGTTTCCTTTCACAGATTAGGAAAGTTTTCAGCTATGATTTGTTCAAATACACATTCTGGACTTCTGTCCCTTTTGGCGCCCTCGGGAACCCCAATTAAACGTAGGTTTTTCTTCCTCAGGCTGTCACTTATTTCCCTTAATCTATCCTCATGGTCTTTCAATTGTTTGTCTCTTTTTTCCTCAGTTTCCCTCTTTGCTATCAACTTGTCTTCTATGTCACTCACTCGTTCTTCCACCTCGCTAACCCTCATCGTTAGGACTTCTAGTTTGGATTGCATCTCATTCCATTGATTTTTAATTTCTCCCTGATTAGATCTAAATTCTGCAGTCATGAAGTCTCTTGAGTCCTTTTTCCTTTTTTTAGAGCCACCAGTAGCTTTATAATAGTGCTTCTGAATTGGCTTTCTGACATCGAATTGTAATCCAAATTTTGTAACTCTGTGGGAGAGAGGACTGTTTCTGATTCTTTCTTTTGAGGTGAGGTTTTCCTTCTAATCATTTTTGCTCAGTGCAGATGGGCCAAAAACAAGTTGTTGGGAAAAGGAGAAAAAGAAAGAAGAGAAAGAAGGAAAGAAGAAGAAAAAAGAAAAAAGAATAAAGGAAGAAAAAAAAGAGAATAAAAGGTAAAAAAGAGAAGAAAAGAATAAAAGAAAAAGGAGTGGGAAGCAAACAGAAATCAAAAAAGAAACAAACAAACAAACAAAAAACAAGGGGAGTACCCTCTGATTCTGTATACTGTAAGTCCCTCGACTTCCCCTGGAACTTTCCAGTGCTGCTTGGTCAATAATTTGTTTTTCCCCTGTCTGTCTAGCTGGTCTTCTGGGGGAGGGGCCTGCTGTGCTGATTTTCAGGTGTTAGCACTTGGGGGAGCTGCTCAGCCCCCTGCCTTGTGCAGGGCTCAGTGGGGGTTGTTTATCCCGTGAGGCCCCAGGAGGAACAACCACAGTGGCGGCAGCCAGCTCTCCAGCCCTAGATTCAGCTCCTGCGGTAACTAAGGAGCTCTCAGCCTGCAGGGGCCTGGATGCTCCGTGGGTGGGGCCGTTGATCTGCTCAGCTCGGGGCAGGAGTGTCCTTGCATTCCTGTGCCCTCCTGGATTCTGCCTGTCCTGGGGGGAGCGCCAGATGGTGGGCTGTGTCCCCCGCGCCCTGTGCTCCTGGGCCTGTGCTATTGGATTCGCACTCCCCAGCCGAGTAGCCCCCTCTGCGTGCAGCCTCTCCCGGAGCTGCCTCCATGCAGCTTCTGGGTCCAGCCGGGCGTGCCTGCTGCAGCCATTTAGGGAGCTCGGCCGGGGTGTGGCGCGCTCTCCCCGGGGTACAGGTCCTCTGTTAATGCCCCTGGGAGCCTGAGGTCATCCCTGCCCCTCCTGGGGTCCTGCTGTAACTCCCTGGGAGCGCCTTTCTGCCCGGGAAGATTGGTGAAGCTCCTGCTTCTCCAGGTGGGTCTTTCCTGTCCTGGGGGCATTATGCTACCATTTGTATAGCCTCTTTGAAGAGATATCTATTTTTTTTTATTAAGTTTTTAATTTAATTCCAGTATAGTTAACATACAGGGTTTTCTTAGTTTCAGGTATACAATTTAGTGATTCAACAACTCTATACATTACTCAGGGCTCATTATGATAAATGTACTCTTTAATCCCCATCACCTATTTCACCCATCCTCCACCACCTCCCCTCTGGTAACCATCAGTTTCTTCTCTATAATTAAGAATCTGTTTCCTTCTCTCTCTCTCTCTCTCTCTCTCTCTCTGCCTTTGCTAATTTGTTTTGTTTCTTCAATTCCACTTGAGTGAAATCATATGGTATCAGTCTTTCTCTGACTGATTTATTTCACTTAGCATGATAAATCCTAGCTCCATTCATGTTGTTGCAAATGACAAGATTTCATTTCTTTCTATGGTGGAATAATATTCCATTGCATACATACATCATTTCTTCTTTATTCACCTACTGATGGATACTTGGGCTGCTTTTATAATTTGGCTTTTGTAAATAATGCTGCTATAAACACTTTTGTATTAATGTTTATGTATTTTTTTAGTAAATACCCAATTTACAAAAGTACAATTGTTGGATCATAGGGTAGTTCTGGTTTTGTTGGTGGTGGTGTTGTTGTTGTTACTGAAGCACACCAGGCTTTCCTGACTAATTGAAAGGATCAAATAAATTACTGACTTATAGATAGTATTTATTACACTGCACAATGCTCTACAAATTAAAATATGGGGAAGGAATGAAGTGGATTTTATCCTAACTGGGCAACCTGACTTTACTCTGTCTCTTCTCCTGGGTTTCTATACATCAATTGCTAATATTCTTTTAAGAAGATATAAATCTAATCATATTATTATATGTATAATATATTATATATATCCCCCTGTATAAATATTAGGTTAGTTTCTCAAGGAGATATTTGATTCCTCCTTCTGGTTTCATTATTTTTCATCTGTTCTCCTAGAGCACCCAGTACTTACTTATCCTGTTACTTATTATATGATAACTATATTGCAGTGCATCTGATTGTTTATATGTGTTGTTCCAATGGAATAAAAACTCACTGAGGGCATAGACCTTGCTTGCATTATTGAACACTGCACTTTTAGTGCCTTGAATGATGCTTGGCACAGGGTAGGAAGAAATAATGATTGCATTCATCTTTTAGTTTTATATATTTTGCAAGTGAGTCAGGAATCAAAGTAGAGCTAGAGCTCCATATTCAGTTATATTATTGACATTATGCTAGTTTTACTACCTTTTATAGCCAACCTTGTAAACTGTAATCACAATTTATCTTTGGTTCTAAACATTTTTGTTTTGTTTTGTTTTCATTTGTTTTTATTTAAGTTCAATTTGACAACATAGAGTATAACACCCAGTGCTCATCCCATCAAGTGCCCTCCTCAGTGTAAACATTTTTGAATTAAATTTATTAAGCATGCTAAGTCCTTGAGCCTTTTATGAATATGGCTATGACTACAAATCAAGGATACAGACTATCCTAATAGTGTTTATGTGTGCTTTTAACAACAAATACATCATTCTAGTTTCAGTTATTTTGTATTTGTCACTCTTTCACTTACATATTTTTATAAGAGAACAGAAAACTATAGGTAGTAGAAAATGTTTTAAATTTCTCCCTCCTTAAAACAGTTAACCAAATTAACTGAAGCATTCAATCTTGCCTGATTGCCCATCAGACTATGTTATTTTTATTTCACATTCACAAGCACTTATTTTTTTTTTTAATTTTTATTTATTTATGATAGTCACAGAGAGAGAGAGAGAGAGAGGCAGAGACACAGGCAGAGGGAGAAGCAGGCTCCATGCACCGGGAGCCTGATGTGGGATTCGATCCCAGGTCTCCAGGATCGCGCCCTGGGCCAAAGGCAGGCACCAAACCACTGCGCCACCCAGGGATCCCTCACAAGCACTTATTAAGAACAAAACACCTACCTTATACCACTCACAAAAATTAACTCAAAATGGATTAAAGACTTAAATGTAAGAGTGGAAACCATAAAAATCCTAGACAAAGGGAAAGAATAAAAAAACTTCTTTGACATGGGACTTGGCAATGACTTTTTGAATCTGACACTTAAAGCATAAGCAACAAAATAAAAAAATAAGTTAGACTATATAAAAAAATCTTCACAGTAAGAAAAAAGGTCAACAAAATAAAAAGACAGGGTAGCCTTGGGTGGCTCAGCGGTTTAGTACCGCCTTCAGCCCAGGGCATAATCCTGGAGTCCCAGAATGGAGTCCCATGTCAGGCTCCCTGCATGGAGCCTGCTTCTCTCTCTGTATCTCTGCCTCTCTCTCTCTCTCTCTCTCTCTCTGTGTGTGTGTGTGTGTCTCATGAGTAAATAAATAAAATCTTAAAAAAACACAATAAAATAAAAAGACAACTTACAGAATGTGAAAAAATATTTGCAAACTATATATCTGATAGGGAGTTAATATTCAATATATAGAGAGAACTCATAAACGTCAATAGTAGAAAAAATAAATAATTCAATTTAAAAATGGTCAAAGGACATGAATAGGTATTTTTGCAAAGGAGATATATGAATAGCCAACAGGTACATAAAAAAGTGCTTAACGTCACTAACCATTAGGGAATGCAAATCAAAACCACAATGAGATATTACTTCATTCCTATTATAATAGTTATTGTCAAAAGGATAAGAGATAGCAAATGTTGGCAAGGATGTAGAGAAAAGGGTATACTTGTGCACTGTTGGTGGGAGTGTAAATTGGCACAGCCACTATGGAAAGCATTATGGACATTCCTGAAAAAGTTAAAAATAGAACTACCATAAGTTTCAGCAATTCCACTTCTGGGAATATGTCCAAAGGAAATGAAAACAATATGTCAAAGAGATATCTGCATTCTCATGTTCATAGCAGCATTATTTACAATAGTCAAGACATGAAAACAACCTATAGTCAAGACATGAAAACAACCTAAGTATCTACCAATGGACGAATGGATAAAGAAGTTGTGGTATATATACACAATGCTGCATTATTCATCCTTAAAAAATAAGGAAATCCTGTTATATGTGACAATGTGGATGGACCTTGAGGACTTTATGTTAAGTGAAATAGACAGCAAAACACAACTACTGTATGATCTCACTTATATATGCAATGTGAGAAAAAGAAGAAAACAACAAACTTCTAGAAAAAGAGATCAGACTTGTGATTACCAAAGTGGGGGTTAGAGGAATCAATGAAGGTGGTCACAAGGCACAAACCTCTAGTTGTAAGATAAATATAAACCCTGTAATTGTAATATGCATTGTAATGTAATAACTAATTAACACTGCTCTATGTTTGTATAAGAAAATCGTTGAGTAAATCCTAAGGGTTCTCATCACAAGCAAAATACCCCATTTTTTTTTCAAAATTTTATATCTCTATGAGATGATGGATGTTAATTTATGGCAATCATTTCATAAAATATGTAAGTCAAGTCATTATGCTGTATACCTTAAATGTATACAGTGCTAGATATAAATTATATCTCAATAAAGCTGGGTGATAAAGATGAGAGCTGAAAGAAAAGCAAAAGTTAGGTAAGAGGGAGGCAAAGAGTATTTTGGGCAGATGGAAGAGTGTGTGCAAAGATCAGGACTTGAGAAAGAAGGTAGCATTCATTGTAGATAACTGCTCACTGCCTCCTCAACATCCACTTACCCCTTTCTTACTCTGAATGTAACTTCAATTTTGTCAGATATTCAGTCGTGGATGTTCATCTCTGGATGTTTAGGAGAATCTGATTGGTTTAAGCTAATCAGTGTGTGTGGCATTCCTTTGGTAATTGTTATTTGTCCAGCAGTTGGAATCTGGCCTAAATCAGCCCAATAAAACTTAAAGAAAAAGACCTAGCCCATGCTTCAAGGAGAGATTTTCCTCTCCTTTCCTGATGCTGCTGTTGCCAAAACAAAACAAAACAAAACAAAACAAAAAACAGAAAAACCTTGTAGTCCTTATTTCCACTGGCAATTATCTTGCTACACAGAAAATAACCAACCTTAGAATAAAGCCAAACTGCAGAGAGCTTAGCACAGAACTGGAATGAATCGAAGGGTTTCACAATAATAATTGAGTAGCTATCGATTTCTAGCATAGCTAGAGCTTGCCATAATTTTAGACCTCCAATTTTGAGTTAAGTTTCCTCATTACATGAGTTTTGAGTCAGTGTTTTCTCTTACCTAAAATCAAAATTATTGTAACTGATAGAGAATTTGATAGAGTGAAAGAAATTTAGTATAACAAAATTATAGAGTGGAACAAGATGAAGCTGAAGTAGGCAAAATCTTGTGGACCTTATTTCTGCTGGCAACACAATAAGCTCAGGGCATCCATACAGAAATTATTCCACCAACTAGGCACACATTAAAGGATTGAAAGACAAAGCAAGCTTATGACATTTAAAACTTCATTCTTGTAAATACTATAGCTCAGTCCTTTTAGGAAATACATATTGATCTGTGTATTGTGATTTAATCAGCTCCATTTTATCCACATATGTCCCACATTAGAGATGGGTTATATATTTTGTAAAGTTTGAGAAAATCCTTTTGAATACAGTAGGGGATGTGAAAAATAATATTGGAGGGGTTGGTGCTATTTAGGAGTAAGAGTCATGTCCAAGAAGACTTTTAAAAAAATTATTAGAAAATGGAAAAAAGTGATACAATATGGAGAATGGCTCTAGGAAATCCAAATTTTCCAATCACATGAAGAACAGATCAAGTAAAATAAAAAAAATGTTTAGTAGAAACTCTGAGCTTAAAAGTGTCAATATAATACAAAATAAATGAGATAAGCAGGACCAGACATGTCCTGGTTGAAACTTTTAAAATTTAAAAATAAGTCTTATGAATATCTAGCTATGCAAAACATTACTTTATTTATAGTAGAGAGAGTTTTGGGAGAAGGGGAGAAATCAAGAAATACCAGTTTTACTTAACATTGATAAGAGGGATCCCTGGGTGGCGCAGCAGTTTGGCGCCTGCCTTTGGCCCAGGGCGCGATCCTGGAGACCCGGGATCGAATCCCACATCAGGCTCCCAGTGCATGGAGCCTGCTTCTCCCTCTGCCTGTTGTGTCTCTGCCTCTCTCTCTCTCTGTATGACTATCATAAATAAATAAAAAAAATGTTTAAAAAAAAAACATTGATAAGAGAAATATAAGTACCACATTTAAAACACATAGGTAAATTTAGAGGGTGGTTAATTTCTTCCAAATATCTAAACAAAAAAGGAAAGAAAAATATTGTAAATAGAACAAAACAAACAGCATGAAAATATGAAAACATTAAAGCAAGGGAGTTTATAAAAGATAAAGCCAATGTAAATTAGTTAAGTCCTCTCAATAAAAGTTTCAGACTTAGCCTAGCAGACCCCACCGCCCATCCATGGTCAACCCCACTGTGTTCTTTGACATTGCCATGGATATGAGCCCTTAAGCTGTGTCTCCTTCAAGCTGTTTGCAGACGAATTTCCAAAGACAGCAGAAAACTTTTATACTCTGAGAACTGAGGAGAAAGGATTTGGTTATAAAGGTCCCTACTTTCACAGGATTATTCAGGGATTTTTGTGCCAAGGTGGTGACTTCATATGCTATAATGACACTGGCAGCAAGTCCACCTATGGGGAGAAATTTGGTAATGAGAATTTCATCCTGAAGTATATGGTTCCTGGCATCTTGTCATGTCAAATGCTGGACCCAAAACAAATGGTTTCCAGGTTTTCATCTGCATTGCCAAAACTGAGTGGTTGAATGGAAAGCATGTGGTCTTTGGCAAGGTGAAAGTGGGCATGAATATCATGGAACACATGGAGAGATTTGGTTCCAGGAGTGGCAAGACCAGCACGAAGATTGCCATTGCTGACTGTGAACAAATCTGATAAATTTGACTTGTGTTTTATCTTAACTACCAGATCATTACTTCTGTAGCTCAGGAGAGCACTCCTTCACCACCATCTGCTCAAAATATCCAATAATCTTTGGGCTCTCATTGTGGTTCTATGAGATCCGTATTTCCTTACTCCTCTCCAAGTCTAGATGGATTACAGAGTTAAGTTTATGATTATGAAATAAATAACAATGACAAAGTTTAGACTCAACTGACAAAAGAAAAATACAATTATCTGCAACTTATAAGGCATAAAATAAAGTCTCTTAAAAAGTAAAAATATTTCTTAAAAGAAAAATGCAAATAAAAATGTATAGATGATCATTAATAATAATAAAGTAAAATTCAATAAGTAATGCAGTTTATTTTACATTGATTTAATAGTATATGATTAATGAAAATAGAGGTATGGGCCTTTATAATAATGAACAATTTGACCAGGTACTACACTACAATTTCTGCATGTGTTAGCTAACTTAATGTTCAAAATAATACGATGTGGCAGACATGGTTATTCTCATTTTGGATATGAAACAATTGAGCATAGAGACGTTTAATAATTTGATCAAGGTTCTCCCTGGTAAAGGCATAACTGAGATTTGGACCCAGGTCATTATAACTTGAGAACCTCAAAGACACTTCATTAGTGTATCTGAAAGTTTAGTCCTTGCATTACCTGCATCAGAGTGCTTATTAAAAATGTAAATTCCTGACATCATCTCTGATATATTCTAAAGCTCTTAAGTTTGCATTTTAACAAGTATTCCAGGTGATTCTTATACATGCTAACATTATCTTTTCAAAGCTCTCAGTTTCATTTTTTGGTAATGATTTCTTATATTTCTACTCTGATCTTTATACTAATACCTATAATAATGGTTATTTAAGAAATTGTATAAGAAAAAAATGATATCTTTCCTACTTCTGCTTTTTGGAATTAGTTTTCTTTTAGAATCTAATGTGTGATCAGTTTTATAAAAGTAAAATGGGTGGTTGAAAATAATATATATTTTCTGTAATGTTTCAAGTTTGTTTTGATAACCTGATTAATATGAAATTATATATTATTTTTTTCTACTTAATATGGCTAATAAAGATCATATTAATTAATCACAATGTGCTAAGACTAGAATTTAATAAACATTTAAAGAAAAAGACGCAGGAATAATTTTAAAAGACACTTTCATGAATAATTATTATTATATAGATCAGAGTAGAAATATAAGAAATCCTGAGTAAAAAAATAAAAAAAACAATTAATAAGAGCTTTGAAAAGATAAACAGGGGTGCCTGGGTTGCTCAGCAGTTAAGTGTATGTCTTTGGCTCAGGGCATAATCCTGGAGTCCCTGGATTGAGTCCCACATTGGGATCCTGCATGGAGCCTGCTTCTCCCTCTGACTATGTCTCTGCCTCTCTCTCTATCCATGTCTCTCATGAATAAATAAATAAAATCTAAAAAAAAAGAAAAGATAAACAAAATTGATAAACCTTTGGCCAGACTCATTGAGAAAAAAAAAGAAGTTACAAATGACACCACTGAAATACAAAACATTATAGGAGACTACTACAAAAAATCATAAGCCAACAAATTGGACAACCCAGAAGAAATAGAGAAATTCCTAGAAATATACAATTTTCCAAAAGTGAATCAGGAACAAACAGAAATCCTGAATAGATCAATTACTTGTAATGAAATTGAATCAGTAATCAAAAAAGTCCCAACAAACAAAACTCCAGGACCAGATGGCTTTAAAGGTGAATTTGACCAAAATTTGAAGAAGAATTAATACATATCATTCTCAAAGGATTCCAAAAATTGAAGAGGAGGAAATGCTTCTAAATATGAGGCCAGCATTATTCGGATAACCAAACCAGAAAAGGCTGCCACAAAAAAGAAATTTACAGAACAATATCCTGAAAAACATAGATGCAAAAATTCTCAATAAAATATTAGCTAACTGAATTTAACAATATCCCAAAAGGATCATTCACACCTATCAAGTGGGATTTATTCCAGGGATGCAAGGATATTCCAAGAATGTTTCAGTATTCACCAATAATTAATCACATTAACAAAACTAAGGATAAAAATCATATAATCACCTCAATGGATGCAGAAAAAAAAATTAAAAAAAAAAAAAGACCATAAGTAACAACCCCACAGCTAACATACTTAATGGTGAAAAGCTTAAAGATTTTCCTCCAAGATCAGGAATAAGACAAGGATTTTAGCTCTGCTCACAATTGTTCAGCATAGTACTGGAAGTCCTAGTCACAGCAATCAGACAAGAAAAATAAATAAAAGACGTCCACACTGGTAAAGAAGAAGTAAAACTGTCACTATTTTCAGATGACATAGTACTATATGTAGAAAACCCTAAAGATTCTACCAAGAAAATCTGTTAGAACTAATAAATAAGTTCTAATAAATACTAAAACAAAAAAAACAGTTGCAGGATACAAAATCAATATATAGAAATCTGTAGCATTTCTGTGCACTAATAAAAAAGTACCAAAAAGAGAAATTAGAAAACAATCCCATTTACAATTGCATTAAAAAGAATAAAATACCTAGGCAAAGTTTAATAGTGGAAATAAAAGACCTATATTTTGAAAGCTGACATTGATGAAAGAAATTGAAAATGACACAAATAAATAGAAAGATGTATCATGCTCATGGATTAGAAGAATTAATATTGTTAAAATGTCACTACAACCTACAGCAGTACATAGATTTAATGCAATCACTATTAAACACCAATAGTATTTTTCACAGAACTAGAACAAATAATTGTAAAATTTTTATGGACTCCATAAGACCAAAATAGCCAAAGCCATCTTGAGAAAGAAGACCAATGCTGAAGGAATCCGAATCCCAGATTTAAAACTATACTACAAAGTTATAGCAATCAAAAAAGTATGTTATTGGCACAAAAATAGACACATAGATCAATGGAACAGAATAGAAAGCCCAGAAATATACTATGCTTATATGGTAAATTAGTGTATGGGGAAAGAGGCAGGGATACAAACTGAGGAAAAGAGTCTTTTTAATAAAGTGTTGGGAAAAATTTGCAGCTAAATGCAAAAGAATACAACTGGACCATTTTCTTGCACCATACATAAATATAAATTTAAAAGTGATTAAAGACCTAAACGTGATATGTGAAATCATAAAACACCTTAAGAAAATATAGCCAATAAATTCTTAGACATCAGCTTTAGCAATATTTTTCTTTATTTGTTGCCATAGGAAAGGGACACAAAGCAAAAGTAAACATTTGGAACTACATCAAACTAAAAAGCTTTTGCATAATTAAAGAAAACATCAATAAAACAAAAAAGCAACCTACAGAATGATAGATTTTGCAAATAATAAATCTGATAAGGGCTTAATATGAAAAATATAATAAAGAACTCATACAACTCAACACCAAAATGCAAATCAGCCAATTAAAAAAAGTATGGATATCCTGAACATCTATTTTTCCAAAGAAGACAAACAGATGGCAAATAGACACACGAAAAGATGTGTAGCATTACTCATCATCAGGGAAATGCAAAATAAAATCACAGTAAGATATCATCTTACACCTGTCATAATGGCTAGAATTAAAAAGACAAGAAATGGCAAGTTTTGGCAAGGATGTGGAAAAAAGGAAACTTTGTACACTTTGGTGGAAATGTAAATTGGTGCAGCCACTGTGAAAAGCAGTGTGGAGGTTTCTCAAAGAATTAAAAGTGGAGGAGGCAGGGCAAGATGGAGGAAGAGTAGGGTCCCCAAGTCGCCTGCCCCACCAACTTACCTAGATAACTTTCAAATCATCCTGAAAACCTACAAATTTGGTCTGAGATTTAAAGAGAGGACAGCTGGAATGCTACAGTGAGAAGAGTTTGCACTTCTATCAAGGTAGGAGGACGGGAAAAAAAAAAAAAATAAATAAATAAATAAATAAATAAGCATCCAAGGGGGAAGGGCCCTGTTGCCCGCACTGCAGCAACACGATCAGGGTCCTGAGGATAAGGGGATGAGGAAAAAGAAAAGTAAAGAGATGGGGACAGGAGGGACACAGTGGATGATGTCCAAGCAGTGCCAGCTTTATTCAAGGGTTTACAACATTTTATAGCATGAGCAAAACAAAGCCAAGAAGGTGTTTATTTTTAGCAGGTTTGTGAAACCCTCCAAAGTTCCCCTTTCTCAGCATGCAAGACAGACTCGGGTACCAAAGACCTTGGTAAATAGATAAGCTTGTTGCTCCAGATGTGCATACTTCAAAGGAATATTAGATATGGTAAACAGACCAGCAAGGACAGACAGACACTTATTTACATTTATGACCACATCAGAATAAGTTGTATCTATTGTGTTATGTGGGTGATCACATACAAGCGAGCCCTGAGAACCATTGCTCAAGCCCTTTCTCAAGCGTCTACCAACTATTCACCCTTTAGGCTCCTGAGCCTTTTGAGTAAATGAGGGACACAAGTCCAGGCCTGGTTTGGTTCAGTTACTCCAGCTAGTTCGTGGTTGCCCACAGGGCCCCTGCGAGGAGCCGGGCTAAGGCCACTCAGCGAAAGCCCCCAGGACAGGACAGCCCAGTCCCGGAGAAGCAGGAGCTTCACCAATCTTCCCGGATGGAAAGGCGCTCACATGGAGCTCAGGCAGGATCCCAGGAGGGGCGGGGATGCCCTCAGGCTCCCAGGGGCACTAACAGAGGACCTGCACCCTGGGAAAAGCACACCACACTCCGTGGCTGAGCTCCCTAAAGGGCTGCAGCGCAGTGCCCAGCTGGACCCAGAAGCAGCGTGGAGGCAGCTTGGGCAGTGGCTCCACACGGAGGGTGCTGCGTGGCCCCTGGACGCAATCCCAGCAGCACAGGCCCTGGAGCCCAGGGTGCTGGGGATACAGCCTAAGATGCGGCGCTCCCTCTGGGACAGGCAGAGGCCGGGATGACACATGGCAGCGAGGACTCTCCTGCCACCAGGCAGCCCCAAGCTGTGTAGATTGGCACCCCTGGCCCCCAGAGCATCAAGGACCCTGCAGACTGGTTGCTGTGGTACTTACTGCGGGAGCTGACTATAGGGCTGGAGAGCTGGCTGCCGCCACTGTTATTCCTCCTGGTGTCACCTTGTACCTGGGACTGAGCAGGGGCCTCACAGAATAAAGAGCTACCACTGAGCCATGCACCTGGCAGGTGGCTGGGCAGCTCCCCCAGGTGCACACACCTGAGAATCAGCACATCAGGCCCCTCCCCCAGAAGACCAGCTAGAAGGACAGGGGAAAAGCAAGTTATTGATCAAGCAGCACTGGAAAGTTCCAGGGAAAGTCGAGGGATTTACAGTAAACAGAATCAGAGGATACTCGCCCTTGTTTTTGATTTGTTTGTCCCCCCCGCACCCTTTTTTTTTTCTTTTTTCTTTTCTCTATTTTTCTCCTTTTTCCGCTACAAGTTCTTTAGGCCACTCTGCACTGAGCAAAATGACTAGAAGGAGAAACTCACCTCAAAAGAAAGAATCGAAACAGTCCTCTGTCCCACAGAGTTACAAAATTTGGATTACAATTCAATGTCAGATGCCAATTCAGTAGCACAATTATACAGCTACTGGTGGCTCTAGAAAAAAGCATAAAGGATACAAGAGACTTCATGACTGCAGAATTTAGATATAATCAGGCTGAAATTAAAATCAATTAAATGAGATGCAATCCAAACTGGAGGTCCTAACCACTAGGGTTAGCAAGATAGAACGAGTGAGTGACATAGAAGACAAGTTGATGGCAAGGAAGGAAACTGAGGAAAAAAGAGAAAAACGAAAGCTCATGAGGATAGGTTAAGGGAAATAAATGACAGCCTCAGAAAGAAAACTCTACATTTAATTGGGGATCCCAAGGACGCTGAAAGGGGCAGAGGTCTAGAATATGTATTTGAACAAATCATAGCTGAGAACTTCCCAAACTTGGGAAGGGAAACAAGCATTCAGATCGAGGAGATAGAGAGATTCCCCCCTAAAATCAATAAAAACAACTCAACACCTCAACATTTAATAGTGAAACTTGTAAATTCCAAAGATAAAGAGAAGATCATTAAAGCAACAACAGACAAGAAAGCCCTGACTTTTATGGGGAGGAGTATTAGGGTAACAGCAGACCTCTCCACAGAGACCTGGCAGGCGAGAAAGGAGTGGCAGGATATATTCAGGGTCCTAAATGAGAAGAACGTGCAGCCAAGAATACTTTATCCAGTAAGGCTCTCGTTCAGAATGGAAGGAGAGATAAAGAGCTTCCAAGATAGGCAGAAACTGAAAGATTATGTGACCACCAAACCGGCTCTGCAAGAAATTTTAAGGGGAACTCTGTAAAAGAAAGGGGAAGTCCAAGGAAACAATCCACAAAAACAGGGACTGAATAGGTAAAATGATGACACTAAATTCATATCTTTCAATAGGAACTCTGAACGTGAATGGGCTTAATGACCCCATCAAAAGGTGCAGGGTTTCAGACTGGATAAAAAAGCAAGACCCATCTATTTGCTGTCTACAAGAGACTCATTTAAGACCTAAGGAAACCTACAGCCTGAAAATGAAAGTTTTGAGAACCATTTACCATTCAAATGGTCCTCAAAAGAAAGCAGGGGTAGCCATCCTTATATCAGATAAATTAAAGTTTATTCCAAAGACTACAGTAAGAGATGAAGAGGGACACTATACCATACTTAAAGGTCTTATCAAACAAGAGAAACTAACAATCATGAATATTTATGCCCCGAATGTGGGAGCTGCCAAGTATATCCATCAATTAATAACCAAAGTTAAGACATACTTAGATAATAATACACTTATACTTGATGACTTGAATGTAGCATTCTACAATCGACAGATCTTCTAAGCACAATATCTCCAAAGAAACAAGAGCTTTAAATGATACACTACCAGATGGATTTCACAGATATTTACAGAACTTTACAACCAAACGCAACTGAATACACATTCCTCTCAAGTGCACATGCAACTTTCTCCAGAATAGACCACATACTGGGTCACAAATCAGGTCTGAACCGATACCAAAAGATTGGGATCCTCCCCTGCATATTTTCAGAACATAATACTTTGAAATTAGAAATAAATCAAAAGGGATCCCTGGGGGGCTCAGCGGTTTGGCGCCTGCCTTTGGCCCAGGGTGCGATCCTGGAGTCCCGGGATTGAGTCCCGTGTTGGCTCAGGGCATGGGGCCTACTTCTCCCTCCTTTTGACTTGGCCACAGCAACTTCTTGCAAGTTGCATCCCTGAAGGCAAGAGAAACAAAAGCAAAAATGAATTATTGGGGCTTCACCAAGATAAAGAGCTTCTGCACAGCAAAAGAAACAGTCAACAAAACTAAAAGACAACCTACAGAATGGTTTAGATATTTGCAAATGACCTATCAGATAAAGGGCTAGTATCCTAAATCCATGAAGTACTTATTAAAAACAACAGCAAAGAAACAAACAATCCAATCATGAAATGGGCAGAATATATGAACAGAAATTTCACAGAGCAAGACATAGACATGGCTAATAAGCACATGAGAATGCTCCGCATCACTGTCATCAGGGAAATTCAATCAAAACCACAATGAGATACCCCCTCACACCAGTTGGAATGGTGAAAATTAACAAGACAGAAAGCCACAAATATTGGAGAGGATGTCGAGAAAGGGGAACTCTCTTGCACTGCTGGTGGGAATGTGAACTGTTCTAGCCACTCTGGAAAACTGTGTGGAGGTTCCTCAAAGAGTTAAAAATAGATCTGCCCTATGACCCAGCAATTTCACTGCTGGGGATTTACCCCAAAGATACAGATGCATTGAAGCGCCAGGCCACCTGCACCCCGATATTTATAGCAGCAATGTCCACAATAGCCAAACTGTGGAAGCAGCCTCATTGTCCATCAAAAGATTAATGGATAAAGGAGATTTCGTATATATATACAATGAATATTAGCCATTAGAAACGACATATACCAACCATTTGCTTCGACGTGGATGGAACTGGACAGTCTTATGCTGAGTGAAATAAGTCAATCGGAAAAGGACAAACATTATATGGTCTCTTGCATTTGGGGAATATAAAAATTAGTGAAAGGGAATAAAGGGAAAGGAGAGAAAATGAGTGAAAATATCAGTGAGGGTGACAGAACATGAGAGATACCTAACCTTGGGAAATGAACATGGGGTAGTGGAAAGGGAGGTGGACGGGGGGTTGTGGCGACTGGGTGATGGGCACTGAGCGGGGCACTTGGCTGGATGAGCACTGGGTGTTTTGCTATATGTTGGCAAATTGAACTCCAATAAAAAAAATTTTAAAAAAGAAGTGGTATATATACAATGGAATATTACTTAGCCATAAAAAGGATGAAATCGTACCATTCATAACAACATGGATGAACCTAGTATTATGCTAGGTGGAATAAGTCAGACAAAGACAAATACCATGTAATTTCACGTATATGTGGAATCTAAACAAACAAACAAATAGTAAAAACAGATTCATAAATATAGAGAACAAACTAGTGATTGCCAGATGGGAGAAGAGTGGGGAGATAGGAGAAATAGGTGAATGGATTAACAAGTCCAAATGTCCAGTCATAAAATTTATAAATCATAGGTATGAAGATACAGCATAAGGAATGTAGTCAATAATGTAATGAATTTGTATAGTGACAGATGATATCTATCTACACTTATCACAGTGAGCATTTTATAATCTATAAATTGTTGAATCACTATGTTGTATACTAGAAACTAATATATTGTATGTCAACTATAGTTAAATTAGAAAATATATAAAAAGATATTAGTTCACCCACCAAAATTTCTAATATGAGAAAGATCAAAAATAACAAGTGTTGACAAAGCTATAGAGCAAGTGGAACTCTCACTTATTGCTGGTGAGACTGGAAGTTACAATCATCTCAGAAAATGGTTTGACAATATCAATTTAAGCAAATTATATGCATGCTCTATGACACAGCAATTCCTCTCCAAGTTTTATAACAAACTGTGTTCATATGCTCACCAGTCCCCAGAAGAAAAGTTCCTAAATACCCAAAGTAGAGTGTATAAATTGTGGTATAGTCACCCAGTTGAATAAGTGGGAAAAAGAACAATCTACAGCTACATGAATCTTATAATGTTGCATGAGAGAAACCAGATGCAAATGCATACATTCTGTAAAATTTCATTTGCATATTGAAAAAACAAACAAAATTAATCTGTTTGATTTTAATTTTCACTTTCTCTAAATTTTTAATAAAATTTTTTTAGATTTTTTAATTTTAATTCCAATATACTTAACATACAGAATTCTCTTAGTTACAGATGTACAACTTAGTGATTAAACAATTGTATACATTTTTTTAAAAGATTTTATTTATTTATTCATGAGAGACAGAGATAGAGACAGAGAAAGACAGAGAGAGGCAGAAACATAGGCAGAGAGAGAAGCAGGCTTTCTATAGGAGCCCTATGTAGGACTCAATCCTGGACCCTCGGATCATGCCCTGAGCCAAAGGCAGACTCTAAACCACTGAGCCACCCAGGTGTTCCAATGATTCTGTATATTACTCAGTGCTCATTATGATAAGTGTACCCTTTAATCCCCATCACCTGTTTTACCCATCCTCCCACCCACCTTCTCTCTGGTAACCCTCAGTTTTTGTATAGTTAAGTCTGTTTCTAGGTTTCTTTCTCTCTCTTTTTCTCTTCTCTCTTTCTTTGTTCATTTATTTTGTCTATTGAATTGCAAACATGACTTAAATCAGATGCTATTGATCTTTGACTGACTTACTTCACTTAGCATTATACTGCCTAGTTCTGTCCATGTTGTTGCAAAGGGCAAGATTTCATTCTTTTTTATGACTGAATAATATTCCATTGCATATATATACCACTTCTTTTTATCCATTCACCTATTGATGGACACATGGGCTGCTTCCTTAATTTGGCTATGGTAAATAATGCTGCTATAAACATAGGGGTGCATGTGTCCCTTTGAATTACTGTTTTTGTATTATTGGGAAAATACTCAGTAGTAAGATTACTGGATCTTAGGGTACTTCTAATTTAACTTTTTGTGAGACCTCCATATTCTTTTCCACAGTGGCTGCACCAGTTTGCATTCCCACCAACAGTGTATAAGGATCTTTTTTGTCCATATCTTCATCCAACACTTGTTTCTTGTGTTTTTTATTTTAGCCATTCTGATAGGTATGAGGTGATATCTCACTGTGGTTTTGATTTGAATTTCCCTGATGATGAGTGGTGTTGAATATCTTCTCATGTGTCTGTTGGCTATCTGGATGTCTTCTTTGGAGAAATGTCTGTTCATGTCTTCTGAGCATTGGATTATTTGGTTTTTGGGAATTGAATTGTAGGCGTTCTTTATCTATTTTGGATATTAACTCTTTATCAGATTTATCATTTGCAAGTATCTTCTCCCAATTCAGTAGGTTACCTTTTAATTTTGTTGATTATTTCCTTAACTGTGCAGAAGCTTTTGATGTAGTCAAAATAGTTTATTATTTTCTTTTATTTCCCTTGGCTCAGGAAACATCTAGAAACATGTTGCTATGGCCAATGTCAGAGAAATTACTGCCTGTGTTCTTTTCTAGGATTTTTATGGTTTCAAGTCTCACATCTAGAACTTTAGTACATTTTGAGTTTACTTTTGTATATGGTGTAAGAAAGTGGTCCAGTTTTATTCTTTTTTGCATGTAGCTGTTCAGTCTTCTCAATACCAAGCTTTGAAGATGCTGTCTTTTTCCCATGGGGTATTCTTTCCTTCTTTGTCAAAAATTGGCCATGTAATTATGGGTTTGTTTTGAGGTTTTGTATTCTGTTCCATTGATCTATGTGTCTATTTTTGTGCAAGTACCATATTATTTTGATTACTACAGGTTTGTGGTATAATTTGAAATGTGGAATTGTGATACATCCAGTTTTGTTTTTCTTTTTCAAGGTTCTTTGGCTATTCAGAGACTTTTGTGGCTCCATAGAAACATTAGGATTGTTCATTCTACCTCTGCGAAAAATGCTGTTGGTTTATTTTGATAGTTTGCCTTAAATCTTGCAAAGCAATAAACATTTGACTATATTAGTTCTATCAACCTATGAGCTTAGAATGTCTTTCCATTTCTTCATGTTGTCTTGCATTACTTTCATCAATTTTTTTTGAGGCAACAACACTGGACACTGGATATGTCATTTGCAAATATCCTCTATTCAGTAGGTTACCTTTTAATTTTGTTGATTTTTTTCCTCAACTGTGCAGAAGCTTTTTATTTTGATGTAGTCCCAATAGTTTATTTTTGCTTTTATTTCCTTTGCCTTAGGAAACATAGTTAGAAAAAGAGTTGCTATGGCCAATGTCAGATAAGTTACTGCCTATGTTCTTTCCTAGGATTTTTATGCCTTTTCAAGTCTCTAATTGATTTTGAGCTTATTTTTGTGTATGGTGTAAGAAAATGGTCCATTTGCTTTCTTTTGCATGATGTTGTCCAGTTTCCTCAACATCTTTTGTTAAAGTCTGTCTTTTTCCCATTGTATATTCTTCCTAGTTTGTCAAAGATTAATTGACTACATAAACGTGGATTTATTCTGGATTTTCTATTATGTTCCATTGATCTATATGTCTATTTTTGTACTAGTACTATACTGTTTTGATTATTACAGGTTTGTAATATAACTTGAAGTCTGGAATTGTGATACCTCTAGCTTTGCTTTTCTCTTTCAAGATTGCTTTGGCTATTCAGAGTCTTGTGTGCCATACAAATTTTAGGATTGTGTGTTCTGTTTTTGTGAAAACTCCTGTTGGTATTTGGATAGAGTTTGGCTTAAATCTGTTGATTGCTTTGGGTAATATATAATCGTTTTAACTATATTAGTTCTATCAACCTATAAGAATAGAATGTCTTTCCATTTATTTGTGTTGTCTTGAATTTCTTTTGTCAATGTTTTACAGTTTTCAGAGTATAAGTCCTTCACCTCTTTGGCTAGATGTATTCCTAGGTATTTTATAATTTTTGGTGCAATTTTAAATTAGATTATTTTCTTAATTTCCCTTTCTGCTGCTTCATTATTAATGTTTAGGAAATGCAATAGATTTATGTATATTGCTTTTATGTCCTGAGACTTTGCTGAAGTTTTATCTCTAGTCGTTTTTAGTGGAATCTTTAGGTTTTTCTTATGTAAAGTATCATGTCATCTGCAAATAATGGGATTTTTACTTCTATCTTACCAATTTGGATGGCTTTTATTTCTTTTTGTTGTCTGATTGATGTTGAATAAAAGTGGCAGGAGTGGACATCTTTGTCTTGTTCCTGACTTTAGAGGAGTCCAGAAGAAACCTCTTTCCCTAAAAGCAAACAAACAACATCAAAGTGGTAAATAGATGGGCTTTAGCAAACCAAAATAGAAAATGTTTGCCATATAATCACTATGTTGAGTGATGCAGTAAAATGCCAAATCATCTACGTATCCATTTATGATATATTAATCAATAACCCAATATGGAAGATACAAAAATTTAAAATTATCTTTGAGATGCACTCTTTATACATATGTACCTACCAGATTATGAGCATCATCTTCTTTTTTTAAAGAAAATATCTCATTTATTTAAATGTCTGAGTCTTTAAAGCAAAGGCAAATTTGGAAGGTGAGGATGCACACTGCACAACTTTGAACCCTACATCTTCATTTTCTCAGTAGATGCCCCAGTTCTTTCTACTTATGAAATACAAGACAGCATTGATTTTGTATCCAGCCACACTGCCAAATTGCTGTATGAGTTCTAGCAATCTTGGGGTGGAGTCTTTTAGGTTTTCTAGGTACAGTATCATGTCATCTGCAAAGAGGGAGAGTTTGACTTCTTCTTTGCCAATTTGAAGGCCTTTTATTTCTTTTTCTCTTAAATTTGTCCATCACCCATTCAATCATCCTTACATATTTCAATGTTAGAAGGAAGCCCTTTTCTTTCAATTCCTCTCTTTTTAGGACTATCAATAATTGTCAACTTCTGTTTCACCTGTACACTTCTTACATCTTTAACCTCTTCCCTCCATCAGCTTCTAAGCCTGGTCAAGTTTTCCCATATTAAAAAAAAACCAAAAACACCAAAATATCAAAACTCCCCTTCTCAAACCCATGACATTTTTAAAGACACTTATTCTTAAGCTAACATTTGCTATGCTCTTTCTGTATTCCCAAAATTTTACCAATCTCAAGTCTCCATAAGTTATTTATTTAATCTTCACACCTACCTTATGAAGTAGGTAATATTGTTATCTTCAATAGACAAAGAAAACTGAGGCTCCAGAGTTTAAGCAAATTCCCCCCAAATCATGCAAATGTTTAAGTGGTGGAGCTGGGACTTGAATCCCTAACGATGTGACTCCAAAGCCTAAGATTTTAACCACTACACTGGCACTGGCTTTTCTCTCCTATTCCCTCTCTCTATGTCTCTCTCTGCCTCTGTCTCTCCCTCCAACCCCCCCCCCCTTTATTCCCTTCCTCTATCCTTCCTTTCTTCTTACTTTCCCTCCCTTTCTTTAATTATCCTCTTTCTCAAGAGAATATTCACAACCACTATGCTTCCTACGTCACATATTACCTTTTGGCAATGATTTTTGCTCTCACAACTGCATCACAGCTACTCTATCAAATAAATTTCTTGGCACTAAACTTAACCTTTCCTTTTCCCTATAATATTTCCAGTCTCATTTTCTACCTTTCTATAGTATTTAACACAGATATTCATATGTTTTTTTTTTTGTAACCCTTTTCCTCTTAACTACAGTAATGCTGGGATCCCTGGGTGGTACAGCGGTTTGGCGCCTGCCTTTGGCCCAGGGCGCGATCCTGGAGACCCATGATCGAATCCCACATCGGGCTCCCAGTGCATGGAGCCTGCTTCTCCCTCTGCCTGTGTCTCTGCCCCCCTCTCTCTCTCTCTCTCTCTCTGACTATCATAAATAAATAAAAATTAAAAAAAAATCTCTGCCTCGCCCTCCCCTTTAAAAAAAAAAAAAAAACTACAGTAATGCTGTACAATCCTAGTGCTAAATGAGATCTCTCCAAAAATTTAATTGCTAATTTATACCTTTAACTATTTATTTATTCAAGAAATATTTAATGAATCTCTATTATGTGTTATGCCTTAATCTATGTGCTGAGAATACTATCTGAAAAAAACAAAGTTGCTGCCTCCAGAGAGCTTACATTTTGGTGGATAACCCAGTAAGAGGCAACAAAAGTTTTTAAAAGAGTAAAATATGTAACATGTTCTAAAAAAGAGAGAGAGAGATACCTGGGGGGAGAGCATTTAAGCAGAAAAATAGCAAAAAGAATGGTTTTGAAGTAGAAATAGCATGGAGACCACTATAGCTGGAGCACAAGGAGCAGAAGGAGAGATAGATGTGCTGTCAGAGAGCTTGGGAACAGGTTATATAGGGCCTTATAGAACATGTAAGGAAGGACATTGGCCTTTGCTTGGGGTAAGATAGGAAGTCTTTGGAGAATTTGAGCTAAAGAGTAACATAATACAGCTTTTATTTCAAATAATCATTTTCTATGTTGCCAATAGACTATAGGAGGACAAACATAGAAACAGGAAGACCAATTAACAGACTATTGTAATAATTTAAGTGACTATTGATTTTAAAAGTGTAGTAACAGTGGAAGTTGTAATTGTGACTGAATTGGGGATACATTTTTAAGGCAGACCTGACAAGGATATACTAGCAGACCAACTATGGGTGTGAGACAAGGAGATAAATCAAGAGTTTTGGTCTGAGTTATTGGAGATACAGGTGTTGTGGAAACAAAATTATACATACAATGAATATAAAATTATAAATTAATGTATGAAGGTTAATATTTATTTGAATGTGCTGTAGCCTGCCTCCAAGATTATCCCCATTAAATTGCAGATATTGACTACATCTGTCAATTTCCTAACTGCAATGTCTTGAGAGATCCTAAGACAGACCACCCAGCTGAGCCATTTCTGAGTTTCTGACCCACTGAAACTATGTGAGGTAATAAATATTATTTTATGATGCTAAATTTGGGGCTGCTTTGTTTTCTAGGAAAAGGTATGTAATAAAGATTTTGGTGCTAGGAATATAGTGCAACCATAATAAAACCCTAAAATGTGAAGAAGCTTGGAAACTTGGTAGTTAGCAGAAACTCGAAGGATTTTTGAGGAAATATTAGAAAAAGCCTAAAAAACATTGGCAAAACTGTTAGTAGAAGTCTGCTGGATTTTAAAGAAGCTGCAGGGGATCCCTGGGTGGCTCAGCGGTTTGGCCCTGCCTTTGGCCCAGGGCGCTATCCTGGAGCCCCGGGATCGAGTCCCACGTCGGGCTCCTGGCATGGAGCCTCTTCTCCCTCCTCCTGTGTCTCTGCCTCTCTCTCTCTCTCTCTCTCTATCATAAGTAAATAAATAAATATTAAAAAAATAAAGAAACTGCAGATGAAGGCTTAAAAGAAAGTGGGAAAATGTTATTGAAAACTGGAGGAAAGGGATCCTTATTGTATAGGGGTTGAACATTTAACAGCACCATCACCTGTGTTAAGAGGAAAGTAGGAAATATACCAGATAAACCAGGTTATCTAGCTATGGAGATTTCTAGGCAGAGTGTCAAGAATGCCTCCTGGTTTCTTCTTGCTGTTGATAATAAAATGCAATAAGACACTGGTGAACTTAAGGAAGGACTATTAACAAAAAGGATCCAGTCTTGCAACTTAAACATTA
Source organism: Canis lupus baileyi (assembly GCF_048164855.1). Lineage (NCBI taxonomy): Eukaryota > Metazoa > Chordata > Mammalia > Carnivora > Canidae > Canis > Canis lupus. Next base: position 53,071,750 of record NC_132876.1, on the reverse strand, counting down.
CTAAGAGTAAATTTTCAAAGTTCTTACCATAAGAAATTTGTAACTATGTGAAGTGATTGATGATAACTAAACTTACCGTGGTAATAATTACACAATATATACATATATCAAATCATTATGTTGTACACAGTGAATTAATATGTCAATTATATCTCAATAAAACTGGTGAAATAGAGGAGGTCTTGCAGGTTCTAAAAATTTCCCTCTCTAGATGGCAGGTATTGCTAAAATTAAGGAATGGCTCAGAGGCAAGGATCAAATCCAGGTCACTGTTAGAAAAAACAGGATATAGAGATGAAGATCAGAGTGTAGGTGTAAAATTCTTTAACACATCAGAAAAATGTAAAAGTGTTTCACAGATCCATTTAGTTAAGCAATAAAACTTGTAAGAAACAAAAGAGTACTGTCAACAGTCTCAGCAGAAGCCCAAGTTAGAAAAAGGTTATGTGAAGGAGATTTTAATGGTGTGAATCCCCAATAAGATTCACAGTATTTACACAAAGTTTAAAAAAAAATTATATTGGAAGAAATACTGTTAGCTTGTAGTGAGAAGGACAGAAAAATAGAAAATGAAGACTTTGGATCCCAAATCATTCATAAGCCAGAAGCAGGTTGAATAAACCATGGGTCCCCACACATGGGCTCAGAGGATAGCATCAAGAACACAGGATACAGAGTCAAAGGCCATGCAGAATAATTCCTGGGCAGGAATAGGACTTAGACCTAATCGGGGAACTTCCAACATATGCCTAACTGAATTTCAAGAGTTTTTAGATGACTTTGCCTCCCATTTTCTCCCCTCTTAAATGAGAATGTCTACAGTGGTTGTCATAGCAATGTGTTTCCTACTGTTGTGTATTAGGTGGAAAACAAATAGAATATCTCTTTAGTTAACAGGTCTTTGAACCAAGAGGAACTATTTTTGAGAGCTCTGCTTCTGAAACTATAATAAAGGAGCCTCATCCACACTATAACATTATTTAGATGAGGTGATGGTAAACTCTGAACTAATGCTGGAATGCTATTAAACTTTTGGTGACCTTGGAAAAAGAGAGTATATTTTTTGTAAAGGAAGGGCATGAATATTTGGTAGCCAAAGGGAGGACTCTGGTAGCAAGCCTCTAAGATGATCTTTATGATTCTTGCTCCTCAATGTTTATGCTTTTGTATAGTCCCTTTACACACTAGACAGGGCTGACCAATGTAACTAGTAAAAGAGTGCAGAAATGGTGGTATGTGATTTCTGAGAATAAATTATAAAAGTCATTGTGGCTTTACCTTGTTCTTTCTTGGATAACTCACTCTAGGGCAAATCAACTGTCATGTTATGAGAAGCCCTATTGAGAGGTTCACATGGGGAGAAACTGAGGCTTCCCACCCAAAACAAGCATAATTTGCCAGCCATGTGAGTGTGCCATCTTAGAAGTGGATCTTCCAGCCTCAGTAAAGCCTTCACATCACTATAGTCCTAGCTGACATCTTAATTTTAGCATCATAAAAGACCCAAACAAGAAGTACCAAGCTAAGTCATTTCTGAATTTTTGACCCACAGATTCTGTAAAATAATACATGTTTTAATATTTAAGCCACTAAATTTTGGGGTAGTTATGCAGCAATAGAGAACTGTTGCAGAATAAGATATCACAATAAATCATTTATTATTTTTTAAAAGCTAACAAATATCACAAACATGGCACAAAACCAGGAAAATAACACAAGATTCTTCTTAATTAACTACCTGGTACACTGCTAAACTATCTTTTTTTCTATAGCTTTCAGCTACAAACTCTTTGAGAAGTCAATCTTCTCTAGCATAATTGATCAATTTTTTAATGATTGATAGTTTTTACACATTTCTTTCATCTTCCCCACATGTTATTGGTAATGTCATGTACAATATTAGGATTTTTGTAAAATTGGAAACTTCTATCAAATTTATTTAATGTATGAGCTGTAAGAATTCAGAGTATTTTAAATTTTCTTGTTTAATGACTAATATTAATACTGTTTCAATTGATGATACTCATTAACCAGTTTTGCATTGACATACTCATTGTAATGACAGTATTATGAGTTTTATGTTATCTTTACCAATGTTAGCAGTTTTGTTGTGCGCACTGCGGCAACACGATCAGGGTCCTGAGGATAAGGGGATGAGGAAAATAAAAGAAAAGTAAAGAGATGGGGACAGGAGGGACACAGTGGATGATGTCCAAGCAGTGCCAGCTTTATTCAAGGGTTTACAACATTTTATAGCATGAGCAAAACAAAGCCAAGAAGGTGTTTATTTTTAGCAGGTTTGTGAAACTCTCCAAAGTTCCCTTTTCTCAGCATGCAAGACAGACTCACAGGTGCCAGAAGACCTTGGTAAATAGATAAGCTTGTTGCTCCAGATGTGCATACTTCAAAGGAATATTAGGTATGGTAAACAGACCAGCAACGACAGACAGACCATTATTTACATTTATGACCAGGTCAGAATAAGTTGTATCTATTGTGTTATGTGGGCGATCACATACAAGCGAGCCCCGAGAACCATTGCTCAAGCCCTTTCTCAAGCGTCTACCAACTATTCACCCTTTAGGCTCCCGAGCCTTTTGAATGAATGAAGGATGCAAGTCTGGGCCTGGTTTGGTTTAGTTACTCCAGCTAGTCCGTGGTTGCCCACACAGTTTGTATCAAATCAGCAAGAAATTTAAGTATTTTCCTGATACATTCATATGATTTACTTATCTTCCCTATTTGGATTCTTAAACGATCCAAGAGCCTATTCATCACTTCTATTCAACATGTATCTTTTCCTCTTATTTTTTTTTTTTTTTTTTTTTTTTTTTTTTTGTATCTTTTCCTCTTAATGAAGTACTAGTTTGGACATAATCTCTTTAAAAAGTTTTGATCCATTCCTCAATGTCAGAATAATTTCTATTGATTTTATCACTCATCTTTATTAATTTTGCTTCATGTTTTATTAATGTTTTATCTGAATTTTCTTTCTGTGCTTTAATAAATAAATGTAAAGATTACAAATGGAGTACCTTTTATATTTGACCAAATCAGAAGTCTGTAAATTTTTACTTGTTTTACAGAATGTTCCAAGGCATCTTTTCAAATTTGCTTCTCAACATCAGAATAATCTGTATTTTATGTAATACATTTCATAAAAATGTATGATTATGTGAATAAATAAATTGCTAAGACCTGATGTTAGAGTCTTAGGAGGACCCATGAACGTAAGGAGTTGTGAAGTCTTTATTAACTACACCATAAGTTCACCTCTGCTTCTGAGAAACTATGTGAACAATGATGTCCTTTACTGAAATGAAGAGGCGTGCAGGAGGCAAGGAGAAGAGTATCAGGATTTCATTTTTTGGGCATTTTAAAACTGAAATGTCTAAAGGTAGGGCAGCCACAAAATTTTGTATCCAAACCATCACACTGAGTGTGAAAGAGAGACTATTTATAAAAATAGACATAAATCAAGACTGTCCCAAACAGTTACATTACCTATTGAACATCCAAGTAGAGATATTGAGTAGACAATTTGCTTATAGATTAAAGTTCAGAAGAAAGTTCTAGCCTGGAGATATAAATTTGTATGAGAGACATTAGTATTTAAATGATTCTTAATGTCATGGAACTAAATAAAACCACTCAGAGAAGGAATGTAGATAGAGAAGAAGACTGAGATCTGAGCTCTGAGATATTCAAATATTTAAAAGTGAAAAAGAAAAGGATAAATCAGGTAACAAGAGCCAGAGGTATAAGAGGAAAACCAACAACATGGTGTGCATGAAGCCATGTGAAGAAAGGGTTTCAGGAAGTATGTGATCAATTGAACCAAATGATATTGATAAATAGAAAAATGGGAACTTAGAATGATCTTTGGATAGAACAAGCTATTTAATTTTCTGAGTCTAGTGAAAAAACAAAAATATGAGATCTCTTGTTCAAAAGTTACCAAGAATTTCAGGATGGCAACAAGAGTATTAAGTGAAACCTTTGGCTCCTCTAAGAGTGATGTCTTTGAGATGAAAGAGGATGAGATTCAGGACACACATAAAGAAGTGGACAGGACTTCCATTTTAACAGGAGGAAAAGCAGAGTAGATAGTATAGGGTGTAGAGAAACTGATAAATTTGGAAGTGGAATTGTGATTAACTTCTCTTTGGATTTCTTCTATTTTCTCAGACCATCAGTTAAGGGTAAGAAGGAGTGAGGTTGTTAGAGGCTTGAAGAATGAGATGTATTTTCTTTAAGGTTGTATATTCCACATTAGCACACTATTGGTACTTATTAGCTATAACTACTCACAAGAAGTCATCAAATTCTGTTTTTTGTACTCTCAGGATCTCTCTTGGGCTCTGTTCCTTTCTTCACATTTTTATGCTAACTACACTTTTTTTAGGTGTGCATCTTTCCTTGCCTATCTGTTCCCCAATATTTGGTTTTCCCTCCTCCAAATTATCCTCCATACTGAGGTATTCTTATGCTTGTGTTCCACAATAAGATAATGTTGAGTGAATAAATAAATAAATGGTTATACAAACCTTAGCATCGATAATTATACACACAATGGATTTCTTTACAGAGAAAAGGCAAATTTAATGTGAAATGGGAGATCTCAAGCTTGAGTTTATAGAACGCTCAAGGGTCATATATCTTGAGAGAAAGAGAGATAAAAAGAATATAAAAAGTAAAATTCTGTCACTCGGCCTTATAACGGTAATTTTTGTCTCTGGAAAATAAAAATAATTCAGCATATGTTTCTCATCTGAAAATAAGCAGAAGTTTTAAACATTAAAATGTTAAGAAAGTTTCTTCTTTTTTTATTATTTTATTTTATTTAAGTAGGCTCCATGCTGACTCGGGGCTTGAATTCACAACCTGAGACCAAGACCTGAGCTGATATCAAGAGTTGGATGCTTAACCAACAAAACCACTCAGGTACCCTTGTTATTTACTTTCTTTTTTTTAAGATTTTATTTATTTATTAATGAGAGACAAAGAGAGAGGCATACACACAGGCAGAGGGAGAAGCAGGCTCCATGCAAGGAGCCCGATGTGGGACTCGATCCCAGGACCCCGGGATCATGCCCTGAGCCGAAGGCAGATGCTCAACCACTGAGCCACCCAGACATCCCTGTTATTTACTTTCTAATAGCAAAACTGATATATATTTATTGTAGGATACTTCAGAAGTATAGAAATGTATAAAGGATAAAATAAAACCATCATCAGAGATACTTGTTAACATTAATGTTTATCTTTTTTAGTTATATATTTTAAATTGAGTTCATACTCTTCTTATAGTTTCATATTCTAGGATTTTTATTCAGTTATTTTATAAACAATTTATCTGTTATTAAATATTCTTTTAAAGTACTAGTTATAATGGCCATATCATATTCTACCATATAGGTATATGATTATTTAAGCATTTCTTTATTGGTGGTCATCTATGTTAAATCTATTTCTTAAAGATTTTATTTATTTATGAGAGAGAGGAGAGAGAGAGAGAGTACAAGTGGTGGGGAGGGACAGAGGAAGAGGAAGGAGCAAACTCTCTACAGAGCAGGGAGCCCAATGTAGGACTTGATTCTAGGGCCTGAGATAATGACCTGAACCAAAGGCAGAAACTTAACCAAATAAGCCACCCAGGCACCCCTGTTGAACCTTTCTTTTTGGATATGCTAAAAATATCATGAGACAAAAATGCGTTCAGGAGATGGGTTCGAGATGGTGTCATAGGAAGATCCTGAACTGCCTCCTTCCCATACATATAACAAATATACAACTATAACTAATTCCTCCTGAAAAAGACCAAAAAATCAGATGAACATAACCTCTATAACAAAGGACAGGCTCAAGATGGGTAGGAAACAGAGACATCATCTTGCCAAACAAACAAACTCACTCCAGGTATAGCAAGCCACATTTAGGAAGGATCTCAAAAATATGCAACTTCTCCCCAAGGAGCGAGAGGTTTGTGCTCCACATCAGGCATTCCAACCCATGGATCCTGCATGAGAGGAATTAGCCTTCTAAATTCCAGGCTTTGAAAGCCAACAAAATTATGTAGGAAATCTATGAAATGATAGGGAATAGAGAACCTGCTTTTAAAGGGCTTGCATGCAGACTCACTTACTCTAGGACCAGGCGCAGAAACACCACCTTGAGAAGCACCCAAACAATATGTGAAGGAGACCCACTTACTAATATTAAAGTAACTATTAGAGAGGCAGGAAACCATAGGGACTTTCTCCAAGGACAGAGACTCTGAAGAGCAAAATATTTGCAACCTCATTCTACCTTGCTAATATTGACACTGGTGGGTACCATTTAGAACTATCCCTCTATCCTACTAGAGCTGGGGTGGGCACACACACCTGAAAATGCCACCTTCCCCCATAGCACAACCATGCATCACAGCTAGGCCAAGTTATAGCCCAGCCCACCATTATGCCCCAGTGAAGCCAAGTGTTGCAGTTGTGTAGGCAATAGCCCCACCAATCTCCATGCCCCAGCACAGCTATGTGTTGCATCCAGGCTACATGCCAGCTCCACCCACCCCCACACTGTAGCCACACTATGTAGCTGGGCCAGGTGCCAGCTCTACCCAACTCCATGCTATACATTCAACTCTGCCACAGTCCCTGCAGGGGGTGTTCTTTGAAAACCTAGCTCCAGTGGTCAGAGGGATTGCCCTTCTGGGCTCCAAATGATATCTCCTACACAAGACCATACCTTGAAGACTGGGGAGGTCATTGATTTGAATATGTAGAAACAAACAGAGAGTCAGGCAATATGAGGAGACAGAGGAATATATTCCAAATGAAATAATAAGAGAAAATATAAGAAAAAGAAATTAATGAAATAGAGATAAACAATCTACATAATAAAGAGTTCAAAGTAATGGTCATAAAGATACTCACTGAACATGGGAGAAAAAAATGGATAAACACAGTGAGATCCTCAACAAATAAATAGAAAATATAGAAGGGTTCCTAACAGAAGTTATACAGCTGAAGAATACAATAACTAAGCAGAAAAAAGTACATCATAGGGACTCAATGGCAGACTGAATAAAACTGAAGATCAGATTAGTAATCTGGAAGACAAAGCAACAGAACTCACCCAGACAGAGCAGCAAAAATAAAAAATAAAAAATAAAAAATAAATAAAGATAACTTAGGAGAACTTTAGGACATCAAACAGAATATTTATTTACATTATAGGGGTCCCAGAAGGAGAAGAGAGAATAGAAAGGCCAGAAAAGTTACTTGAAGAAATAATGACTGAAAATTTCCCTAATCTTAGGAAGGAAACAGACATACAAATCCAGGAAGCCCAGAAAGTTCAAAATAAGATGATCCCAAGGATTCAAACCAAGACACATTACAATTAAAATGGAAAAAAATTAAAAATTAAGAGATAATTTTTTAAAAAGCAAGAGAAAAACAAATTATTACATACAAGGGAAAACCCATAAGGCTATCACCAGATTTTATAGTGGAAACATTGCAGGCCAGAAGAGAGTGGCATGACATACTCAAAGTGATGAAAGGCAAAAAAGAAAAAAAAAACTTGCAAGCAAGAATTCTTACAGTTAAAAGGCAAAAATAGTAAAATGCACTAAATTATAGTAATTATTAAGGGATACATAACATAAAAAGATGTAAAATATGTCATCAAAATATAAAATGTTGGGGTGGGGCGAGAAAAATGTAAAGTTTTGGAATGTGTCCAAATTTAAACTATCAACTCAAAACACACTTATATGTAGGGAAGTTATATGTGAACCTCACAGTAACTACAAAACAAAAAAACTTATTGGTAACACACAAAAGAAAACGAGAAGGAAATCTAGACATAACATGAGAGAAAACCACCAAACAGCAAGGGAAGAGAGCAAGAGAAGAAGAAAGGAACTACAGACAGAAAACAATGAATAAAATGGCTATAAGTACATACCTATCGATAATTACTTTAAATGTAAATAGGCTAAACTCTCCAATTAAAAGACATAAAATGGCTGAATGAATTTAAAAATCCATCTATATGTTGCCTATAAGAGGTTCACTTAGAAGTAAGGACAAATTGAAAGTGAAAGAATGAAGAAAGGTTTGCCATGCAAATGGGAATGAAAAAAGCTAATGTAGCTATAACTCCTAACAGAAAAAATAAACATGAAAACAAAGACTGTAATCATAGACAAAGAAGGGCATTACATAATGACAAATCCAACAAGAAGACATAACATTATAATATATTTACACTAAACATAAAAGCACCTTTGGAAGCCTGGGTGGCTCAGTGGTTGAGCTCCTGCCTTTGGCTTAGGTCTTGATCCCTGAGTCGGGGATTGAGTCCCACATTCAGTTCCCCGTGAGGAGTCTGCTTCTCCTTCTGCCTATGTCTCTGCCTCTCTCTGTGTGCCTGTCATGAATAAATAAATAAAATCTTTAAAAATATATATTTTAAACATAGAAACACCTAGATATATAAGGCAAATACCAGTAGACCTAAAGGGAGAATTGATAGCAATACAACAATAGTAGGGGATATTAAGACCCCAATTACATCAGTGAATAGATCATCCAAACAGAAAATTAATAAGGAAACATTGGCCTGATATAAATGACACATTAGACCAGATGGACTTAGCACATTGTACAGAACATTTGATCCAAAAGCAATGGGCTATACTTTCTCCTCAAAGTGCACATGGAAAATTCTATAGAATAGATCACATGTTGAATCACAAAACAAGTCTTGATGAATTCCAAAAGATTGAAATCACATAAAGCATCTCTTCTGATCAAAATGGTATGAACTACAAATTAATTACAAGAAGAAAACGGGAAAAACCACAAAAATGTGAAGGTGAAATAACAAGGTACAGAACAAACAGTGGGTCATTAAATCAAAGACAAATTTAAAAATACCTGGAGACAAATGAACTATGCCATGACAAAAATATTTGGGATGTAGCAAATGTGGTCCTAAGAAGGATGATCATAGCAATACAAGGACTACCTCAAAAAATAAGAAAAATCTCAAATACACAATCTAATTTTAACTATAAAGGAACTAGGGAAAGAAGAACAAATAAATCCCCCCCAAACAAAACAATGAATAAACCAACCCCCGCCCTCCCAAAATAAACTCATAGATACAGGGAACAGATTGGTGGTTACCAGAGGGGATGCAGAGCAGGCAAAATAGGTGAAGGAAGTCAATTGTATGGTGATGGGTGATTACTTTGTAGTGCATGCAGATATCAAATTATAATGTCATACACCTGAAGCTTATATAAAGTTACACACCAAAAAAAATAAGTACAATTATAATCTTATTCTTTTTTATCAAATTTCATTCATTTGCTACTCTATCCCTTCCTTTTTTTAATCCTTCAAGAAAATACAGCAGGGCCAAAAACACTTGAAATAAAAAAACAAGTATAAAGCCACACAATCGTTTTTAGATTGTGCTCGTAGATCTTACGAGCTTACATTGTGTTAAAGGTTACTTAATTAAGATCCCATGAAGATGAAAGTAATGTTGGGAGCTAACTGTACATATCTCCTAATTTCCTTGTCTTTATTCTTATTTGCAAGTGACTGAACTCTCTAAATTGGACAATAAAAACTTTGTGTTACAGAGGATCTGAATTCCCAGAACACCTGTTTTAAAGGCATGTTACTCTGTTAATGAATCACCCAAGCTTTATAAAATAATTTGTCATTAATCATTACTAAAATAAGCTTAAGAATTCATAAGCTCAAAACAATACTATTTTATTAGCTCTATATTTATTAAAACTGTATAACTAAGACTGGAAACAGAAAATTCAAAAACTTTACTCCTGGAAATGACAAACCTTTTCATTCATTCAGTGCTTCATTTTGCTCTATCCATCAAGGTGACATTGATTAGCAGAAGAAACATCTGCTTAATGGCTTTTACTTTTTTTTCTTTTTCAATTTTTTTATTGGAGTCCAATATGCCAACATATAGCATTACACCCAGTGCTCATCCCACCAAGTGTCCCCATCAGTTCCCGTCACCCAGTCACCCCCACCCCCCGCTCACCTCCCATTCCACCACCCCTTCTTCGTTTCCCAGAGTTCAGACTCTCATGTTCTGTCTCCCTTTCCAATATTTCCCACTCATATTTTCTTCTTTCCCCTTTATTCCCTTTCACTATTTTTTATATTCCCCAAATGCATGAGACCATATAATGTCTGTCCTTCTCCAATTGACGCATTTCACTCAGGATAATACCCTCCAGTTCCATCCACATCGAAGCAAATGGTGGGTATTTGTCGTTTCTAATGTCTGAGTAATATTCCATTGTATACATAGACCACATCTTCTTTATCCATTCATCTTTCGATGGACACCGAGGCTCCTTCCACAGTTTGGCTACTGTAGACATTGCTGCTATAAATACCAGGGTGCAGGTGTCCCGCTGTTTCACTGCATGTGTAACTTTGGGGTAAATCCCCAGCAGTGCAATTGCTGGGTCAAAGGGCAGAACTATTTTTTAACTCTTTGAGGAACCCCCACAAAGTTTTCCAGAGTGGCTGCAACAGTTCACATTCCCAACAATATTGCAAGAGGGTTCCCCTTTCTCCATATCCTCTCCAACATTTGTTGTTTCCTGCCTTGTTAATTTGCCCCATTCTCACTGGTGTGAGGTGGTATCTCATTGTGGTTTTAATTTATATTTCTCTGATGGCCAGTGATGTGGAGCATTTTCTCATGTGCTTGTTGGCCATGTCTATGTCTTCCTCAGTGAGATTTCTGTTCATATCTTTTGCCCATTTCATGATTGGATTCATTGTTTCTTTGCTGTTGAGTTTCATAAGTTCTATATAGATCTTGGAAACTAGCCCTTTATCTGATAGGTCATTTGCAAATATATTCTCCCATTCTGTAGGTTGTCTTTGAGTTTTGTTGACTGTATCCTTTGCTGTGCAAAAGCTTCTTATCTTGATGAAGTCCCAATAGTTCATTTTTGCTTTTGTTTCTTTTGCCTTTGTGGATGTATCTTGCAAGAAGTTACTGTGGCCGAGTTCAAAAAGGGTGTTGCCTGTGTTCTCCTTTAGGATTTTGATGGAATCTTGTCTCACATTTAGATCTTTCATCCATTTTGAGTTTATATTTGTGGATGGTATAAGAGAGTGGTCTAGTTTTCTTCCTCTGCATGTGGATGTCCAATTTTACCAACACTATTTATTGAGGAAACTGTCTTTTTCCCAGTGGATAGTCTTTCCTCCTTTGTTGAATATTGGTTGACCATAAAGTTGAGGGTCCACGTCTGGATTCTCTATTCTGTTCCATTGATCTATATGTCTGTTTTTGTGCCAGTATCACACTGTCTTGATGACCACAGCTTTGTAGTACAACCTGAAATCTGGCATTGTGATGCCAACAGCTATTTTTTTTTTAATATTCCCCTGGATATTCGGGGTCTTTTCTGATTCCACACAAATCATAAGATAATTTGTTTCAACTCTCTGAAGAAAGTCCATGGTAATTTGATAGGGATTGCATTAAACATGTAAATTGCTCTGGGTAACATTGACATTTTCACAATATTAATTCTTCCAATCCATGAGCATGGAATATTTTTCATCTCTTTGTGTCTTCCTCAATTTCTTTCAGAAGTGTTCTATAGTTTTTAGGTATAGATCCTTTACCTCTTTGGTTAGGTTTATTCCTAGGTATCTTCTGCTTTTGGGTGCAATTGTAAATGGGATTGACTCATTAATTTCTCTTTCTTCAGTCTCAGTGTTAGTGTATAGAAATGCCACTGATTTCTGGGCATTGATTTTGTATCCTGCCACGCTGCCAAATTGCTGTATGAGTTCTAGCAATCTTGGGGTGGAGGCTTTTGGGTTTTCTATGTAGAATATAATGTCATCCGCAAAGAGGAGAGTTTGACTTCTTCTTTGCCAGTTTGAATGCCTTTTATTTCTTTTTGTTGTCTGATTGCTAAGGCTAGGACTTCTGGTACTATGTTGAATACCAGTGGTGAGAGTGGACATCCTTGTCTTGTTCCTGATCTTAGGGGAAAGGCTCCCAGTGCTTCCCCATTGAGAATGATATTTGTTGTGGGCTTTTGGTAGATGACTTTTAAGATGTTGAGGAATGTTCCCTCTATCCCTACACTCTGAAGAGTTTTGATCAGGAATAGATGCTGTCTTTTGTCAAAAGCTTTCTCTGCATCTATTGAGAGGATCATATGGTTCTTGTTTTTTCTCTTGCTGATATGATCAATCACATTGATTGCTTTACGAGTGTTAAACCAGCCTTGCATCCCGGGGATAAATCCCACTTGGTCATGGTGAATACTCTTCTGAATGTATTGTTGGATCCTATTGGGTAGTATCTTGTTGAAAATTTTTGCATTCGTGTTCATCAGAGATGTTGGTCTATAGTTCTCCTTTTTGGTGGGATCTTTGTCAGGTTTTGGAATTAAGGTGGTGCTGGCCTCATAGAACAAGATTGGAAGTATTCCATCTCTTTCTATGTTTCCAAACAGCTTTAGTAGAATAGGTATGGTTTCTTCTTTAAACGTTTGATAGAATTCCCCTGGGAAGCCATCTGGCCCTGGAATTTTGTGTCTTGGGAGGTTTTTGATGACTGCTTCAATTTCCTCCCTGGTTATTGGCCTGTTCAGGTTTTCTATTTCTTCTTGTTCCAGTTTTGGTAGTTTGTGACTTTCCAGGAATGTGTCCATTTCTTCTACAGTGCCTAATTTATTGGCATATATCTGCTCATAGTATGTTTTTAAAATCATTTGTATTTCCTTGGTGTTTGTGGTGATCTTTCCTTTCTCATTCATGATTTTATTAGAGTCTTCTCTCTCTTCTTTTTAATAAGGCTGGCTAATGGTTTATCTATCTTATTAATTCTTTCAAAGAACCAACTCCTGGTTTTGTTGTTCTGTTCCACAGTTCTTCTGATCTCTATTTCATTGAGTTCTGCTCGATTCTTTATTAATTCTCTTCTTCTGCTGGGTGTAGGATCTATTTGCTGTTTTTTCTCCAGCTCCTTTAGGTGGAAGGTTAGCTTTTGTATTTGAGTTCTTTCCAGTTTTTGGATGGATGCTTATATTGCGACGTATTTCCCCCTCAGGACTGCTTTTGCTGTGTCCCAAAGATTTTGAATGGTTGTATCTTCATTCTCATTAGATTCCATGAATCTTTTTAATTCTTCCTTAATTTCCTGGTTGACCCTTTCATCTTTTAGCAAGATGGTCCTTAATCTCCACATGTTTGAAATCCTTCCAAACTTCTTCTTGTGATTTAGGTCTAATTTCAAAGTATTATGGTCTGAAAATACTCAGGGAACCATCTTAATCTTTTGATATTGGTTAAGACCTGATTTGTGACGCAGTATGTGGTCTATTCTGGAGAAAGTTCCATGTGCACTTGAGAAGAATGTGTATTCAGTTGCATTTGGATGTAAAGTTCTGTAAATATCTGTGAAATCCATCTCGTCCAGTGAATCATTTCAAGCTCTTGTTTCTTTGGAGATGTTGGGCTTAGAAAACCTGTCGATTGTAGAAAGCACTACATTCAAGTCACCAAGAATAAGCATATTATTATCTAAGTATGTCTTAACTTTGGTTATTAATTGTTTAATATACTTGGCAGCTCCCATATTCAGGGCATATATATTCATGATTGTTAGTTCCTCTTGTTGGATAGATCCGTTAAGTTTGACATAGTGTCCCTCTTCATCTCTCACTACAGTCTTTGGGATAAACTTTAATTTATCTGATATAAGGATGGCTACCCCTGCTTTCTTTTGAGGGCCATTTGAATGGTAAATGGTTCTCCAACCTTTTATTTGCAGGCTGTACATGTCCTTACGTCTAAAATGAGTCTCTTTTAGACAGCAAATAGATGGGTCTTGTTTTTTTATCCAGTCTGAAACCCTGTGCCTTTTGATGGGGTCATTAAGCCCATTCACGTTCAGAGTTACTTTTGAAAGATATGAATTTAGTGTCATCATGATACCTATTCAGTCCCTGTTTTTGTGTATTGTTACCTTGGACTTCCTCTTCCTATTATAGTATCGCCCTTAGTATTTCTTGCAGAGCCGGCTTGGTGGTCACATATTCTTTCAGTTCCTGCCTGTCTTGGAAGCTCTTTATCTCTCCTTCTATTCTGAATGAGAGCCTTGCTGGACAAAGTATTCTTGGCTGCAGGTTCTTCTCATTTAGGACCCTGAATATATCTTGCCAGCCCTTTCTGGCCTGCCAGGTCTCTGTGGAGACGTCTGCTGTTAATCTAGTATTTCTCCCCATAGAAGTTAGAGATTTCTTGTCTCTTGCTACTTTAAGGACCTTCTCTTTATCTTTGGAATTTGCAAGTTTCACTATTAAATATCGAGTTGTTGAGCGGTTTTTATTTCCTGGATCTGAATGCCTATTTCCTTTCCCAGATTAGGAAAGTTCTCAGGTATGATTTCTTGAAATACATATTCTGGACCTCTGACCCTTTTGTCACCCTGGGGAACCCCAATTAAACGTAGATTTTTCCTTCTGAGGCTGTATTTTATTTCCCTTAACCTTTCCTCATTATCTTTTAAGTGTTTGTCCCTTTTTTCCTCAGTTTCCGTCTTTTCCATCAACTTGTCTTCTATGTCACTCACTCGTTCTTTCACCTCGTTAACCTCGTCGTTAGGACTTCTAGTTTGGATTGCATCTCATTCAATTGATTTTTAATTTCTGCCCGATTGGATCTAAATTCTGCAGTCATGAAGTCTCTTGAGTCCTTTATGCTTTTTTTTAGAGCCACCAGTAGCTTTATAGTTGTGCTTCTGAATTGACTTTCTGACATTGAATTGTAATCCAAATTTTGTAACTCTGTGGGAGAGAGGACTGTTTCTGATTCTTTCTTTTGAGGGGAGGTTTTCCTTCTAATCATTTTGCTTAGTGCAGAGTGTCTACAAACAAGTTGTATTGGGAAAAGGAGAAATAGAAAGAAGTGAAAAAAGAAAAGAAAAAAAAAAGGAGAAAAAAAAAGACGAGAAAAAAGGGGGGGGGAGCAAACAGGAAACAAAAAACATGCGGGAGCATCCTCTGATTCTATATACTGTAAATCCCTCGACTTCCCCTGGAACTTTCCAGTGCTGCTTGGTCAATAACTTGCTTCTCCCCTTTCTGTCTAGCTGGTCTTCGGGGGAGGGGCCTGCTGTGCTGATTCTCAGGTATGAGCCCCTGGGGGAGCTGCTCAGCCCCCTGCCTGGAGCAAGGCTCAGTGGGAATTGTTTATCCTATTTATCCTGTGAGGCCACTGTGAGGCTCAGTGGGGGTTGTTGATACTGTGAGGCCCCAGGAGCAACAACAACACTGGCAGTGGCCAGCTCTCTAGCTCTGGAGTCAGCTCCCGTAGTAACTACCTCAGCTCCCAGTCTGCAGGGGCCTGGATGCTCCGGGGGCAGGGGCCACCGATCTGCACAGCTCTGGGTCCCGCCGCCAGGGGGCAGGAGTGTCCTTGGTGCCCTGTGTCCTCCCGGCCTCCGCCTGTCCCAGGCCGTGCCGGATCCTTGACTGTGTACCCCAGTGCCCTGGTCTCCACGGCCTGTGCCGCTGGAATCGCTCTGGGGGCTGTGAAGCCCCCTTGGGCAGAGTCACAGCAGGAGCTTCTCCCGGGGCCCTGCCAGGCGTGTGCTGCATCCCTTTAGGGAGCTTGGCCATGGGGTGTGGAGTACTCCCCACCCATCCCGGCGCACAGGTCCTCTGTTAGCGACCCAGGGAGCCTGAGGGCATCCCCGCCCCTCCTGGGATCCTGCTCCAACTCCCCGAGAGCACCTTTCCCTCCGGGAAGATTGGTGAAGCTTCTGCTTCTCCAGGAGCGGGCATCCTGTCCTGGGGACACTCACCACAGGACCTTAGCCCGGCTCCTCGTGGGGCCCCTCCCCCTTGGATGCTTTTTATTTATTTATTTATTTTTTCCGTCTTCCTGCCTTGATAGAAGTGCTAACTCTTCTCACTGCAGCATTCCAGCTGTTCTCTCTTTAAATCTCAGGCCGATTTCGTAGGTTTTTAGGATGATTTGAAGGTTATCTAGGTAATTTGGTGGGGACAGGTGACTTGGGGACCCTACTCTTCCGCCATCTTGCCCTCTCCCTGGCTTTTTCTTTCTAAAGGGCAATAGTGTTTCTAGGTCTTTTGTACATGTTTCTGCATAGAATATGTATTTAACTCCATATAGAGCTCCTTGTTGTTGTATACAAGTATGAGAGTCTAGATTCTTAAAATTTCCTAACACCTGGGTATGTTTTGAAGTATTCCAAATCTCAATTTCTAAGTCACAGATAAGAAAACTGAGGCCAGCATGGCTCATTAAGTAAGATCAAGGTCACATCTGTGATCAAACAAATCTTTGAGGAGAACAAAGAACAGTTCCCGAGTTCCCAAAAACGCTGTCCTTTTCCAGACATATGATATTTCAACTATGTTCTTTCACACCTGCCTGGCGCTTTTTCTAATCAGTGTCAGACCAGGAGTTTGAATGCTAATACCCACAGACTGGCATATATCTTTATTTATGTGATCCAGAAGCATGCTTTATACAGGAGGAGCTGTATACCGGCATGAATATATGGGACTCCATGGGCTTTGGAGCCACACTGGAGTAGCTACACCACTGAATGGGGCAAATTAACACTTAATCTCTTTGAGCCTTAGTTGCCTCATATTTAAAATGGAGATGTTTAAGTCCCAATGTCTGAATATTTTGTAGTATTTAACAAGTTAACTTCTTTATGACTCTTAGCACCATGCGTAGCACATAATAAACACTCTGTGTTTGCTCTAAAGGAATATGCATATTACTGTGCTAACAAAGTTTTAGACTACAGATCCATCTTTCTTTGTTGTTCTGTGATTAATTTATGAAAATAGTTTGGTGTTTTCTATCATATGAGTTGATAAGGAATTTAATTCCCGGATTAACATGGTAGGAGTAAGAATCCTAAATACAGTTATTGTTCCAGGACCTTAAATGCTGTAATTTTCAAAAATGACTTCAAAGTTACCTTGGGGGGGCAGGGGGAGGACAGTAATGGTCAGAGCTTCTTTCTTGTGCTTTTGTTTCATTAAGCATGAAACAAGAAATATAGGAAATACTCAGAGAAATCACCCACTCATTTTATTGAAACTTTCCCCCCCAGGATGGCCTCTAATTGCTTCTTGAATAGCTCCAGTGAATTGCTTTTAAAAATGTGACTTTATGTTTCTAAAGGAATTTTCCATATCTGTGACTGTGAAGGAAATAAGGTTATACCAAATTTATACTTGCTTTTTGTTTAAAGTGTGTGCTTTACACACAACAGACATACATAAATACAAATAGCAGGTCCCAAATCAGAGAGAACTCACCACTTTATCACTGCACCTTGCTGTTATCTGCCTTGGACCTTGGATAATTTCTCTTAAGGGAGAGGAAGTCAGAGCTACAATACATGGGATTAATTACTTTAACCTACTTCTGTTTACAAATGTACAATTCCTGTGAATCGCTCTCAACCCTACTACTTCTGAATAACAAAACAGCATAATTTAGGTGGACCCAATAAAGTCCTGTCCTCATTACTGCAAACTAGACCAAGAACAATTCATTTTCCAATGATGGCCTTTTCCTGGCCAGTTTGATATTGTTTCAAGATGATATTAAGATAATTTTTCACTAATTGTTGTGCCCAAGATTGCAAATCCAAGAAACACCTAGGAGCCGACACTGATGTAATTACACGAGAGTTTAATCACAAGCTCGAGCTTGGGTCCAAGTATATCTGACACAGCGGAGCAGGGACTTGGACCCTGAGACAAAGAAGCACAGCAGTGTTATAGGGGCCAGTGGCCAATGAGATTGTAACACACATAGAAAGTTGCACAGTCATGTGGGCCCACACACAGGTGCCAAGTGAATCACAATTTACCCTATAGCAACCATTTGAACTAGCCTATCATTGTGGTTAGAATTGGCGCACGGGTTTGGCGGGCAAAAGACAGGGTTTACATTCTTTGGCGGTTAGAGGCTCCGCATTCCTATGTGGGCTGGTTTCCGATAAGAGTGTGCTTAGTAGTTAGACTAGGGTGAGGGAGTGCCTTGAGCAATAGGCAGGTCGTGTGTGGGGTTTTACATGAGATGGCGGGTGTAGCACAGAATGGAGTTAGTCCTGCTCTGCTTGTCCAAGGGTAGGGGATTTTTGTTAGATTTCCTGGGTCCCACATTAATTACCAAAAGACTCTTTATTATTATTTCAAGTTTTAGATCAATAAGAGTGTATCAAACTCTTCATAGGAAAGGAACTCTAAAATATATAGCTACTGAAGATAAAAATTAGTAAGTATGTGAAGCTGACAAATAATGTGGGAAAAAAAGGCAGAAGAGAATTATTAAATTTCCTTACTACCTACAGCCCATTGACAAGTCCTTGAAACAGGCAGAGTGACATTCCTCTAGGGACTCAACTGCCTTGATGTTAATACTTTGTTATTGGCAGAAGGCATTCTTAGCCCAATTCCCAGGATCCTGTAAGTCTACTTTAACATGGAAATTCCTTTGGAAATATCCTTTATCTCAAAACCCCCAAGATATGTGTTGGCAATCATCTCCCAAGCGTATGGCACACTGATATACATCTGCAGGGACTCATGGCTAAGGTTTTATTATACAGTAATAAGTGACCTTTTCCCAATAGTTAGCCCCCTCAAGGTCCTGGAAGCCTTGCTTCCAAAATTCCTAAAAATTACACTATCCCTAACCCCCTCCCAACTTGAAAGTATATAATGGGCCACTCCTCATGACCACGATGCAGCTCTTTCTGCCCACAGGTCCAGTCCCCGTGCTTTAAAAAAATCACCCTTTTGCACCAATGATGTCTCAAGAATTCTCTCCTGGCCATTGGCTTCGAATCCTAACATCTTTTCCTACATCAACAAGGAAAATTCCCTACTATATAGAAGCAGGGTCTCCCTTATAGCTTGCAAATGTTTCCCAGTTATTTCTGAGAGTCCCCAGAGGAGTGCTTTACATGAGCCTACAAACCAGCCTGTCAGTTACTTTCATGAGTGGGGTTTTCTATATTCTTCCTCTCCAACTCACATTTGTTTGTATCTACTGCCCTTAAAATATCCTGGCAAGATGTCAGTACTTTTATAGGCCATAACAGCGAAGGGTAGCAAAATATACCACCCCAAAATATGCCTTTGGCATGAGAATTATTTAGAGCTAATCATTTCGGAGAAACAGCAGATACCACACAAAAAAATCTCTGGAAAATGTAATAGAAGTTATTTTTTTCGTAAGGCAAATTAAAAATTACAAAGGAAATCTCTGTGTCTCCTTCTTTGTACCCAGAAGAGAAGGTTGACTTTATTTTTTAATTTTTTAAAAAGATTTTATTTATTTATTCATGAGAGACACACAGAGAGAGGCAGAGACATAGGCAGAGGGAGAAGCATGTCTCCGTACAGGGAGGCCAATGTGGGACTCAATCCTGAGACTCCAGGAACATGCCCTGAGCAGAAGGGAGACAGACACTCAAATGCTGAGCCATCCAGGCATCTGGAGAAAGTTGACTTTAAATCACAAAGAGAATTTTATCAATGGGGAAGGCACTAACTTAAATTTACATAACAAACTGTACCTTTATTTACTGTGCTTTTCCTAGTAACCTCCCATAACTGATCTCACCAAACCCTAAGATGTTTCCTTTGTCCATAGCTAAAGATTGTATTTAAGGTGGTTGGCATAGGCCACCTCCAGGAGTTTACTCAATTTTCCTGGTATATCTCATGTACAAATAAGGACAACACGTTAATAAACTTGTTTGTTTTTTGTTTTTCTCTTGTTAATTTGTCTTTTATTATAGAGGAGGTGTCTCAACCAAAAACTATGAGAATAGAGGGAAAACTATTTTTCCTTCCCTAAAATGGTAAGACCATTGTCTATGTCAAAGATGTTGTTTCTGGGTAGTAGGATTGTGATTTGTTCCTTAGTTTCTCCCTATAACGTATTCTTTATAGAGAAGCTCCCAAATCAGTCTAAAGATTTTGTTTAGATGGAGCTCATTCCATCCTCTTGGGCCTTCACTCTGTCTCCCTCAGTTCTGTTCAGCCAAACCAAACTATTTCTTTCCTCACTCTTAAAAAAAAAAAAAAAAACAACAACTCCATCACAAGTGACTGGAAACCATTCCCCATATATATTTTGGTGATGGCTAGCAGACTATGTCATCCCCAAATATGCCATTTTGACAAAAACATTATTTTTAATTAAAGATGCTTAAGAAACAGCTGGTACAACAAAGACACTCTGGCCTTCCTTTGTCCTTTCTCATGCAAAAGGTACCCTCATTGTATCAAGAGGATAGAAGACATTCTTATCATCAGAGACAGGGAGTTTAGGGCAGGAAAAGTTGTATAGACAAACCTGGTTATTTCCTCAACATTTCCTAACCATAACCCAAACCTCTTTGTCTTGTGAATTCTTCACAAATTTATTTCTTCACCTAAAGGCATAAAAGCTTATTGCTCTGGTTACTTTTTTGGGGGTTTCTTTTTTTTTTCTTCCTGGGGGGTTTCTTTTTTTTAAGATTTTATTTATTTATTCATGAGAGAAACAGAGAGAGAGAGAGAGAGACAGAGGCAGAGACACAGGCAGAGAGAGAAGCAGGCTCCATGCAGGGAGCCTGACCTGAGACTCGATCCAGGGTCTGCAGGATCACAGCCCGGGCTGAAGGCGGCACTAAACCGCTAAGCCACCAGGGCCACCCTTTTTTTTTTGGGTTTTCATTCTCTTGTGAAGACTCACATGTACATGAAAATTCAATAAAATTTGTATGCTTTTTCTCCTGTTGATCACTTTTATGTCAGTTTAAGCTTAGTCCCAGTCAGAGGTCAAAGAGGATAGAGAATTTTTCCTCCATTACATTGGCCAAAAGTGATTATATGTATATACATGGTAGGTGTCAATAAAGGTATGGCATGTGAAGGAGAGTTAAAGAGGCTAATTAATATAAACCATCTGTTTCTTTGATTACTTGAGTTATTCCAAATGACCAAATGATTGTGATGGATAAATCCAAGGTCCTCCATCACATCGGGGAATAGCTTCCAAATATTTGTCTATAGTTGGATGACACAGATTTACCAGATAGAACATAATCAGAAAATACCAACATTTTCACCTTCTTCGGTGTGTTACCTAAAGTACCTCATACATCCTTTGTGGTTTTCTGTGACCCCTCCCCCAAATGTTGGAAATTTTTGTTTAATTAAAAGATACAGGCAAGACTAACATTGACTTTTCAGAGGATTTTGAAGGTTTAAAAAACTTCCAACAACTTATAATTTTTCTAGATGAGGAAATTGAAGCCCAGACTTTTCTTTTCCCTATCCTCTTCATCTATCGGGATATAGTGGTTTATAGCAAGGAACATATATTTGGTCTTCATACCCATTTCTGTCACAGAGCTTCTAAAATGCCTGCATGTCATCACCTAGGAAATTAAAGTTGTCTCTTATTATGTTAATGAGGTGACTTTTGTAAAGCATCTAAGGGAGGAGTTAAGATGGTACAGGAGTAGGTGGACCCTAAGCTTGCCTCATCCCTGGAACACAGCTTGATAAATATCAAATCATTCTGAACACCCAAGAAATCAATCTAAGTACTGAGTACAAACTACACATCTACAGGTAGAAAAATGTCCACCTCATGGAAGAAACCAGTTTCTTTTAACAAGCAGACCAAAACACACAGTGGACAAAGTCCAAATACTGCGCCCCCACCCCCACCCCACACACACACAAACACTGCAGGTAAGGAGAAACTCTGCAGAGGAGTGAGCTGAGGGAAGTAATAGCCAAAGCACAATAGCAGAGTGCACACTCAAGCACATCCTGAAACACCAGGTCCAAGACAGTATAGGACCTCTTCTTAATATAGCTGTTACACTGAGGAGCAGGAAATATAACAGGTTTCCTAATAATCACACCCACATAAAAACGGTGACCTAGACAAAATGAAATGACAAAGGAATTCACCCCAAAAGGAAAAAAAAAAAAAAAAAAAAAAACAGGAAAAAGTAAGAGCTAGGGATTTAATTAATAGAAATATAAGTAAGATGCCTGAATCAAAATTTCAAACACCTATTATAAGGATACTAGCTGGGCTTGAGAAAAGCTAGAAGACACTAGAGAATCTCTTATTGCAGACATAAGAAAACTAAAAACTAGTTTTTAGTTTTATTCAAGCTGAAATGAAAGATGCTATAACTGAGATGCAAAACTGACCAGATATAATGACAACAAGCATGGATGAAGCAAAGGAATAGATCAGTGATACACATGATAGAATTATGGAAATTAACGAATCTGAAAAGAGGAGATAAAGGAAGGCATTGGATCATGAGTGTAGATGAAGGGAACTCAGCAACTCCATATGGCATAATAACATTTGTACCATTGGATTCACAGAAGAAGAAGAGAAAAAGAGACAGAATGTTTATTTGAGCAAATAATAGCTGGAAACTTTGCTAATCTGGGAAAGGAAGCATCAAAACCCAAGAAACAGAGAGAATTCCCATTAATTTCAACAAAAGCCAGCCATCACCAATATATGTCATAGTCAAATTCACAAAATACATTGACAAAGAAAGAATTCTTAAAGTAAAATGGAAAAAATGTCTTAACTTGGGATGCCTGGGTGGCTCAGTGGTTGAACATCTGCCTTTGGCTCAGGGCATGATCCTGGAGTCCCAGGATCAAGTCCCACATGGGGCTTCATGCTGGGAGCCTACTTCTCCCTCTGCCTATGTCTGTGCCTCTGTCTCTGTGTCTCTCATGAATAAATAAATAAAATCTTTTTTAACAGGTCTTTAAGTACAAGGGAAGACCAATCAGGTTCACAGAGATCTGTCCACAGCAATTTGACAGGGCAGAAGACAATGGTATGATATACTTAATATGCTGAATTGGGAAAAATATGCAGCGAAGAATGCTTTATCCAGCAAGGCTATCATTCAGAATAGAGGGAGAGATAGAATTTCCCAAAGAAAAACTAAAGGAACTTGTGACCACTAAAGCAATCCTGCAGGAAATATTAAAGAGGATTCTTTGGGCGAGAAAAAGATCAAAAATAACAAAGACTACAAAGGAACAAGGAACATCACCAGAAACAACATTACCCATAGCACAATGGCACTAAGTTTTGATCTAGTATCAATAATCATTTTGAGATAAGGAGGCAGGGCAAGATGGCAGAAGAGTAGGGTCCCCAAGTCACCTGTCCCCACCAAATTACCTAGATAACCTTCAAATCATCCTGAAAATCTATGAAATCGGCCTGAGATTTAAAGAGAGAACAGCTGGGAATGCTACAGTGAGAAGAGTTCGCACTTCTATCAAGGTAGAAAGATGGGGAAAAAAGAAATAAAGAAACAAAAGGCATCCGAGGAGCCGGGCTAAGCCCGGGGGGAGTGCCCCCAGGGCAGGAGAGCCCCATCCCGGAGAAGCAGGAACTTCACCAATCTTCCCGAGGGGAAAGGAGCTCCCAGGGAGTTAGAACAGGACCCCAGGAGGAGCGGGGATGCTATCAGGCTCCCAGGGACACTAACAGAGCACCTGCGCCCCGGGGAGAGTGTGCCACACCCCGCGGCTGAGCTCCCGGAAGGGCTGCAACGCGCCCACGGCTGGACCCAGGAGCAGCTCAGAGGCGGCTCAAGCAGAGGAAGAGGCTCCACGCGGAGGAGGTTGCGCGGCCCCAGGAGCAACTCAGAGGGGCTCAGGCAGTGGCTCCACGGAGATGGGGCTAGGCGGCTGGGAGCCCGAATCCAACAGCGCAGGCCCAGGAGCACAGGGCGCCAGGGACACAGCTCAGGATCCGGCCTCCCCCCAGGACAGGCAGAGGCCAGGAGGGCCCAGGACAGCAAGGACGCTCCTGCCCCAAGCTGAGCAGATCAACGGCCATGGCCCCAGAGCATCCAGGCCCCTGCAGACTGAGAGATCCGTAGATACTGCAAGAGCTGAATCCAGGGCGCCAGAGCTGGCTGCCGCCACTGTGGTTGTTCCTCCTGGGGACTCACAGGATAAACAACCCCCACTGAGCCTCAGAGTGGCCTCACCTGATAAGCAGCTTAAAAATCACTCACTGAGCCCTGCCCGAGGCAGGGGGCTGAGCAGCTCCTCCAAGTGCTAAAACCTAAAAATCAGCAAACAGGCCCCTCCCCAGAAGACCAGCTAGACAGACAGGGGAAAAACAAATTATTGACCAAGGAGCACTACAAACTTCCAGGGGAAGTCAAGGGACTTACAGTATACAGAATCAGACGATACTCCCCCTTGTTTTGTTTTTTTTGTTTTGTTTTGCTTTGTTAGTTTTGTTTTTTTTTTTTTTGCTTTTTGATTTCTGTTTGCTCCCCCCTCCCTTTCCTTTTCTATTTTCTTCTCTTTTCTTTTTCCTTTTTCTCTTCTTTTCTTCCTTTTTCTTTTTTCTTTTTCTCTTTTCTTTCCATCTTTCTCTCCTCTCTTTTTCTCCTTTTCCCAATACAACTTGTTTTTGCCCACTCTGCACTGAGCAAAATGACTAGAAGGAAAACCTCACCTCAAAAGAATCACGAACAGTACTCTCTCCCACAGAGTTACAAAATTTGGATTACAATTCAATGTCAGAAAGCCAATTCAGAAGCACTATTATAAAGCTACTGGTGGCTCTAGAAAAAAGCATAAAGGACTCAAGAGACTTCATGACTGCAGAATTTATAGCTAATCAGGCAGAAATTAAAAATCAATTGAATGAGAATCAATCCAAACTAGAGGTCCAAACGACGAGGGTTAACAAGGTGGAAGAACAAGTGACTGACATAGAAGACAAGTTGATGGCAAAGAGGGAAACAGGAAAAAAGAGACAAACAATTAAAAGATCATGAGGATAGATTAAGAGAAATAAGTGACAGCCTGAGGAAGAAAAATCTATGTTTAATTGGGGTTCCTGAGGGCACCAAAAGGCACAGAGGTCCAAAATATGCATTTGAACAAATCATAGCTGAAAACTTTCCTAATCTGGGAAGGGAAACATCCAGGAAATAGAAGGATTCCCCCCCCTAAAATCAATAAAAACCGTTCAACACCTCGACATTTAATAGTGAAGCTTGCAAATTCCAAAGATAAAGAGAAGACCTTTAAAGCAGCAAGAGACAAGATATCCCTGAATTTTATGGGGAGAAGTATTAGGGTAACAGCAGACCTCTCCACAGAGACCTGGCAGGCCAGAAAGGGCTAGCAGGATATATTCAGGGTCCGAATTGAGAAAAACATGCAACCATGAATACTTTATCCAGCAAGGCTCTCATTCAAAATGGAAGGAGAGATAAAGAGCTTCCAAGACAGGCAGGAACTGAAAGAATATGTGACCTCCAAACCAGCTCTGCAAGAAATTTTAAGGGGGACTATCAAAATTCCCCTTTAAGAAGAAGTCCAAAGAAACAATCCACAAAACCAGGGACTGAATAGGTATCATGATGACACTAAACTCATATCTTTCAATAGTAACTCTGAACGTGAATGGGTTTAATGACCCCATCAAAAGGCACAGGGTGTCAGACTGGATAAAAAAGCAGGACCCATCTATTTGCTGTCTACAAGAGACTCATTTTAAACAGAAGTACATTTACAGCCTGAAAGTAAGAGGTTGGAGAACCATTTACCATTCAAATGGTCCTCAAAAGAAAGCAAGGGTAGCCATCCTTATATCAGAGAAACTAAAATTTACCCCGAAGACTGTAGTGAGAGATGAAGAGGGGCACTATATCATACTTAAAGGATCTCTCCAAGAAGAGGACTTAACAATCATCAATATATATGCCCCAAATGTGAGAGCTGCCAAATATATCAATCAATTAATAACTAAAATTAAGACATCCTTAGATAATAATACACTTATACTTGGTGACTTCAATCTGGGGCTTTCTACATTAGTTAGGTCTTCTAAGCACAACATCCCTAAAGAAACAAGGGCTTTATGATACACTTGACCAGATGGATTTCACAGATATCTACAGAACTTTACATCCAAACGAACTGAATACACATTCTTCTCAAGTGCACATGAAACTTTCTCCAGAATAGACCACATACTGGGTCACAAATCAGGTCTGAACCGATACCAAAAGATTGGGATCGTCACCTGTGTATTCTCAGACCATAGTGCCTTGAAATTAGAACTAAATCACAACAAGAAGTTTGGAAGGACTTCAAACACGTGGAGGTTAAGGACCATCCTGCTAAAAGATGAAAGGGTCAACCAGGAAATTAAGGAAGAATTAAAAAGATTCATGGAAACTAATGACAATGAGGATACAACCATTCAAAATCTTTGGGATACAGCAAAAGCAGTCCTGAGGGGGAAAAACATCGCAGTACAAGCATCCATTCAAAAACTGGAAAGAACTCAAATACAAAAGCTAACCTTACACCTAAGGGAGCTAGAGAAAGAACAGCAAATAGATCCTACACCCAGCAGAAGAATAAAGTTAGTAAAGAATCGAGCAGAACTCAACAAAATCGAGACCAGAAGACCTGTGGAACAGATCAACAAAACCAGGAGTTGGTTCTTTGAAAGAATTAATAAGATAGATAAACCATTATCCAGTCTTATTACAAAAAAGAGAGAGAAGACTCAAATTAATAAAATCATGAATGAGAAAGGAGAGATTACTATCAACACCAAGGAAATACAAACGATTTTAAATTGTTTTAATTGATTTTAAAAACATATTATGAACAGCTATACGGCAATAAATTAGGCAATCTAGAAGAAATGGAAGCATTTCTGGAAAGACACAAACTACCAAAACTGGAACAGGAAGAAATAGAAAACCTGAACAGGTCAATAAGCAGGGAGGAAATTGAAGCAGTCATCAAAAACCTCCCAAGACACAAAAGTCCTGGGCCAGATGGCTTCCCAGGGGAATTCTATCAAACGTTTAAAGAAGAAACCATACCTATTCTACTATAGCTGTTTGGAAAGATAGAAAGAGATGGAGTACTTCCAAATTCATTCTATGAGGCCAGCATCACCTTAATTCCAAAACCTGACAAAGATCCCACTAAAAAGGAGAATTATAGACCAATATAAACCAATATCCCTGATGAACATAGATGCAAAAATTCTCAAGAAGATACTAGCAAATATAGATTTAACAACACATTAAGAAAATTATTCACCATGACCAAGTAGGTTTTTTTTCCCAGGACACAAGCCTGGTTCAAAACTCATAAAACAATCAATGTGATTCATCATATCCGCAAGAGAAAAACCAAGAACCATATGATCCTCTCATTAGATGCAGAGAAAGCATTTGACAAAGTACAGCATCCATTCTTGATCAAAACTCTTCAGAGTGTAGGGATAGAGGGCACATTCCTCAGCATCTTAAAAGCCATCTATGAAAAACCCACAGTAAATATCATTCTCAATGGGGAAGCACTGGGAGCCTTTCCTCTAAGATCAGGAACAAGACAGGGATGTCCATTCTCACCACTGCTATTCAACATAGTACTAGAAATCCTAGCCTCAGCAATCAGACAACAAAAAGGCATTAAAGGCATTCAATTGGCAAAGAAGTCAAACTCTCCCTCTTCGCCGATGACATGATACTCTACATGGTAAGCAATTCTTTACTACTCCCTGGCATAATTGGAACAATTTTCTCACCTCTAGTGCGAAAGCTGATTCAGTGTCTAGTTCCTAAGACCACTTGTCAAGTTCCTAAGACCACTTGGCAAGAACAGTTTAACAATGCTTTAGGGCAGCCCGGGTGGCCCAGTTGTTTAGCGCCGCCTTCAGCCCAGGGCCTGATCCTGGAGACCCAGGATCCCGTCCCACATCAGGCTCCCTGCATGGATCCTGCTTCTCCCTCTGCCTGTGTCTCTGCCTGTGTGTGTGCATGTGTGTCTCTCATGAATAAATAAATAAAAATCTTTTAAAAAATAAAATACAAATAAAAAATAAACAATACTTTAAGGGGAAGTATAAGAACTGAGTGGCCAGCCCAGCCACATGGGTGGTTCAGGGAGAAGAACTAAGTTGTTTGTTTTTTCCTTTTCCTCATGTACTCATTTAGTGATAGTCTCTGGTCTGAATCTATCATTCTTATTTACAAGATTAAAAGGGTATACAAATTCTAAGTGTATCCCTGATCTCATATTGGGTGGGTAAAGCATTAATATGTGTGCGCATCCCATAAATCCTTCCTACAGACTATAAAATTACAATTATGGATGTGGATATTTCTTTTATAAAGCTTTTTCTCTATGTGTGGCTGCAGTATTTTTTCTAAACCATTCTGACCTCAACGTTCAGTCAAACTGATTGGTTATTTTTCTGCCCAGTGATTGGAACAGATTTTTCCATGTCTCTGCTGCTGTGGGACAGGAACTCAGTTAATTATTTCTGCCTAAATTTACAATTGATGTAGTTCTATAATGATTTTGTCTTTATGTGTATAGAAATAATTGATATCTAGTTTCCTTGTGTCGTTTATTAGATCACAAACTTCTAGGCTTTAAGACATTTATCTTTTATTTGAATCATGAAATGTATCTGTTATATGATTATAACTCTGCCTGGTATTGGTTGTATATTACAACAAATATAATTTTAGCAGTGGTCTCACCTGAGTCTGACATTTAGACATAACTGAATTAATATAATTAGTTGGTGGAAATAAGCCACAGGGTTCATTTATGTGGGCTTAGTCACTTGGAGAGGATGCCTAAGAGAAGGCAAAGAGGAGTTGTGAAAAGGAGATGAGAAGAAGGAGATGAAGAAAAGGCAGGAAGAGTCTTATAAGTGGGTGCTTGATTGGCAAAAGATGAAATGAGGGGAACTAATGTTAGAAAGACAACTCAAATTAAAGAGAGAAAATGCTTCATGAGTAGGAACATCAATTTGAATGTCAAAACCCCCCACAAAAGTGTTATTAAAAAGTGGAATAAATATATCATTGATAATAAAACATTATTTTGACTTTTTCCAGCACTCAGAAAATGAACCATTAGTATATAAAAGCTCCAAGAAAATATGCACGCATCTTATTGAGTCTCTACAACCTCTCCTTCAATTCTGTCATTAACACTGAATGTAGATTTATAAAAACAGATAAATTAAACTGAGAAAAGCTAGATTGAACGAATTTTTTGGGAAGCCCTATACTAAATAATTAAGGTAGAGTTGAGGGGGAATTTGTGGTGTATTTCCTAAAGGAAAGTAGAAGTTAGCCATGTAGAATTTTCTACAAGTTGCCTTCATTTTTGTGGCAATAACTCTTCTCTGTTATGAATACACAATATTTTTTAATGAGTGGCAGCCTTAGAAACTGAACAGACTATTACCCCAAGGTTTTTTAAAGGAGAATGATAAATCTCCATCATATTCTAAAACAAATACATTTTAGTCAATCATAAAGACCATACAATACTCATGAAATTGCAAGGAAAAACAATGATTCTGTCAAGAACAAACAGATAGAATGTTAAGCCTCTCTGCAATTCTTGTTTTTTTCCCAAGTGCTAGAAGTGTTGGCAGACATGTGTATGTGGGGCCCTGATAATAAGCGAATGAAAACATTTAACCTCTGGACCAGATAAACTGTATAGAGGATTCAGGTCTGATTGTGTAATGTCTAGGGGAAGCCACATAAGATGTCAGTAAAAACTAGGCTGGTATCAATCAAATATTAGATTCACCAGCTTCTAGGAAATGCATTACCATCTAATTAAGTGACTATCTAAATGGAAAAAGAATAAGATAATTTTGTTTTAATAAGCTACTGCTTTTGGAAAGAGTAGTTTATAGAAAACAAAATTATCAAGTTAGGAGGTATTTATAGAGATAATTTAGATGCAACTTTTCAATTTCCAAATAGGTAAACTAAGATCCAGTAAAGGGAAGTAATTTCCTCCAGGAAGGTGTGTAGAAAAGCAAAGACCTAACTTGCTACTGCTGAATCTACATATGCTTGGGTAGAGCTGTTTGCAAAATGTTACAACCAGCCTTCTTGAATACTATTCCAGATTTTTCTCCACTAGAGGTTTCAAAATTCTTATTCACAATATAAAATATTCCCTAACATTTGCACTCAGGGCATTCTATGAGAAAAGGAAAGTAGATATTGCAGGTAATAATGACAGATACAAAAGAGGCTAAGGTCGAAAAGAATTCAAATACAAAAGCTAACCTTGCACCTAAAGGAGCTGGAGAAAAAAAAACAGCAAATAGATTCTACACCGAGCATAAGAAGAGAGTTAATAAAGATTCAAGCAGAACTCAATGAAGTAGAAACCAGAAGCATTGTGGAACAGATTAACAAAAACAGGAGTTGGTTCTTTGAAAGAATTAATAAGATAGATAAACCATTAGCCAGCCTTATTAAAAAGAAGAGAGAAAAGACTCAATAAAATCATAAATGAGAAAGGAGATATCAACACCAATACCAAGGAAATACAAACTATTTTAAAAACTTAATATGAGCAGCTATATGCCAATAAATTAGGCAATCTAGAAGAAACGGACACATTCTGGAAAAACACAAACTACCAAAACTAGAACAGGAAGAAATAGAAAATCTGAACAAGCTGATCACCACAGAGGAAATTGAAGCAGTCATCAAAAACCTCCCAAGACACAAAAGTCCAGGGCCAGATGGCTTCCCAGGGGATTTCTATCAAACATTAAAGAAGAAACCATACCTGTTCTACTAAAGCAGTTCAGAAAGAGAGAAATAGATGGAATACTTCCAGACTCGTTCTATGAGGCCAGCGTCACCTTAATTCCAAAACCAGACAAAGACCGCACCAAAGGAGAAATATAGACCAATATCCCAGATGAAAACGGATGCAAAAATTCTCAACAAGATATTAGCCAATAGGATCCAACAATACATTAAGAAGAGTATTCAACATGACCAAGTGGGATTTATCCCCGGGATGCAAGGCTGGTTCAACACTCATAAAGAAATCCATGTGATTGATCATATCAGCAAGAGAAAAAAGAAGAATCGTATGATCCTTTCAATAGATGCAGAGAATGCATTTGACAAAATACAGCATCCATTCCTGATCAAAACTCTTTGGAGTGTAGGGATAGAGGGAACATTCCTCGACATCTTAAAAGCCATCTACGAAAAGGTCACAGCAAATATCATTCTCAATGAGGAATCACTGGGAGACTTTTCCCTAAGTTCAGGAACATGAGAGGGATGTCCACTCACGACTGCTATTCAACACAGTAGTAGAAATCTTAGGCTCAGCAAACATGCAACAAAAAGAAATAAAAGGCATTCAAATTGGCAAAGAAGAAGTCAAACTCTCCCTCTTTGCAGATGACATGATACTGACCATAGAAAACCCAAAAGACTCCACCCCAAGATTTCTAGAACTCATATAGCAATTGGGCAGTGTGGCAGGATACAAAATCAATGCCCAGAAATCAGTGGCATTTCTATACACTAACAATGAGACTGAAGAAAGAGAAATTAAGGAGTCAATCCCATTTACAATTGCACCCAAAAGCATTAGATACCTAGGAATAAACCTAACCAAAGTGGTAAAGGATCTATACCCTAAAAACTACAGAACACTCCTGAAAGAAACTGAGGAAGACACAAAGAGATGGGAAAATATTTCATGCTCATGACTGGAAGAATTAATATTGTGAAAATGTCAATGTTACCCAGGGCAATTTACACTTTTAATGCAATCCCTATCAAAATACCGTGGACTTTCTTCAGAGAGTTAGAACAAATTATTTTAAGATCTGTGTGGAATCAGAAAAGACCCCAAATAGCCAGGGGAGTTTTAAAAAAGAAAAGCATAGCTGGGGGCATCACAATGCCAGATTTCAGGTTGTACTACAAAGCTGTGGTCATCAAGACAGTGTGGTACTGGCACATAAACAGACACATAGATCAATGGAACAGAATGGAGAATCTAGATATGGCCCCTCAACTTTATGGTCAACTAATATTCGACAAAGCGGGAAAGACTATCCACTGGAAAAAGGACAGTTTCTTCAATAAATGGTGCTGGGAAAACTGGACAGCCATGTGCAGGAGAATGAAACTGGACCATTATCTTACACCATAGCCAAAGGTAAACTCAAAATGGATGAAAGATCTAAATGTGAGACAAGAATCCATCAAAATCCTCGAGTAGAACACAGGCAACACCTTTTTTTGAACTTGGCCACAGCAACTTCTTGTAAGATACACCTACGGAGGCAAGGGAAACAAAAGCAAAAATGAATTATTGGGACTGCATCAAGATAAAAAGCTTCTGCACAGCAAAAGAAACAGTCCCCAAAACTGAAACACAATCTACAGAATAGGAGAAGATATTTGCAAATGACATCAGATAAAGGGCTAGGATCCAAGGTCTATAAAGAATGTATGAAGCTCAACAGCAAAGAAACACACAATCCAATCATGAAATGGGCAAAAGACATGAAGAGAAATCTCAAAGAAGAAGACATAGACATGGCCAACAAGCACAGGAGAAAATGCTCCACATCACTGGCCATCAGGGAAATACAAATCAACACCACAATGAGATACCACCTCACACCAGTGAGAATGGGGAAAATTCACAAGACAGGAAACAATAAATGTTGGAGAGGATGTGGAGAAAGGGGAACCCTCTTGCACTGTTGGTGGGAGTGTGGACTGGTATAGCCACTCTGGAAACTGTGTGGAGGCTCCTCCAAGAGTTAAAAATAGAGCTACCCTACGACCCAGCAATGGCACTGCTGGGGATTTACCCCAAAGATTCAGATGCAGCAAAACGCTGGAACACCTGTACCCCGATGTTTCTAGCAGCAAAGTCCACAATAGCCAAAATGTGAAAGGACCTAAGTGTCCATCGAAAAATGAATGGATAAAGAAGATGTGGTATATGTATACAATGGAATATTACTCAGCCATTAGGAACGACAAACACCTACTATTTGCTTCAACGTGGAGGGACCTGGAGGGTATTATGCTGAGTGAAATAAGTCAATCGGTAAAGGACAAACATTATATGGTCGCATTCATTTGGGGAATATAAAAATTAATGAAAGGGAATAAAGGGAAAGGAGAGAAAATGAGTGAAAATATCAGTGAGGGTGACAAAACTTGAGAGACACCTAACTCTGGGAAAGGATCAAGGGGTAGTGGAAAGGGAGGTGGGTGGGGGGTTGGCGTGATTGGGTGATGGGCACTGAGGGGGGCTCTTGGCAGAATGAGCACTGGCTGTTATGCTATATGTTGGCAAATTGAACTCCAATAAAAAAATTTTTTTAATAAAATAAAATTAAAAAATAAAACAAAAAATTAAATATAAAAAAATAAATAAAGATGCTAAGGTCTAATCAGAAATGATTCCAATTTACCTATGAACATAAATCCAAGTTAAACCCAGGTGAATCAAAGTGTGTTCCTACAATTTGAGCATAGGGCTCTCTATGATCATCCTCATTTTGTCTTACATAAAGCGTATTTGCTCAGTTGCAATATTCCTAATAGCCAAAAATAGCAAAGAATGCCTCTCTTAGTCTTTTTTTAAGTTATGTATTCCATTCTTCTCTCACACTCAATGTTATACCCTTTCTTGCAACAGAAAATATTATGCCACTCATTGGCCATACAACTTTGGGCAAGACATTTAATTTCTCTAAGGTCTGATTTCCTCATGTGTAAAGGACAGTTTCCAGAGTTAAGTAAAGTCAGTATGCAAAAGTGCTTGATGAATAGTATGTATTGCATATACACAGTAGTTGAATATGAATGTTTGGGAAAACATTATTTTCTGATACTAACCTGGAATTGGTTCATGGAAAATGAAATAGAATTACAACATAAAATGATCATTTGTAGGCTCTTTTTTATATATAAATTTATTTTTTATTTGTGTTCAATTTGCCAACACATAGAATAACACCCAGTGCTCATCCCGTCAAGTGCCTACCTCAGTGCCCGTCACCCAGTCACCCCCACTCCCCGCCCACCTCCCCTTCCACCACCCCTAGTTCGTTTCCCAGAGTTAGGAGTCTTTCATGTTCTGTCTCCCTTTCTGATATTTCTCACTCCGTTTTTCTCCTTTCCCCTTTGTTCCCTTTCACTATTTTTTATATTCCCCAAATGAATGAGGCCATACAATGTTTGTCCTTCTCCAATTGACTTATTTCACTCAGCATAATACCCTCCAGTTCCATCCACGTTGAAGCAAATGGTGGGTATTTGTCGTTTCTAATGGCTGAGTAATATTCCATTGTATACATAGACCACATCTTCTTTATCCATTCATCTTTTGATGGACACCAAGGCTCCTTCCACAATTTGGCTATTGTGTACATTGCTGCTATAAACATCGGGGTACAGGTGTTCTGGCGTTTCGCTGCATCTGAATCTTTGGGGTAAATACCCAGCAGTGCAATTGCTGGGTCGTAGGGTTTTTGATAACAGACTAATTAGTGGATAGCCTCTCCTTCTAAAGTCTAATATACGGATTCCATGGTATTTTTTTCTATCCTCCAGCTTTTTCCTTAGATATGAATTGACTTTTGGAGTTTTACACTTTCTTGCTTGCACAAGCCACATCCATAATAATCTCCAGTTTTGGTTTCTTTAAAGTGAAGTAAAAATTTAAGAAGACCTATGAGAAGATGTGACAAAATATGATATTTGCTTCAAAATAATTACAATGGAAGAGTGAGTGAGGTATAGCTGAAACAAAATTGAACATGTATAGGTTGCTGTTGAAGCTGAGTGATGAGAATATCATTTTAATTTTATTTGACTCTAATTCTAGATATATTTTAATTTTTCTATAAAATAAAAAAGAAAACATGAAGCAATCTGAATATAGAATCACTTAATGTTTATAATTTCTCCCATCTTTTCTTTTCTCTCACCTATATCTAATTTGACAGATTTTGTTTTAGCACTCTACCTTCTCTATGTCTTACAAGGGCACTCAATCTAGATTTCATTGAAGCAACAGATCACTTTTCATTCATATTTCATTAGCTTACATAATTTTTAATTAAATCACATAATCACATCATTATGTACAACTGGCATAAGTAGAATTGGAACAAACTCAACTAATTTTCAGTAAGTGTACAGCACAAAAGGTTGAAGTATCTGGGCAAACTAAACACTTCTAACCACATTACTAGCCACAAGCAGTTAGTATACTATGGCCATTGGTCACTGGGTCTTACTGGGAGTCAATTAATCCAGAAAGCTGCTTAAGTGAAAGTTCACTGAGAGGGAATCTATTGTGTAGTTACTGTCATTATTATTATTATGTTTTCCTACTTTTTCAAACTGGCATTCTAAATTAATCTTTCATGATCTCAAACTTGGGAAAGTTGAAAATTTATGCTTGCCTCAAATGACCTTCTATAGTGTAATGGAGGCAATGGATGCAGCTATTTCATCTGCTTATATCTAGCAAGCACAGGGGTTAGGGAGTGTTTCTATTTCATATTCTTATTGTGTTTTTCTACTTTCTCACAACTCTCTGATTTAGCTTGCTCATTTAAAAAAAGTAGAAATTAGGTTGTTTTACAGACATTGGCTTTGGCAAGAAGCCTGATTACATTTGCTAAGCCTTCTAGTAGCAATATCAAGGAATTAATTAAAATGCTGAGACCAGAGTACCTATCCAGAGAGATAAAGAATGAATGTTCTGTAGTCCCCAGCTCTAAGTTTCTGCATTTTTTGAAATACCTTCAGGAAGTAATTCAGTTATTTCACTCTGCTTGGTGACAAAAGGTGATATGACACACCATTTTTTTTCCTAGTGATAAAACTATAGGAATCAAAATTCCCTCCCGATCATCCTCCCTCCATGACACCTCATAAAGCTGCTTCCAGAATGAGCTAGTCAAAATTTTGAGTTACTTTTATCAAACATAAAGCTGCAGATGTTGGAAAGGACTGCTTTCCCTTTGTTTAACCACTTTAGTATGACTACCTCATGAACACAAAGGAGCAATTTTCCATCTCGGATATGCAACAGCAGCATGCATTCTGAGTCATGCACAGTCCACTCTTCAGAATGTGTGCTGTTAGCTCAGAGGGGCTAATAATCAAATTAGGCTGCTAACAAATGACAATTTATAATGCTGAAACTAATGAGAGGTCAAAGAATTAACTCTGCAAGGAGTTTTAATTATCTTGTTCTTTGTGACTCCACAAGAACATTTTTAAAGGAAAACTGCCACTGGTACTTTTAGTTTCATTAAGAAGATTTACATAACCTATTACATAAATGGAAAATATGCACTTTCTTTCCAAGTAAAACAGGGATCTAAAACATTCTTTTCAGGGTTGAAAAGCAGGCATTGTCTTGACTTAATGTTCAATTAGAATACCATTCATGGGGGGGATCCCTGGGTGGCGCAGCGGTTTGGTACCTGCCTTTGGCCCAGGGCGCGATCCTGGAGACCCGGGATCAAATCCCACCTTGGGCTCCCGGTGCATGGAGCCTGCTTCTCTCTCTGCCTGTGTCTCTGCCTCTCTCTCTCTCTCTCTCTGTGACTATCATAAATAAATAAAAATTAAAAAAAAAAAAGAATACCATCCATGGAATCCTTTGCTACCCATAGCACTGATGAATGGAAAAACACAGAACATCTATACAAGGGAAATCTCTAGATTGGACAGAATATAGATAGAGAAAAACTGTAACAAACAAAGCAACAATAATAATTTTTTTCTGTCCTTGTTTACTGTGCCATTTCACTTGTTTTTTATTTCTTTTTTTTTTTTCCAGTTTCTTTGTGCTTATTGATGCCATGATGCTTAGGCCTTGACTAAAAAGTTCTGCAGTGGGTACAACTGTTACTTCTGCTGCTGCTTCTTGGTCTTCAGCTTCTCCCATGCTTGCTAAGCTGGTGGTGCATGGCATGTGTTTTCTTGGTCTGAAGATCCAGAAGCCTATACTTCTTGCCTTGTAGAATTTTCTGAGGTTCTTTCTGAGTCTGTTTAACAATGATGAGAATGCAGGCAATGGATTTGCAAACAACTCAGATCTTAGAGAGCCTGGATGTCATAATGCCTGTCACTTTGGTGACATGCAGCTGGTACAACTCCAACTTCGGGTCATCCAGCTGTTTCAACAGCTCTTTTTCTTGTAAGAAAGATCTCAAATTCTAACCTTGTCAATGGCTACACAAGCCACTACCACATAGTCTGAGGAAAAGAGCTTTTTTTACTCTTATTTGCACTTCACTCTCACATATACATCTATGCACACCACCACAACCACCATAGCCACCCTTTCTGCAGGACAAAATGCATGTAATCTTTCATGGCCTAACTTCTTTTGGATGAGCACTGGGTGTTATGCTATATGTTGGCAAATCAAACTCCAATAAAAAAATGTACAAAAAAAACAAACCAACCCAGAACTGTATATACTCACAAGCCATAAAAAGATAGGATTTATTAAAATAGATGGTACAGGTCAATAACATTTTGACAATTTGTAAATATCATCAAGAGAAAGTTTGGTATTCAATTTCTTAATTGTGTAGGGGAGGAAAAATAATTCTCTTTCTATACTCCTAGGTTCCTGGCTGCACACTAAAATTTGATGACTAGGGCTATAGTATAGCAATTATTGAATAAAGTGGAACCCATTTCTATGAGCTGTGTAGATATAGAAAAGCAGAAAGAAAAAGTGAAAGAAGAATTTAGCTAAAGGAACTAATCTACCCCAGACCCAAAGAGTGATGCTGCAGCCTGCGAAGTAAGCACTGCATTTAATTGGAGCATTAAAAAAAAAGTTTGTTTACCTATTTATTTACTTGAGAGAGAGAGCAACTGCAAGGAGGGGGAGAGGGGAAAAGAGAGGTAGAGAGAGAATCCCAAGCAGACTCCACACTGAACACAGAGCTTGACTCAGGGCTCAAGCTCACAACTCTGATATTGTAACCCAAGTTGAAACCAAGAGCCAGACACCTGCTCAACCAAGCCACCAATTAAAATATTGGAGCAATTTAATAATAGAATGAGGTAAAAAAGAAAAATGAAAGAAGAAAGAAAGAGAGAGAGAAAAGAAAAGAAAAATGTGAAAGGAAAAGGAAGCATTCAGCAATGAAAGAACAAAAAGATTTGAGGAAGAAAGAGACTGATTTACAAGAAAAGGTGAAAGGGATTTAAAATGTAGCCTTACTAAGTGATCACTAAGCAGAGGTGTGATAACAGTTTACAAATGTTTGAATTGTATCCCAAAAAGAGGAAGATAAATTTGTTAAGTAAGAACAAGAAAGGATAACTAGATATTAAGAGAATGTAATTGACCAAATTCTCATTCCATATAACTCAACTTAAGTATTTTTGCCCTGCATATTGTATGCCCCTTTTGCCCTAAAGGATATACTCTCATTTTCCTCTCCCCAAAAGAGGCCTGAGCATCACTCTAATGTTTATGTCTGTTCACACACACTCTTCTGAAGGGGAACAGAATATACCACCTAAAAAATATGCCTCTTTAACATAAGGATTATTTTGAGTTGATTATTTTTGAGGCTGCAAACACAAAGGAATCTCTATAAACAGAGTAGAAGTTGCCCTTTTGATAAGAAAATTTACATTTATAAGGGAAATTTCCATTTGTAAGGATATCTTCCTCCCTCTACCAGGAAGATAAGGATGACTATTTTTATCAAAGGAGAAGACACAACTTAAATCTGCATATCAAACCTTACTGTTGTTTACTGTGCTTTTCCTGGTAACCTCCCATAATTGCATCTCCACTCACCCTGACATTTTTTCTTTAGATAAAGATGGTATTTAAAGTGGTAGTTTGGGCCATTTGGGGGAATTTTACTCTCTGTTCCTGGATCTCTCTCCATGTATACAGGAGGTATACATGTTATCTATCAAACATCTGTTGTTTCACTCTTATTAATCTGTGTTTATTACAGATGGGTTTCAGCCAAGAACCTAGAAAGGTAGAGGAAAAATTTTTTCCTCCTTCTACCCCATGGGAGTTACCCAGGCCAGCATGCCTGCCATGACTTCTACATCTTTTCCAAAATTAGAGCCTAGATTCTCACTCCCCAAAGGCAAAGTCCATAGGTCCAGTGGCCTCAATACTTTAGGTGCATTATAGAAGAACCTGCATTGAGGCTGAAAAGTCTTCCATTTTGAGGAGCTGAGAAACTAATTGGCAGCAGGACAACATTCTGGCAAAACTGAGAGTAGTAATAATGAAGGATAGTAGGAAGAAAGGTAGGCAAGGGAAAGGGGCCCCATCCTATGACAAAATGAGCCTTAAAAGGATTTTACACCACCCTGGAAGGAGCCCTCCACCCTTTACCACAGGAACAACTACCTCAAAGGTAGATGAGCACGTGGACAAAAATATGATTGTGTGACAGATGTATGGAGGGTTAATCAGATTAAAACAGCCCACCATAAGCCCATAAGAACCACTAGACTTAGAAGCTCCAGTGGCAACCATCTCAGGTCCACTCTTGTCTTCATTGCTTTGTACTGTCACTCAATAAACTTTGCTTTACTATCATTCAATAAATTTTGCTTTGTCCCCCACCACTCTTTGGTCTACTTCTTCACTCTTTGAAGTGATATTACCAAGAACAATGGCACTAAAGGAAAAAAAAAAAAACCTGCAACAGCAAAACAGTCTTTTTGCTCCACCCCAGCTCCAGATTCCCAGACATCTCAGAACATAGAAGTAAATCCTTCCTGTAAGAGGCAAAAGGGATCAAATAAACAGCATCATATAAGGAATGTCTTAATATGTTAGATCTGAAAGCAGAGATGATCACTTTAAAAGAGTACTATGCAGAAAAAAATACTTAAATGAAATACAAGAATTATAAAGTTAGAATTTTAGACACTGGGGGATCTGAGTGCTGAGCTTTATAAGGGAAGAGGAATACCATCAGTGAACCAGCTTATTGCCTTAGTGACTCAATCGAGGAGGAAAAATAATTTTCCCTCTCCCCTTTTAAGTTCTTGGCAGAGTGCCCCCCAACAAAAGACAAATCAACAAACAAAAAACAAAAAGAAATCTGAAAACATGTATACCTCTTGTAAAAATGGTTAAAGACCCAGGAAAACTGACTAACTCCCCCAAATGGCCCAAGCCACCACTTTAAATACCATCTCCACCTAAAAACACACACAAAAAAT
Organism: Canis lupus baileyi; assembly: GCF_048164855.1. Lineage (NCBI taxonomy): Eukaryota > Metazoa > Chordata > Mammalia > Carnivora > Canidae > Canis > Canis lupus. The sequence continues at coordinate 53,031,511 of NC_132876.1, read as the reverse complement.
GTTGGGATAGGAGAGGCCAGTTATGAGAGATTACAAGGAAAAACACAGTAGACAAGGGTAAAGCAACTATGCAGAATAAAGTCGGTGCCTTTTCCACCGATACAATTCTTTTTTGATTTATAGACATCTTTCTCTTCCTGGAAGAAAGAGGAAAACACTCTTACAGATAGAGATTTCACTTATAAATGTAAATTTCCCTAACAAAAAGGCAACTTCTATGCTGTTTTCAGAGATTCTTCTATGTCTGCACTCTCTCAAAACTAATCAGCCCAAAATAATACTCATGCAAAAGGCATATTTTGAGGTGGCATATTCTGCTTCCCTTAACCACATTAGTGACTCTAAACTACTGCACCTAATCCCACAGATCAATGACACCTAAGAATACTAGCATATTGGATCAATAGTACCCTCTTATACCCCCTAAAAATTCAGAAACACGAACTTGTGAGCGATTTACAGAGCACAAGTACTAAAAGTCTCATGCATCGCAGGATAGCAGTTTGCAACTTTAAATGCTCAATATTTTATTCAGATTTAAATAAGGATTCATATATACCACTTGTGCTTTCCCTCCTAGTCTTGTTAGGTTTTCTGATAGCCCACTTTACTATGGACTCACATGAACTTAGAATGCAGTTTAATCAGCCAAAAATTTCCTGCTTGAGAGAATTATCAAGTTAAAAAATGAGGCATAAGTGGCATAATTTAAGACTCAACCTAGCCTGGACTAAGAAAAAGAAATGCAGAGTAAGTGCTTAAAATATACCACTTGATGGATGGCCTGCATCATTGCTGCATCCATTCCATCTATATGTTTTATATACTAAAGTAGCACTACACTTTCCGAGGAATTTCACAATCCCATAGAAGATTCCCTTTCGGAGGGAGAAGCAAGATGGCAGAAGAGTATGTGTCCTCAACTCATCTGGCCCCACAAAATTACCTAGATAACTTCTAAAATATCCTGAACACCTATGAATTTGACCTGAGATTTAAAGAGAGAAGAGCTGGAATGCTCTTTAGAGAAAACTTTTCACTTCTAACAAGGTAGGAAGGTGAAAAAAATAAAAAAGAATAAAGTGGGGGAGGGGAACCATAAGTAGCCAGGTTAAAGCAGAGGGGTGAAAGCCTCTGGGGCAGGATAGCCCAGCCCTGGAGAAACGGGAACTTTAAAAATCCGAGCCAGAGTTTTCCCTGATGGAATAGTGCTTAACAGAGAAATCAAGCAGAATCACAGGAGGGGCAATGAAACCTCAAAATTCTCTGAGTCACTAAAAAAGGAGGGGCAACCAGGGGAAAGCTCACTGCAAAATGTGGTCCGATATTGGTAAAAGGCTGGAGCCCTGCAGCCTTCGGGGGCATTTGGGAGAAGCCAGTCTGTTAGGCAGGCTGGCTCCAATAGAGGTGGCTGTACCACATTCCCTTTGGGAGAAGCAGTCCCCAGGAGTACGGGTCCAGCAGCACAGGTCTCTGGACCCCAGGGCACACAAGCAATCAAAGCCAGTGATCCTTCCTTCCCCCGTGACAGGTGGAAGTGGAGAGGGCACAGGAAAGCAAGAATTCTCCTGCCACTGGGCACCCAGCGAGCTGTGCAGATCAGGGCACCTGCACCTGCTCCCTGGGAGCATCTGGGCCAGTGTGAACTGGGAGACTGTGGTTACTTATTCCCAGGGAGCTCAATTACAGAGCTGGAAATCTGGCCACCATCATTGTTGTTTTTCCTCTTTGTTTCATCTTGTGCCTGGAGAGGCAGGGCCTCTAGGGAACAAAGGCCTCACTGGATAAACAGCTCACACTGAGCCCAGCACCTGGCAAGGAACAAGACATCTCCGTCCAGGCACAGACACCTGGAATCAGAATGCAGACTCCTCCCCCAGGAGAACTGATGGAAGAAAAACGGAAGAGCAAGTTTATTGACCAACAGCACTGGAAAGCTCCAAAACTTAGGAAAAAAAGCATATAGAACTAAAGGGTCCTATTTTCTTTTTCCATTATGGCTTATATTTTTAACAGAGTAAAAACGTCCAATATTTTTTCTCTTTTCCTACTTTAACTACAATATTTTACAGATTCTTCATTTTTAAGTTTTTTTTTCCTTTTTGACTCTCATATTTATATACTTACATGTCTTATATTTTTCACTTCTGGATTCCCTTCAACGTATTCAATTTAATTTTTATAGATATACAAGATATGGGTATCTGTTTTTTGGTTTTTATTTTTTCTGCCTTGTTTTATTTTACAATGGTGGAAGTCAGTACCTTCTAAAACACAACCAACAAACATCCAGAACCAAGTGGAACACCATGCTTGTTCATTCTGTACGATTATATCCTTTCTTCCTTCCAATTCTTCCCCTTCCTTTCATCTTCCTTATATTTTTGTGGTCAATGTTGGGGCATTCTATATGTATTGCTGGTTTATATAAATTATGAATTGAGCATATTCTAACGTACAGAACAAAATACACTCAGAACCAAGAGGATCACCCTCTAAGACCCCTCAATTAGACTACATTCTCTCCACTACCACTTCTTAACCACCATCACCCCCCCCTTTTTTTCTTTTTCCTTTTTCCTTTTTTTATTTTTCTTCTTTCTTCTTCTTTGTTTTTGGTTTTAGGCTTTTTAATTTTTCTACTATGTTTTAAAATTTGTTTTTCACTTAGTGGTCCTCTTCTTTTATTTTGTTCTGTTCTTTTTCTTTTATTTTCTGGTCTCTGACCTCTTTGGAATCATCTAGGGTGTATTTTGCTTTGGTTCTGCTTGATATTTTTGACTCAGCTTGCTCATACAGCCACTCTGCACTGGACAAAATTACTAGAAGGAAGAATTCACCACAAAAGAAAGAACCAGAAACAATACTTTGTGCACAGAGTTACAGAATTTGGATTTAAATATGTTGTCAGAAATTCAATCCAGAAGTACAGTTATAAAGCTGCAGGTAGCTCTAGATAAAAACATAAAGGACTCTAGACACTTCCTTACTGCAGAATTGAGATCTAATCATGCCCAAATTAGAAATAGGTTAAATGAGATATAATCCAAACTTGATATTCTAACCGCTAGGGTTGATGAGGTAGAAGAGAGAGTGAGTGACATAGAAGACAAGTTGATGGTAAGGAAGGAAGCAGAAGAAAAAAGAGAAAAACAATTAAGAGCCCATGAGGAAACACTTAGGAAAATAAATGATACCTTGAGAAGGAAGAATTAGAATACATCTAATTGGGATTCCAGAAGAGGCTGAGAGAGCGAGAGAGAGGACCACAAAGTATATTTGAACAAATTATAGCTGAGAACTTCCCTAATATGGTGAAGGAAACAGGCATTCAGATCCAAGAGATAGAGAGAACCCCTCCAAAAAAATCAGTAAAACCCGTTTAACACCTCGACATTTAATAGTGAAACTTGCAAATTTCAATGATAAAGGGAAAATTTTTAAAGAAGCTCGAGACAAGAGATTCTTAACTTATATGAGGAGAAATATCAGATTAACAGCAGAACTCTCCACAGGGACCCGGCAGGCCAGACAATGCTGGCATGATATATTCAGGGTACTCAACGAGAAGAACATGCAGCTAACAATAGTTTATCCAGCAAGGCTCTCATTCAGAATGGAAGGAGAGATAAAGAGCTTCCAGGATAGACATAAACTGAAAGGATATGTGACCACCAAAGCGGCTGTGCAAGAAATATTAATGGGGACCCTGTAAAAGAAAGAGGGAACTGAAAGACATAATCCAACAAAACAGGGACTGAATAGGTAATATGATGACACTAAATTCATATATTTCAATAGTTACTCTAAACATGAATGGGCTAAATGATCCCATCAAAAGAGCCTTTCCCCTGAGATCAGGAACGTGACAGGGATGTCCACTTTCACCACCATTATTCAACATAGTACTAGAAGTCCTAGCCTCAGCAATCAGACAACAAAAAGAAAAAAAAGGTGGTCAAATTGGCAAAAAAAAAAAAGTCAAACTCTCCCTCTTCACAGATGAAATGATACTGAAATGATACCTCAAAGACTCCACCCCAAGATTGCTAAAGCTCATACAGTAATTCAGGAATGTGACAGGATACAAAATCAATGCACAGAAAGTCATGGCATTTCTCTACACTAAGACTGAAGAAGAAGAAATTAAACAATAAATTGCATATTCAATTGCAGGCAAAAGCATAAGATACCAAGGAATAAACCTAAACAAAGAGGTAAAGGAGCTATACCCTAAAAACTATAGAACACTTCTTTAAAAAATTGAGGAAGACACAAAGTGATGGGAAAATATTCCATGCTCATGGATTGGGAGAATTAATGTTGCGAAAAGGTCTATGCTACCCAGGGCAATTTACACGTTTAATGCAATCCCTATCAAAATACCATGAACTTTCTTCAGAGAGTTGGAACAAATAATCTTAAAATTTGTGTGAAATCAGAAAAGACCCCAAATAGCCAGGGGAATATTGAAAAAGAAAACCAATGCTAGGGGTATCACAAAGCCAGATTTTAAACTGTATTACAAAGCTGTGATCATCAAGACACTATGTAGTACTAGAAAAAAATAGTCACATAGATCAGTGGAACAAAATATAGAACCCTGAAATCAGTCTCAATTCTATAGTCAACTAATACTCAATAAAGCAGGAAAGAATATCCACTGGAAAAAGGACAGTCTCTTCAATAATTGGTTCTTGAAAAATTGGACAGCCACATACAGAAGAGTGAAACTAGACAATTCTATTATACCATACACAAAGATAAACTCAACATTGTTGAAAGATCGAAATATAGACAAGAATCCATCAAAATCCTAGAGGAGAACACAGGCAACACCCTTTTTGAACTTGGCCACAGCAACTTCTTGCAAGATACATCTATGAAGGCAAAGGAAACAAAAGCAAAAATGAACTCTTGGGACTTAACCAGGAGAAAAAGCTTCTGCACAGCAAAAGTAACAGTCAACAAAACTAAAAGACAACCTACAGAATGGGAGAAGATATTTGCAAATGACATATCAGATAAAGAGCTAGAATCCAAAATTTATAAAGAACTTATTAAACTCAACACCCAAGAAACAAACAATCCAATCATGAAATGGTCAGAAGACATGAATAGACATTTCTCCAAAGAAGACCTATACATGGCCAACAAGCACATGAGAAAATGTTCCACATCACTTGCCATCAGGGAAATACAAATCAAAACCACAATGAGATAGCCCCTCACACCAGTGAGAATGGGGAAAATTAACAAGACAGGAAACAATAAATTTTGGAGAGGATGTGGAGAAAGGGGAACCCTCTTGTACTGTTGGTGGGAATGTGAACTAGTACAGCCATTCTGGAAAACAGTGTGGAGGTTTCTCAAAAGATTAAAATATATCTACCCTCCAACCCAGCAATTGCACTGCTGAGGAATTACCCCAAAGATACAGGTGCAGTGAAATCCCAGGACACCTACATCCCAATGATCATAGCCACAATATCCACAATAGCCAAACTGTGGAAAGAGCCACAATGCCCTTCGACAGATGAATGGATAAAGAAGTTGTGTTCTATATATCCAGTGGAATATTACTCAGCAATCAGAAAGGACAAATACCCACCATTTGCCTCAACATGGATGGAACTAGAGGGTGTTATGCTGACTGAAGTAAGTCAATCAGAGAACAAAAATCATCATATGCTTTCACTCATGCAAGGAATATAAGAAATAGTGAAACGGTTTATAAGGGAAAGGAGGGAAAATGCGTGGGAAAAATTATAGACATTGACAAACCATGAGAGACTCCTGACTCTGGGAAACAAACAAAGGGTAGTGGAAGGGGAAGTGGGTGGTGGGATGGGGTAACTGGGTGATGGACACTGAGGAGGGCACTTGACGGGATGAGCACTGGGTGTTATACTATATGTTTGGAAATCAAACTTCAATGAAAACAAATGAAAAAAAAAAGATTCCTTTTCATTGAGTTTTAATTTGTGTTTAATATAGAACATATTTGAATGTCTCTTTATCAGCCAAATAGTATTTCTATCAGAATTAGATAAAGGCTTAATTCCTAAGGCTATGAATTGCTATAGTGAATCTCTGTTGCTTTTGCCTTTCCAGTACCTTTTGCAACCTTTAGTTAGGGATAAAATCTTTCTTTCCTATGAGAAGACACAATCCATATGGTTTTAATCTTGCCCTGGGCATAGGGGTGGTCTTTTGACACACAACTGGTCTTATGTCCTAAGACTGTCCAATCACAATACCATTTCCCTGGTCCCAACGACTGGTCCAGGGATGAGCACATGATTCACATCAGGCTAGCCAAATTGCTTAGTTGAAGTAGCTGCATGCAAGTCTAGAGTAGCTAATGGTCATCCTGTCATACCTGTGGAAGGGAGCTGTATGACAATGAAATTAAGCAGAAGTGATTCATGGAAAGAGAGAGTTAGATCTAGTTGTGCCCGGAGCTAATTGAAATACTTTTTTGACTTCACAGGTACATAATTAACTCTCTCTCTCTCCACCCTCCACCCCCCCCTTTTTGCTTAGGTTAGTTTGTATTGGGTTTCTGATACTTATAACCAAAATATTTCCAAATAACACATTTCCATAATTTACAATGGAAAAAAGAATTAAATATAGAGGAATACCTTATTTTATGTAATTGGTATCTTTTTCAGAAGTTGTAAATAAATATATTTTGAGAATCAAATTATAGGTGAAGGGTAGGAGAAAATGCCAACCCAAATTAGGCCTCTTTGGCATAAGGATTATTTTGTGCTGATTATTTTGAGAAACTGAAGACACAAGAGAAACTCTGAAAACAGAGTCCCTTTTGTAAGGGACATTTACATTAGAGAAGGGACTTATGGGAGAAAGACATTGATTATTAGAGATCACTTTTGGGACCCCTGGGTGGCTCAGCAGTTGAGTGTCTGCCTTTGGCTTGGGGCGTGATCCCAGGTCCTGGGATCCAGGACCTCACTGGGCTCCCTGCAGGGAGCCTGCTTCTCTCTCAGCCTATGTCTATGCCTCTCTCTGTGTGTCTCCATGAATAAATAAATAGCATCTTCTTAAAAAAATAGAAAGAAAACTAAACATGAAGCCAATAAGCTCATTCCTTCCCCTCAGACACACAAATTGGTTCAACAGTGAAAATGAAGGTGAAACCAATATAATCAGAATGAATCTCAGAAGTTTTGAGTGCAAAAATTGAGATAATTTATATAGTTTTTCTGGGAATACTGAGGTAAAGATCCGTTTTTTTCTGGTGAATATGACAAAAGAGGCATGTATGTCTTGGTGCTGTTTACAGCCATTCTGGGAATATCTAGAAAGCAAGACTTATGATGGCAAAACTACACAAAAGGATGAAGCAGAGATACCAAAAGAACTAAAGTCCTTTGAGACTTGATACAGCTGCAAGATCAAGCCTTATCTAAAACTACACTGGAATTTACAGGTACATAGGCATTGTTATTTAAACCAGTTTGATTTGGTTATAAAGGGAGCACAATATGCTATCCCAAAATATGCTTTCTGGGCATAAATATTATTTTGGTTTGATTATGTTTGATTATGTGCAGACACAGGAGAACCTCAGGAAACAGAATAGAAGTTGCCTTTTGTTAGGGAAATTTATGTTTATAGGGGAAATCTCCACTTGTAAGGGTGTCTCCCTCTCTGTACCAGACTATTTAGGTGACTAATTCTCTAGAAACTTATGAATGGAGAAGTCAGCCACTTAAATCTATGTAACAACATACACTTGTCTACAATGCATTCTGTGATATTCTTCCATAAATAGATCCCCCAATTCTCAATATCTTTTGTCTCTATCTAGAAATAGTATTTAAGGTGGGGGCTTGGGCCATTTGGGGGTATTACTTAGTTTTCCTGGGTCTCTTCAATTTTTATAGGAATTATACATGGTATTTATCTTTTGTTTGTTTTTCTCCTGTTAATTTGTCTTATATTACAGGGGTCTTAGCCAAGAACTTAGAAGTAAAAGAAAAATTATTTTTCCTCCTTTGTAGGGTATTTGCCACAGAAAGTATTCATTCTAGTATATGAAAGATCCTTTTTTCCCCAATAGGGTATCTAGCAAAATCATTGTTATTCATGAGAATGTGACAAATACTTTAGAAATCCTAAGGAGGAAAAAGATTAAGAATTACTACTGTAAACTACAATATATAATAATATTAGAGTTTGCTTACTGGTACTGAATCTTAGTTTTAGTCTCACCTTTATGAGATTGTACCTAGTTCACCTGGGTTAGACTTTTGGATCTTCCCAAACTCTTTAACCTTCACAGTCAACTTCCTGCTTTGTCCACACATGACTAGTCACATCTCCTTATAAAGACTTAACCTTTGAGTTCAATCATATTAATCCAATCTCCAAAGTTTGTGTGAGATAATTTATAGGTTTATTCTTTCACTGTGAATAAGAGGAATATATATGACTGTATTGGTCTGTAATCTACTTACACAGGATGTTTTTAAATCCAGGAATATATCTGTTATGTAAAGAATTACTTTTTGACAGCTCTAAGAATCTGAAATATAGAAAAATATCAAGGAAATACAAAAAAGATCTTTCTATGAAGCCCAATTATATGTAATAAAGTTCTTGCAAAAATGTACATTGCTTCTGTTAGAGGGCCCACCCTCAGGTCCTTAGAGCTGTTTACTTTTATTTTTAACAGAATTTAAACAAAATTGATTTATTAGGCCATTAAAATTAGAAGTAATAAATTAGAAGTCTGTGTGTAGGAGAGAGAACTAAGCACTGGAAGAAAGGGAGGGAGAGAGGAAAGGAGAAAGAGAGACTGAGAAACAAAAGAGAGACTCAGAAACCACATTATCATGGAGCAAAAAAAGCTCATATACAAGAACTGATTTTGAAAGCAATATGATATCATGCATAGGGTGGTATAATCATTGGTATTCAATTGGATAAACCCTCTGAAAGTTAAATTACATTCAGTAACATTTATTTAAGAAGACATAGAAATATGCTATAGATTTTAGAAGTACTTCTCAAAGAATTAAGCTGTGGTTTTTAAAGAAATATACTTCAATTATAAGAAATAACATAGTTTGGGCATATATTAGGAGCTAAATGTATAAGATCTTTGAAAATTCACTTTACTTTCCTGTGGATACCATGTTTACTAAATGACAATTTAAATGTATGTATATGTGTATATCTGTTGAAAATAAATTCTTTTTTTTGAAAATAAATTCTTTTTTCTTTTGAAAATAAATTCTTTAAGTAGAACATTATTTACCTGCAAAAATGTTGTTGAGATGGACCTTATTTTCAACTACAAATAAGGACATATAATCTGACAGATTTTTCTCTAATTTACAAGTGTATTTATGTGAATAGCCTTGCAGATGCATAAAAACAAAATAATTACCCTTTATTTAGAATAATAAAGTGAGATGATATTAGGGCTGTTCAAAAAAAAACTCGGAGAAGGGGCAAGATGGTGAAAGAGTAGGGTCCCCAAGTCACCTGTCCCCACCAAATTACCTAGATAACGTTCAAATCATCCTGAAAATCTACGAATTCGGCCTGAGATTTAAAGAGAGAACAGCTGGAATGCTACAGTGAGAAGAGTTCAAACTTCTATCAAGGTAGGAAGACAGGAAAAAAAAGAAATAAAGAAACAAAAGGCATCCAAGGGGGAGGGGCCCTGCGAGGAGCCGGGCTAAGGCCGGGGCGAGTAGCCCCAGGACAAGAAAGCCCCGTCCCAGAGAAGCAGGAGCTGCACCAATCTTCCCGGTGGAAAGGCGCCCTCAGGGAGTTAGAGCAGGACCCCAGGAGGGGCGAGGATGCCCTCAGGCTCGCAGGGACACCAACAGAGCACCTGTGCCCCAGGGAGAGCGTGCCACACCCCGAGGCCGAGCTCCCTAAAGGGATGCAGCGCCCCACGGCTGGACCTGGGAGCCCCTCGTAGGGGCTCAGGCAGAGGCTCCGCACGGGAAGGGCTGCGCGGCCCCGGGAGCAACTCCGAGAGGCTCAGGGGAGGGCTAGGCGGAGAGGGGCTGCCGGGCCAGCAGCACGAATCCAACAGCGCAGGCCCCGGAGCACAGAGCGCCGGAGACACAGCCCAGGATCCGGCCTCCCCCCAGGACAGGCAGAGGCCAGGAGAGCTGAGGAGAGCAAGGACGCTCCTGCCCCAGCTGAGCAGATCAGCGGCCCCGCCCCCGGAGCCTCCAGGCCCTGCAGGCGGAGTGCTCCAGACTTCCTGTGGGGGCTGAATCCAGGTATCCAGAGCTGCCACGCCACTGCTGTTGTTCCTCCTGGGGCCTCACGGGGTAAACAACCCCAACTGAGCCTCACAGTGCCCTCACTGGATAAACAGGATAAACATTACTCACTGAGCCCTACACCAGGGAGTGGGCAGAGCAGCTCCCCCAAGTGCAGACACCTGAAAATCAGCACAACAGGCCCCTCCCCCAGAAGACTAGCTAAACGGACAGGGGAAAAACAAATTATTGACCAAGCAGCACTGGAAAGTTCCAGGGGAAGTCAAGGGACTTAATGAATAATCAGAGGATACTCCCCCCATGTTTTGTATTGTTTTGTTTTGTTTTGCTTTTTGATTTGTTTGCTTCCCCAAACCCCTTTTTTTCCTTTCTTTTTCTTTCTCTTTTTCTTCTCCCTTTTTTCTTTTTCTCTTCCTTTTTTCTTTTTTCCTTTTTTCTTCCCTTCTTTCTCTCCTCTCTTTTACTCCTTTTCCCAATACAACTTGTTTTTGCCCTCTCTGCACTGAGCAAAATGACAAGAAGGAAAACCTCACCTCAAAAGAAAGAATCAGAAACAGTCCTCTCTCCCAGAGTTAAAAAATTTTGATTACAATTCAATGTCAGAAAGCCAATTCAGAAGCACTATTATAAAGCTACTGGTGGCTCTAGAAAAAGCATAAAGGATTCAAGAGACTTCATGACTGCAGAATTTAGATCTAATCAGGTAGAAATTAAAAATCAATTGAATGAGATGCAATCCAAACTAGAGGTCCTAACAACGAGGGTTAATGAGGTAGAAGAACCAGTGAGTGACATAGAAGACAAGTTGATGGCAAGGAGGGAAACTGAGGAAAAAAGAGACAAACAATTAAAAGACCATGAAGACAGATGAATGGAAATAAACGACAGCCTGAGGAAGAAAAACCTACATTTAATTGGGGTTCCCAAGGGCGCCGAAAGGGACAGAGGTCTAGAATATGTATTTGAAGAAATCATAGCTGAAAACTTTCCTAATCTGGGAAGGGAAACAGGCATTCAGATCCAGGAAATAGAGAGATCCCCTCCTAAAATCAATAAAAACCGTTCAACACCTCGACATTTAATAGTGAAGCTTGCAAATTCCAAAGATAAAGAGAAGATCCTTAAAGCAGCAAGAGACAAGAAATCCCTGAATTTTATGGGGAGAAGTATTAGGGTAACAGCAGACCTTTCCACAGAGATCTGGCAGGCCAGAAAGGGCTAGCAGGATATATTCAGGGTCCTAAATGAGAAAAACAAGCAACCAAGAAGACTTTATCCAGCAAGGCTCTCATTCAGAATGGAAGGAGAGATAAAGAGCTTCCAACACAGGCAGGAACTGAAAGAATATGTGACCTCCACACCAGCTTTGCAAGAAATTTTAAAGGGGACTCTGAAAATTCCCCTTTAAGAAGTCCAATGGAACAATCCACAAAAACAGGGACTGAATAGATATCATAATGACACTAAACTCATATCTTTCAATAGTAACTCTGAACATGAACGGGCTTAATGACCCCATCAAAAGGCACAGGGTGTCAGACTGGATAAAAAAGCTTGACCCATCTATTTGCTATCTACCAGAGACTCATATAGACAGAAGGACACCTACAGCCTGAAAATAAAAGGTTGGAGAACCATGTACCATTCAAATGGTCCTTAAAAGAAAGCAGGGGTAGCCATCCTTATATCAGATAAACTAAAATTTACCCGGAAGACTGTAGTGAGAGATGAAGAGGGACACTGTATCATACTTAAAGGATCTATCCAACAAGAGGACTTAACAATCCTCAATATATATGCCCCGATGTGGGAGCTGCCAAAATATCAATCAATTAATAACCAAAGTGAAGAAATACTTAGATAATAATACACTTATAGTTGGTGACTTCAATCTAGTGCTTTCTACACTCGACAGGTCTCCTAAACACAACATTTCCAAAGAAACGAGAGCTTTAAATGATACACTGGACCACAGGGATTTCACAGATATCTACAGAACTTTACATCCAAACTCAGCTGAATACACAGTCTTCTCAAGTGCACATGGAACTTTCTCCAGAATAGACCACATACTGGGTTACAAATCAGGTCTCAACTGATAAAAGAAGATTGGGATCATCCCCTGTGTATTCACAGACCATAATGCCTTGAAATTAGAACTAAATCACAACAAGAAGTTTGGAAATACTTCAGACACGTGGAGGATAAGGACCATCTTGCTAAAAGATGAAAGGATCAACCAGGAAATTAAGGAAGAATTAAAAACATTCATGGAAACTCTTGAGAATGAAGATACAACCATTCAAAATCTTTGGGATACAGCAAAAGCAGTCCTGAGGGGGAAAAACATGGCAATAGAAGCATCCATTCAAAAACTGGAAAGAACTGAAATACAAAAGCTAACCTTACACCTAAAGGAGCTAGAAAAAAAAGAGCAAAGAGATCCTACACTCAGCAGAAGAAGAGAGTTAATAAAGATTCGAGCAGAACTCAATGAAATCGAGACCAGAAGAACTGTGGAACAGATCAACAAAACCAGGAGTTGGTTCTTTGAAAGAATTAATAAGATAGATAAACCATTACCCAGCCTTATTAAAAAGAAGAGAGAGAAGACTCAAATTAATAAAATCATAAATGAGAAAGGAGAGATCACTACCAACACCAAGTGAATACAAACGATTTTAAAAACATATTATGAACAGCTATATGCCAATAAATTAGGCAATCTAGAAGAAATGGACGCATTTCTGGAAAGCCACCAATTTTCAAAACCCGGAACAGGAAGAAATAGAAAACCTGAACAGGCCAATAACCAAGGAGGAAATTGAAACAGTCATCAAAAACCTCCCAAGACACAAAAGTCCAGGGCCAGATGGCTTCCCAGGGGAATTCTATCAAACGTTTAAAAAGAAACCATACCGGGATCCCTGGGTGGCGCAGCGGTTTGGCGCCTGCCTTTGGCCCAGGGCGGGATCCTGGAGACCCGGGATCGAATCCCACATCGGGCTCCCGATGCATGGAGCCTGCTTCTCCCTCTGCCTGTGTCTCTGCCTCTCTCTCTCTCTCTGTGACTATCATGAAGAAAGAAAGAAAGAAAGAAAGAAAGAAAGAAAGAAAGAAAGAAAGAAAGAAAGAAAGAATACCTATTCTACTAAATCTGTTTGGAAAGATAGAAAGAGATGGAATAATTCCAAATTCATTCTATGAGGCCAGCATCAACTTAATTCCAAAACCAGACAAAGACCCCACCAAAAAGGAGAATTATAGATCAATATCCCTGATGAACATAGATGCAAAAATCCTCAACAACATACTAGCCAATAGGATCCAACAATAAATTAAGAAAATTATTCACCATGACCAAGTAGGATGTATTCCTGGGACACAAGGCTGGTTCAACACTCGTAAAACAATCAATGTGATTCATCATATCAGTAAGAGAAAAACCAAGAACCATATGATCCTCTCATTAGATGCAGAGAAAGCATTTGACAAAATACAGCATCCATTCCTGATCAAAACTCTTCAGAGTGTAGGGATAGAGGGAACATTCCTCAACATCTTAAAAGCCATCTACAAAAAGCCTACAGGATATATCATTCTCAATGGGGAAGCACTGGGAGCCTTTCCCCTAAGATCAGGAACAAGACAGGGATGTCCACTCTCACCACTGCTATTCAACATAGTACTGGAAGTCCTAGCCTCAGCAATCAGACAACCAAAAGACATTAAAGGCATTCAAATTGGCAAAGAAGAAGTCAAATTCTCCCTCTTTACTGATGACATGATACTCTACATAGAAAACCCCAAAGACTCCACCCCAAGATTACTAGAACTCCTACAGCAATTCAACAGTGTGGCGGGATACAAAATCAATGCCCAGAAGTCAGTGGCATTTCTATACAATGAGACTGAAGTAGAAGAAATTAAGGAGTCAATCCCATTTACAATTGCACCCAAAAGCATAAGAAACCTAGGAATAAACCTAACTAAAGAGGTAAAGGATCTATACCCTAAAAACTATAGAACTCTTCTGAAAGAAACTGAGGAAGACACAAAGAGATGGAAAAGTATTCCATGCTCATGGATTGGAAGAATTAATTTTGTGAAAATGTCAATGTTACCCAGGGCAATATACACGTTTAATGCAATCCCTATCAAAATACCTTGGACTTTCTTCAGAGAGTTAGAACAAATTATTTTAAGATTTGTGTGGAATCAGAAAAGACCCCGAATAGCCAGGGGAATTTTTAAAATAAAAGCATAGCTGGGGGCATCACAATGCCAGATTTCAGGTTGTACTACAAAGCTGTGGTCATCAAGACAGTGTGGTACTGGCACAAAAACAGACACATAGATCAATGGAACAGAATAGAGAACACAGAAGTGGACCCTGAACTTAATGGTCAACTAATATTCTATAAAGGAGGAAAGACTATCCACTGGAAGAAAGACAGTCTCTTCAATAAATGGTGCTGGGAAAATTGGACATCCACATGCAGAAGAATGAAACTAGACCACTCTCTTGCACCATACACAAAGATAAACTCAAAATGGATGAAAGATCTAAATGTGAGACAAGATTCCATCAAAATCCTAGAGGAGAACACAGGCAACACCCTTTTTCAACTCGGCCACAGTAACTTCTTGCAAGATACATCCACAAAGGCAAAAGAAACAAAAGCAAAAATGACCTATTGGGACTTCATCAAGATAAGAAGCTTTTGCACAGCAAAGGATACAGTCAACAATACTAAAAGACAACCTACAGAATGGGAGAAGATATTTGCAAATGACATATCAGATAAAGGGCTAGTTTCCAAGATCTGTAAAGAACTTATTCAACTCAACACCAAAGAAACAAACAATCCAATCATGAAATGGGCAAAAGACATGAAGAGAAATCTCACAGAGGAAGACATAGACATGGCCAACACGCCCATGAGACATTGCTCTGCATCACTTGCCATCAGGGAAATACAAATCAAAACCACAATGAGATACCACCTCACACCAGTGAGAATGGGGAACATGACTCCCCGATTCTGTTTTTTTTTTTTTTTCTTGTAAGCTTATAAATTCCTCCTCTTCATCATAGTTGCCTGGTAGTAGGAAGGAAAATTATTTTGTCAAGGTGATTTCGGTCATCTCTGCAAAATGTGACAATTTACAACTGTGACAAATGTCAAAATTGGATGAATTGATTTTATTTTTGTCTTAACTTTCACAAATGACAAAAATACATTAAAAATACACTTAAGGAAAGGAATTGATTGGCTCATGTGACTAGAGTATCTTGCAAGCAATATTTTACTTCAAGAATAGCTGGAATCAGAACATGTGAAAATATTATCAAGACTCAGTTTATTCCAATTACTCAGATGTACTTTGACCATCAAAAATGACCATCATCAGCTTCAAAAGTTTACAGTCTAACAGTCTACCAGGAGAAAAAAGAATGACATGTTTACATTCTGGATATTTCATATAAATATAATCACTGGATAAGTGGCATTCTGTGTGTCTTCTTTCAATTAGCATAATGTTTTCAAGGTTTATCCATATTGTAGCCTGAATAAATTTTTCATTTACTTTTATGCCTGGAAAATATTCCATTGTATGAATATATCACATTTTCTTTATCCATTTATCTGTTAATGGACATTAAGGGCTGTTTCTGATTTTTACTATCATGAATAATGTTGTTGTGAATAGTCATGTAGAATTTCTGTGGAAATATATGTTCTCAATTCTCTTGAGCATATACCTAAGTGGAATTGCTGGGTCATATGGCAAATCTGTGTTTACTTTTGTGAGAAACTGCCAACGTATTTTCTGAAGCAACTTCATCATTTTAAATTCCTACGAGCAATGTTTGAGGATTTAAATTTCTTCCCATCCTTGCCACATTTCTTATTGCCTGTCTTTTTTTATTGTAGTTACTGATGGGTGTGAAGTGGTGTTAGCACATTGGAGTTTTAATTTGCATTTCCCTAGTGACTAATGATATTGAGCATCTATTCATGGACAATATTGGCTATTTGTCTCTCCTTTTTTGAAGAAAAAGGATAATAATTTTATAATTTTATTGTTATAATAATTTTGTTGTTAACTGTTTTTTGTTTGTTTTATTTTTTTGTCATTAGGTTGTGGGGGTTCTTTCTATATGCTGGTTATTAGACCCTTATTAGACATATAGTTTGCAAATATATTCTCTGATTCTGTGGATTGTCCTCTCACTTCCTTGTTAGTTACCTTCACAGCACAAAAATATTTTAAAAGCAAAATTTATCTGTGTTTTTTTCTTCTGTTTCTTGTGCTTTTGGTGTCATATCTAAGAAACCATTACCTAAACCAAAGTCATGTATATTTTCTTCAGAAACTTTTATAGTTTCTCTTATATTTGGGTTGTTGATCCATTTTGAGTTTTTGTAGATGATGTGAGTTATGGGAGTTTTTGTATATAAGTTCAATTTTACTCTTAGATGTGGCTATCCAGTACACCCAGCACCATTTCTTGAAAGGACTATTAATCTTAATTAAATTTTCACAGCACATTTGTGAAAATTATTTGACAGATATGTGAGAATTTACTTTTGCAATTTCAATTCTATTCCATTGATCTATATGTCTGTCTTTATGCTAGCACCACACAGGCTTGATTACTATAGCTTTGCAATAAATTTTGAAATCAGGAAGTGTTGTACTCTGCCAAATTTGTTCTTCTTTTTCAACATGGTTTTGGCTATTCTGAATTCTTTATAGTTCCATATAAATTTTTATCTGCTTGTCAATTTTTCCAAAAATCACAGCGGGATTTTTACTGAGATTACATTGACTCAGAATAAATTTGGGGAGTAGTGCCATCTTAACAATATTAAATCTTCCAATCCATGAACATGTCTTTCCATTAATTTATGTGTTCTTAGAGTGTTTTTAATAATATTTTGTAGCTTTCAAAGTGCAAATATTGTACCACTTTGATTTAATGTGCTCTTAAGTATTTTATTCTTATTAATGTTTTGAATGGAATTCTTTTCTTAATTTCATTTCCAGATTGTTTATTGCTAATGGATAGAAATAATTGATTTTGTATTTTGATTTTATTTCCTGCAACCTTACTAAACTCACTTATTAGCTCCAATTTTTTGCATGTATGTGATTCCTTAGCATATCCATATGCAAAATTGCATCTTCTTAAAATGGAGACAGTTTTAGTTCTTCTTTTCCAATTTAGATATGTTTTACTTATTTTTCTTACTAAATGTCTCTGCCTAGAAACTAATACAACGTTGAATAGAAGTAGTGAGAATGGACACCTTTGCTTTCCTCTTGATCTTAGGGGGTAAGAATCCAGTCTTTCACTATTAAGTATGATATTATCTGTAGGATTTGCATAGATACTCTTTATCAGGTAGAGAAAGTCACTTTTATTCCTAAATGTTCAGTTTTTTTTCATTCTGAAATGGTGCTGCATTTTGTCAAATGTTTTCTTATATTTCTTGAGATGCTCATGTGGTTTTTGTCCTTTATTCTATTAATATGATATATTACATGGATTTCTTTTTCATATTTAAAGAATATTTTAAAGAATATCCCACCTTTGCAACCTGGGATAAACCTTACTTGATCGTGGTATATAACCTTTTTTATACAATGTTGGAAACTGTTTCCTAGTATTTTATTGAGGAGTTTTGCATCTATATTCATAAAGGCTATTGGTCTATAGCTTTCTTGTGATATCTTAGTCTGGTTTTGGTATCAGGGGAATACTGGAATCGTAAAAAGAGTTAGGAAGTGATTGTTCCTCTTCTAACTTTTAGATAAGTTTGTGAAAGATTGATTCTAATTCTCTCTCTTTTTTATTTTATTTTATTTACTTACTTGAGAGAGACAGAGCACATGAGCTGGGGGAAGGACAGAGAGAGAGGGAGAGAGAGAGGGAGAGAGAGAGAGAGAAGTAGACTTCCGGCAGAACAGGAAACATGATGTGGGGCTCAATCCCAGGACCCTGAGATCATGGCCTGAATCATAGGCAGACAGTTAACCAACTGACCACCCAGGTGCCCCGACTTGATATTAATTCTTAAATAATTGGTAAGAATTATCAGTGATGCAATCTGCTCCTGGACTTTTATGTGACATTTTTGATTTCTAATTCAATTTTACATCAATTTTTCTTATGTTGACTACATTGTGTACCATTTCCTACCCTTTAATTTTCTTTTTTTTTTTTTACCCTTTAATTTTCAACAAAATTGTATCTTGATATTTAATGTGTACCTCTTATCAAGCTCTTTCTTGTATCCAGTCTCAAATTTCGGCTTTTTAATAGAAATACTTAATGTATTTACATTTAAAGTAATTATTTGTATGGTTGCACTTAAACTGCCATCTTACTATTGGTTTTCAATTAGCTATACTTGATTTTTCTTCCTCCTTTCCTGCCATCCTTTGTGTTAATATTTTTATCTTATTTTAATTCCCCTATTATCTTGCAAGATGTATGTTTTTCCACTGTTTCTTTTAGCAGTTGCTGGAAATTATATCTCTTACTGTATCACAATCTCCTCTGAGTGAATATTGAATTATTTCATGTAAAATATATTAATCTTCCAATGATATAGCTCTATTTATCATTCCACATTCTTAGTGTTATATTTGTCATACATATTATATCTATAAACATTATTACCCAAATGATTTTTGCTTCAAACAGTCCTATGTCTTTGAAACATGTTAAAAGAATATATATAATATATATAACAAGTTAAAAGATTATATATATTAATATATATAATGAAATCCAAGATTATATATTATTATTATTAATTTTTATATTAATATATATTATATTATATAATATATAATCAGCCCCTCTTGTTGTGGGCTGTTATGTTAATGTTAATGTTATAATATATTATAATATATAATATATTGAAGACTTGTCAGTTATATTCAACGTGTAGACCTATTTTGAAGTACTTATTATTCATTGCATTTTTTCCTGAATGTGAGTTACAATTTCCTGTCTCTTTGCATTTCTATAATTTTTTTATTAGGCATTGGAAATAATACATTATAATGATTCTGGATTATATTGTGTTCCGAAGACAGTTTTTTCATTGCTCTCGTAGGCAGTTAAGTTGCAAAGATTCAAACTAAACTCGGTCTCCACCATGGTATGTAGCCCTGATATATTTGTTCATTTCTTACAGTTTCTTGCTGCTACTATTTTTACCCTGGATTCCTAGGAATTTCACCTGCACCTGCATATATTGATAGTCAGCCAAGGATTTGGACATGGTTTATACTCAGATATTGGGGATCATCATCTGTGTAGGTCACTTACTTATGAGGTTCTCCTGCTAAATATCTCTGCCAGCTTTGAGATCTGTTCTCTGGTCCCTCAAGCCAGTAACACTTTAGTTTTCTGCCAACCTGAGAAGATTGGGGAATTCATTCAGATTAAAAAAAAAAAAAAAAAAAAAAAGAAGAAAAGCAGCAAATTCACAACTTTCCTGGTGTACCTTATACAGCTGTTTTTCTAATACAGATTCTTATATGTAGCTTCACTGTTTTCTCAGCAGATGCCCTGGTATCTCACCCACACACACATAGTTTAGCAGCCAACCAGTATTAGGGCAGATTTTATGCTCAGATTTCATATTTCACTCATTTTGCAATTCTTTTGCTTCCAAAATTTCCCCCTTACATTTATTGCTTTTCTAGTTTTCAACTATTTTCTGCTACTCTAATACTGTGAATTTTTGCTGCTATAGCCATGGTGTTAGGGAAAACTCTCAGGAAAGAAAGCCCCAATTTGCAATTCTTCATCCTCCATTGCGGTTTTTCAAAAATAAACTTTCCTCCTTCTGTCTTCTTTTAGACACCTTCCGAAGCTTTAAAATGTTAGAAATATATATATTTTAGATTTCATAATAATTAATTGGACTAGGTTTCACATAACCACTTCACTTTGCTGTCATTAATGAAAGTACTTCAATAAAACAGTATTTCAAAAAGAATATAAAAGGAATTTGTGGGATCAATGTAGCCATTAGGAATTTTGATAGCAAATTGGGCTTTTCTTTTTCACTTATTGGCATCACATAGAGAGAATGACAAGTCTATGCTGAAATTATTTTTCTCACAGTCACAGAAATAGACAACTGTTAAAATATTGGTTAGATTATCTAGGAGAATAATCTCATATAGGTATTAAGGTAGTAATTAATCTCCTACTTTATGAATAAAGGTTTATTGTATGCAATCAATTGAAATATGTTTTGGTGAAGCACATTGTGTATACCAAGAAGTTGTGATTCAGCAGCTTATTACATCATTTAAAAATATTAACTTGATTTAATTTTTTGGTTAAGATTATAAAATTTATAAAAACTTTTGGTCTATACATAGAGAAGATTATATACCGATGTAGTATTTTGTAAACTGGGTTAAAAAGATGATTCTCTTAGAAGTTCAGAGTGGTATTTAATATTTTCCTTTTTATTAAAAAATGTGGCTTAATTTAGAAAGCTAATTGAGAAAAGATTTTAATTTTGGAAAACAAATTTCCTTAACTATTTCAGATGTATGTGTGAAAGTGAGGTATTTTTAGGACAGACATTAATTTTAATGAAACACAAACACACACGGGCATCTCTTTATTATTTTTATTTTATTTTATTTTATTTTATTTTATTTGTTCACCATGATAAGTGTACTTTTTAATCCCCATCATCTATTTCACTCATCCTGCCACCCACTCCCCCTCTGGTAACCCTCACTTTGTTCTTTATAGTTGAATCTTTTCTTGAGGATGAGTTAAGATGATGGAGTAGTAGGAGGACCTTATGCCTGCCTCAACCTTCGAACATGGTGAGATAATTTTCAAATCATTCTGAAGACCCAGGAATTTGATCTGAGGACTGAGAGAACAAACTGCACAAGAAAAGGGAGAAAAAGGCCATATTATGGAATGTAGGAGGTGTGGTGATGTGATTTGTGGGAAAAAAGAATCATGAGCACTGTGGAGGGGAGGGAGCCTTGATCACAGAGGTAAGAGAGAGGAAGAGAGGGGATTGCATAAGAAAAACACTTCCCCAAAACCACTGAAAGGGAAAACAAGAGGGGCTGATTATCACAAGTTTTTACATGAAGCAAGTTGAGCCTGGTGTGCTCAGGGGTGTTCCTGTGAAGAAGGGGAGCAGAAGCCCAAGAGTGGACAACCTACTCTGAGAATCTCCTAGGTGACACACAGAAAGACAGTCACCCTTCTTGGAGTGCATTTGAAAAAGGCAACATTGCCTCTCAGGGTATAACAGAGCCAGGATGCACAATTGAGCTGCCCCTCTCCTTAGCATATGAACAAAGACACCTGCTGTGGGCAGCTACTGGATATCAGCTGTTCACTATGCTTTACCTTAAAATCCAAGCACCTGTGTGATCATACAACTGCTTTTCTGGGACAAACCAGTACCAGACACATTGCCATGAGACCCTCCCTCATTGGATCAGCATGGGACAACACCACACCAATTCATTAAAATTTAGAGTTTTAAAACAAAGCCATGTGCCTGAGATAAAACACAGGAGCACTGTGCCACCACCACTGGGTGGACAGATGGTGTGGACACAGAGTGATGGTAGGAATCTGACAGTGGCCCAGGACACAAGAGAGGAGACTATTCGTTCTTCTGTGAGGCTCCATTAAATGTGACAGGTGTGAAATTACCTCTCTGGAGAAGACAACAGGCCAATGCCATTTTCAGCCCTTCAATCAGTATAGAGAGATATCAACAAGAAGCACAGCATACACACTTGAGGCTTGAAGTGATTACACCAAGCCCTGCCCACTGCACTCTGGAGGTGCCTTTTTTAAATTTAAATTCAATTTGCCAAAATATACTACAACAAACACCCAATGCTCAACTCATCAAGTGCACTCCTTTGTTTCTGTCACCCAGTTAACCCATCACCCCACCCTCCTCACCTTATGCAACCTTTGTTCATTTCCCAGAGTTAGGAATCTCTCATGGTTTGTCTTCTTTTAAAAAAAAATTTACATATCTTTTTTTAAATTGGAGTTCAATTTGCCAACATATAGCATAACATCATGGTTTGTCTTCTGCTCTAATTTTTCCCCACTCAGTTTCCCTCCTTTTCCTTAATGCCCCTTCAATATTTCTTATATTCCACATGAGTGAAACCATATGATAACCAATTTGTAGAATTCTCTTACTTCCCTCCCCATAATATCCTCCAGTTCCATCCACGTTGAAGCAAATCATAGGTAACCGTCTTTTCTAATGGCTGAGTAATATTCTATTGAATATATAGACCACATCTTCTTTATCCATTCATCTGGCAAAGGACATCATGGCTCCTCCACAGTTTGGCTATTGTGGACATTGCTGCTATGAACTTGAGGTACAAGTGTCCTGTTGATTCACTACATCAGTATCTTCGGGGTAAATATCCAGTAATGCAATACCTGGGACATAGGATATCTCTGACTTTAATTTATTTTTAGGTATTTATTTATTCATTCATCAGAGACACAGAGAGAGAGAGAGAGAGGCAGAGACATAGGCAGAGGAAGGACAGGCTTTCCGCAGGTAGCCCAATGTGGGACTCAATCCCAGAAACCCTAGATCATGAATAGACCCAAAGGACGATGCTAAACCACTGAACCAAACATCTGAGCATCCATTTTTAATGTATTGAGGAAACCCACACTGTATTCCCGAATGGCTCCACTAGCTAGCATTCCCACAGACAGTGCAGGCAGGTTCCTCTTTCTTCACATCCTCAAAAACATTTGTTGTTTCCGGTCTTGTTAATTTTAGCCATTCTCACCTGTGTAAAGTGGTATCTTATTGTTATTTTGCTTTGTATTTCCCTGATGCCAAGTATTTTTCAATGTGCTTGTTGGCCATGTGTAGGTCTTCTTTGGAGAAATGCCTGTCCATGTTTTCTGCCCATTTCATGACTGGATTGTTTCTTGGATGTTGAGTTTGATAAGTTCTTTATAGATCTTGAATACTAGCCCTTTATCTGATATGTCATTTGCAAATATCTTCTCCCATTCTGTAGGTTGTCTTTTAGTCTTATTGACTGTTTCAATTGCATGGATTCTTGTCACATTTAGATCTTTCAACCATTGAAATGTGTTTATGTGGAATATAAGAAATGGTCCAGTTTCATTCTTCTACATGTGGCTGTCCAATTTTCCCAAAACCATTTATTGAAGAGACTGTCTTTTTTCGAGTGGATATTCTTTCCTGCTTTGTTGAGGATGAATTGACCATAGAATTGAAGGTCCATTTCTGGGTTGCCTATTTTGTTCCATTGATCTATGTGTCTGATTTTAGGCCATTACCATAGTGGCATGATCACAACTTCATAATACTGCTTGAAGTAAGACATTGTGATGTCCCTAGCGTTGGTTTTCTTTTTTTAACATTCTTCTGGCTATTCGTGGTCATTTCTGGTTTCATACAAATTTTTGGATTATTTGTTCTATCTCTGGGAAAAAAGTCCATAGTATTTTGGTAGGAATTGCACAGAACTATAATTGCTCTAGGTAACTCAGACATGTTCACAATATTTATTCTTCCAATTTATGAGCCTAGAAAGTTTTTCCATATCTTTTCATCTTCCTTGATGAAAGCTACAGAGCATTCTTTCATAAATGTTCTGTAGTTATTATAGTATAGATCCTTTACCTCTTTGGTTAGGTTTATTCCTAGATATCTTATGGTTTTGGGTGCAATTGAATATGGGACTGATTCTTTAATTTCGCTTTCTTCAGTCTCATTGTTAGTGAATAGAAATGCAACTGATTTCTGTGCATTGCTTTTGTATACTGCCACATTGCTGAATTGCTTTGTGAGTTCAAGCAATCATGAGGTAGAGTCTATTGGGTTTTCTATATGCAGAATCATGTTATCTATGAAGAGGGAGAGTTTGACTTCATCATTGCCAATCTGAATGCCTTCTAATTCTTTTTGTTGTCTGATTGCTGAGTCTAGGACTTCTAGTATTATGTGGAATAGCAGTGGTAAGAGTGGGCATCCCTGTCGTGTTCTTGATCTTAGGAGAAAGGCTCTCAGTTTTTCCCCATTGAGAATGATATTTGTTGTGGGCTTTTCATAGATGGCTTTTAAGATGCTAAGGAATGTTTCCTCTATCTCTATACTTTGAAGAGTTTTGATCAGGAATGGAAGCTGTATTTTGTCAGATGTTTTCTCTGCATCTATTGAGAGGATCATATGATTCTTGTTTTTTCTCTTATTGATGTGATCTATCACGTTGATTGTATTACGAGTGTTGAACCAGCCTTGCATCCAGGGAATAAATCCCATTTGATCGTGGTGAATAATCCTCTTAATGTACTATTGGATCCTATTGGCTAGTATCTTGGTGAGAATTTTTGAATCTATGTCCATGAGGGATATTGGTCTGTAATTCTCCTTTTTTGGTGGGGTCTTTATCTGGTTTTAGGATCAAGATAATGCTGGCCTCATAGAATGAGCTTGGAAGTATTCCCTCCATTTCTATCCTTTGAAACAGCTTTAGTAGAATAGGCATTATTTCTATTTTAAATATCTGGTAGAATTCACCTGGGAAGCCATCAGTCCTGGACTTTTGTTTCTTGGGAGGATTTTGATGACTACTTCTTCAGAGGGTTTTGATGACTGCTTCAATTTCCTCACTGGTTACTGCCCTGTTTAGGTTTTCTATTTCTTCCTGTTTCAGTGTTGGGAATTTTTGGTTTCCAGGAATGTTTCCATTTCCTCTAGATTGCCTAATTTGTTGGCATATAGTTGCTCATAATGTGTTTTTAAAATTGTATTTCCTTGATAATTGGTTTTGATCTCTCCCTTTCACTCATGATTTTTATTAATTTGAGTCTTTTCTCTTTTCATTTTAATAAGGCTGACTATGGATTTATCTATCTTATCAATTCTTTCAAAGACCAGCTACTGGTTTCATTGATCTGTCTCTATTTCATGGAGTTGTGCTCTAATCTTTATTATCTCTCTTCTTCTGCTTGTTTTAGGCTTTATTTGTTGTTCTTTCTCCAGTTCCTTTAAGTGTAACATTAGCTTGTGTATTCGAGATTTTTCCAATTTTTTGAGGAAGGCTTGTATTGAGATTTATTTCCCTCCTAAGACTACCTTTGCTGTATCCCAAAGATTTTAAACAGTTGTACTTCCATTTTTCCATGAATCTTTTTAATTCTTCTCTAATTTTCTGGTCGATCCATTCATCTTTTAGTAGGATGCTCCTTAAGCTCCAAGTGTTTGAATTCCTTCCAAATTTCTTCTTGTGATTGAGTTCTAGATTCAAAGCACTGTGGTCTGAAAATATGCAAAGAATAATCCCAATCTCTTGGTATTGGCTGAGACCTGATTTGTGACTTAGTATGTGGTCTATTCTGAAGAAAGTCCCATGTGCACTTGAGAAGGATGTGTATTTGGTTGCATTGGGATGGAATGCTCTTCATATATCTGAAATCGTTTTGCTCCAGTGTGTCATACAAGGCCCTTGTTTCTTTGGTCATCTTTTGCTTAGTAGCTCTTTCCTTTGCTTAGAGGGTTGTGTTGAAGTCCCCTACTATTAAGGTATTATTACCTATGCGTCCCTTTACTTTTTTAAATAATTGATATATTTGGCTCTTCACACATAAAGAGCATAAGTATTCATAATCGTTATGTCTTCTCATTGGATAGACCCTTTAAGTATGATATAGTGTCACTCTTCATTTCTCAGTGCAGTCCTTGGTTTAAAATCTAATTTATCTGATATGAAGATTGCTACCCCAGCTTTCTATGGAGGACCATTTGCATGGTAAATGGTTCTCCACCTCCATCATTTTCAGTCTGGAGATGTCTTTAAGTTTAAAATGAATCTCTTGTAGACAGCATATAGGTGGATCTTGATTTTTTTTACATAGTCTGCTACTGTCTTTTAATTGAATCACTTATCCAATTCATATTCAGAGTAATTATTGAAAGATATGAATTTAGTGTCATACTATTACCTATACAGTCCCTGTTTCTGAAGATTGTTTCTTTGGGGTCCCTTCTTCACTTACAGAGTTCCCCTTAATATTTCTTGCAGAACCAGTTTTGTGGTCACATATTCTTTCAGTTTCTGTCTATCCTGGAAGCCCTTTATCCCTCCTTCTATTCTGGATGACAGCCTTGATGAATAAAGTATTCTTGACTGCACGTTTTTCTTATTTAATATCCTGAGTATATCATACCAGCCTTTTCTGAGCTGCCAGGTCTCCGTGGATAGGTGTGCTGTTAATCTGTTATTTCTCCCCCATATAAGTTAGGAATCTCTTGTCTCAAGTTGCTTTTAGGATTTTCTCTTTATCTCTTACATTTGCAAGCTTCACTATTATATATAGTGGTGTTGATCAGTTTTGTTGATTCGGGCAGGGTTTTTAATCTATCTCTTGGATATGAATGCCTGTTTCTTTCCCCAGATTAGAGAAGTTCTCAGCTATTATTTTTTTTCAAATTTACTTTGTGGTCCTCTCTCTCTCAACAACTTCTGGAATCTCAATAAGACTAATATTATTCCTTCTCAAACTATCATTTATTTCCTGAAGGCTCTCCTCGTGGGTTCTTAATTGTTTTTCTTTTTTCCTCAGATTCCTTCTTTTCCATCAACTTGTCTTCTATGTCACTCATTCTCTTGTCTACCTCTTTAATCCTAGCAGTTAGAGCATCCAGTGTAGACTACATCTCTGTTAAAGTATTTTTTATTTTGGCTTGATTAGATCTCAATTCTGCAGTAAGAGAATCTCTGTAGTCCGTTATGCTTTATTCAAGAGACACCAGTATTTTTATAATTTTACTCCTGAATTGTATCTCTGACATGTTACTGAAATACATATCCATTAGATGTGTGGCACAGAGTACTACTTCTGGTTCTTCCTTTTGTGGTGAATTCTTCATTCTAGTCATTTTGTCCAGTGCAGAATGGCTGTATGATTGAGCAGAGTCAAAATATCAACCACAACCTAAGTATAATATATCCTTGGCAATTCCAAAAAAGTCATGGACCACAAAATAAAAGAAAAAAAAAGACTATGAAAGTGAAAAAGAAATCTTTTTAAAATGGTAATTTTTCTTTAAAGGGTGGAGAGGAAATGGTGGGGGAGAGAGAATATAGTCTCACAGAGTGGACCACCAGGGTAATCCTCTTGTTTCTGAATGTATTTTGTTCTGTATCTTAGAAGGTGCTAAATTCCAAAATTTACATAAAGCATCAAATCTTATATAGAGACACAACAGCGACCCCCAAAACAGAAATAAGATAAACGTGGGGGGGGGGGTGGAATGGGAAGCCAAAAAAAACTTAAAAACAAAGAGTTGTTGGTTGCAGGTTTAAGCCTCATGATGATTCTGAGACTTGTCTTACTGCTGCTTTGAGAATCTGAAGGAACTGAAGACTAAATTCACATGATTCTACTGTAATGGGCAGAGCATACATTTTGTATTTAAAAGATAATCTTCAACTTGGAATGTGAAGTGTCTTATTTTACATTAGAAACAACAGAAACACTCCAAAATGAATGCTAGTTTGAGAGATTTTTTTTTAAAAACCAAAAACTCGACCGTTTTCTACTTGTCAGGTAATGGTTTCATTAAAGATATTTAATAAATCATTATACACTCTTTCAAACAAACAAACAAACAATAAAAAAAACAAAGAGTTGTTAAAATATTGTAGTTAAAGCCAGGAAAGAGAAAAAATGTAGTAAATTTTTAGCCCAAAAGTCAAACAAATCATAAGGATAAAACCTTGAGTTCTATATACTATTTTCCCTCAGTCCTGGAGCTTTCTAGTGCTGCTTAGTAAACTTTCTGTTCCTCTGTTTTTTCAGCTGTTCTTCTGAGGGAGGGGCCTAGCTGCACTGATCTCAAGTGTCTGTGCCTGGATGGAAATGCTCTTGCCTGGTGGCTGGGCTCCTTATAAAGTTGTTGTCCTGTGAGGACTTTGTTCCCTGGAGGACACACCTCTCCCAGTGAGAGGAGAGAGAAAAAAAAAGAAGAAGAAAAGAAAATGGCCACAGCCAGAGCTCCAGCTCTGGAGCCAAGAGCTTCCCACACACCGAACTGTAGTCTCTCAGTGCACACTGGCTTAGATCATCCTGGGAGCAGATGTGGGGGCACTGATTTGTACAAATTGAAGGGCACCTAGTAGCAGGAGAGTTTTTCCTGTCTTGTGCCATCCCCAGTTCTGCCTGTTCCATAGGGAGTGGAGGATAACCCACTTCTGTCCACTGTCAGGCCCTGAGACTGAAGGGGCTCAGTTGCTGGACTGAGAATCTGGTTGGCCTTTCCCAGATACCCCAAGAGGGTTACTGGATTGCAGCCCTTTACCATGATCCAACCAGGGTTAGCAGTGAGCTTTCTCCCAAGTGCCACTATTCTTATGGTGTCTCTGGGAGTATTGAGACTTCACTGCCCCTCTCCTTTGATTCTGCCCTATTTCCCCACTGAGCACTTTTCAGTCAGGGAAGACTCTTTCAGGCACAGATTTCTAAAGCTCCCAATTGTGTGCTGCACTGCTATCCTGCAAAGCTTTGCCAGGATCCCTCCTTCACTGTTTATCTTCCAATATATCCCCTAGTTCCTCTTCTCCATCCTCCTACCTTTTAAAAAGTGATCACTTTTCTCTCTGTAGTGTTCCAGCTGTTCTCTCTTTACATCTCAGGTTGACTTCATAGGTGTTCAGGATGGTTTGAAAGTTATCTAGGTAAGTTTGGGGGACCAGATGAAATGAGGACCCCTACTCTTCTGCCATCTTGCCTCCTCCTGCAGGTACCTTTTTAAATAGGGCAAATGTGATTGAAAGTCAAAGCAACAGCAGGCACTTCCCCCAGAAGACCAACACAAACCCTCCACACACACCAGTTATCCTGATCATAGAGTGCTGCAAAGCTTCAGATCTAGTGGAAATAGGACCAGGTACAGGTTTTCCTAACATACAAAAGATAGAAACCTAGATAAAATACTAAGACAGATGAGCTCATCCCAAAAGAAACATCAAGAGGTCATTACCAAGGAGCAAATAAAAATAAATATAAATAATATGCCTGAACCAGATTTTAAAACAACAATTAAAAGGACACTAGCTGGGCTTGAGAAAAGCATAGAAGAAACCAGAGAGAACATTAGCATGGACATGAAAGACCCAAACACAGGTCAGGCCAAATAAAAAGCCTGAAATTAAAATAAAATTCTGCTATAACTGAGATGTAAAACTGACTGGATATGATGAACATAAAAATTAGAATAGGCAGAGGAATGAATAGGTGATATAGAAGATAAAATTATTGAAAATAAACAAGATGAAAAGAAGAGGGAAAGCAAAATATTGCATCACAAGTGTAGGCCTGGAGAAATCAGAAACTCTGTAAAAAGATAATAACATTCATATCTTAGG
The DNA here is from genome assembly GCF_048164855.1 of Canis lupus baileyi. Lineage (NCBI taxonomy): Eukaryota > Metazoa > Chordata > Mammalia > Carnivora > Canidae > Canis > Canis lupus. Next base: position 53,001,755 of record NC_132876.1, on the reverse strand, counting down.
AGTTTCAGAAAAAGAAGGCAGAGAAAAGGGAGTAGACTATTTATTTGAGCAAAGTGTAGCTGAAAGCATCCCTAACTTGGGGAAAAAAACAGACATCCAAATGCAAAACACACAGAGAACTCTTATCAAAAGCCAGTCAACACCAAGGTATATGATAGTAAAGTTGGCAAAATACAGAGATAAGAAAATAATCCTGAAATTAGCAAAGGAAAAGAAATCCTTAACCCACAAGGGAAGACAAATTAGGTTAGCAGCAGATCTCTTCACAAAATCCTGGCAAACTACAAAGAATAGTATGATATATTCAACATTTCAAATAGGAAAAATATGCAGCCAAGAATATTTTATCCAGGAAGACTGTCATTCAGAATAGAAGGAGAAAGAGTTTCCCAGACAAACAAAAATTAAGAGTATGTAGCCATTAAACCTGCCCTCCAAGGAATATTAAAGACAACTCTTTCAGTGGGGAAGAAAGAGCAAAAGCAACAAAGACTAGAAAGAAAAAGAGAAAATCTCTAAAAATGATTTTGCAGGTAATATGATGGCACTAAATTTGTATCTATCAATAATCACTCTGAATGTAAATAGACTAAATGCTCTAATCAAAACACATAGGGTGCCAGAAAGGATTTAAAAAAAAAATGACCTATCTGCTGCCTATAAAAGACTCATTTTACACCTAAAGACACCTGCAGATCAAAAGTGACTGGATGGAGAAACATATATCATGCAAATGATGTCAAAAGAAAGCTAGAAGAGCAATACTTATATCAGAACAACTAAATTTTAAATCAAATACTATAACAAGAGCTGAAGAAAGGCACCATATCATAATATAGGGGCCTATGCAATAATAGATCTAACAATTGCAAATATTCATGCCCTCAATTTGGGAGCACCCAAAGTTATAAAACAATAACAAACAAAAAGGAATTCACTCAACATAATACAATAATAGTAGGGGACTTTAACACCCCATTAACATCAATGGACTGTTCATCTAAGCAGAAAATCAACAAGGAAACAAAGGCTTTGAATGACACATTGGCCCAGATGGATTTCACAGATATATTCACAATATTTCATCCTAAGGCAGCAGAATATACATTCTTTTCAAATGCACATGGGAGATTCTCCAGAATAGATCACATACTTAGTTGCAGATAAGGCCTCAACAAGTACAAAAAGATTGAGATGATACCATGCACATATATTCTTATCACAACACTAGGAAACTGTGGGCGACCAGGGACTAGCTGGAGTAACTGAACCAAACCAGGCCCAGACTTGCATCCCTCATTCACTCAAAAAGCTCGGGAGCCTAAAGGGTGAATAGTTGGTAAACGCTTGAGAAAGGGCTTGATCAGTGGTTCTCAGGGCTCGCTTGTATGTGATCGCCCACATAACACAATAGATACAACTTATTCTGGCCTGGTCATAAATGTAAATAAGGGTCTGTCTGTCCTTGCTGGTCTGTTTACCATACCTAATATTCCTTTGAAGTATGCACATCTGGAGCAACAAGCTTATCTATTTACCAAGGTCTTCTGGCACCTGTGAGTCTGTCTTGCATGCTGAGAAAGGGGAACTTTGGAGGGTTTCACAAACCTGCTAAAAATAAACACCTTCTTAGCTTTGTTTTGCTCGTGCTATAAAATGTTGTAAACCCTTGAATAAAGCTGGCACTGCTTGGACATCATCCACTGTGTCCTTCCTGTTCCCATCTCTTTACTTTTCTTTTATTTTCCTCATCCCCTTATCCTCGGGACCCTGATCATGTTGCCGCAGCATGCGCAACATGAAACTTGAAGTCAACCACAAGTAAATCTTTGGAAAGACCACAAATACAAGGAGGTTAAAGAACATCCTACTAAGGAATGAATATGTCAATCAGAATATTAAAGAAGAAATTAAAAATACATGGAAGCAAATGAAAATGAAAACACAACAGTCCAGAACTTTTGGGATGCAACAAAGGTGGTCCTAAGAGGGAAGTATATTACCATGCAGGTCTACCTCATGAAACAAAAAAGTCTTAAATATACAACTTAACCTTACAACTAAAGGCACTAGAACAAGAATAGCAAATAGTATAAAGTCAGCAGAAAAAATAATACAGATTAGAACAGAAATAAATGATAAGAAACAAACAAAACCAGTAGAACAGATCAATTAAAATAAGAGTTGATCTTTTAAAGAATTAATAAAATTGATAAACTACCAGCCAAACTCATCAGACAGAAAAAAGACCTAAATAAATAAAATCACAAGTGAGAGAGGAAAAATCACAACAAATATTGCAGAAATACAAACAATTACAGGAGAATGTTATGAAAATTATAGGCTGACCAGTTGAGCTATTTGGAAGAAATGGACAAATTCCTAGAAACATACAAACTACCAAAACTGAAACAGGAAGAAATAAAAAATTTGAACAGACCCATAAACAACAAAGAAATTGAATCAGTAATTAAAAACCTCCCAACAAACAAAAATCTAGGACAAGGTGGTTTCCCAGGGGAATTCTACAAGAAGGCATCTAAAGAAGAATTAATATCTATTCTTCTCAAACTATTCCAAAAACTAGAAATGGAAGGAATACTTCCAAACTCATTCTAGAAGACCAGCATTACCTTGATTCCAAAACTAGACAAGCACCCACTAAAAAGTAGATTTACAGGCCAATATCCCAGATGCACATGATGGATGCAAAATTCTCAACAAGATACTAGCAAATCAAATCCAACAGTACATTAAAAGAAGCATTCACCATGATCAAATGGGATTCATTCCTGGTCTGAAGGGGTTGTTCAATATTTGCAAACCTAACAATATGACACACCAAATTAATATCAGAAAGGATACAAACCACATTATCCTAACAATAGATGTATAAAAAGCATTTAACAAAATATGGTATCCATTCATGATAAAAATCCTCAACAAAGTAATGAGAGAGTGAACATATCTCAACATCATAAAGGTCATATATGAAACATCCACAGCTAATATCTTCAATGGGGAAGAGCCAACAATTTTTCCTCCACAATCAGGAATAAGACAGGCATGTCCACTCTCACCGCTATTTACTTAACATAGTATTGGAAGTCCTAGCCTCAGCAATCAGACAACAAAAAGAAATAACAAGCATCAAAATAGGCAAATGAGAAGTCAAACATACCCTATTTGCAGATGACATTATACTCTATAGAGAAAACTCAAAAGACTCCACCAAAAATTTGCTAGAACTGATCAACAAATTTAGAAAAATCACAGGGTATAAAATCAACATGCAGAAATCTGTTGCATTTCTATACACCAATAATGAAGCAGCAGGAAATCAAGGAACCAATCCCATTTACAATTACACCAAAAACCATAAGACACCTAGGAATAAACCTAACCAAAGAGGTAAAGCTCTGCAACATGAAAACAATAGAACACTGAAGACAGAAATGGAAGATGACACAAAGAAATGGAAAAATATTCGTGTTCATGGATTTGGAAGAAAAATTATTGTTAAAATGACTACCCAAAGCTATCTGCAGATTTAACGCACTCCCTATCAAAATACCAACAACATTTTTCGTAGAACTACAACAAACAATCCTAAAATTTGTATGGAACCACAAGACACCGGATAGCCGAAACAATCCTGAAAAAGAAAAAGTAAAGCAAGGAGGAACCCAATTTTGGACATCAAGCTATATTACAAAGCTGTAGTAATCAAGGCAGTATGGTACTGGCACAAAAACAGACACTGATCAACAGAACTGAATAGAACACCCATAAATGGACCCACAACTATATGGTCAACTAATATTTGACAAAGAAGGAAAGAATATTGAATGGAAAAAAATACAGTCTCTTCAACAAACAGTGTTGGGGAAACTAGATAGCAACATGGTACCACTTTCTTACACTACACAAAAAAATAAATTCAAAGTGGAGGAAAGACCTCAATGTGAAACCATTAAAATCCTAGAGGAGAACACAGGCAGTAACTCTTTGACCTCAGCCACAGTAGCTTCTTATCAGACACATCGCCAGAGGCAAAGGAAACAATAGCAAAAATGAACTCTGGGGCTTCATCAAGATAAAAAACTTTTGCACAGTGAAGGAAACAACAAAAACTAAACAACAACAAAAATTAAAAGGCAGCCTAGAGAATGGGAGAAGATACTTGCAAATGACATTTCTGATTTAGGGTTAGTATCCAATATCTGCAAAGAACTTATTGAACTTGATACACAAAAACCAAATAATCCAGTTAAGAAAAGACAGAGGGCACGAATAGACATTTTTCCAAAGAAGACACCCAGATGACCAACAGACATATGAAAAGATGCTCAACATCACTCATCATCAGAGAAATACAAATCAAAACCACAGTGAGATACCGCCTCACACCTGTCAGAATGGTGTGATACAACCTCATACTTGTCAGAATGGCTAAAATTAACAACACAGGGAACAACCATTGTTGGCAAGGATGTGGAAAAAGGGGAATCCACTTACACTGTTAGTGAGAATGCAAACTGCTGCAACCAATCTGGAAAACAGTATGGATGGTACTCAAAAATTTGAAAACAGAACTACCTTATGATCCAGCTATTGTACTACTAAGTATTTACCCAAAGGATTCAAAAATAGAGATTTGAAGTGGTACATGCACCCTGATGTTTACAGCAGCATTATCAACAAGGCCAAATTATGAAAAGAGTCCAAATGTCCATCAACTGGTGAATGGATAAAGAAGTTGTATACACAATAGAAGATAAGCCTTCAAAAAGAATGAAATCTTGCCATTTGCAACAATATGGATGGAGGTAGAGTGTATTATGCTAAGCAAAATAAGTCAGAGAAAGACAAATACCGTAAGATGCCACTCATATGCGGAATTTAAGAAACAAAACAGATCAACATACGGGAAGAAAAAAAGAGAGGGAAGCATCCTATAAGAGATTCTTAACTATAGAGAACAAACTAAGAGTTGATGGAGGAGTAGTATGGGGGAAGTGGACTAAATGTGTGACGGATATTAAGAAGGGCACTTATAGTATTGAGCACTGGGTGTTATTTATAAGCGATGAATTACTAAATTCTATTCCTGAAACCAATATTACACTATATGTTAACTAACTAGAATTGAAACAAAAATCTGAAAAAAAGGGCAGCCTGGGTGGCTCAGAGGTTTGACGCCAACTTTAGCCCAGGGCATGATCCTGGAGACCCGGGATCGGGTCCCATGTCGGGCTGTCTGCATGGAGCCTGCTTCTCCCTCTGCCTGTGTCTCTGCCTTTCTCTCTCTCTCGTCTCTCATGAATAAATAAATAAAATCTTTAAAAAAAACTTGAAAAAATAAAAATAAGTAATAATACTAAGATAATTCAGAATATGGAAAAGTAGGTAAATATTATTTTTGGAAAAGTGGGTGAATATTTTAATATACTAATAGCATAGCATATTGTTTTATATGCTAGATTATAAAAATTTTATTTGTGAGGTCCTAGGAATCAACAATCCTCTCTGTAAGAAGACTGAAAGAAAAAAATTAAAGAAAATTTTATACTGTGTAATTTCTTATATTGTATTCTTTGAGTTGATTTTTATGCCAATTTTTAAATTGGATTATTAGGTTTTTGAGTGTTGAATTGTGTGCGTTCTTTATGTATTTTAGATACTAACCCTTTACCACATATGTCATTTGCAAATATTTTGTCCCATCCAGTAAGTTGCATTTTAGTTTTTTGTTTATTGTTTCCTTGACTGTGTAGAAACTTTATATTTTGATGTAGTCCTGATACTTTATTTTTGCTTTTGTCTCCTGTGCTTCAGGAGTCATATCTCTAGTAAGAAGTTGCTACAGTCAATGTCAAAGTGGTTATTGCCTGTGTTATCCTAATGGATTTTCATTGTTTCCTATCTCACATTTAGGTCTTTAACCCAGTTTGAGTTTATTTTTGTATATGATGTTAAGAAAGTGGTCCAGTTTCACTCTTTTGTATATTGCTGTTTAGTTTTCCCAAGACCATTTATTGAAGAGACTGTCTTTTTTCCATTGTATATCCATTTCTCCTTTTTTGAAAATTAATTGACCATATAATTGTGGGTTTATTTCTGAGTTTTCTATTGTATGCTATTGATGCATTTGCCTATTTTTATTCCAGTAATATATTGCTTTAATTACTACCACTTTGTAATATAGCTTGAAGTCAGGAATTGTTATACTTCCACAATTTTTCTTTTTTCTTTTTCAAGATGGCTTTGGATATCCAGGGTCTTTTGTGGTTCCATACAAATTATAGGATTATTTGTTATAGTTCTAAGAAAAATGCTGTTGGTATTTTGATAAGGAGTGCATTAAATCTGCAGATAGCTTTGGGTAGTAGACTAATTTTAACAATAATTTTTCTTCCAAATCCATGAACATGGAATGTTTTTCCATTTCTTTGTATTGCCTTGAATTTTTTCATCAGTGTTTTATAGTTTTCAGAGTATAGGTCTTTCACCTTTTTGGTTAAGTTTATTCTTAGATATTTTATTGTTTTTGGTGTAGTTGTAAATTTTATTACTTTCTTAAATTCTCTTTCTGTGGCTTCATTACTAGTGTATAAGAATGCAACAGATTATTGTACATTGATTTTGTATCTTGTGATTTAACTGAATTCATTTATCAGTTCTAAAATTGTTTTACGACAAATACCCACCATTTGTTTTGACGTGGATGGAACTGGAGGGTATTATGCTGAGTGAAATAAGTCAATCGGAGAAGGACAAACAGTATATGGTCTCATTCATTTGGGGAATATAAAAAATAGTGAAAGGGAATAAAGGGGAAAGGAGAAAAAATGATTGGGAAATATCAGAAAGGGAGACAGAACATGAAAGATTCCTAACTCTGAGAAACGAACCAGGGGTGGTGGAAGGGGAGGTGAGTGGGGGGTGGGGGTGACTGGGTGACGGGCACTGAGGTGGGCAATTGATGGGATGAGCCCTGGGTGTTATTCTGTATGTTGGCAAATTGAACACCAATAAAAAATAAATTTGTGAAAAAAAATAAAATTGTTTTAGGTGGAGTATTTAAGTTTTTCTATATCTAGTACTATGTCCTTTGCAAATATTGAGAACTTTATTTCTTCATTACCAATGTTCATGCCTTTTATTTCTTTCTGTTATCTGATGACTCTGGCTAAGATGTCCAGTACTCTGTTGAATAAAAGCAGTGAGAGTGAACATCCTTGTCATGTTCCTAAACTTAGACGGAAAGCTCTGTTTTTCACCATCAAGTATGAAGTTGACTGTAGGTTTTTCATATAAGGCTGTTATCTTGTTGAGGTATATTCCCTCTGGACTTATTTTGTTGAGGGTTTTTATCATGAATGGATGTACTTTGTCAAATGATTGTACTTTGTCAAATGATTTTTCTGCATCTATTGAAATGATCATATGGTTTTTATCCTTTCTCTTATTGATGTGATGCATCACATTGATTTCTTTGCAAATATTGAAGCACCCTTGCATCCTGGGAACTATTCCCACTTAATCAAGGTCTATGATTTCCTTAATGTATCATTGGATTTGCTTTGCCAATATTTTGTTGAGGAAACACAGACATAGACACACAGAGTATGTCTTGAAGTTCAACATGACTTCCTTTCAAAAAAAATCATTGATCCCACTAGTTTTTAAGAGTACCATAGAATAAATAAGCAGATGCCACCTCTACAGGTGGGTAGCAAATCAAAATATGATTCTTTACCTATTCAGAAACATAATGTTGAGCACGTTTTTATGAAGAATTTATCCCTCCTCACTATTGAAATTTAAGTGAAAATTACAAATAGACCAATAATGAAAAAGCACAGAGTTGAATGCCTTGACTAATAATAAAAAAAGACAGCTGGTATAGCAAAATCAACTTTATGTAAGGACAGGAATTGCCATTTGTGACTGGATTATGGGTAGTCAAAAAATAAAACATTTTGTTTCCCTTCATTCTAGTGTTTCCTCAGGACTTTTGCAAAAAAGAGCTTTACCTTTTGTGTTCTCTTCCTTTTTCAGATTTTCTTCTCCACACAGCCAAAGAATTTTGATAATGAAGCCAAGTATGGTAAAGTTAAAAGGAAAAAAAAGAAATAGCTAGTGTTTTGAAATAGAAAAATAGTCTATATTCTGTTTTGTTTTTTTAATAAATCTCAGTAAATACCTTCCAAAGATATCCTGCAGTTTAATAAAAAAAACTATGTATTATTTTTGTCTAATATGTTTTCCTCATTATTCTGTATTGTAATGCAGCCACGTTTGTTGCATGTATAAGTAATATGTTCATTGTCATTGCTGTATAGTATTCCTTTTTATGACTTTCTCAGAATTTATTTATTTTTTAATGTTCTTAGTTTATTAATCCTCTCATGAAAAATCTGCACAATCACCACAGATAAAGCCACTGCAGAATCTTTACTCCTTCTGTTGTCCAATCTCCAGCTCACTTCTTTTTGCTAGCACCAACGCTGGCTTTTGCAGTCCACCGGACTTTCTTCATTCTGTTTTTGCATTCTTTGAAGTTTTCTTGAAGTCTTTTTCTTTTCATACAGGCCATGTCTTGCAAGTCTATGTTTGGGTTCATTTTTCTTTGCATAATCCAAGGAATCATAAATCATGCCAAAGCTAGTTGTCTTGCCACCACCAAAATGGGTTCTGAATCCAAATACAAATATGACATCTGGTGTGGTCTTGTACATTTTGGCTAGTTTTCCCTGAATTTCTGTCTTAGGTACTGTTGCTTTCCCGGGGTGAAGAACATCAATGACTATCTGTTTCCGCTGAAGCAGTCGGTTGGTCATGAACTTCCTGGTCCGGATAGGTACTGTGTCATTCATGATGGAGGCTGAGCTTCAAGCAGCCGGGGAGGATCAGAATTTATTAATGTTACTGTTGATGGGTATTTTACATGCACCAGTTTTGTCTTTTATGAATGGTGTTGTTATGAACATTCTTAAACATTTCTCTTAGTGAACATACATACCAATCTCTCAGGTATATAATCAAGAGTGAAATTGATGAGCCATAGTATAATCTCATGCTTGTCTTTAGTAGGTATTGCCTTTGGGGGCAATTTTGAGTGATTCTTGACAGATTTGGGGAAAATTATCTGGGTGTGATACATGGCACATAATTCCTTCAGCAAGACAGACACAAGCATTCTCTGAGATTGAGGTAGCATGAATGAAATACTGAATGTGGGGATGCCTGGGTGGCTCAGTGGTTGAGTGTCTGCCTTCAGCACAGGGCATAATCCCAGGGTCTGGGATGAAGTCCTGCATCAAGATCCTTGCAGGAAGCCTGCTTCTCCTCTGTTTCTCCCTCTGCTTCTCCCTCTGCCTATGTCTCTACCTCTCTCTGTGTGTCTGTCATGAATAAATAAATAAAATATTTTTTAAAAAAGAATAGTGAATGTGATTCACATTCATTCACTCATTAATTCAACAAGTTTATGATAAGGAATTTAACATGTTAAGTAAGCACTGGCAGTACAACATTGAGGAAAGCATTCTCTGATCCCACCCAGTATAATTCTACTAAAATAACTTACATGGAGAAGAAAAACTTTGTAACCTTGTGTTATGGGATAAATTACCCCTACTACAAAGTCAAATATTGAAGTCTTAAACCCCAGGTCCTCAGAATATGAATGTATTTAGAGATAGGGCCTTTAAAGAAGTAATTAAGGTAAATTAAGGAAACACAACAGGGATGTCCACTCTCACCACTGTTATTCAACATGTACTAGGAGTCCTAGCCTCAGCAATCAGACAACAAAAAGAAATAAAAGGCATTCAAATTGGCAAAGAAGAAGTCAAACTCTCCCTCTTTACAGATTAAATGATACTGTACATAGAAAACCCAAAAGACTCCACCTCAAGATTTCTAGAACTCATATAGCAATTCTGCAGTGTGGCAGGATGCAAAGTCAATGCCCAGAAATCACTGGCATTTCTCTACACTAACAATGAGATGGAAAAAAGAGAAATTAATGAGACAATCCCATTTACAATTGCACCCAAAAGCATTAGATACCTAGGAATAAACCTAACCAAAGAGGTAAAGGATCTATACCCTAAAAACTACAGAACACTCCTGAAAGAAATTGAGGAAGACATAAAGAGATGAAAAAAATATTCCATGCTCATCAATTGGAGGAATTAATATTGTGAATGTCTATGCTACCCAGGGGAATGTGCACGTTCAATGTAATTCCTATCAAAATGCCATGGACTTTCTTCAGAGAGTTGGAATAAATCATCTTAAGATTTGTGTGGAATCAGAAAAGATTAGCCAGGGGAATATTGAAAAAGAAAACCATAGCTGGGGACATCACAATGCCAGATTTCAAGTTGGACTACAAAGCTGTGATCATCAATACAGTGTGGTACTGGCACAAAAACAGACACATAGATCAATGGAACAGAATAGAGAATCCAGAAGTGGACCCTCAACTTTATGGTCAACTAATATTCGACAAAGCAGGAAAGACTATCCACTGGAAAAAGGACAGTCTCTTCAATAAATGATGCTGGGAAAACTGGACAGCCATGTGCAGGAGAATGAAACTGGACCATTATCTTACACCATAGCCAAAGGTAAACTCAAAATGGATGAAAGATCTAAATGTGAGACAAGAATCCATCAAAATCCTCGAGTAGAACACAGGCAACACCTTTTTTGAACTTGGCCACAGCAACTTCTTGCAAGATACACCTATGAAGGCAAGGGAAACAAAAGCAAAAATGAATTATTGGGACTTCATCAAGATCAAAAGCTTCTGCACAGCAAAAGAAACAGTCCACAAAACTAAAACACAACCTACAGAATGGGACAAGATATTTGCAAATGACATATCAGATAAAGGGCTAGTATCCAAGGTCTACAAAGAATGTATGAAGCTCAACAACAAAGAAACACACAATCCAATCATGAAATGGGCAAAAGTCATGAACAGAAATTTCACAGAGGAAGACATAGACATGGCCAACAAACACATGAGAAAATGCTCCACATCACTTGCCATCAGGGAAATACAAATCAAAACCATAATGAGATACCACCTCACACCACTGAGAATGATGAAAATTCACAAGACAGGAAACCACAAATGTTTGAGAGGATTTGGAGGAAGGGGAACCCTCTTGCACTGTTGGTGGGAATGTGAACTGGTACAGCCACTCTGGAAAACTGTGGAGGTTCCTCAAAGAGCCAAAAATACAACTGCCTTTCAACACAGCAATTGCCCTGCTGGGGATTTACCCCAAAGATATAGATGCAGTGAAATGGCAGGACACCTGCACCCCAATGTTTATAGCAGCAATGTCCACAATAGCCAAACTGTGTAAGGAGCCTCAGTGTCCATCGAAAGATAAATGGATAAAGTAGATGTGGTTTATGTATACAATGGAATATTACTCTGCCATTAGAAACAACAAATACCCACCATTTGCTTCAATGTGGATGGAACTGGAGGGTATTATGCTGAGTGAAGTATATCAGTTGGAGAAAGACAAACATTATATGGTATTATTCTTTTGGGAAATATAAAAAATAGTTTAAGGGGATAAAGGGAAAAGGAGAGAAAATGAGTGGGAAATATCAGTGAGGGTGACAGAACATAAAAGACTCATAACTCTGGTAAATAAACAAGCGGTTGTGGAAAGGGAGGTGGGCAGGGGGTTCGGGTGACTGGGTGATGGCACTGAGGAGATGAGCACTGCATATTTTGCTATATGTTGGCAAATCAAACTCCAATAAAAAATATACAAAAAAAGATAAATTAAGGTAAAATAAGGTCATGTTAGTAGACTTTAATATGATTTGAGTCTTCATAGGAAGAGTAAGAAGAGGAGATTAAAATGCATAAATGATGCACAAAGAAAGAATCATGTAAGGACACAGTGATAAGGTGTCATCCATAAGCCAAGAAGAGAGGCTTCTCAGAAGAAACTATACTAGCTGACACATAGATCTTAAGATTTGTAGCCTCCAGAGTTGTGAGAAAATAAATTTATGTTCTTTAAACCACTCATTCTGTTATATTTTGTTGTGGTAGCCCTGGGAAACTAATACACCTCAGGTTAAGTAAATAGTTTTTGGATATGACAAGATCATGTTACAAATAGAAAAAAAAATAATAATGAACTGATTTAATCAAAAGTTAAATTGCTTTGCAAAAGGGAGTTAAGGGAATTGAAAGCAAACCTCAGAATGAGAAAAATATATTTGAAAATTGTATTTCTGATAAAAGAATGCTATTAAGAACAAATAAAGGAGAATTCTCCAAACTTAACGATAAGAAAACTAAAATCCCAACAAAGAAATAGGCAAAAAATGTGAACAGATACTTCAACAAAGAAAATATACAGATAGCATGAAAGCATATAAAAAGATGCTTGACATGATTAGTCATTATGGAAATGCAAATTAAAACTACATCTATTAGAATGGCTAACATTAAAAAGACTGACCATACCAAATATTGGTGAGAATGTGGAGGAACTGAAACTCTCATTACAAAAGTTGTGGGAAAACTGCATTGTGAAAATGCAAAACAGGGCAGCCATGTTGGAAAATAGTTCGGTACTATTCTTGTAAACATATACTGACTACATAACTGAGTAATCCCACTCCTGAACTTCTGTCCAAGGAAAATGAAAACCTGTGTTCACATAAAAGCCTGTATGAAAATGGCTACAGCAACTTGATTCTTAACTACTCACAATCAAAAACAACTCAAATGTCCCTAACCAGAAGAATGGATGAACAGAGTGTAGTACATCCATACAATGGAACACTACTCAACAATAAAAAGGAATGATACCTACAACAAATCAATCTCAAATTCATTATGCTAAGTAATACAACTATACTGTGTGATACCATTTCTGTTATTCTAGAAAAAGGCAAAATAAGAATGTAGAACAGATCAATGGTTGCTAGGGGATAAAAGTTTGACGACAAAGGTGACAAACAATAGATTTTGGAGGGAGAAGGAAGGAAGCAGCAGAACTCTTCTGTACCTTGACTTTAGTGGTAGTGGTTACACAACTCAGCATATTTGACAAAATCCATAGAACAGTAACCAAAACCGGTGATTTACTGCATATAAATCAAATTAATAAATTACCAAAATTTATTGACTCAGATATCCACACACAGTTGAATAACATCCATCTTCCTGAAAAGAATCATTTGCCTAATTTTCTGAATGACAAGTTCAAGGAGTATGTCGCCATAATGTATATGGAGAAATGGAAATAATGTATTATTGCTGAGGAGTGACACTGAAGAAGTAGACAGGAATGAATTTATCGAGGGCCTTATATGCTCTGCAAAAGGATTTTGACCTTGTACTGTAGTAAGGGGGAACTACTGAATCATTTTGAGAAAAAGAATGATATGTTCAGCTTTACATTTTTTTTTTTTTAAATATTTTTTTTTCTTTTATTTATTTATGATAGTCAGAGAGAGAGAGAGAGAGGCAGATTCACAGGCAGAGGGAGAAGCAGGCTCCATGCACCGGGAGCCCGATGTGGGATTCGATCCCGGGTCTCCAGGATCACGCCCTGGGCCGAAGGCAGGCGCCAAACCGCTACGCCACCCAGGGATCCCCAGCTTTACATTTTAAATAAACCAGTATGGCTGTGATAAAGAGAAAGGATTTGAAATGTAGAAAGGCAGAAAGCAGGGAGATCAATTGGAATGTGTTTGCTGCAGTCCAGGTGAAATATGAAAAAATCCTGAGCTCAGGTAATTGTAATGGGAACATAAAGTAGGGGAAGTTTTCTGAGCCCTGCGCAGTATGGATGCATAAGCTCAAGAGACATGGAAGGGAATCAATTATCTCAGAAAGGGATCTTTTGATATTGAAGGGCATCAGATTACTTTTTCACTATCTTGCTTCAGTCATAAGAGAGAGAATCACTCCTCTTGGCCCTGTTCTAATTTCCATGATATGAGCACATATAAATCCCAGGGTTTTTTTTCAATTACATGTCCTCACATTTTAAAAAAATTTTTTAAATGGTATTCAGATGGCAATCAAATAACAGTGATTAAATGATCTATAGTTAGGATGACCATTTTATCCTATTTTGCTGAGAGATTGTCTCTGTTTACTATTGATCTCCTAGAATAATTATTACAGTGTATTAATAATAGTGCCTCCTTTCTTTCTCCAAAACACCCTGGTTTAAATGGTAAATGTATGGTCACCTTAAACTATAGTAGTTCCCCCTCCCCCATTTGGCTCTTCTTCAGGGGGAAAAAAAGGAACATAAAATATCAATAAATTCACATTTTGAATATAAATCAAGAGTGATTTGTTCATCTACAAAAGCCTATAGAAAAGTAAAACAGAATGGAAAGCTATATAAAGTGAACATAAAGGTAATCATCTAATAACTTATAAATATACCCCCAATTAGTGGGCTTGATCCTCAAATAATTATTGAATTCTTCCCATATATTTTTCTACATTTGTGCTAAATTTTGTGTAGAAGTTAAAGTCTTACTATCCCTTTGTACTTAAAAATTTGAATAGAGTGTCCCAAGTCCTTGAAAGGAGTTGGGAGGTTATGACTAGTGCTAGGTCCCTAACTGTTCTCCTTTCAAAAAGTCATGTTTCATTCTGTCTTCTATAATCTTCTGAGAAGCCAAAGCAATCTTGCTCAGTAGGATTCTTTGTGAAATATCAAGAATTCTCTACTAAATCATCACCTTACTTGTGCTAGGTCTACATAGGTCAGACAGAAGAAAAAGAAGCATAACAACTTTATTTTGTGGCACACTATTCTGTCACATCAAGATTAGTTTTTGATATACCCTAAACCTGTTTTCACACTCTGACCACAATGCTAAAACATAATTCTGGCCTTGTAAGCCAGTATAAAAGTGACACAGTACTGTGGCAAAGAAGATTGAATGAAAAATAAAATCATGTTTTATTATTTCTACTCATCCTACTTCCATAAAGGACTTTGGGCAATGGGGTGCCTCAGTAGTGCAGTTGTTTAAGCTTCTACCTCTTGGTTTTGGCTCGGGTCTTGATCTCAGGGTCCTGAGATGGAGCCCCATTTTAATGAAATAACAGCTGTTATGAATTACAGTCATTGTTAGCAATAATAAAATAAGGAGTAGCCACTATGTTGCTTTTTTTTTCTTTAGTTTTTTGCTTGATCTTTAGTTTTAAAGTAAATTAGGAGCCCTAGAAACTCTATACAGATTCAACAGTTTGAATAAAATACTAACTCAAAATATTAATACTTAGCTCTTTTATCTCTGTAATAGTCTGATGACTTCAAGCTTTCTAAAATAAAATTAAATTTGAATAAGGATAGTACTCTTGAGGTCTGTAAATTGTCAGTTCTTGAAAGGTTCCTTCTCTGTAATCCATATTCTTTTTCTAAGGCCTATATGACAGATCATTTAGACCCAATCCTAAGCATAAGATGTAATATGCATGTCAAAAATATTCTTTTTAAAGGTACTGATATGCTCTTGAATTCCATTAAATCTAAGGGACACCTGGGTGGCTTAGCAGTTGGGCATCTGCCTTCAGCTCAGGGCATGATCCTGGAGTCCCAGGATCAAGTCTCACATCGGGCTCCCCGCAGGGAGCCTACTTCTCCCTCTGCCTATGCCTCTGCCTCTTTCTTTCTGTGTCTCTCTCATATATAAATAAATAAAATCTTTTTTAAAAAATAATGTTCAAAAACTTTATCCATAGATGTTTTGACATGGTCAGAATAAACTTTTGCCAAGAAGTAAAGAAAAGGAATCCCTTCAGCTTCCCTTATCCTCAGCAAGATCCAGAATAGGTATTAAATCCATTACCACCATCATCTATTCTATTATTTATTATGTTAAGCTTTAATTCATCTATTTCTGTATCTGTCTCCCCCACTAGACTCCAGGAACTGCCTGAGGCTAAGGATTACTCCCCATTCATCTTTATTTCTCTGGCACCTAGTGTAACTGAACCAATGTGGGTTCACTCGATTATGAGTCAGATATTGTACCAGATTGACTTGTCACACAAAGAAAAGTTTATTTGCAGTAAATAATGAGATCATGGGGAATAGCTTCCAAAGCTGTGACTCCCTGAGCAAAAGTGTATGGTTTCCTTTTATTTAGGGTTAGGATGAATATTTAGGTAGGGAAGCCTTGTCATCATATGTAGAGGTGAGCATAAGGTTGTGCATGCACCTTAAGGAAATATGCTTATACACACATTGTATATTATGTAAATGAGAATTGTTCTCCTCCTTGGTCAGAGATTTTAGTACTATAATGAGGTAAATGTAGTTAGTTGTCAGTAATTCTAGAAGTTACTCCATTGTCCTTCTTCTTCACAGGTGTGAACCAGGGGTTAAGCTCAAACTGGTCTCCGTGGTCTGGGCCAGCTGAAGGTCTTGTCAGTGCAGTTGCTATGCTATTGCTCAAGGGATGGTTTATATTTGTCTGAGTTGACAAATAAGCTGGAAAGAAAAGTTTAAGGAAAGCTGTGGGAAAAAGGCACAAGCAAGTGAGCAGTAAAATAAGGTCTCTTAGGGTCCAGCAGGTGACACTAGCATGAAAAGAATTCAGTAACATGGGACACCTGGGTGGCTTAGTGATTTAGCCTGCTTTGGGCCCAGGGCGTGATCCTGGATTCCTGGGATGGAGTCCCACATCGGGCTCCCTGCATGAAGCCTGCTTCTCTCTCTGCCTGTGTCTCTGCCTCTCTCTCTCTCTCTCTGTGTCTCTCTTGAATAAATAAATAAAATATTAAAAAAAAAAAGAATTCAGGGACGCCTGGGTGGCTCAGTGGTTGAGCATCTGCCTTCGGTCCAGGGCGTGATCCCGTGGTCCCGAGATCGAGTCCCACATCGGACTCCCTGCGTGGAGCCGGCCTCTCCCTCTGCCTATGTCTCTGCCTCTTTCTCTGTGTCTCTCATGAATAAATAAATAAAATCTTAAAAAAAAAAAAAAGAATTCAGTAACTTGTTGAAAAAAATAGGATCTCGTTTTAATTTTGGAAGAGGCCACATATAAAATTCTTAACAGTATGTCTCTTACATTGTAAATGTCAATAGATGTTAACTATTATTTACTAAAATGTGATCAGATGGAATTGTACTGAAGCAGATTCCCACTGGCCATAACATTTTCAGGAATTTTGCAAGCTGGTGGTTAAATTATTGGTAATCAGAAATAGCCCATGGTAGATTATCTATATTTACATATTTCTTTGCCAAAATGAAAATTGGCAAATGAGATAATTCCAGACATAGAAACCCCTTCACCTACTCCGCCCCCCATCTCCCCACCCACATGGGCAGTTAAACATTTTTCAACACAGCACTGAGGTCAGATACCATACTATCCTGAGGTTGAATCCTTTTAAATGCTATTAATGTGCACGATTGATAAAGTGTGCATATGATGTGTGTTGGATTTAGAAGTGAAAGGAAGAGGAAAAAAGAGCATGTGGGGAAGGGGATACAGTCCACCAGCAACTGAGTGAAGCTACAAATCTAACTTCCCATTACACCTCACCTCCCTCAGACAATATAGCCTTTGAAACTAGTTATGACACAGGGTCTCTTGATGGGCTTAGTTTTAGCCAACAAGAAAGAGTTGGCTGATCATTTCAGAAGTAACAATTGAATATCAACTATTATTGTCCCTCTGATATAAATATATATAATATTTATAGACAATATAAAGATTTTCTAACCATCAAAGTTTTCCACAATGAAGTAGTTAGCTTTGAAAGGTTGTGAGTTCTTTATGTAACATAAAAATGTTCATATGGAAGCTAGATGAAAATCTACAAAAATATTGCAGAATAAATTCTCACTGGCTGATTCTCTAGCACATTGCCTGCCTCTCAAAGTCTGATCTACAGACTTCTCAGGACCCATCTCAGACCTATTGAATCAGGATCTGCATTTTAATAGGACCCTCAGGTTATTCATATGGAATATGAAATAACTGTTAAATGACTCTTAGTTTGAGAAGGCTTTGCTCTAGATCATCTCTAAAGTCACAGCTAACTCTAGGTTTCTATGCTTCTGTCATGACTTGATGAACACATATCAAAAAAGCTTATAATATTTTGCAGGAAATAAAATATCAGAAGGAAATGTCTCTATGATAAAATTCAGATACGAGTTACAAAATAATCTCAGCACACATAAGCAAAATGAAATTCAAAAGCCAAAATATGAAATTTATGTTTAGACAAATTCCTAAAACAAGAAAATCAGGCAAATACACAGGACTGAGACCTACAAAAGCATCTAGGTGACTGACACACAGGCAAATTATCCCTTATCCTTCTGTCCTAGATTCTGAATTCTATTCATGTGCTCTCATGGGTTTACATTACTTTCTAAGTTTTCTGAAGTCACTGCCGGAATATATAACAAGTTCTTAAGCTAGGCTATTTAGTAAGACCCTGAGTTACAACATCTGCATCCTTGGGGTTCTTCCTATCTCCTGCTGAAACAAAGCAGTGGGTGACCAGATTAATGCTATTGACTGATATTATTAGCATTTTAAATACCACCTTAGCTTCTATAACAAAATCGAAGTAATACAACAAAAACAAATCCATAATATAAATTGTTTATATTGATAAATAGCATATATAGTATGAATTATAACAAGTGAATTAACAACTGATATACTGCTACAATTTCTAAATAATATCCTGAAACTAATATTTTCAGCTTAAACTTTATAGTATCAACTATAAAATGTTTCTCTAAAGTGATTAAATCCACTGATCACTTCTCAGAACTATTGCATTTCTCCCTGATCTCTGTTAGGTAGAACAGAGTTTGCAAACTTTTTGTAAAGAGCCAGAGAGTAAATGTTTTAGGCTTTGTGCATCATATCGTTTCTGTCACAACTGCTTACATGCAGCCATAAACAATAGGTAAACAAATGAGAGAATGAGTGTGGCTGTTTCATTAAAACTTTATCTGCCAAAACAGGCGGGCCATAGTTTGCTGACTCTGAGGTAGAAGATTCTGTATTGATGAAGGAGCAGAAGGCAATCCGAGGACAAAGCAGAAGCTGAAACCCTCAGGCCCAGCCCCCACTCCCTGGTGGGGTACCTGTGACATTCCTCAGGCACTTCTTTAGTTCTGCCCTAAAACTAAAGGAAGGGAAAAAAATTGTTAACTGATAAAGATCACAGTCCTGTAGGACATGAATCTCCATCCCTTTGCAAATGTTAGTGATTTATAAGGACAAAGCATTTTGATCAATAGGCTAACTTTCAGAAATCCTAAAGCCCTAACATCACCCTCCCCTCCATTGTGAAGTGGGGGGGGGGGGGCGTAGAAGAGAATGTAAATAAAATAAAATTTCTGTATAACCGGCAGCCCCCACTGACAAATAGTTGAGGCAGGCAGTATATAACATTCTTTCAGGAAACTCCAAACTGTCTTAATGTTAATGCTTTACTAGAGAGAAAAACAACCTTAGCTTGACAATAGCGAGGCCTCCAGCATCCTAAGAGTCTTCATTATCATATCAAAGTCCTTTTGGACACCTCCCTTTTTCCTTACCTTCCCTAGCTCCCAAGTACAGAATCAGTCACCCAAGTATATAATCAATAACCTCTCACAACCTCAGTGCAGCAACTCTTTCTGCCCACTGGTCCTGTTCCTGTGCTTTAATAAAATCACCTTTTTGCACCAAAGACATCTCAAGAATTTGCTTGGCCATTGGCCCTGTACCTCAACAACGTTCCAAAACTAGATCATGTATCACAAGAAGCCTCTTGCTGTTACTGCATATGAACTTCACATGGGTTCTCCCTCTTTCCAACACAGGCACCCATATGGACCTTCTTTCTTGAATATAAGCCAATGAGTATAATCCAGATATGTGTGTCAAAAAAATGTTGAAAGTAATGTTGAAAGTTTGACATATGTGTCTTTTTTTTTCCCCATTTGCCTTCTTTACTCTTCTGTCCTTATATAAATGCAAAGCTATATTCTATTCTGCTTATATTTCTCAATCTGATTCTGGAAGAAAATTCACACAGAAAATTCCTTGGTTCTAGTAATGGAGATGGGCAGGCCCATGAGCCAAGGTGACCTAAATTGCCTAAAGAAATCTAGATTCAGGGGCACCTGGGTAGCTCAGTGGTTAAGTGTCTGCCTTTGGCTCAGGTTGTAATCCTAGGGTCCTGGGATCTAGTTCCATATTGGGCTCCCTCCTCAACAGGGAGCCTGCTTCTCCCTCTGCCTATGTCTCTGCCTCTCTCTGTGTGTCTCTCATGAATAAATAAACAAAATCTTTTTTTAAAAAAATCTAGATTCGAAAATATGGAGACATTTTGTGTTTCATCCTCTACCAGTCATGCCAGAGGGGTGACCAGTTAGAGAAGACAGTCCTGTCCTCTCAGGGGTGCCTAACTCATTTCCCCTAAATTTGTTTACTACATGGTACTCCTTCCCATGACACTACCTGGTAATGTAGGAAAGACATTAGGGTTCAAAACTGATGGCCAGAAAGAATTCTTGAGATGTCTTTGGTGCAAAAAGATGGTTTTATTAAAGCATGGGGACAGGACCTATGGGCAGAAAGAGCTGCATCAGGGTCATGAGAAAAGGCCCATTATATACTTTCATGTTGGGAGTATATATATTCCTTAGAGACTTCCTTAGTGTAAGTCTCTAAGGAATTTTGAAGCAAGATTTTCAGGACCAGGTTAGCTACTGTTAGAAAAAGGTCATTTATTACTGTCTAATAAGACCTTAGTCACGAGACCCTTCAGATGTATATCGGTGGGTCATAAGATTGAGGGATGATTGCCAACATATATCTTAAGGGGGTAGAGATAAAGGAAGCTTCCAAAGGAATTTTCATATGTTAAAGTAGACTTACAGGATCCTGGGGGTCAGGCTAAGTTTGCCTTTTGCCATTAGCAAAGTATTGACATAGAGGCAGCTGAATTCCTAGAAGAATGTCACTCTGTCTGTTTTAAGGACTTGTCAATGGGCTGTAAGTATTAAGAAAATTTAATTTTTCTTTTGCCTTGTTTCCCACAACACCTCCCACACTATCTTATTTAACTAATTTGAAGACCAGAGGTTCAGTAGACACAAATGAGTTTCATGTGGTTCAGTGAAAAATGTGTTCTGGTAGCTTTGAGCAGTAGCACAATTAGTTAGAATGTCAGATTAAGGGATCTAGAGATTGCATCCTATTTTGAATTTAAGCACATATCAGAAAGGCCTTGAAGATTCTGTTTTAATTTGCAAACTGAGATTTACCAGAAGCCAAAAGAGACAAACAGTCCTCATCAATGTAGTATTTTTGAAAGTTTAATCCACAGGTTCAGTTTCTTTGACTCTTGTGGTATTTGAGATTGTTTTGCGTCTCCCAGAACACCATGCAAAAAAAGGAAGCTGATCAATGAAGGGATACCTACACAGCATGTAAAAAGATAGTTATGGGGAATTATAAAACCATTTTATTTCATGGTTGAGTATACCTAATGTTTTTCCAATATTTTCAACTCAGAATTTTCACCTTGCTTAAAACAATGCTAGAAGGGGAAAAGACTTTTATTTTAACTTTTGAAATTTATTAGAAACACTAATTTTTGGCTTTATTCCTGAGGAGATTTAGGGATTAATTAATTTATTTGGGAAGAGAGGCAGAACAGAGTCAGATAATCCAGCTGTTATAATTTTGAAGTTAGCATAAATGTGACTTAGAAGCATATTCACCTTGCTATGTGCCTGCTAGCAAAAGATAGTAGTGAAATCCTTAGCAAAGGCACCGAATGCAGTAATCTTAATGAGCTGGAGCCTGAAAACCATCAAGAAATAGCCACAACATCTGCAATACAGAAAGCAGGCAAGGAAGAAAATGATAAATGGGGAAAATGTTAATATTCAGTTTATTCTATGCAAGACATGCATCAAATATCCCCCAGCTTCTCTCTTTAAACATAGAAATGAATATGGGCTGTTTCCCATTTCACTGAAATTGAATGTTGAAGAGACACTTCAATCTCATTGACTAATTCAGCTGTTCCTTTAAATTGAATTTTTAAACATATGGGCACACCAACAAATCTATACGCAGAACAACTCTTTGAACAGCATGCAAGTGTTCTGGAATTACATGCTAGGTATCACACAAGTGAGTTTTCACAGTACAAAAGAACAAATTCCTTATTGTGACACTTGAGATGACAATACTAAAGAATTTCAGTTCAACTATAAATTCTTCCCTCAAACCACTATAGCTTTCTCAGGAGTATAACACACTCCCTAGCCTCTGTTTTTTTTTTTAACCAAACAATAATTGCTTATCTCTACTAAGTAATGATCCACCAATCTTTTCATTCATTCATTCAACAAACATCTATTGAGTAACTCTTTTTTTTTTATTTGATGGAGAAAGAGTGAGAGAGCACAAGGAGGGGGAATGAAAGAGGGAAAGGGAGAAGCAGGCTCCCTGTTAAGCAGGAAATCCAAAAGGGGACTCGATCCCAGGACCCAAAGATCATGACCAGAGCCAAAGGCCAACATTCAACCATCTGAGCCACCCAGGCATCCCTATTAAGTAACATTCCTATTGTGTCTAGTACTATCTTAAACACTGAGAATAGAGAGATAAATATGGTATAAAACCTCTAAAAATTACATTTCTAATAGGTATGAGATATATATATATATATATAAATTAGTTATCTAAAAGGGTACCTGGGTGGCTCTGTCGGTTAAGTGTCCAACTCTTGATTTCGGCTCAGGTCATGATCTCAGGGTCATGAAATTAAGCCATGCATTGAGTTCTGGGCTAGGTGTAGAACCTGTTTAAGATTCTCTCTCTCTCCCTTTTCTCCCTCCTCATGCTTACTCTCTCTCTCTCTAAAGGAAAAGAAACTAGTTATATCAAAAAAGAGAGAAAGGGAAACACATCCCTAATTTGAGATGTTTATTTCAACCCAACAAATCTCCTGTTCATCATTGTATAACATATTGACTTTATTTTCTGATTTATATATGTGTGTCTCTGGGAAATCGCTCCTATTAGTCACCTTTCTTGTGGAAAAAAAAAACAAAAAACAAAAAAAAAAGATTACTACACCAAGGTCTACCATTGTATGTAAGGCACTGACAGCCCAGATGGAGCAGGATGAAATGTGGAAATTCCCTGATGTAACCTGTTAACAATGCTGTGTAAGGATGGATAAAGTTCAGTCTAGAAATTTCTACTGACATATTTATTTGTGCACAATGAGGATTTTAGCTGCTGATTCCATCCCAACTCAGCTGCCCATGTTTTGCTGATAAGTAGAGCCAATAAAAGGAAAAGGAGACAAGACTAATGAAAATGTATTTAAGGTATGCCTGGGTTGCTCAGTTGGTTAAGCATACGACTTTTGATTTCTGGTCAGGTCATGATCTCATGGGTCATAGGATCAAGCCCCACATTGCACTCAGCAGGGAATCTGCTTGAGATTCTCTTTCTCCCTCTCCTTCTGCCCCTCCCCATGTGCACTCTCTGTCTCTGTCTCTCTCTAAAATAAATAAATTTTTAAAAGTCTTTAAATATCAAGGTATTTTGTGGTCTAAGCAGGGTTGATATATAACTAGTATGCATTAGGTAGACACCTATTTTGATTACTCACTATTTTAATATCAGCCTGGTAGTAAGAACCAAATCTATTATGTAAAGTGCATAGAGAATTGAAAGAAAATATGCTATATGCATAAAATGAAATATCATTTAGCTTTTAAAAAGAAGAAAATCCTGCCATATGCAGCAACATGGACAAACCTGAAGGACATTATACTAAGTGAAGTAAGCCAGATATAAAACAGCAAATACCACATTTATATAACTTACCTGAAATAGCCAAACTGAGAATAGAATGGTGGTTTCCAAGGGCTAGAGGTGCTGCTGGTTGAACTGGGGAGAACCTTGGACCCTGAGGCCTCTGCCCAGGACATTCCTAGAATGTTGCTGGAGGCTCTTCGTCTCATCATAAGAAATTATTCAAGAATGGACCAGACATAGTGGTTGAACGGTGTAAGTGAGCAAGTTTGTTAAAGTGGAACTATACTCTGAAGCTGAGAGAGTGGATAAGCTTAAGGGAGAACTATATCCAGGGTTTGGGTCTCTATCTTTTATTGACAGTTGTTAACTAGGGGGTGGAATATTTATTATTTGGGGAGGGTATTTCTTTGGGAGTAGGCTTTCACACATTTTCTTCCCTACTTGGTCAGAGTCTCTGTTTTTTTTTGTTGTTGTTGTTTTTGTTTTGTTTTGTTTTGTTTTGTTGTTTTTTTGTTTTTTCTCTTGGCCCTGTTTGGTTTGGTCCAGCTTCTTGTGGCTTTGTTTTTGGAGTGATGCCAGGACAGGTATCTAACTTTCCTGATAGAAGGTCATGAGTCTCCCTGTGCTGGCCTCCGGGTATCCTATTAACATAACTAACAGCTCACTCTAACAGAGGGAAGGGAAAAATGGGTATAAAGTTGCAGTTATACAAGATAAATCAGTTCTAGAAATCTGTGCTACAACCTGATGTCTATACTTAACAAAACTGTACTATACACTTAAAAGTTTATTAGAAGGGTAAATCTCATGCTAAGTGTTCATACCATAGTATAAATTGAAATAAAATAAAATAGAATTCTGAAGAACTGCCAAAAAAGAGAATTTGAGTTTTTTAAACTATGTTACCTTTGAGACTCAATCAGGGAGAAAGTGCCTCCTGAGGTGAGTCTTTAAGGACAAGTAAGAGTTAGGCTTACAAAAGAGTCTGGAGACATTCCAGGCAGACAGGGCACACTAATAGAAAAAATCATGATGATAATGAGTGGAAGTACAAGTCTATTAATGTGGATGAAGAAAAGGGGTAGAAGACCAGAAATGTACACGGGTTGTAAATTATAGCTAATCTTGTATGGAGTGTTATGGAGTTTGGACTTTATTCTAAGAACTATGGGGAGTCATTTAAAGGCTTAAGCAAAGCAAGATGGGGAGAGCAGGTCAGTCAAGTGATCAAATTTGCATTTGAAAATGTTATTCATACTGCAGTGTGGAGAATGGATTAGATTGAGCAAGGGTGATGAGTGAAGACAATTTTGAATACCTTACACTTGCAGTTTTGCTAGACTGGTACAATGAAAGGACAGA
This sequence comes from Canis lupus baileyi, assembly GCF_048164855.1. Classification (NCBI taxonomy): domain Eukaryota; kingdom Metazoa; phylum Chordata; class Mammalia; order Carnivora; family Canidae; genus Canis; species Canis lupus. The sequence goes on along the minus strand of NC_132876.1, from coordinate 52,976,543 downwards.
TTGCATAACTTTGAAGAGGCCAGAAGAGCTAAATAGACGGAGGGAATTGAAGTTGTCAAAGTAGTGAGGGTCTCACCATAGGAGAGAGCAGCTGTAATGGTATTGGGGAAGGAGTGAGTTGGAAAACTTATGGGTTATAACCAGAGAATGGGTCCTTGGAGTGTGAGATTTCCTAGGTGGTGTAGTTCCAAGTAATTGTGATATGTGATTTATAACAAATAAGTATTTTGGTCTTCAGTCCATGATTCCTGGATCAGAGCTCCCCAAACCCCTTGAATTTCTTAACCAATAAGAGCAATGAGAGCACTGCTTTTGTGATAATACTTGATCATTTGTCTTCTGTTGCAGAAATCCAATTCAGAGCTATAAAGGCTACAAGGAATTCTTGTTATTCATAACAAAACCCTTCCACCTATAGCTGAGTTGACGTTAATGACTTTTGAAAATCCCCTAAAGATGGGGTGCTAGTTGCCAGGGAATTCAACCAGAATTTGAGGTTAAACATTTAGTTCCACCCCCTGATTTCTAAAGAGAGGAGAGAGGCTGCAGGTTGAATCAATCACCAATGGCTAATGATTTAATCAATCATGCTTCTCTGAAGAAATGTCTGTTCATGTCTTCTGCCCATTTCTTGACTGGATTCTTTGTTTTTTGGGTATTGAGTTTGGTAAGTTCTTTGATAAGTTTTGATAAGTTTTTTTTATATAAGTTTGATAAGTTTTGATAAATTGAGTTTGATAGATATTGGATACTCACTCTTTATCTTATGTCACTTGCAAATATCTTCTCCCATTCGGTAGGTTGCCTTTTAGTTTAGGTGACGGTTTCCTTCTTGTGCAGAAGCTTGTTATCTTGATGAAGTCCCAATAGTTCATTATTGCTTCTGTTTCCCTTACCTTTATAGACTTGTCTTGCAAGAAGTTGCTGTGACCAAGATCAAAACTGTTGCTGTCCTTGTTCTTCTCTGGGTCTTTGATGGATTCCTGTTTCACATTTAGATCTTTTTGCCATTCTAAGTTTATCTCTATGTATGGTGTAAGAGAATGGCCTAGTTTCATTCTTCTACATGTGGCTGTCCAATTTTCCCAACATCTACACATGGCCAACAAGCACATGAAAAAATGCTCCACATCTCTTGTCATCAGGCAAATACAAATCAAAACCATAGTTTTGGTGAGAATGGTTAAAATTAACCAGACAGGAAACAACAAATGTGAAGGCAAGGATGTGAAGAAACGGTAATACTCTTGCATTGTTGGTGGGAATGCAAGCTAGTGCAAGCACTCTGGAAAACAGTGTGGAGGTTCCACAAGAAGTTAAAAATAGAGCTACCCTATGACCCAGCAATTGCGCTACTTGGTATTTATTCCAAAGATACAGATGTAGTGAAACAATAGGACACATGCTCCCCAATGTTTATAGCAGCAATGTCCACAATAGCCAAACTGTAGAAGAAGCCACAAAGACCTTCAACAGATGAATGGATAAAGATGTGATACATACACAATGGAATATTACTCAGCCATCAGAAAGGATGAATACCTACCATTTGCTTTGACATGAATGGAACAGGAGGGTATTATACTGGGTGAAATAAGTCAAATGAAGAAGGACAATTATCATCTGGTTTCACTCATATGTGGAATATAATAAATAGTGAAACGGAGCATAAGGGAAGGGGGGTAAACTGAGTGGGGAAAAATTAGAAGACAAACCATAAGAAACTCCTAACTCTGGGAAGCAAAGGGTTGCAGAAAGAAGGATGTTAGAGGGATAGGGTAACTGAGTGATGGGCATTAAGGAGGGCACATGATGAGATGAGCACTGGGTGTTATACTAAATCTTGGCAAATTTAATTTAATTTATTTTCGAAATCCTGCCTCTATAATGAAGCCTCTATATAAAATGAAAAAGATTGATTTCATAGAGCTTCTAAGTTGGTGAATCAGAAAGCATCCACTTGCCAGCACTGGGCCCCAAACTCCACTATCTAGTCAGTCAGTAGCTCAGGTAACAACCTGGACTTGAGTTTGGCATCTGAAGTGGGGGCAGTCTTATGAGACTGAGCCTTTAATCTGTTGAATCTGATGCTATCTCCAATAGATAATGTTAGAATTGAATTGTGGGACACCCAGCTGGTGACCAAGAATTGCTGAGTGGGAAACACACACACACACACACACACACACACACATCAGAATTGACGCCAAATTGTAGTGTAATGAAAATGTCTACAGTGTAGCCATGGAAGTCGAATGCAGAGGTAGAAGTAAACAAAGACCAAGGGTGCAAGACCTTCATAATTCTGATTGCCTCTCAGAATCATCTGTGGAGGTTTTATAAATTACAGAACCTATGGCTCCCATCCTGAAAGATTCTGATGTTAGGTGGAACTCAGGTATATGTACTTTTAAAGAAATTTTCATGAATGTTTCTAATGTGGTTGTTTTTTTTAAGATTTTGTTTATTTATCATGAGAGATACTCAGAGAGAGGCAGAGACACAGGCAGAGGGAGAAGCAGGCTATCTGTGAGGAGCTTGATGTGGGGCTTTATCCTAGGACCCTGGGATAATGGCTTGAGCCAAAGGCAGACGCTCAACTGCTGAGCTACACAGGTGCCCCAGGAGGAAGGGTTTTGTTTTGTTTTTTAATAACTTAACTTAGCCTCAGAGAGTGAAGGATAAAGGTGTAAATCTCATGTCTTTTTTTTAATTTTTATTTATGATAGTCACACACACACAGAGAGAGAGAGAGAGAGAGAGAGAGGCAGAGACACAGGCAGAGGGAGAAGCAGGCTCCATGCACCGGGAGCCCGACGTGGGATTCGATCCCGGGTCTCCAGGATCGCGCCCTGGGCCAAAGGCAGGCGCCAAACCGCTGCGCCACCCAGGGATCCCTAAATCTCATGTCTTATTACTTATCTGTTTTAAACTGGTTCACACAAAACAAAGATATTTGCTCATTTAGTTTCTCATTGGCATTTCCAAATTTCTAATTCACTTTATCTATGAAGATATGGCTTTGAGTATGTTCTCATATTCTAAAGCTCTACTTTGTACTTTTTTAGCTCATTGCTCTCTTTAGCTATTTAATTTAATTTAGGTGACCATAAACTCTTGGGGAGGAAAAGTGAATACTGTAGACCTGAATCCAGAGGTTTTAAAATGAATTAATTTCTGCCAGATTCAGTAGTCCACTTCACTTAGATGATTTTCAAGGTCTTTGTGTGAAAGAGAATCAGGATAGAGTGTTATTAGATAATGTAGACTAGGTCATTTTCAGAAAAATGGAATTTTATAGAATACATTACAGACAAATTAGACTGAAGGAAAACTTCAAGTGACTATTAATAGTAGTACTAGTAGTAAGAGTTGTACCAGTAATAATGAAACCTTAAAAATAAATACAGAGCATCAAGTCTTAGTCTTATTCATCTAGTATATTCTATCTTTTAAATTGCTTTCATTATAAAGAAATGCAAATTCATGCAACATTATTGACTAATTGAGATGTATCTAAAGTAAAAAGTGAATGTCCTCTTTCCATTATATGACTCCCAACACTTATCTCCTAATATGCCTCTCTCTCTAGAATTTTTCCTATGCATTTCCTGTATGTGTATATATATAAAATGTTATGCATTTTTCTAATAGTAATATACACACAGATATCCTTCTATGCCAATAAATATAAATCAAATTCATTCTTTTTATCATCTGTATGGCATTTCATATTATGGATGCACAATAATGTTTTCAATCATATGCCCCTTTATTTGGATATTTGCTGCAAATTTCCTCCTTTTATAAAAATAATAGTTCCATAAACTTCTATATTCACATATTGTGTATGAAAGTTTTAATATTTCTGTAGCATATATTCTTAAAAGGAGACATGCTAAATCAAAGAATATGCGTATTTAAAATGTTGATAGGTTATTGCTTAAGTGTCCTTCAAAAAAATTACATTTCACAAATATACAGTGCCATTTCCCCCACCCTATTGCCATTTGTGTATATTATCAATCTTTTCCTATTTTTATTTTTAAAATATTTATTTATTTATTTATTTATTTATTTATTTATTTATTTATTTATTTATAGAGAGAGTGCACATTAAGGGAGGGGCTGAGGAAGAAGGAGAAGGAGAGGGAAAGAATCCCAAGCAGACTCCACACTGAGTGCAGAGTCCAACACAGGCCTGGATCTCAAGACCCTTATATTATGACCTGACCCAAAACCAAGAGTCAGATGCTTAACCAACTGAGCCATCCAAGTGCCCCTCTTTTTCTATTTTTTGAATTTTAATTCCAGTATAGTAAACATATAGTGTTATATTAGTTTCAGGTTACTATATAGTGATTTAACAATTCTATACAATTCTCACTGTTCATCCTGTTAAGTGTACTCTTAATCCCTTTCACATCTTTTATGCATCTCGCACCCATCTACACTCTGGTAACTATCATTTTGTTCTCTATATTTAAGAGTCTATTTCTTGGTTTATCTCTTTTCTTTGTTCATTTTTCTTGATTCTTAAATTCCACATACAGTATTGGTCATTCTCTGGCTGACTTATTTACTTTAGCATTATACTTTTTTTTTTTTTAATTTTTTTTCTTTTTAAATTTATTTATTCATGATAGTCACACGGAGAGAGAGAGAGAGGCAGAGACACAGGCAGAGGGAGAAGCAGGCTCCAAGCACCAGGAGCCCGATGTGGGATTCGATCCCGGGTCTCCAGGATCGCGCCCTGGGCCAAAGGCAGGCGCCAAACCGCTGCGCCACCCAGGGATCCCAGCATTATACTTTCTAGATCAATCCATGCTGTTGCAAATCGAAGATTTTGTTCTTTTTATGGCTGAGTAATATTCCATTGTGTATATATACCACAACTTTTTTATCCATTCATCTCTCAGTGGACACTTGGGCTGCTTCCATAATTTTGCTATTGTAAGTAATGTTGCAACAAACATAAGGGTGCTGATATCCATTCAAATTATTATTTTTTGTATTCTTTGGATAAGTACCCAATAGAGGAATTACTGGATCATATGGTAATTCTGTTTTTAATTTTTTTGAGGAGCCACCATACTGTTTTCCACAGGGCTGCACCAGTTTGCATTCCCACCAAAAGTGCATGTAGGTTCATTTTTCTCCACATCCTCACCAACACTTGTTTTTTATGTTTTTCATTTTAGCCATTCTAACAAGTATGAGGTGATACCTCTTTGTGGTTTTGATTTCCGTTTCTCTGATGATTAGTGATATTGAGCATCTTTTCATGTGTCTAATGGCTATCAGGATGTCCTTTTTGGAGAAATGTCAGTTCATGTCTTCTGTTCATTTTTTAGTCACATTACTTGGTTTTCTTCTGAGCTGAGTTGTATAAGTTTTTTATATATTTTAGAATTCTAATCTGTTATTGGATTTGTCCTTTGCAAATATCTTCTCCCTTTCATAGGCCATCTTGTAGTTTTGTTGATCATTTTCTTTGCTGTGCAGAAGCTTTTAAATTTGATGTTGTACCAATAGTTTATTTCTGCTTTTGTTTCATCTCAGGAGATATATCTGGAAAAATTTTGTTATGATCAATATCAGAGATACTACAGCTTGAGCTCTTTTCTAGGGTTTTTATGATTACAGGTCTCACATTTATGTTCTTAATGCATTTTTAAGTTTATTTTTGTGTACTGTATAAGAAAGTAGTCTAATTTGATTGCTATGCATGTAGCTGTTCTATTTTCCCATACCATTTGTTGAAGAGACATTTTCCCAATGTATATTCTCGCCTCTGTCACAGATTAATTGGTCACATAATTGTAGGTTTATTTCTGGGCTATCCTGTTCCATTGATCTATATGTCTATTTTTGTGCCAGTCGCATAATTTTGATTATGATAACTCTGTACTGTATCTGGAAATCTGGGATTGTGATGCTACCAGTTTTGTTCGTTTTAAGGATTGCTTTGGCTATTCGGGGTTTCTTGTGGTTTATACAAATTTTAGGATGACTTGTTTTAGTTCTGTGAAAAATGCTGTTGGTATTTTGACAGGGATTGTAAAAATCTGTAGATTGCTTTGGTAGCATGAACATTTCAACAATATTGGTTCTTCAAATCTGTGAGCATGGAATATCTTTCCATTTGTTTGTCTCCAATTTCTTTCATCAATGTTTTATAGTTTTGAAAGTATAGGTATTTCACCTCATTGGTTAGGTTTATTCCTAGATATTTTATTCTTTTTGTAAATGGGATTTTCTTTTTTTTTATAAAGATTTTATTTTATTTATTCATGAGAGGCACAGAGAGAGAGAGGCAGAGACACAGGCAAAGGGAGAAGCAGGCTCCATGCAGGGAGCCTGACGTGGGACTCGATCCTGGGTCTCCAGGATCACGCCCCGGGCTGAAGGTGGCACTAAACCACTGGGCCACTGGGGCTGCCCATAAATGGGATTTTCTTAATTTCACTTTCTGCTGCTTCATTATTAGTGTATAGAAATGCAGTGGATTTCTACATATTAATCTTGTATCTTGTGACTTTTCTGAATTTATCAGTGTTAATAACTTTTTTGGTGGAGTCTTTTGGGTTTTCTATATATAGTATCATGTTATCTTCTAATAGTGTAATTTTACTTCTTTCTTACCAATATGGAGGACTTTCATTATTTAACTGATTGATGTGGCTAGGACTTCCATTATTATGTTGAATAAAAGTGGTGAGAGTGGACATCTTCCTCCTGCTCTTGGTCTTAGGAGAAACTATTAGTATATCCTTATTGAGTAGGATGTGAGCTGTGGGTTTTTCGTATATGGCCTTTATTATGTTGAGGTATGTTACCTCTAAATGTATTTTGTTGATGGTTTTTTTATGAATGGGTGTAATACTTTGGCAAATACTTTTTCTGTACCTATTGAGATGATCATATGGTCTTTATTCTTTCTCATTTTGATGTGATATATCACATTGATTAATTTGCAAATATTAAACTATACTTGCATCCCAGGAATAAATTTACTTAATCTTGGTGAACATTTTTTAATGTATTGTTGGTTTTGCTTTGCTAATATTTTGCTGAGGATTTTTACATCTATGTTCATTAAAGATACTACTCTGTATTCTCTTTTTTTAGTAGTGTCTTTATCTGGTTTTGATATCAGGGTAATGATGACCTTACAGAATGAATTTGGAAGCTTTTCTTCTTCTCCTCTTCTTAGGAATAGTTTGAAAAGAATAGATAGTAACTATTCATTGGGTGTTTGGTAGAACATACCTGTGTAACCATCTGGTCCTGAACTTTTGTTCATTGGGAGTTTTTTGATTACTGAGTCAATTTTGTTGCTGGTAATTAATCAGTTCAAATTTTTACATTACTTCCTGATTCAGATTAGGAAGATTTCTAGGATTTATCCATTTCTTCTAGGTTTTCCAGTTTGTTGATGTAATTTTTCATAATATTCTGTTATAATTATTAGTATTTCTGCAGTGTCAGCTGTTATTTCATCTCATTCATTTCTGATTTTGTTTGAGTTCTCTGTTTCTTTTTACCCTTTTCTTGTTTTTTATTTTAATGAATCTGGCTAAATGTTTATCAGTTTTGTTGATCTCAAAACATCAGCTACTAGATTCAATATTCTATTGAGGTTTTTTTAGTTTCTATTTTTTTTATTTCTGTTTTAAGTGTTTACTTCCATCTGGTGGTTTTGGGTTTTGTTTGCTTTTCTTTTTCTACCTCCTATAAGTATACGATAAGGTTGTTTATTTGAGATTTTTCTTGTTTCTTGAGGGAGGTCTGTATTGCTAGAATCACTTTTTTTGCATTCCAAAGATTTTGGACTCCTATGTATTCATTTTCATTTGTCTCCATGTATTTTTATTATGATTTTCTTTATTTATTCATGAAAGACACACAGAGAGAGGCAGAGACACAGGCAGAGGGAGAAGCAGGATCCCTGTGGGGAGCCCAACATAGGACTCAATCCCAGGACCTGGGGATCAAGACCTGAGTCAAAGACTACTGAGCCACCCAGGCGTTCCTCCATGTATATTTTTTTTATTTCCTCTGATTTCTTGGCTGATTCATTCGTTGTTTCTTAGCATGTTATTTAACCTCCATGTATTTTTATCATTTCCAGATTTTTTCTCGTGATTGATTTCTTGCTTTATAAACTTGCAGTCAATCACATAGATCAATGGAACAGAATAGAGAATCCAGAAGTGGACCCTCAACTCTATGGTCAACTAATATATGACAAAACAGGAAAGACTATCAACTGGAAAAAAGACAGTCTCCTCAATAAATGGTGCTGGGAAATTGGACATCCACATGCAGAAGAATGAAACTAGACCATTCTATTATACCATACACAAAGATAAACTCAATATGGATGAAACATCTAAATGTGAGACAAGAATCCATCAAAATCATAGAGGAGAACACAGGCAACAACCTTTTATTTTTTTCCATTTTTTCCCCTTTTTTTATAAATTTATTTTTTATTGGAGTTTAATTTGGCAACATATAGAATAACACCCAGTGCTCATCTCATCAAGTGCCCACCTCAGTGACCATCACCCAGTCACCCTTACCCCATGCCCACCTCCCTTTCTACCACCCCTAGTTCGTTTACCACAGTTAGGAGTCTCTCATGTTCTGTCTCCCTTTCTGATATTTCCCACACATTTTTTCTCCTTTCCCCTTTATTCCCTTTCACAATTTTTTATATTCCCCAAATGGATGAGACCATATAATGTTTGTCCTTCTCCGATTGACTTATTTCACTCAGCATAATACCCTCCAGTTCCATCCACGTCAAAGCAAATGGTGGGTATTTGTCGTTTCTAATGGCTGAGTAATATTCCATTCTATATATATACCACATCTTCTTTATCCACTCATCTTTTGATGGACACTGAGGCTCCTTCCACAGTTTGGCTATTGTGGACATTGCTGCTATAAACATCGGGGTGAGATGTCGCACGTTTCACTGCATTTGTATCTTTGGGGTAAATCCCCAACAGTGCAATTGCTGGGTCATAGGGCAGATCTAGAAATTCTAGAAATTCCAGAATTCTAGAAATCTTGGGGTGGAGTCTTTTTGGTTTTCTATGTACATTACCATGTGAACAGCGAAGAGGGAGAGTTTGACTTCTTCTTTGCCAATTTAAATGCCTTTTATATAGATGTGTCTTGCTTTTTTATCCTGTCACCCTATGTCTTTTAATTGGAATGTTTATTCCATTTACATTCAAAGCAATTATTGATAGGTATATACTTATTACCATTTTCTTACTTGTTTTATGGTTGTTTTATAGATCTTTTTTGTTTCTTCTATTGCTGTGTTCTCTTATGGTTTGCTGGGTTTCTTGAGTGCTATACTTTGGTTTCTTTCTCTTTATTTTTTGCATATGTATTATAGGTTTTTGATTTGTGGCTACCATTAGGTTTATATATGACATCTTATACATATAGCAGTCTATATTAAGCTGATGGTCACTTACGTTTGATTCCTTTCCCATCCACTGTTTAGGTATATGGTCATACTTAATATTTATTTTGTGAATCCCTTGACTATTTGTATAGCTACAGCTAATTTTACCACTTTTGTGCTTCCTATTTTTCTAGCTCCTACTTATGGTCTCTTCTTTGCACTCAAAAAGTCCCCTTTAATATTTCTTGTAGGACTGGTTTAGTTGTCATGAGTTCCTTTAACTTCTGTTTGTCTGGAAAGCTCTTTATCTCTCCTTCTCTTCTGAATGATAGCCTTGCTTGTAAGTTGTTGCTGTTGCTGTTGTTAGCACTTTGAATATATCAGGCCTCTCCCTTCTGGCCCACAGTTTCTCCTGAAAAATTAGCTGACAGTCTTAACTGTTCTTAAGTGTAACTGTTTTCTTTTCTCTTACTGTTTTTTTTTTTTTTTTCTCGGTTCTTTTGAAATTCTCTCCTATCATTACTCTGTCATTTTAATTACTATTTCTCTGGATGTGGACTCCTTTTTCTGCTTTTGTTGGTGGATTTCTGTGCCTCCTGGATAGGAGTTTCTGTTTCCTTCCCTAGATTCAAGAAGTTTTCAGCTATTATATTTTCACATAATTTTCTATCCCTTCTTTCTCTCTTCTTCTGAGATCCCTATAATACAAGTGTTATTACCCTTAATGGTGTTGCTGATTTCCCTAAGTGTATTTTCATTTTTTATTATTTTATTCCCTCTCTTGTTTAGTTTGATTGCTTTCCAAAACTCTGTTCTCCAAGTCACTGGTCCATTGTTCTGCTTCCTCTACACTACTATTTATTCCATCTAGTGTATTTTTAATTTCAGTTATTGAATTCTTCATCTGTGATTGGTCCTTTTTCAATGTTTTCTATCTCCCTCTTAAGGGTCTCACTGAGGTTCTCCACCCTTTCCTCATATCCCCTGAGTATCTTTGTGACCATTACTTTAAAATCTTTCTCAGGCATATTACTTATCTCTGTTTCTTTTAATTCTTTTGCTGTGATTTTTGTCCTGTTCTTTCATTTGGGACATATTCCTTTGTATCCTCATTTTATCTAACTCTCTGTGTCTCTTTCTATGTATTAGGAAATTCAGTTACATATCCTGTTCTTGAAAGTAGTGGTCTTATGAAGAAGAGGTCCTATAGTCCCCTGTAATGCAATGTCTCCTGTTCACCAGAATCTGGCACTTCAAGGATATCTCCTATGCTGTTGTATGCACCCTAGTGTTGTGACTGAGCCACTTTTTGCCTTCAATCCAGTCCACTACAATTGTTCTCTTTGCCTGTTGTTGGCAGGTTTTAATCCCTTTGTTGTTAGTGGGTCAATTTGGGGTCACCTTGAACTTGAGTTGAATCAGACCAGATGTTCGCCAGAGATGCAATAGCACTAAACTGGAGGCACTTTCCTGTGCAATCCTTTGAGGAGCTTTCATTGTTGGATGATATCTACAGTCAGGCAGATGTCTGCCCCTAGCCACTGCTTGGGCTGCAATTGGACTGGTGTGTATACTTATCTCCCCCTCTCCCTGGAACAGGAGTCACTTTGGAGTCATGTTAGCTCCTGTTGGGGTTGCTTGCACACTGCCAGATTTGTGGCACCACTTTGGATGGGCTCTGGCCAAAGGCCTATTGGAGGGGTAGGACTCTTAAAGAATGCAGGGGCAGAGCACATGGTGTTATTAAGTCCATACAGGTCTATTGTGGGAGAGGATCTACAGCCACCTGTGACTAAGGCCACTTGGGTTTGAGGGGGTGGATCCAAGGGAAAACATGGTGGCACGGCATACTGTTATCAAGTTAGGTTGTGGGTGTTGGCCCCACACTAGTTCTTGCAGACATTCATGTATCTAGGTTGGCAGTGGGGAGAGAAATGGTGACTAGCAGCCAACTCCTTTGTTCTTAGAGTAGTAATACAAGCTTCCTTGCTCTTCTAGCACATGCTTTGAGATTAGTAAATAAATTTCCTTCCTGCAAACCCCAGGTATTTTTTTGTGTGATTTTTTTTAATAATAAATTTATTTTTTATTGGTGTTTTCTGTCTTGTGAATTTTCACCATTCTCACTGGTGTGAGGTGGTATCTCATTGTGGTTTTGATTTGTATTTTCCTGATGGCCAGTGATGCGGAGCATTTTCTCATGTGCTTGTTGGCCATATCTATGTCTTCCTCTGTGAGATTTCTCTTCATGTCTTTTTCCCATTTCATGATTGGATTGTTTGTTTCTTTGGTGTTGAGTTGAATAAGTTCTTTATAGATCTTGGAAACTAGCCCTTTATCTGATAGGTCATTTGCAAATATCTTCTCCCATTCTGTAGGTTGTCTTTGAGTTTTGTTGACTGTATCCTTAGAGGAGAACACAGGCAACACCCTTTTTGAACTCAGCCACAGTAACTTCTTGCAAGATACATCCACAAAGGCAAAAGAAACAGAAGCAAAAACAAACTATTGGGACTTCATCAAGATAAGAACCCCAGGTATTTTTCAAACTGCTACCTCTGTGCTGTACTTCAGAGGGGTTACATGTTGTGCTGTCTCTCTAAGGACAAGGATTCAGTTTCCTATCATTCCCTGGCTCTCCCAGAGGGGAGCCCACTGATTTTCAAATTTCCATGTGTTAAGTCCCACTGATTGTAAGAACTCATGATATTTAGTCTCTCTGGTTTCAAAGCCAAATACTATGGGGATTCCTCTTCCCCATGTGGGCTCCCTGTACCTGGAATACCCGGTATGAACATTTGTATCTCTCCCTTCTCTGGGCCTGTGCTATCCCTTCCTCTAGCAGAGAGTTCTGTGGGCCTGTTTAGCTCTCCACCATGTCTCCATCCTTCAAACCCTCTTCCGTGTGGCCTCTTCTCTATGCTTAACTATGGTGAATCTGTTCTGCCAGTCTTGAAGTTATTTTTGAGTTATTTACATTGACATGGGTGTTACCTTGTTGTATCCATGGGACAAGGTGAGCTTAGAATCTTCTTACTCCACTATCTTCCCCAGAAGTGAAAATCTCAATCTTTTCCATTTTACAAGTTAGCTTATATTTTTATTTGAGTTTCTTTTATTTCAAGTAAGGTTTCTTTGATTTCAAATAAAGCTGATAGTATCATTTTCTATTTTATTGGCAAAATCTATTTTCTTTGAATTTCTTTGTCATATACATGAGCCTTTGTGGGGTAGGACTGCATTCTTAATGACTTGTAGGAGTTCTTTGAATATTGTGAACATGTGCTCTTTTTCCATTATGTATGTTAAAAATACTTTCTCAAAATTCAGTGCCTGTCTTCTAATTTTGCTCTAAATGCCTTTTATAATACAGTTTTTAATTTTCATGTAATCATATCTTTCTATTTCTTCCCTTATAGTTTCTGGCTTTTATGTTCTTTTTAAGTAAAACTTCCCCATCCTCTAGATTATTTTAAAGATAAATATTCTTTTACATTTTCTTTGAATGTATTGTTGCAGGTCTAGTTCTCCCATATGCAGAATCTGAAACAGAGTTTAGCCTTCTGGATGTTCATTAGCAAATGTTCTTGGCACCATCATCTGTGGAATGGAGGGAAAGGAAGCAGAAATGGTCAGAGAACGAAGTTAAGCTGCCATGCTGGACCGTTGACAATATCAATGCAGCTCATGGACAGCTCTAAGGCTGCAATGGCCCTTCAAAATCTTGCTGAATTGTGCTGAGATGGCCAGGTCTTTATAGTCCTACACTCATTAATTTGAAATGTACTTTTTTGGCATTTGTGATAACTCAGATACAATGTATATATTTCATTAAGTTAAAAGAAAAATAAATGTCTAACTTCGGGCTGCTATAACAAGGTACTATAAACAGGATGCTTTATAACAGAAATTCATTTCACATAATTCTACAGGATGGAAGTTCAAGATCAGGATGCCAACATGGTTGGGTTTGATTAGAGCTATCTTCCAAGTTATGGACTGCCCTAATTTTGTGTTGTATCCTCACATGGCAGAAACAGACAAAGCTAGCCCTCTTCCTCCTCTTATAAGGACAACTAACCCAGTAGTGAAGCTTCCACCTTCATGACCTAATTACCGCCTAATAACCCAACCTCCTAATACTGTCTTAATAGAGAACACTGTTTTAAAATGAATTATGGAGGGGACACAAACATGCACTCCATAATAATAATAAAAAATCAGAAGCCTGTATAAAATCAAGAGCTAGAAAGAAAAAAATATCTGTCATTGAGGTTTTTTTTTTATCACTAATGTCATAAATCATCAAAACCAAAAGGGAACATAGTACGTATTTTACAATCTCCTCATTTCCCAGAGGAGAAAACTAAAGCCTGAAAAGTGGGAACACTAGATTAAGAACCAAAACATAAGACTCCCAATTTCAGACCAGTGTTACTTTCTCTAAACTAGGTTGGTTGCTTCTAATCATTTTATATCACAGGCCTTTGAGGGTTTTTAAAAAATATTTATTTATTTATTTACTTACTTACTTATTATTAGAGAGAGAAAGCATGAACACACATGTCAGTGGGGGAGGGGCAGAGACGAGAGAGTCTTCAAGCAGACTCCCTGCTGAGTGTAAGACCTCACTTGGGGTTCAATCTCATAACCCATGAGATCATTACCTGAGCCAAAACCAAGAGTTGGACCCTTAACTGACTGAGCCACCCAGACACCCTCACCTTTAAGGCTTTTTAATACTATCATTAAAATATTTGTTTTCTATTCATTCATACTTTCTAATATGTCCTCTAATTGAAAATAAGAAAACAGCATTTCTTAAATATTCTCTAATACAGACTCTTCACAAAGCTCAACTGGCCTCTTCTCTTATCCTCTAATTATTTGGAATTAGTACAAAAATTTCTGTACTGGCCCCACTCCTAAAGAAACCACAGAGAAATTAGTAAATAGAAGGCATATCAAAAGTAGATGACACTATATTTGCAGGTAAGGATAATTGTAAGTTTACTGATAAAAATCCATTTTTATCAGCTCACTTATACTCCATTATAAGGCCATTGTGGCACTTTCTGCCAAAGGCACATAGGTGAAAACTAGTATGTATTTGATTTTAATACCGTCTGTGGGAAACCCAAAAAGGAATGAACAGATGTTGGAACCATATGATAATAGTGTGTCAGAATAAAAAAAAAACAAACTGTGCATTTATATGGCACACCTGGTGTTTATGATACTTTCACAATTTTTATAACTACAGCATCTGGCCCTTTGCTGCTGTTCTTTAATTTTCAAATGCCCAGGATCTTATGTCTCTTCCAGTATAGACATGTCCATGAGAAGAAAAAAAGCAGCAAACCTGTTATGAATCATGCAGAGAGATGCTACTATTTCCCCACAAGGAACTTATATTAAAAATGTTAGTGAAATTTTAAAATATGGAAAACATTTAGATCAATCTTTCCTAGCTCTCTTAAGAGACAAAAAGAATTCATTCAAAGATTACTAGATCATCCATATACACTGCAAATTTTCCCAGTATTTTAAATTTACTGGGATGCCTGGGTGGCTCAGTGGTTGAGGGTCTGCCTTCAGCTAAGGGCATGATCCTGGAGTTCCAGGATTGAGTCCCACATCAGGCTCCCTGCATGGGGCCTGCTTCTCCCTCTGCCTGTGTTTCTGCCTCTCTCTCTGTGTCTCTCATGAATAAGTAAATAAATAATATTTTTAAAATTTTGCAAAAAGTGTAACTTATGGGGAATATCTAAAATATATATAGCACTCTAAGGTCTAAGTTATGCCACTTATATTCTTATTGATTCAAGTGACATAGGTGAGTTGGTCAGAGAATATAATTTGATATAATTCAAGTTTGACCGAATTTTCTGATTTTTCTCTGAGCTTTAGGTGGTGTTCATGTGTTAAAGCACAGCAAATATAAAATAGTTCATCTAAATTTTCAGTTGCTCTAATGAATAAATCAGATTAATAGTATAACTCATTCAAATTTGATTTAAAAAATCATTTCACACACATGGCTTAATACTAAAGTTCACTTAGTAACTCAACTCTTTTGTGGTTTTTTGGACTAGAACTTGGTAGAAACTTCAGAGTAGCAAATAAAATCTGATTTCTTTTTTTTTTTTTAAAGATTTATTTATTTATTTATTTATTTATTTATGAGAATGCACAGAGAGGAGAGAGAGAGAGAGGCAGAGATGCAGGCAGAGGGAGAAGCAGGCTCCATGCACCGGGAGCCCGACGTGGGACTCGATCCCGGGTCTCCAGGATTGTGCCCTGGGCCAAAGGCAGGCGCCAAACCGCTGCGCCACCCAGGGATCCCTAAAATCTGATTTCTATAGCAAGTCATGCTCCCTGAAAGTGATCCTAATTTTGATAAGATACTTTTATTTTTCAGAAAACACATCTTACTTGGGTTTTTATGATGATAAGCCTATTAGGGCTTATCGATGACAAACTTATATTAAGATTTTCATGAATTGGATATATTTGAGCAAGGAGGAAATCCCTCAGATCATAACCTGAAACCCTTAAATCAGGAATAGAAAACAGTATCATGAATTCTTTCTCAATGAGTAACAGAAGTTTTCAGCACAGGGTTCTAGGAACCTACTCCCCAAGTATTTGGAATTGATTTATGAGATTAACCAGAAATAAGGGGCAAGGGGCATGAAGCAGGGAAGAGAGAACCAATTCAGGGATGTATTATCGGGTGGGCCACCAGTATGAATGCCCAGTCCTGTAAAACCATCTAATTTGCCTCATGGAATGCAACCCAAGACCATTCATCCAAAAAGAGGGGAAAAGCATTTAATCATTAGCCCTGTTTACCATTGACTAAAGGTTGCCCTTCAGGGTATTAGTGTTCCCTACCTTGCTTCTGGGTTACTCCTGTTTGAATGCCAAATGCCTTCACAGAGCATCCCTTGGCAAAGAATCAGAAAAGCCCTGGGGCCACAGGTGAGAGGCATTTGTCTCTGGCCAAAGACAAGAAAGGCATTGTCAGGTGGCCCCCTTGCATTGAAACCAGTCAAAACCAACTCAGTCACCCAGGTGTGACTAGATGGGACAGGAAGCCAGAGATGTGAGTGATGCAAGAAATATTCAATATATCCCTGTAGGGCGCACTAATGAGAGATTATTAAACTAATCCATACAGTAGTAGTAAGCAGACCAGTTTATTTTTCATAGTTGTTATTTTTAATTTTCCCACATAATTTAAACCTGAACTGTAAGTTTGTTCCCCTTTCAATTAGTATTAATGAAATAATGCCACTGAGATTGGTTACTATGATAAGCACGACAGAACTGATGAAAAATGGATTTTTTATTAGTATTTTTTCCCTATTAGCAAGGAAATTCCACAACCATGCCATTGCACAAAATTTTGAATAAGCAGCTTTTCATAATTATGAAATATAGAGTTATAGAATCTAATTAAAAAATTCCACTTATTCTCTGAGGTTTTAATCACATCTATGATTTTCAAGACCAAATATGATAGGTTTGCCCTTTGTGAAATAAGACATTTTAGTTATCAACAGAATATTATTGTATTATAATTGCTAACATGTCTATTTCCCTTTCTGTCAAAGATTTAAAATATTTTGAAGTAGTGAAATTGCTATAACTTAAATTTGTGGATATGTTTCACAATATTCCTACTTGGCTTATTTGCCAAAACTACCCAAGCATATATCCATGCATGTTGAGAATGGCATAGAGGGCTGGGGATGGGTAGAGAAATTTTAGTTTTAAAATAAGTATTAGGGCAGCCCAGGTGACTCAGTGGTTTAGCCTTCGGCCTGGGGGCATGATCCTGAAGACCTGGAATCGAGTCCCTGCATGGAGCCTGCTTCTCCCTCTGCCTGTGTCTCTGCCTCTCTTTCTCTCTATGTCTCTCATGAATAAATAAATAAAGTCTTAAAAAATAAAGTAAATATTAATACCTGCAATTCGTTAAACCCTTGAATTTAACTGTGCTAAGTAAATACTATTCACTGTTTTTTAAGATTTTATTTATTTATTCATCAGAGACACACAGAGAGAGAGAGGCAGAGACATAGGCAGAAGGAGAAGCAGGCTACATGAAGGGAGCCCAATGTGGGACGTGATCCTGGGACTCAGGGATCATGCCCTAAGTCAAAGGCAGATGCTCAACCTCTGAGCCACCCAGGCACCCAGTAAATTATTCATATATGATGTCATTTACTACTTACCAAATAGGTATTTTTAATCCCCATTTCACAGATAAGAAAAAAGAAGTTGAGTAATATGTCAGTGGTCACACAGTAGTAACAATACAGCTAGGATTCAGATAAGTATCTTTTACATTAGTGATGTAGTTTTGGAATATGGGTGAAGTTTGTTGGGATGAGGTTTGGAGCCAAGACCAAGAAAGAATTCTTGAAATGTCTTTGATGCAAAATGGTGGTTTTATTAAAGCACAGGGACAGGACTCATGGGCAGGAAGAGCTGCTGCACCCCCCTCACTGGAGTTGTGGGGGTGGCTGAATATATACTTGGGAGTTGGGGGAGGTAAGGAAAAGGGAGATTTTCAAATGAACTTTCATACACTAAAGAGGACCTACAAGATACTGGAGGCCTTGCCATTGTAAAGTTAAGGTTGTTTTTCCCTCTAGCAAGGCATTAACATTAAGACAGTTGGGAACTTCTTGGAGGAATATTATACTCTGCCCACTTCAAGTATGTCGATGAGCTGCAGGTTACAAGGACATTTAACTGTATCTACATTTCCTTCAGGAAGCTAGGTTATTGATAAAAATGCTTAGGGCACCCAGGAGTGCCTGAGGAACATCACACATATCCCACCAGAGTGGGGGGTGGGTGTCAGCTTGTGCTTTGTCCTCAGCTAGCCTTCTGCTCCCTCATCATCAGCATTAAGGCTATTATTATTCAGCATGGTTTGCTACCTTTGATTTAGATGTCTGGAATAACCAGGAAAAAACCTATAATTCTTTATACACTGAATCCCTTAGAAATTTGGTCCTTTGGTAAATGTCTGTAGGCAAGTGTTTGGAAGAATTTGTCAATGCTTATTCCTCCTTCAGCATAGAGTCATGGGTACCCTCTTCAATTTGGCTGCCAGGTACTGTCTGGAAACTCAACTGTAGTCAGATTATATTGCTTGGCTTTGTTTTGGTGTATTCTTACAGCATTCCAACATTACATTATTCCTAGGGAAAGTCATAAATAAAAAACCATCACATCTCTCAATTATTTCACAATAAAACTAGAAAAAAGCCAACCATATCTCTATTCATCAATTTTTCACCATCCTTAAAAATGTTTGTTTTGAGAGTTTAAATGAAGTTGGGACACCTGGATGGCTCAGCGGTTGAGCATCTGCCTTCAGGTGAGGATGTGATCCTGTGGTACGGGATCAAGTCCCACATCAGGCTCCCTGCAAGGAAGGAGCCTGCTTCTCCTTCTGCCTATGTCTCTGCCTCTCTCTGTGTGTCTCTCATGAATAAATAAATAAAATCTTTAAAAAAATAAATGAAGCTTTAAAATATTATATCCTCAATTGCACTAACAACTTGAAAAATTTGGGGCTGTTTGGGCCTCTTTCACAGAAATAGTCTACATGGTTTCTCTATTCAATTTGAGCCCACATAATTCCTGCCTATATTCTGAAATACTGAATTCAACAATATTCTTTGAAGTCATTATACTCACCTGTTTTTAATTTATTTTATTTTATTTTATTTTATTTATTTATTTTTTTCCTGTTTTTAATTTAACATGTCAAATAGGTACATGGGTTCTTAATGAAATTTTTAGTCTTTATTTCTTAACCAGCAGAAATGACCCAGCCAAGGCTAAGTGGGTTAGAGGCAATATTCTGAGTTCTTTATTTCTAGAATATGTGCTGCTCAACTCAGAGGCAGAACATTATCTCTGTTCTAGTCTCAGCAAATGTTTCTTTATAATGGGTAATGGTTGATCAAATTAGCCTGTATGTCATGAACCAAGACTACTGAAAAACCATGGTCTTAATTAATTGATAGGTAGAATGTTTCTTTCTATACATCCTAGTTCCTGTTGGAGCAGTGTGTGTTCAAATGGATTATCACACTGAGACAGAGGTCAAATTGTTCATCTTGTTTTGCTTAAAGATTCCATTTGACATGTGACATCATTTAATGGTTATAAGAATGATTAAAGCTCTATAAAAATATCCATAGCAATAATTATCTAGCTATACATCAGAAAGACAAATGACACAGAAAATTTGCTTACCTAACTACTAAACTTTACTCTTGGACAGATCAGGGTTTTTTTGCTTTGGCAGATTGCTAATATAACTTTCTTCATAGAGCAATGGACATATGGGGAGAGTTGAACTACCTACAGAGCAATTCTTGAATTGTAGGATAAGATTCTTTGTGATCGCTTCCAAGAGAGAATAAGTGTTTGGGGTGTTTTTTCATTTGTGTGTGTGTATGTGTGTGTGTGTGTGTATGATATATATATACACACACATATACACACTCCTATCACTGTCTCAAATCTTTATTTTGACCCTGGACTAGGAGAAGCTATGATCACTGAAAGGAATCTATTCAAAGCCCCCATCCCCAGCCAAGCTTATAGACAAAACTCATAGGTGTCTGCACTTAGCCTTAACTGTGTTTTCTAGGTCACGGTGCCCACATTCTCAGAAAAGACAACTATAAAATATATTCTTTTCTAGCCAGACCACAAGCCACATCTGAGAGGAGCCCCAGACAGAGCCCCTGGAGAAGTCTGCCACCTCCTGCTCTACCCAGCCAAGAGTTGACCCCTTCCCCACACCCTCCATGGGTGCAGTTACAACCATCTCACATCTATTAAAACAAAACAAGACAAGACAAAACAGAAAAAAAAACTTAAAAGGCCCAACACAACAGAAGCTCAGGGCTGACATTTCTCTTGATGTCTGGCCCTTCTCCCTTGGAGAATGAATAAACTCTGTCCTGTTTGTTGCTTTACTCTTTGTGCAATTCTTCACTGATGATGTCACCACCACCCTAACAATCACCTTATAAGTCAAGGAGTTTTAACTGTTGTAGCAAAGACTCCCAATATCTTAATAACTAAACAAAAGAAAGGTTTAGTTATCATTATCACATAGTCCAAATAGGTAATGACTAGAAAGTCTTACATAGCCCTTCAAACCCCAGACTCCTCCCATAGTGTGGTCTTTCATCCCCTAATGCCTCACAATCCTCTACTGGATCTGTCACCTCTGCTTCTGCTTGGGTGACAAAGGAAGAGAAAGAGTATGGAAAATGTGCACCTGTTCTCAATCCATGATATATATCATCTCCACTCACATTCCTAAGAACAAGCAAGAGGGCCAGGTCTAGTGATACACCCAAAGAAAGGCAGGAAATTAGTTGCACCTGGCAAAACAACCACAAGAAACACATTCCAAAAGATGCAGTATTGCAGCATTTTGTTTTGTTTTATTTTCTTTATAACACTAATCACAAGATGCTATTACTTTGTTGGTTAACTTGAGGTTTACTTATTCTGTTTTGTCTCTCTCCATAACAAGAAGATACTGAGGACAATGACCATGTCTATGTTTTCCATTATTGTATTCCCAGGACCTGGCATAGTATCTGATACTTCATAGGCACTTAAAAGTTTGCTAAATGAATGAATGCTGATGCTATAGTAACAAACATGAGGGAACAACTGTAATAGTTCTGTATTTTTTTAACTGTAATAGTTCAACATGGGGCTTGAACTCATAAACCTGAGATCAAGACCTGAGCTGAAATCAAGAGTTGGACAC
Organism: Canis lupus baileyi; assembly: GCF_048164855.1. Taxonomy (NCBI): domain Eukaryota; kingdom Metazoa; phylum Chordata; class Mammalia; order Carnivora; family Canidae; genus Canis; species Canis lupus. Next base: position 52,955,283 of record NC_132876.1, on the reverse strand, counting down.
TTAACCTACTGAGCTACCAGGGACCCCAATAATCCTTTAATTTGAAGATGTACTATCTAGTGAATAACAGATTTTTAGTGGGATGTGTAATTGCCACCATAATAAATATACATGTTAATGATGAAACACAACCAAATTTTAGTAATATTAATCTGAAAAATGTATAAAGTTAATAATTCTGCCTAATGGGCACTGGAAAGTTTTGTTGAAAACATGTCATTTCAGCTAATGAAAAGATGGTACTGTCAGGTTAAAAAAACTGAGAAAGACATTTTGGACATGGAGAATAACATGCATAAAGGCATTGCAGCTTCATCCCTTTGGAAACAGTGAGTAATTTTATACAGTTAAAGTGAAGAGTGCTTGAGGGGAGCAACTAGAGATGAGTCTGGAAAGTCAAGCTCTAGCAATGGGGTGTCACTGACAACTTCTAAGCAAAGAATTGACATTTTCAGATTTGTGTTTTACCAAGTTCATTCTAGCAAAAGTATGAAGGGTATAAGAAAGGGAGTCTAGATTAGAGTCAAGGTGGCACGAGGCTATTAGAAATGTGGAAGGTGAATGGAAGGGTGTTTATTATACAGGTCAGCTCAACATAATACAGTATAAAAACATAACTTCTTTTTTACAAAGGATATTTAAGGTAAATTTAAAGAATAGAAAAAATTGTTGTATAGGATTATTATACACAGTTTCTCATAACCATATCAAGTTAGCTTGACCCACCCTATGAAACATAGGAATCATTTTGTTTATAGAATTCTTCATAAAAGTCTTCTTTGTAATGTCCTATATTGAAGCCTAGTTTTTCTTTCTATTTTAGCAATTAAGAACACTCCATCTCCATCATCTATTAAACTATTGTGTGTGGGGTTTGGGTATTTTACCTTCTTTATGCCCATTCCCAGATCTGTCCTTTCTCTTATGTAAATAGGAATTTATTCATTACTTTTTAATATATTGTTTACAGATTTGAGGTACTCCTAATACTTAACCATCACCTCTTCGGGAAGATTATCAAAAGTAAGATGAACTAATACAGGTAAAGGACCTAGGACATTGCCCCAGGGCTCAACTAATAAGAATTACATAATCCTCCAGGGTCCTAGCTAGCCACCCAACTCCCCACATGCCCAGAGTCATCGTTTATCTTTTCACATCAGCATTACATTTTGGCTTGCATTCAAACATTAGCCCATTTTTTTTCCTTTTGTTTTATTTATAGAAAATATTTTTGTATAGCATTGCTTCTTTCTCTTGTTACATTTGTAAAATTGTTTTCTTCCCTAAGTGCTATGGCAGGCAATTCTGCCCATTTTTCCCCATCAACCTTTATAATATTTTCTCCCACAAGATTTCATTTCTTTAAAGGTTTTATCAGCAATAGGATTAATTATAAAACTCAGATCAATAGCAATTATTTCTTAGCTGTTCCCTTTAATATATGCTTTGTATGCTTCTACCTGTTAAGTAACTCCATGGTGGTGCAACCATAATGATGTAGTTTTTGAATATAGGTGAGGTTTTGTGGGGTCCAGAGCTGACAGCCAAGAAAGAATTCTTGAGATGTCTTTGGTGTCTTTGTCTTTGGGTTTTATTAAAAACCCTGGCACAGGACCCATAGGCAGAAAGAGCTGCTATTGCTCCTTGCTGCTCCCTGCTGCTTCCTGCTGCTCTTTGCTGCACCGTGCTGCCCTAGGATTAAGAGATACAACTGATTATATACTTTGGGGCTGGAGGAAGTAAAGATAAGGAAGTTCCAAAGGGATTTTCATATGCTAAAGAAGATTCACAGGATACAGGAGGCCTTGCCATTGTCAAACTAAGGTTGTTTTTTCCCTCTAGCAAGGCATTAACATTAAGACCGACACTTCCTGGAGCAATGTTATACTCTGCCTCAAGTATATGTCAATGGGCTATAGGTTATAGGACATTTAATTTTATCTACATTTCCTTCTGTCTTTGCTTCCCACATCATAATGACCTTCCTTTTATCTCTTTAAATTTTTTTCTTTGTCATCAAAAAGAAATGGAAACACCATTTCTTTCCCATTCATGAGACAATTTCAGTGAAATTTTGGTTTTCTAGTTACCAGTTTAGTGCATACAATTTTATCTTTTTTAGTAGGTGCTAATACTTTAGATTCAATCTTCCTGTCTTGAACTTTTACTCAAGTTTCAGTATTTCAAACTCTTTATTCTACTCCCACACATCTAGTTATTCTTGGTCCATAATCATTCCACTTAGGGTATGGGTCTGTTAGTTTTTACTCAACCTCTGAGTATCACTACAAACATCCTTGTTTATTCTTTCTATTTGACTGCTTTGGCCATGTAAATTTGATTACATTAAAACAGTGGCTTCCTGCACTATATTTAGGACCTGTGTGTGTGTGTGTGTGTGTGTGTGTGTGTGTTGGTAGGAAATCCCTTTAAAAGTTTTTATTTAAGAAACTTTTGTTTCTTTATTTTACAAGTTAGATAAGAATCACCTTTTCTATTCAGTTTCTCCTCTATACATTAAAAGCAACTTAAGGGATGCCTGGGTGGCTCAGCGGTTGAGCATCTGCCTTTGGCTCAGGGCGTGATCCCAGGTCCTGGGACCCAGTCCCACATCAGGCTCCCTGCATGGAGCCTGCTTCTCCCTCTGCCTGTGTCTCTGTCTCTCTCTGTGTGTCTCTCATGAATAAATAAATAAAATAAATAAAATCTTTTTAAAAATTAAAAAAATAAAAGCAACTTAAGAAATCAGTCAGCACTGGGGTACCTGGGTGGCTCCATGGTTGAGTATCTGCCTTTGGCTCAGGTCATGAACCTGGGGTCCTGGGATCCAGTCCTGCATCAGACTCCCTGAGGGAGCCTGCTTCTACCTCTGCCTATGACTGCCTCTTTCTGTGTGTCTTATGAATAAATAATAACTAAATAAAATCCTTTCTTTTAAAGAAATCAGTCAGCACTGAAATCAATTGGAAAGTGGAATTTTTCTGCATATTCATCAGTTATTTAAAGCATCCACACCTTCTGCTTGTAGAAGGGACATTACAAATTGAAACACCTGGTTCCAGCTTTTAGCAAAGGAACACTTCCCAAGCCACTGATTACGCAATATTCAGTGAATACTCAGTGAATATCTCACTGAATACATTGAGAACATAATACAATCTTCTCTACTCAAACATGACTTCTGTAATATTTCCTTGGGCAAGTCTATGGCTTTAACATTTTTAATTATTAAACAAGTGTGATAAATGCATCTATAGTACTCATACTCTGAGCTCACTAATTGATTTGATTCACACCTGGAACAAAAGCAACTAGAGATAAAATGACAATCTCCAATTCAATTGGGTTCAACAGATATTTGTTGGGTGCTTACTGTGGGCTTCTAGTCTGATACATGAACCCCTTATGATTTCTAGAAGATATTTTAATATTCATATTTTGGGTTGCTGGACCCCAATTCTACCATATGCAGGTAAGGGTTTCCTTCATACGTCCAATAAGCAATTCACAGACATCAGCTGAATTTCCTACATCTCAACTGAATTCTGACACTATATACTCAGACATAGCACCAGATTCCACAGGTTAAAGGCTCAGTTTTACAAAACTGCTTCATCCCCTCCCCACTTTAAAAGCCAATCACAAAACCAGGTTGCTTCTGACCAACAGGCTACATAAACCAGAGGTTAGTATGATCCCTTCCTCAGGTTTAATTTTCTATGGTGGCTCACAAAAGCTAGAGAAACATTTTACTCACTAGACTACTGGTTTAAGGATATAATTCTGGAAGAGCTAAATGGAAGACATACATAGGGCAAGGTATGTAGGAAGAGGCACAGAGCTTCCGTGCCCTCTCTATCCCTCTCCTTGCATCTCCACACTCTCCGAACTCTGTCCTTTTGGGTTTTTATGGAGGCTTCATTACATAGGTATGATTGACTAACTCATTGGCCATTGTCAATTAATTCAACATCCAGCCCCTCTCCTTTTCCCAGAGGTAGAGGAGTGTGATGGGATGGATTAAAAGTTCCAACCTTCTAAACTATATCCCAATAAAAAATAAAAATTAAAAATTAAAAAAAGTTACAACCCTCTAAGCATATGGTTGGGTCCACTGGCAATCAGTCCACATCCTTAGGTGCTTTTCAGATTTTTTTGATAGTGGTACTTTTTTACTTTTAAATTTCTTTCAACACAGAGGTAATAAGACACCAAATACATTAACATAATAATTTTATTATGCAACCATTTATTATACTTAAAATTTTTTGAGATGTAGGCAATAGAAACCAATTCTGGCTAAATTAATTTTTTAAATGGCAATTTATTGAAAGGATATTGAGCTAGTTTATGAAATCAAAAGAAGAGTGGAATAAGATATCCTCAGGAAGGGCAGCCTCAGGGGCCTTAGCAGCAAGGGTTGAGCTGCAGTTAATATATCTCACCTTTAAAGACCTCCAGCCTCTATATTTCAAGTTTCACATTGCTGAGAGAGACAATCTGATTGACTCAGCTTGTATTAGGTGGATCAATTAGCTGTGGCCAGGCACAATATCACCTCTATGTATCAGAATTATTCTCGGAGAAGGGAAAACCATCATGAAACAAAAACCATCTCATACATTTCAGTGTCTTGTAGGCTATCTTCAACATATAGCATCCTGGACAATGCATGAGATCATCCAAGGCATAAACATGAGGTTAAATCTGTTTTAAAGTTTGGATAGCATTTCCCAACTAACTACCTGATTGATACATATCATCTACTTGACGATCTCTGGTCTGCCACAAGTCTTTCCACAAACTCAAAATATACTCATAAAATGATTCAATGTTGATTTATTAATAATAGAAACATTTACATTCGACTAACTGATTTCTTTTGGATCTATGACCAAAAGAAGGTTTTCTTTTAATTTTTAATATAAAAAATTTCAAACATATGTAAAAGAGAAGAATCTAATAAATCCCCATAAACTCTCATGAGTTTCAATAATTTTCAACATTATAAAACTCTTCCATTCTTGTTTCATCTGTTCTCCTGTTCCACACACTTTTTTTTTTTTTTTCCTGGAGTATTCTAAACAAATTCTGTCATTATATTTCACCAGGAACCATTTTTAGGAAATCTTTCTTTTTTAATTTAGTTATTCATCACTTACATATAACACCCACTGCTCATCATAAGTGCTTTCTTTAATACTCATCACTCATTTGGCTGATCCTTTGCCCCATATCCCAACATCAGCCCTCAGTTTGTTCTCTATCATTAATAGTATCTTAGGATTTGCTTCCCTCTATTTTTCCTTCCCATGTGTTCATGTTTTGTTTCTTAAATTCCACATGTGAGTGAAATTACATGGTATTTATCTTTATCTGACTTATCTCGCTTAGCATAATATATTCTAGCTCCATCCACATCCTTACAAATGGCAATATTTCATTCTTTTTGATGGCTGAGTAATATTACATTGTATAGATATACAACTTCATTGTTATACAATCATCATTTGATAGACATTTGAGTTCTTTCCATAGTTTGGCTATTGTTGATAAGGCTGCTATAAAAATTGGGTGCATGTAACCCTTTGGATCTTCATTTTTTTATTATTTCAGTAAATATTTAATAGTGCAATTACTAGGTCATAAGGTAGATGCATTTGTAACTCTTTGAGGAAACTTCATACTATTTTCCAAGTGGCTATACAAGTTTGAACTCCTATCAACAGTGTAAGAGGGCTCTCCTTTCTCCACATCCTTGCTAACATCTGTTGTTTCCTGTGTTGTTAATTTTAGTTATTCTGACAGATGTCAGGTGCTATCTCATTGTACTTTTAATTTGTATTTCCCTGCTGATAAGTGATGTTGAGCATCCTTTCATGTGTCTGTTAGCCATCTAGATGTCTTTTTTGGAAAAATATCTATTCATGTCTTCTGCCCAATTCTTAACTGGATTATTTGGTTTAGGGGTGTTGGGTTTAAGTTTTTATAGATTTTGAATATGAACTCTTTATCAGATATGTCATTTGCAAATACCATCTCCTATTCCATAGGCAGCCTTTTAGTTTTGTTGACTCTTTGCTGTACAGAATCTTTCTCTCTTGATGAAGACCCAATAGTTCAAAAGCCAAAAAAAAAAAAAAAAAAAATTCTTTTTTGGTTTTGTCTGCCTTACCTCTGACAACATGTCTAGGAAGAAGTTGCTGTAGCTGAGATCAAAATGGTTGTTACCTGTGTTCTCCTCTAGGATTTTAATGCTTTCCCATCTCACATTTAGGTATTTTATCCATTTTGAATTTATTTTTCTGTGTGCTGTAAGAAAGTGGTCTAGTTTCATTCTTCTGTATGTTGATGTCTAGTGTTCCCCACACCATTTGTTGAATAGATGGTCTTTTTTCCATTGGATATTCTTTCCTCCTTTGTCAAAGATTAGTTGACCATATAGTTGTAGGTGCATTTCTGGGCTGTCTATTCTGTTCCATTGATCTATGCATCTGTTTTTGCACCAGTACCATACTGTCTTGATCACTACAGCTTTGTAATAGAATTTGAAGTCCAAGATTGTGATGCCTCCAGCGTTGCTTTTCTTTTTTAAGATTGCTTTGCTCTTGAGGATCTCTTGTGTTTCCATACAAATTTTAGGATTGTTTGTTCTGTCTTTGTGAAAAATGCTGTTAGTATTTTGATAGGAGTTGCATTAAATGTGTAGGTTGCTTTGGGTAGTGTAGACATTTTAACAATGTTTATTCTTATAATGCATGAGCACAGAAAGTTTTTCCATTTCTTTGTGTCATCTTCAATTTCTTTCAATAGTGCTTTATAGTTTTCACAGTACAAATCTTTTATATCTTTGGTTAAGTTTATTCCTAGGTATCTCATTGTTTTCAGCACGATTGTAAATGGGATTGATTCCTTGATTTCTTTTTCTGCTGTTTTATTAGTGTGAAGAAATGCAAGAGATTTCCATACATTGATTTTATATCCTATGACTGTGCTGAATACCTGTATTAGTTCTAGCAATTTTTTGGTTGAGTCTTATGGGTTCTCTACATATAGTATTATGTCATCTGCAAATAGGGAATGTTTGACTTCTTCCTTGCCAATTTGTATGCTTTTTATCCTTTTTGTTTTCTGGTTGCTGAGGCTAAGACTTCCAGTACTATGTTAAATAGTAAGTATGAGTTGACATTGTGTCTTGTTCCTGACCTTAAAGGAAAAGTTCTCAGTTCTTCCCCATTGAGGATCATATTAACTGTGGGTCTTTCATAAATGGTCTTTATGATGTTGAGGTATGCTCCATGTCTACCTGTTTTATTGATAGTTTTTATAAAAATGGATGCTATATTTTGTCAAATCCTTTCTCTGCAACTATTGAGAGTATGATACGGTTCTTATTTTTATTTTATTAATGTGGTAAATCACATTGATTGATTTGTGAAAAATGAACTGCCTTGCAACCCAGGAATAAATCCACTTGATCATGGTGAATAATTCTTTTAATATACTGTAGGATTCAATTTGCTAGTATTTCTTGATAATTTTTGCATCCATGTTCATCAGGGATATTCTCCTTTTTAGTGGGGTTTTGTCTGGTTTTGGAATCAAGGTGATGCTGGCCTGGTAGAATGAGTTTGAAAGTTTTCCTTCTATTTCTATTTTTTTGAACAGTTTGAGAAGAATAGGTATTAACTCTTTTTTAAATGTTGGTAGAATTTCCCTGGGAAGTCATTTCTCCCTGGACTTTTGGTTATTGGGAGATTTTTTATTACTGGTTCAATTTATTTGCTTTTTATGAGTCTGCTCAAATTTTCTAATTCTTCCTTTTTCAGTTTTGGTAGTTTGTATGTTGGTAGGAATTTGTCCATTTCTTCTAGATTGCCCAATTTGCTGGCATATAATTTTTCATAATATTCTTTTATAATTGTATTTCTGTGTTGTTGGTTTTGATTTCTCCTCTTTAATTTGTGATTTTAATTATTTGAGTCCTTTCTTTTTCTTCTGATGAGTCTGGTTAGTGGTTTATAAACTTTATTAATTTTTTCCAAGAATAACCTCTTAGTTTCATTCATCTGGTCTACTAGGTTTCTTTCTGTTAGTTTCTATATCATTTATTTCTGCCCTAATCGTTGTTACTTCCTTTCATCTGCTGGTTTTAGGCTTTATTTATGTTCCTTTTCTAGCTCCTTTATGTATAAAATAAGGTTGTGTATTTAAGACTTTTTGTTTCATGAGGTAGCCCTGTATGGCAATATACTTCCCTCTTAGGACCATCTTTGCTGCATTCCAAAGGTGCTGGACTGTTGTATTTTCATTTTCATCTGTTTCCATGTATTTCTTTTAACTCTTCTTTAATTTCCTGATTGACCTATTCATTCCTTAGTAGGATGTTCTTTAACCATGTATTTGTGGTCTTTCCAAAGTTTTTCTTGTGGTTGACTTCAAGTCATAGTGTTGTGGTCAGAATATATGCATGGTTTGATCTCAATCTTTTTGTACTTGTTGAGACCCTGATTTGTGACCCTGTATGTGATCTATTCTGGAGAATCTCCCATGTGCACTTAAAAAGAATGTGTATTCTGCTGCTTTAGGATGAAATGTTCTGAGTATATCTGTGAAGTCCATCTAATCCAATGTCATACAAAGCCCTTGTTTCCTTGTTGATTTTCTGCTTAGATTATCTGCCCATTGATATAAGTGGTTTGTTAAAGTCCCCTACTATTATTGTATTATGTTCAATTAGTTCCTTTTTGTTTGTTATTAATTGTTTTATATATTTGGGTGCTCCCAAGTTGGGGGACTTGCAACTGTTTGCAACTGTTAAATCTATTTGCATAAATATTCGCAACTGTCAAATCTATTGTTGCATAGACCCCTTTATTATGATTCAGTGTCCTTCTTCATCTCTTGTTAAAATTGTTGGTTTAAAATTTAGTTTGTCTGCTAGAAGTATGGCTACTTCAGCTTCCTTTTCACATCCATTAGCATGATAGATGGTTTCTCATCCCTTCACTTTCTTTTTTTAAAGATTTATTTCTTTATTTGAGAGGGAAGGAGAGAGAGAGAGAATCTCAAGCATACTCCCCACCAAGGACAGAGCTGGATGTAGGGCTTGATCTCATGATCCTGAGATCATGACCTGAGCTAAAATCAAGAGTCAGCCAATTAACTGACTGATCCACCTTGACTCCATTCCTTCACTTTCAATCTGCATGTGTCTTTAGGTATAAAAAGAGTGTCTTGTAGGCAGCATATAGATGGGTCTTGTATTGGTTTTTTTTTTATCACATTCTGATACCCTATGTCTTTTTATTGGAGCATTTCATCTACTTAAATTCGAAGTGATTATTGATACTAGATCTGAATTTAATGTCATTGTGTGTAATGTTGTTATTTCTGGTAATGTTCCCTGTTCCTTTGTAGTCTTTGTTACTTTTGGTCTTTTTCTCCCCCAAAGAATCCTCTTTAATATTTCCTGCAGAATTGCTTTCGTGGTCACAAACTCCTTTAGTTTTTCTTTGTCTGGGAAATTCTATCTCTCCCTCTATTCTGAATGACAGCCTTGCTGAATAAAGCATTCTTCGCTGCATATTTTTCCCAATTCAGCATATTAAGTATATCATATCATTCTCTTCTGCCCTGTCAAATTGCTGTGGACAGATCTCTGTGAACCTGATTGGTCTTCCCTTGTACTTAAAGACCTGTTAAAAAAGATTTTATTTATTTATTCATGAGAGACACAGAGAAAGAGGCAGAGACATAGGCAGAGGGAGAAGTAGGCTCCCTGCACGAAGCCCCATGTGGGACTTGATCCTGGGACTCCAGGATCATGCCATGAGCCAAAGGCAGACGTTCAACCACTGAGCCACACAGGCATCCCAGGTTAAGACATTTTTCCATTTTACTTTAAGAATTCTTTCCTTGTCAATGTATTTTGTGAATTTGACTATGACATGTATTGGTGATGGCTGGCTTTTGTTGAAATTAATGGGAATTCTCTCTGTTTCTTGGATTTTGATGTATGCTTCCTTTCCCAGATTAGCGAAGTTTTCAGCTATAATTTGCTCAAATAAACATTCTGTCTCTTTTTCTCTTCTTCTTCTGTGAATCCTATGGTACAAATGTTATTATGCCATATGGAGTTGCTGAGTTCCCTTCATCTACACTCATGATCCAATGCCTTCCTCTTTTCAGATTCATTAATTTCCATAATTCTATCATGTGTATCACTGATCTATTCCTTTGCTTCATCCATGCTTGTTGTCATTATATCTGGTCAGTTTTGCATCTCAGTTATAACATCTTTCATTTCAGCTTGAATAAAACTAAAAACTAGTTTTTAGTTTTCTTATGTCTGCAATAAGAGATTCTCTAGTGTCTTCTAGCTTTTCTCAAGCCCAGCTAGTATCTTTATAATAGGTGTTTGAAATTTTGATTCAGGCATCTTACTTATATCTCTATTAATTAAATCCCTAGCTGTTACTTTTTCCTGTTTTTTTTTTTTCCTTTTGGGGTGAATTCCTTTGTCATTTCATTTTGTCTAGGTCACCGTTTTTATGTGGGTGTGATTATTAGGAAACCTGTTATATTTCCTGCTCCTCAGTGTAACAGCTATATTAAGAAGAGGTCCTATACTGTCTTGGACCTGGTGTTTCAGGATGTGCTTGAGTGTGCACTCTGCTATTGTGCTTTGGCTATTACTTCCCTCAGCTCACTCCTCTGCAGAGTTTCTCCTTACCTGCAGTGTTTGTGTGTGTGTGGGGTGGGGGGGGGTGGGGGCGCAGTATTTGGACTTTGTCCACTGTGTGTTTTGGTCTGCTTGTTAAAAGAAACTGGTTTCTTCCATGAGGTGGACATTTTTCTACCTGTAGATGTGTAGTTTGTACTCAGTACTTAGATTGATTTCTTGGGTGTTCAGAATGATTTGATATTTATCAAGCTGTGTTCCAGGGATGAGGCAAGCTTAGGGTCCACCTACTCCTGTACCATCTTAACTCCTCCCTTAGATGCTTTACAAAAGTCACCTCATTAACATAATAAGAGACAACTTTAATTTCCTAGGTGATGACATGCAGGCATTTTAGAAGCTCTGTGACAGAAATGGGTATGAAGACCAAATATATGTTCCTTGCTATAAACCACTATATCCCGATAGATGAAGAGGATAGGGAAAAGAAAAGTCTGGGCTTCAATTTCCTCATCTAGAAAAATTATAAGTTGTTGGAAGTTTTTTAAACCTTCAAAATCCTCTGAAAAGTCAATGTTAGTCTTGCCTGTATCTTTTAATTAAACAAAAATTTCCAACATTTGGGGGAGGGGTCACAGAAAACCACAAAGGATGTATGAGGTACTTTAGGTAACACACCGAAGAAGGTGAAAATGTTGGTATTTTCTGACTATGTTCTATCTGGTAAATCTGTGTCATCCAACTATAGACAAATATTTGGAAGCTATTCCCCGATGTGATGGAGGACCTTGGATTTATCCATCACAATCATTTGGTCATTTGGAATAACTCAAGTAATCAAAGAAACAGATGGTTTATATTAATTAGCCTCTTTAACTCTCCTTCACATGCCATACCTTTATTGACACCTACCATGTATATACATATAATCACTTTTGGCCAATGTAATGGAGGAAAAATTCTCTATCCTCTTTGACCTCTGACTGGGACTAAGCTTAAACTGACATAAAAGTGATCAACAGGAGAAAAAGCATACAAACTTTATTGAATTTTACATGTATATGTGAGTCTTCACAAGAGAATGAAAACCCCAAAAAAGGGCGGGCAGCCAGGTGGCTTAGTGGTTTAGCACTGCCTTCAGCCTGGGGCGGGATCCTGGAGACCTGAGATGGAGTCCCATGTCAGGGTCCCTACGTGGAGCCTGCTTCTCCCTCTGCCTGTGTCTTTGCCTCTTTCTCTCTCTCCATCCCTCTGTGTCTCTCAGGAATAAATAAAATCTTTAAGAAAAATCTATTGTTTTTACCTGTGGAGTATTACATTAAGTGTTCTTACTACAATAAAATAAGAGTTAAAAGCCATTCTTATATTACAAAGAAACTTTGGGAAATATTGTCCTTTTTAAGCACCATCTGGATGTTTATGTATTAAATATCCATAGCTTAGGAAGATTTAGAGAAGATTAAGGTTTGGAAAATGAAACAAAACAAAACAAAACAAAAACAAAGGAAATCTCTTCCAAATTCAAATTCAATTACCCAATGTAGGAATGAGAATGTCACTCCTCCAAAAAATCAATTTTGTAAAAAATGAAAAAAAAAAAATAAAAAGCAAAAAAAGCCACCTCTGGGCTTTCCCATTTAAGTGCAAAATATTTCAATAAATGAATACAGATAAAAGCAAAAAAAAAAAAAACAAAACAAAACAAACAAGAAAACAAGATCTACAAGCTCCACTACCAGAAGAATATTCCAGTTTTGCATGACAATTCAGAGGGGTTTTAGAACCCCTGAAACTACCCAAATAGTCTAATAGAATGCCTGAGATCGTATTTCTTTGGACTACTGGTTGTATGGAATACAGATCTTAACAGGTTTCATGACCTGCTTTCTAGGTCAGGGTTCTTGTATGTTCCTAGTACTATTGAATCCCGTTTTTATAATGTGAATGACCTTGGAGGAACTAAAATCCACAGACAGCAAATGACTTTTTCAAGAATAGAAAGGCTGTGGAGGAGGGAGCCAGATGGCTCTTGTTATAGAAAGGAATTAAAATATAAGTGAACAGTGGTTTGAATTATTGTATGTTCCATTTCTACCTTGGAATTCTATGAGTCTTTTTTCTGACTGCTAGTTTAATGATCTTTCTATCCTACCCTTAGAAGTCATGAGATTGAGGGAATAGGAAGGGAACCAGGTAGAACAGCTCTACTTTTTGCTATCTTATTTATTGATTTTTCAGGAAAAGTTTTTCTGGAAGAAAGAAGTTTAAGAACTATAACATGATTCAGTTGTAATGCTGTCTAGAACTACATTTTAGTCATAAATGCATTTAATATGTGAGTACATCTTTTAAAATATTGAAGTGTTTTGCAGCTAAAGAACTTGGTAAGCGCCAGAACTTTACGGAGAATGCTTGTCATCTTTTGGCAGTCTTTTCACTGTTGGCCTTAGTATGCTTCTATCTATGGTGAACCAACTGTAGTCAGACAGCCCACTAATGTTTCTAATAATTTCTGAAATTCTGAGCATTACAGCTTATTAGTCTCTCTTACAATGATGTGTAAGGCTGTGAAATGAATTGTTCTTAAGAGAGAGCCATGTAAGCACTTCTTTTACAAGTTGGAGTATAGGTAGGGGTCTACTTTAGGGTATGATGCCAACTCTCAGACTGCATGATAGCCATTTTTCAAAAATTAACTTAATATTAATTACTCTTGTGAGTCTTTAATTGAAATAATCTTTCCATTATTACAAAACTGAGTGATAGTAAGTGTGCACAATTATGAGTTCAAGTAATAGCTGGTAGGATGTCTTCTGCACATATTAACCCCTGTCTGCCTTTCTAGTGTACAAATGTTCCAGGTGATGGCTTGAGACATAGTAGCATATACAATGTAAGATCAGACAAAAGTGACCATCAATTTACTGGTAAGTATACCTCCACCCTCCAAAAATATATGCTACAGTGGCAAAAGGATCCTTGTGGCCTTTATAGTTCCCTTAGTTCCTTCCATAAATATTTACTTAATGTATACATATATCAGGTACGATGTTGGCATAGGGAAGACAGGGGTAAACCTACAGATTCCTTCAACTTTTGGTGTTTCGAGTATATTGGGGTATATATCTGTAAATATATAGTATACAAATGGGCTAAGATAAGGGAAGACTTAAGAAATAAAGGGAGCCTAATCTTGGAAGTCATATTTAAACTGAGATCTGAATATTAAGATTTAAAAAGGTGAGGAAGGACTTGGTAAGAATGTTTTCTGAAATAGGAAGACTAAGAAAATGCCCAGAATACAGAAAAAAACAGTATGTAACAGTATGTAATGGGACTACAATAGTACCATTTAGAGTGTAAGTTTGTGAGAGATGAGAAATGTGGCTAGATAGTAGTTACACTCCCCTGTGGGCAGTAAACTTGTCTATTTTGATCGAAATAGAATTTCCATTATCTACCACAGTTCCTGTCACATAGTAAAAATTCAAAACATATTTGTTGAATAATAATAATAATAACAAAGATATCAGTCATTTAATTATAAGACAGAAAGCATTCTAAAGTGCTTTATTCATATGCAATTTTATTAAATCCTCACAACACAATGGATTTATTATATTATTGTTATTCTGCTCATTTTACAGATAAGGCAACAGAAGCTCAATTAAGTTAACCCAAATAGCCTAAGATTACTTAGCTAGTGATAGGTAGATCCAAAGTTTAAACTCAAGCAATTTCAGACTCTCTTGATTATAAGTGTCTAAACTCAGCATTGATGAGTTTTTAATTTTCCCTAATAAAATGTGAAACCACTAACAGGTTTAATGCTTTGAATTTTACCAAGATGACCCTGGCAGCAATGTGAAGAATGAATCTAAGGGGGAGCAGTACTAGAAGTAAGGAGATAAGTTAGGAAGGTATTGTGATAGTCTGTGCAACTGGTGATAGTGGTGATAGTAGAAGTACTGATGGAAAGAAATAGCCAGATTTCAGAGATTTATGGTTTGGAGAGTTTTAATTAATAGGACTTGGTGGTTGATTGAATGGAGGTGTCAATGAGGATGACAAAGGAATCAAGGGAGACTTTTGGGCTTCAGAGCATTGCATAGTTACAATTGGACATTTGGTGGTGCAATTAATGGAGACAGAGAACAAGAGTAGGAGAAGTGGGTTTGAGGTGACATGTGAGAAGATGGCCCTTAATTTTATCATGATAAGTGTAAGCTCTCTGAGCTTTTTGAAGGAGGGGTATTCAAGTAGACATGTCCAATAATCATTTCAATAAACTTGCCTCATGTTTAGAGAAGAAATAAAGGATGGAGACAGAGATACCAACATATAGCTGGCATTTGCAGCTAAAAGGGGCAATTGTAACCATGTTGGAAAATTATGTACACTGACAAAAGCAGAAAATCTAAGACAGAACCTAAATAACTACCAACATCTAACTGACATGTAGAGGAAAAAGATCTGTAAAGAAGTTTTGGGAAATATAGACAGAGGAGTAAGAGAAAACTCAGAAAGAGTTAAGGAAGCTGAGAGAAAAGAATTTCTCAAGAATAAGGAAATAGTCAACAGTATCAAATATTGCTGAGACATAGGGACCAAATTCTTCCACTGTGTTTAATAACATGGAGTGTTTTTTACAACTTTTGGAAGATCCATTCCACTGTGAAGGGGTGTATGGGGTTAGGAGAGATGAAAAAGTTGTATTTCAGTGTGTTAATGGGTAAGTTACAGGTAAATAAATCAAATGAAAGTCACAGAAAGAAATGCTAGTTGTTACCATGGAAACAGGAACACTGGGACATTTGGGGTGAAAAGAGAAATCAGAAGTCCTAGGATAATTGTTAATTAGTCAAATAGATTAAATTTAGGAGTAGATGGCATAAAGATGTAGCAAGAGGTAGTATGAGGATAGAGAAGAAGGCCAAGAAGTTTCAGAGAATCTCAATATACATGGGATACATTAATTAAATTGAATTCAGTGGATACTCAATGCTCTGAATCTTGCTGTTCTAATTTAACTTGAGCTAAACTACCAGGATATCATCAGAAGCAAGTTGGTGTAGTTGGTGTTGTCATAGGGCCAAATGATGGCTTGCTCTTGTTCTTCTTTTCCTGAATCTTAGTGGAAAATCCACATCATCAATGCCTATGTCCTGGTTACAGAATTTTTTATCACTCTTTGGGCTATGGCTAAATCATCCCCAAGAAAAGGAGCAGTTTCTTGCATTATTAGATTTTTTAAAAAGATTTTATTTATTTATTCATAAGAGATACAGAGAGATAGAGGCAGAGACACAGACAGAGGGAGAAGTAGGTTCCATGCAAGGAACCTGACGTGGGACCCTCCCGGGTCTCCAGGATCAGGCCTGGGCTGAAGGCAGCGCTAAACCGCTGAGCCACCCAGGCTGCCTGCATTATTAGATTTTTTAAGGTCTTTCAGGTCTCTTGAGATTTCGTTTATTATGCAGAACCCTGGGATTTTTTTTCTTTTCCAGAATTCCTGTGGAGTTTTCTCTGCCCAAGAGTGAGAGCATAGATCTTCTGGAACACAAAAACCGAGAGGCAGCACAATGGATTAGCTGTAAAAATGGGTTTTGGAGTTAGTACTGAATATGTCTTAACTATACTACTTGAAGCACAAAATATAAAGAAAGCCATAAAGGCAAATGATGATAAATCGGATTTTTTAAAATAAATATTTCATATAATTATGATATTATTACATTAAGTTTACTGTTTTATTATTTTATATTCATCTTCTCTGTTATTGGTGTCTTTATTCCTCTTGCCTGCCTTCTTTTGGATTATTTGAATATTATTTGAATATTTTCAAACTCCATTCTGATTTAGTTATTGTTTCTTTAAGCCATATCTCTTCATATTTTGTTAATGGTTATCCCAGAGAATATAATATACATCCTTAACTTCTCAGTCTACTTAGAATTAATATTGTACTGCTTCATGAAAAATGTAGTGCCTTGAAACCACATAGGTCCATTAACGTCCTCTCTACCATCCGTTGTGTGATAGTTGTCATTAATATTACATTTATATACATTATAAGCCCCACAAGATAATGCTATAATTTTTGTTTTAAGTAGTCACATGTATTTTAAACGAGAAAAATATGGTCCTCTATATTTACCTGGGTATATATCAGCCTTAAGGAACATATAAGAGGAGCAGGAGCTGGCAGAAGAGACAGAAAAAGCAGCTGTAAGTATAGGAGAAAACCAGGAGGGTGTGGTCTAAAGGAACTTAGGGGAAGAGAATGTTTCAAGAAGGAGTGATCAAAAGTGTTCTTAAAAATAAAAAGAATAAAAACTGTGCTAGGTTTGGCTACATGGAGGTAATCAGTGGTAATAAAAGATGATTTGGTAGAGTGAGATGAGTATGAGTCAAATTGTTGTAGTTCAGTAAATGGTGAGATAAAGGAAATAGAAACAGGGAGGATAGATAACTGTTAAGAAACTGTAGAGAAGAAGAAGGAGAAGAAGGAGAAGGAGAAGAAGGAGGAGGAAGAGGAGGAGGTGAGGAGGAGGAGGAGGAAGAGGAGGAGGAGAAGAAAAGAGAGATTGATACCTGGGGGAGGATGTAGGGTCAAGTGAAAGTTTTAGTTGTTCAATAGGACAGATTGAGGATATATGAAAGTTAATAGGAGGGATTTGGTTGAAAAGATGAGGTTGAATGTATGAATAGAAAATGTGTAGTTGATGGTATAAGATTCCTGTGAAGATGGAGAGACATGAGATACAAAGTTCAGGAGAAGGGTTACCTCTGAAAGATGACAGGATATACACAGAGGCAGGGTGGTATATTTGATGTTGGGAACAAGTGAGTGTTGGCATATATAGCTTTTTCTTTCTCTGAAAACCAGGAGATGACATCATCCTCTGTGAATGAGCGGAGAGGAGGATGTGTTGGAGGTTGGAGGAGAATGAAGAAGGTCTGGGATTGCAGTTGTAAGCAGAGAATTAGTTGACCAGAGAGATATAAAAACTGCTCAAACCCCATTAAAGATGTTTTACTATGTAAGTTATTAGAAGAGACATTGTTTTTTGGCTTTAGTTTTAGAAGCAGCTAGGTGATTGATTGCTTTACAGAAAACAATATAACTATCAAGTGACCTGTGTACTTGCAGTGACAGTATAGGATATAGACTTTACAAGCCTAGAGCCAGATTGCTTGGGTTTAAGTCCCAGTGCTGCCACTTATTACTTATCTGACCTTGGCAAAGTTACTTAAATTATGCATACTTTGATTTCCTCATCTGTAAAATAAGGGCAATAATGTTAGTACCTACCTAATAGCATTGCTGTGAGAATTAAAGTTAGTTAATGTGTATAAAGTACTTAGCCTTGTACATAGTAAGCAATCAGTAGCTTAATAATTGTTAGTTATTATTGTTTGATGATCAGCCCATTTTCATTCTATTTCCAGTCTATGAGGAACCCTAAATTATAGTCAAAGGTTTCTTTGTCACTTAAAATAAGAATGTGGAGAGTTAGTTGGCTGATCAGACTCCCTGCTGTCCTGGAGCTTTGATAACCTGACGTATCCACCACTATTATACCTGCTGCTCCTAATTGTTACTTATATTTATGGGTCAGAGCCCTTAGGATACACTTTGAAGGAATGTTGTATGTAAATATGTGCTTAATCATTGACTGATGTGATGAATTTGGAAAGGGACAAGTCAAAATTTATCTGAGGACAGATGGAAGGCAGACTACATAATTTCATCTGGTGATAGCCAAAGTCATAAAATTGAATCATCACAATTAAATCAGAGAATTAGAGAATCTTGTATTTGGAAGGGCCCTTTAAGGCCATCTGGTCTAATCTCCCAATAATCATTGCAATCTTCCCTACAGCATCCATAAGAGAGAATATCAAGCCAATTGGGAAAGAGATTATGGCAGATGATATAAAACAAAATGGCATATCATCTTATGCTTTTGGGTGCAATTGTAAATGGGATTGACTCCTTAATTTCTCTTTCTTCAGTCTCATTGTTAGTGTATAGAAATGCCACTGATTTCTGGGCATTGATTTTGTATCCTGCCACGCTACCGAATTGCTGTATGAGTTCTAGCAATCTTGGTGTGGAGTCCTTTGGATTTTCTATGTAGAGTATCATGTCATCGGCGAAGAGGGAGAGTTTGACTTCTTCTTTGCCAATTTGAATGCCTTTAATGTCTTTTTGTTGTCTGATTGCTGAGGCTAGGACTTCCAGTACTATGTTGAACAGCAGTGGTGAGAGTGGACATCCCTGTCTTGTTCCTGATCTTAGGGGAAAGGCTCCCAGTGCTTCCCCCTTGAGAATGATATTTGCTGCGGGCTTTTCATAGATGGCTTTTAAGATGTCGAGGAATGTTCCCTCTATCCCTACACTCTGAAGAGTTTTGATCAGGAATGGATGCTGTATTTTGTCAAATGCTTTCTCTGCATCTAATGAGAGGATCCTATGGTTCTTGGTTTTTCTCTTGCTGATATGATGAATCACATTGATTGTTTTACGGGTGTTGAACCAGCCTTGTGTCCCAGGGATAAATCCTACTTGGTCATGGTGAATAATTTTCTTAATGTACTGTTGGATCCTATTGGCTAGTATCTTGTTGAGAATTTTTGCATCCATGTTCATCAGGGATATTGGTCTGTAATTCTCCTTTTTGGTGGGGTCTTTGTCTGGTTTTGGAATTAAGGTGATGCTGGCCTCATAGAACGAATTTGGAAGTACTCCATCTCTTTCTATCTTTCCAAACAGCTTTAGGAGAATAGGTATGGTTTCTTCTTTAAACGTTTGATAAAATTCCCCTGAGAAGCCATCTGGCCCTGGACTCTTGTGTCTTGGGAGGTTTTTGATGACGGCTTCAATTTCCTCCCTGGTTATTGGCCTGTTCAGGTTTTCTATTTCTTCCTGTTCCAGTTTTGGTAGTTTGTGGCTTTCCAGGAATGCGTCCATTTCTCCTAGATTGCCTAATTTATTGGTGTATAGCTGTTCATGATATGCTTTTAAAATCGTTTGTATTTCCTTGGTGTTGGTAGTGATCTCTCCTTTCTCATTCATGATTTTATTAATTTGAGTCTTCTCTCTCTTCTTTTTAATAAGGCTGGCTAATGGTTTATCTATCTTATTAATTCTTTCAAAGAACCAACTCCTGGTTCTGTTGATCTGTTCCACAGTTCTTCTGGTCTCGATTTCATTGAGTTCTGCTCGAATCTTTATTAACTCCCTTCTTCTCTTGGGTGTAGGATCTATTTGCTGTTTTTTTCTCTAGCTCCTTTATGTGTAAGGCATATCAAACAAAATGTGGATACCTAGGTTCTGGATATTTTGGTTTTAAACCAGATCCACAGAAGACACAGCACCAGGAAAAATCTAAGTCAAATTGTCAAACTGTTTCTTTTCAGATACAGAAAACAAAGACTGAAGACTTATTGTGATTCTGTTGCTAGCTTTTGTTTGCTAACTAACAATGGCACTCTACTTTGAATTTCTTTGTTCGTCTATGAAAAGAAAATACCATGTTCCTCAATTTCCCATGGATGTTTTAAAAATGAGCTTAATAAAAACCAGACATCCTAAGATAGAGGGTGCTATGTAAATTATGTAAATGTAAGTTGATTGAAAGTTATTACACAAAGTGGTTTTGAGCTAAGAACCTAGCCTGCAAACTTGGGTAACCTAATTCTGTCATGAATTTTGATCTTGGTTTAAGGTAGAAAGTGTTTTTGAAATTTTGGTTGACTAGGTTAGGCCTCATCCTACATAGAAGTGAGTGATAGCAGATGTATTGGAAAAACTCAGAATCATTATCTATCTCTCCTTCTCCATGATCTCTTTCATTTGCTGTCAGATGCTTGAAATCTATCACCAGATATTAGTGATATGAATGGTAAATTAGAGTTTTAGTTTTTTGGTTTATGGAATTGATACCTGTTAAAATTTTAATGACTAACAAAGGTAATTCACTGTTTATATCAGTCATTTACCTATTAGTGGAAATGAGGAATGTTGTAAAAGTCAAAAGAGAAAAAAACAGAAAGAGGAAGCTAAGTGCCTAGGGAGGAGGGAAGTTTGAGGACATCAAAAAAAAATTCTGCATAGTTCACAATTTATCCTATGGCCAGCACTGCTATAGGAGTAAAACAGAGCAAAATGGTTCCCCCTAAGTATTTACTCCCTCATCTCCACCTAATTCCCATTACCACCCTCCAGCTTTTTTCAAATTAGGAGGTGAGTGAGCTTTGGGTTTTGTTTTGTTTTGTTTTTAGCTTTTTATTTTATTATTTTATTTTATTTTGAAGTTTTATTTAAATTCCAATTAGTTAACATACAGCATAATATTAGTTTCAGGTGTAAAATATAGTGATTAAAAATGTTCCTACAACTCTCTGTGCTCAAGTGTACACCTTAATCCCCATCATCTGTTTAACCCATCCCCCCACTTACATCCCTTCTGGTAACCATCAATTTGTTCTCTATAATTAAGTCTGTTTCTTGGTTTGCCTTTCTCTTTTTTCCCTTTGCTTATTTGTTTTGTGTCTTAAATTTCACAAATGGTGAAATTATATGGTATTTATCTTTCTCTGACTTATTCTACTCAGCATCATACTCTTCAGCTCCATCCATATAGTTACAAATGGCAAGATTTCATTTTTTATGGCAAATTAGTATTCTATCATATATATATTCTATATTCTATCATATATATATATATATATATATATATATATATATATGACTTCTTCATTATCCATTCATCAATCAATGGACACTTGGGCTGTTCCCATAATTTGGCTATTGTTGATAATGCTGCTATAAACATTGTGGTGCACGTATCCCTTTGAATTAGTGTTTTTGTATTCTTTGGGTAAATACCTAGTAGTGCAACAGCTGGATCCTAAGGTAATTCTATTTTTAATTTGTTGAGGAACAACCATACTGTTTTCCAGAGTGCCTGCACCAGTTTAACTTTCCCACCAAGAGTGCAAGAGAGTTTCCCTTTTCTACATCCTTGCCAACACCTGCTGTTTCCTGTTTTTGATTTTAGTCATTCTGACAGGTATGAAGTGATATCTCATAGTTTTGATTTGCATTTCCCTTATGATGAGTGATATTGAGCATCTTTTTATGTGTCTGTTGGACGTCTGTGTGTCTTCTTTGGAAAAATGTCTATTCATGTCTTCTGCCCATTTTTTAACTATATTATTTTTGAGGGGGTATTGAATTGCATCAATTCCTTATATATTTTGGATACTAATCCTTTACCAGAGATGCCATTTGGAAGAATCTTCTCCTGTTAGATATGTTCCCTTTTAGTTTTGTTGATTGTTTCATTCCCTGTGCACAAGCTTTTCATTTTGATGAAGTCCCAATAGTATATTTTATTTCCCTTGCCTTAAGGAGACAAATCTAGAAAAAAAGTTGCTATGGCTGATGTCAAAGATACTATTACTTGTGTTCTTTTTAAAAGATTTAAATGGTATCCTTTCTCAAATTTAGGTCTTTAATTCATTTTGAATTTATTTTAGTTTATGAGGTAAGAGTTGTCCACTTTCTTTGTTTTATATTGCTGTCCACATTTCCCAACACCATTTGTGGAAGAGACTGCCTTTTTCCCATTAGTTCTTTTTTCCGGCTATGTCACAGATTAATTGACCATATAGTTGTGGGATCATTTCTGGGTTTTCTATTCTGTTCTACTGATCTATGTGTACATTTTGGTGCCAGTACAATACTGTTTTGATCACTACAGGTTGCTCATATAACTTGAAATCTGGAATTATAATGCCTCCAGCTTTACTTTCCTTTCTTCAGGACTGTTTTGACTATTCAGGGCAATTTGTAGTTCTCTAAAATTTTAGGATTGTTTGTTCTAGCTCTGTGAAAAATGCTGGTGGTATCTTTTTTTGGTGGTATTTTTTAAATTCATTTTTTATTGGAGTTCAATTTGCCAAAATATAGCAAAATATAGCATAAACTCAGTGCTCATCCCATCAAGTGCCCCCCTCAGTGCCTGTCACCCAGTCAACGACACCCCCACACACCTCCTTTCTGATATTTCCCACTCCTTTCTCACTCATGATTTTATTAATTTGAGTCTTTTTTCTTTTTAATAAGGCTGGCTAATGGTTTATCTATCTTATTAATTCTCTCAAAGAACCAACTCCTGGTTTTGTTGATCTGTTCCACAGTTATTCTGGTCTCTATTTCATTGAGTTCTGCTTGAATCTTTATTAACTCTCTTCTTCTGCTGGGTGTAGGATCTATTTGCTGTTCCTTCTGCAGCTCCTTTAGGTGCAAGGTTAGCTTTTGTATTTCAGTTCTTTCCAGTTTTTGGATGGATGCTTGTATTGGGATGTATTTCCCCCTCAGGCCTGCTTTTGCTGCATCCCAAAGATTTTGAACTGTTGTATCTTCATTCTCATTAGTTTCCATGAATCTTTTAATTCTTCTCTAATTTCCTGGTTGACCCTTTTATCTTTTAGCAGGATGGTCATTAACCTCCATGTGTTTGAAATCCTATCAAACTTCTTCTTGTGATTTAGTTCTAATTTCAAAGCATTATGGTCTGAGAATATGCAGGGTATGATCCCAATCTTTTGGTAACGGGTGAGACCTGATTTGTGAACCAGTATGTGGTCTATTCTGGAGAAAGTTCCATGTGCACTTGAGAAGAAAGTGTATTCAGTTGTGTTTGGATGTAAAGTTCTGTAGATATCTGTGAAATCCATCTGGTCCAGGGTATCATTTAAAGCTCTTGTTTTTTGGAAGTATTGTGCTTAGAAAATTTGTTGATTGTAGAAAGCGCTACATTCAAGTCACCAAGTATAAGTGTATTATTATCTAAGTATGTCTTAACTTTGGTTACTAATTGATTGATATACTTGGCAGCTCCCACATTTGGGGCATAAATATAGATGATTTTTAAGTCCTCTTCTTGGATAGATCCTTTAAGTATGCTATAGTGTCCCTCTTCATCTCTCACTAAAGTCTTCGGGATAAACTTTAGTTTATCTGATATAAGGATGGCGACCCCTGCTTTCTTTTGAGGACCATTTGAATGGTAAATGGTTCTCCAACCTTTTATTTTCAGGCTGTAGGTGTCCTTATGTCTCAAATGAGTCTCTTGTAAACACAGATAGATGGGTCCTGCGTTTTTATCCAGTCTGAAACCCTGCGCCTTTTAATGGGGTCATTAAGCCTGTTCACGTTCAGAGTTACTATTGAAAGATATGAATTTAGTGTCATCATGATACCTACTCAGTCCCTGTTTTAGTGGATGGTTCCCTTGGACTTATTCTATTACAGAATCCCCCTTAATATTTCTTGCAGAGCTGGCTTCGGGGTCACATATTCTTTCAGTTTCTGCCTGTCTTGGAAGCTCTTTATCTCTCCTTCTATTCTGAATGAGAGCCTTGCTGGATAAAGTATTCTTGGATGCAGGTTCTTCTCATTTAGGACCCTGAATATATCCTGCCAGCCATTTCTGGCCTGCCAGGTCTCTGTGGAGAGGTCTGCTGTTAATCTAATATTTCTCCCCATAAAAGTTAGAGATTTATTGTCTCTTGTTGCTTCAAAGATCTTCTCTTTATCTTTGGAATTTGCAAGCTTCACTATTAAATGTCGAGGTGTTGAGCAGTTTTTATGATTTTAGGGGGGGATCTCTCTATTTCCTGGATCTGAATGCCTGTTTCCTTTCCCAGATTAGGAAAGTTTTCAGCTATCATTTGTTGAAATACATATTTTGTCCCTCTGGGCCTTTTGGCGCCCTGGGGAACCACAATGAAACATAGGTTTTTCTTTCTGAGGCTGTCATTTATTTCCTTAATCTATCCTCATGATCTTTTAATGTTTTTTCTCTTTTTTCCTCAGTTTTCCTCTTTGCCATCAACTTGTCTTCTATGTCACTCACTGGTTCTTCTTCCTCGTTAACCTTCGTCCTTAAGACCTCCAGTTTGGATTGCATCTCATTTAATTGATTTTTAATTTCTGCCTGATTAGATCTAAATTCTGCAGTCATGAAGTCACTTGAGTCCTTTATTCTTTTTTCTAGAGCCACCAGTAGCTTTATAATAGTGCTTCTGAATTGGCTTTCTGACATTGAATTGTAATCCAGATTTTGTAACTTTGTGAGAGAGAGGACTGTTTCTTATTCTTTCTTTTGAGGTGACGTTTTTCTTCTTTTCATTTTGCTCAGTGCAGAGTGGCCAAAAACAAGTTTTATTGAGAAAAGGAGAAAAAGAGAGGAGAGAAAGAAGGAAAGAAAAGAGAAAAAGAAAAAAGAAAAAAGGATGAAAAAAAGAAAAAAAGAGAGAAGAAAAAGAGAAAGAATAAAAGGGTGGGGGAAGCCGACAGAAATCAAAAAGCAAAAGAAAATTAAAAAAAAAACAAAAAACAAAAAACAAAACATGGGGGAGTATCTTCTGATTCTATATACTGTAAGTCCCTTGACTTCCCCTGGAACTTGTCCGTCTAGCTGGTCTTCTAGGGGAGGGGCTTGTGCTGATTTGCAGGTGTTAGCACTTGGGGGAGCTGGTCTGCCCCCTGCCTGGTGCAGGGCTCAGTAGGGGTTGTTTGCCCCGTGAGGCCCCAGGAGGAACAACCACAGTAGCGGCCAGTTCTGGAGCCCTCGATTTAGCTCCCGCAGTTAACTAGGGAGCTCTCTGTGTGCAGGGGCCTGGATGCTCCGGGGCGGGGCCACTGATCTGCTCAGATCAGGGCAGGAGTGTCCTGGCTGTCCTGGGCCCTCCTGGCCTCTGCCTGTCCCGGGGGGAGGTCGAATCCTTGGCTGTGTCCATGCGCCCTGTGTTCCCGGGCTTGCGCTGTTGGAATCATGCTCCCCGCTGGGCTGCCCCCTCTCCGCGGAGCCTCCGCCAGAGCCCCTCTGAGCTGCTCCCGGGGCTGTGCAGTCCCCTCCGCGTGGAGCCTCTTCCTCTGCCGGAGCCGCCTCCGAGCTGCTCCCACGGCATTGCAGCCCCTTCCGTGCGGAGCCTCTGCCCGAGCACAATCCTTTATGCTTTTTTCTAAAGCCACCAGTAGCTTTATAAATGTGCTTCTGAATTGGCTTTCTGACATTGAATTGTAATCCAAATTTTGCAACTCTGTGAAAAAGACTACTGTTTCTGATTCATTCTTTTGAGGTGAGTTTCTTCTTCTAGTCATTTTGCTCGGTGCAGAGTGGCCAAAAACAAGTTGTAATGGGAAAAGGAGAAAAAGAGAGAAAAGAAAAAAAAAGAGGGGGGAAGCAAATAGAAAACAAAAAGCAAGGGGATGTATGCTCGGATTTTATATACTGTAAATCCTTCCACTTCCCCTGGAACTTTCCAGTGCTGCTCGGTCAATAACTTGCTTTTTCCCTGTCAGTCTAGGTGGTCATCTGGGGGAGGGGCCTGATGTTCTGATTCTCAGGTGTGAGCACTTGGGAGAGCTGCTCATCCCCCTGGCCAGGTGCACGGCTCAGTGGGATTTGTTTATCCTGTGAGGCCCCAGAAGGAACCACAACAATGGAGGCCAGCTCTCCAAACCTAGAGTCAGCTCCCGCAGTAACTATGGCAGGTCTCAGTCTGCAGGGGCCTGGATGCTCCGGCAGCGGGCCGCTGATCTGCATAGCTTGGGGCCACTCAGAAGCAGGAGCGTCCTGGCTGTCTTGGGTCCTCTCGGCCTCTGCCTATCCTGGGGGAAGCGCCAGATCCTTGGACATGTCCCCCGGAGCCCTGGGCTCCAGGGCCTGCGCTATTGGAATCGCGCTCCTGGGCGCACAGCTCCCTCCAAACCGGGCGGCCGCTGGAGCTGCTTAGTCATGGTGAATAATTGAATAACTTTTTTTTTTCTTTTGCTGGCACACAGTTTATTTAACCGTCTGGTCCATTTTTTTTAAATAATATTTTTTATTGGTGTTCAATTTTCCAACATGCAGAATAACACCCAGTGCTCATCCCATCAAGTGCCCCCCTCAGTGCCCGTCACCCATTCACCCACACGCCCTGCCCTCATCCCCTTCCACCACCCCTAGTTCGTTTCCCAGAGTTAGGAGTCTTTATGTTCTGTCTCGACTTTCTGATATTTCCCACACATAGCTCTCCCTTTCCTTATATTCCCTTTCACTATTATTTATATTCCCCAAAAGAATGAGAACATATAATGTTTGTCCTTCTCCGATTGACTTACTTCACTCAGCATAACACCGTCCAGTTCCATCCAGGTTGAAGCAAATGGTGGGTATTTCTTGATTCTAATGGCGGAGTAATATTCCATTGTATACATAGACCACATCTTCCTTATCCATTCATCTTTCGATGGACACCGAGGGTCCTTCCACAGTTTGCCACCTGTGGACATGCTGCTATAAACATCGGGGTGCAGGTGTCCCGGCGTTTCATTGCATCTGTATCTTTGAGGGAAATCCCCAACAGTGCAATTGCTGGGTCGTAGGGCAGGTCTATTTTTAACTCTTTGAGGAACCTCCACACAGTTTTCCAGAGTGGCTGCACCAGTTCACATTCCCACCAACAGTGTAAGAGGGTTCCCTTTTCTCCACATCCTCTCCAACATTTGTGGTTTCCTGCCTTGTTAATTATCCCCATTCTCGCTGGTGTGATGTGGTATCTCATTGTGGTTTTGATTTGTATTTCCCTGATGGCAAGTGATGCAGAGCATTTTCTCATGTGCATGTTGGCCATGTCTATGTCTTCCTCTGTGAGATTTCTCTTCATGTCTTTTGCGCATTTCATGTTTGGATTGTTTGTTTCTTTGGCGCTGAGTTTAATAAGTTCTTTATAGATCTTGGAAACTAGCCCTTTATCTGATACGTCATTTGCAAATATCTTCCCCCATTCTGTAGGTTGTCTTTTAGTTTTGTTGACTGCATCCTTTGCTGTGCAAAAGCTTCTTATCTTGATGAAGTCCCAATAGTTCATTTTTGCTTTTGTTTCTTTTGCTTTCATGGATGTATCTTGCAAGAAGTTACTGTGGCCGAGTTCAAAAAGGGTGTTGCCTTTGTTCCCCTCTAGGATTTTGATGGAATCTTGTCTCACATTTAGATCTTTCATCCATTTTGAGTTTATCTTTGTGTATGGTGAAAAAGAGTGGTTTATTTTCATTCTTCTGCATGTGGATGTCCAATTTTCCTAGCACCATTTATTGAAGAGACTGTCTTTCTTCCAGTGGATAGTCTTTCCTCCATTATCGAATATTAGTTGACCATAAAGTTCAGGGTCCAATACTAGGTTCTCTATTCTGTTCCATTGATCTATGTGTCTGTTTTTGTGCCAGTACCACACTGTCTTGATGACCACAGATTTGTAGTACAACCTGAAATCTGGCATTGTGATGCCCCCAGATATTATTTTTTTTTAATTCCACTGGCTATTTGGGGTCTTTTCTGATTCCACACAAATCTTCAAATAATTTGTTCTAACTCTCTGAAGAAAGTCCATGGTATTTTGATAGGGATTGCATTAAACATGTAAATTGCCCTGGGTAACATTGACATTTTCACAGTATTAATTCTGCCAATCCATGAGCATGGAATATTTTTCCATCTCTTTGTGTCTTCCTCAATTTCTTTCAGAAGTGTTCTATAGTTTTTAGGATATAGATCCTTTACCTCTTTAGTTAGGTTTATTCCTAGGTTCTTATGCTTTTGGATGCAATTTAAATGGGATTTACTCCTTAATTTCTCTTTCATCAGTCCCATTGTTAGTGTATAGAAATGTCACTGATTTCTGGGCTTTGATTTTGTATCCTGCCATGCTACCAAATTTCTGTATCAATTCTAGAAATCTAGGGGTGGAGGCTTTTGGGTTTTCTATGCAGAGTATCATGTCATAGGTGAAGAGGGAGAGTTTGACTTCTTCTTTTCCAATTTGAATGCCTTCAATGTCTTTTTGTTGTCTGATTGCTGAGGGTAGGACTTCCAGTACTATGTTGAATAGCAGTGGTGAGAGTAGACATCCCTGTCTTGTTCCTGATCTTAGGGGAAAGGCTCCCAGTGCTTCCCCATTGAGAATGATATTTGCTGTGGGCTTTTTGTAGATGGCTTTTAAGATGTTGAGGAATGTTCCCTCTATCCCTACACTCTGAAGAGTTTTGATCAGGAATGGATGCTGTATTTTGTCAAATGCTTTCTCTGCATCTAATGAGAGGATCGTATGTTTCTTGTTTTTTGTCTTGCTGATATGATGAATCACACTGAGTGTTTTACGAGTGTTGAACCAGCCTTGTGTCCTGGGAATAAATCCTACCTGCTCATGGTGAATAATTTTCTTACTGTACTGTTGAATCCTATTGGCTTGTATCTTGTTGAGAATTTTTGCATCCATGTTCATCAGGGATATTGGTCTGAAATTCTCCATTTTGGTGGGATCTTTGTCTGGTTTTGGAATTAAGATGATGCTGGCCTCATAGAATGAATTTGGAATTACTACATCTCTTTCTATCTTTCCAAACAGCTTTAGGAGAATAGGTATGGTTTCTTCTTTAAACGTTTGATAGAATTCCCCTGGAAGCCATCTGGCCTTGGACTTTTGTGTCTTTGGAGGTTTTTGATGACTGCTTCAATTTCCTCCCTGGTTATTGGCCTGTTCAGGTTTTCTATTTCTTCCTGTTCCAGTTTTGGTAGTATGTGGCTTTCCAGGAATGCGTCCATTTCTTCTAGATTTCCTAATTTATTGGCGTATAGCTGCTCATAAAATGTTTTTAAAATCGTTTGTATTTCCTTGGTGTTGGCAGTGATCTCTCCTTTCTCATTCATGATTTTATTAATTTTAGTCTTCTCTGTCTTCTTTTTAATAAGGGTGGCTAATGGTTTATCTATCTTATTAATTCTTTCAAGGAACCAACTCCTGGTTTTGTTGATCTGTTCCACAGGTCTTCTGGTCTCGATTTCGTTGAGTTCTGCTCGAATCTTTATTAAATTTATTCTTCTGCTGGGTGTAGGATCTATTTGCTGTTTTTTCTCTAGCTCCTTTAGGTGTAAGGTTAGCTTTTGTATTTGAGTTCTTTCCAGTTTTTGAATGGATGCTTCTATTGCCATGTTTTTCCCCCTCAGGACTGCTTTTCATGTATCCCAAAGATTTTGAACAGTTGTTTCTTCATTCTCATTAGCTTCCATGAATCTTTTTAATTCTCCCTTAATTTCCTGGTTGACCCTTCCATCTTTTAGCAGGATGGTCCTTAACCTCCGCGTGTTTCATGTCCTTCTAAACTTCTTGTTGTGATTTAGTTCTAATTTCAAGGTTTTATGGTCTGAGAATATGCAGGGGACGATCCCAATCTTTTGTTATTGGTTCAGACCCGATTTGTGACCCTGTATGTGTTCTATTCGGGAGAAAGTTCCATGTGCACTTGAGAAGAATGTGTATTCAGTTGAGTCTGTTTGTAAAGTTCTGTAGATATCTGTGAAATCCTTCTGGTCCAGTGTATCATTTAAAGTTCTCGTTTCTTTGGAGATGTTGTGTTAGAAGACCTTTCATGTGTAGAAAGCGCTAGATTGAAGTCACCAAGTCTAAGTGTATTATTATCTAAGTATGTCTTCACTTTGGTTATTAATTGATTGATATATTTGGCAGCTCCCACATTCGGGGAATATTTATTGAGAATTGTTAAGTCTTCTTGTTGGATAAATCCTTTAAGTATGATATAGTGTCCCTCTTCATCTCTCACTACAGTCTTCGTGGTAAACTTTAGTTTATCTGATATAAGGATGGCGACCCCTGCTTTCTTTTGAGGACCATTTGAATGGTAAATGGTTCTCCAACCTTTTATTTTCAGGCTGTAGGTGTCCTTCGGTCTAAAATGAGTCTCTTGTAGACAGCAAATAGATGGGTCCTGCTTTTTTATCCAGAGTGACACCCTGCACCTTTTGATGGGGTCATTAAGCCCGTTCATGTTCAGAGTTACTATTGAAAGATATGAGTTTAGTATCATCATGATATCTATTCAGTCCTTGTTTTTGTGGATTGTTACACTGGATTTCTTCTTAAAGGGGAATTTTAGGAGTCCCTCTTAAAATTTCTTGCAGAGCTGATTTGGAGGTCACATATTCTTTCAGTTCCTGCCTGTCTTGGAAGCTCTTTATCTCTCCTTCCATTCTGAATGAGAGCCTTGCTGGATAAAGTCTTCTTGGTTGCATGTTTTTCTCATTTAGGACTATGAGTATATCTTGCCAACCCTTTCTGGCCTGCCAGGTCTCTGTGGAGAGGTCTGCTATTACCCTTATACTCCTCCCCATAAACGTCAGGGATTTCTTGTCTCTTGCTGCTTTAATAATGTTCTCTTTATCTTTGGAATTTGCAAGCTTCACTATTAAATGTCGAGGTGTTGAGCGGTTTTTATTGATTTTAGGGGGGAATCTCTCTATTTCCTGAATCTGAATGCCTGTTTCCCTTCCCAGATTAGGAAAGTTTTCAGGTATGATTTGTTCCAATGCATATTCTGGACCTCTGTCCCTTTCGGCGCCCTTGGGAACCCCAATTAAACGTGTATTTTTCTTCCTCAGGGTGTCACTTATTTCTCTTAATCTATTCTCATGATCTTTTAATTGTTTGTCTCTTTTTTCCTCAGTTTCCCTCTTTGCCATCAACTTGTCTTCTATGTCACTCACTCGTTCTTCTACCTCGTTAACCCTCATCATTAGGACCTCCAGTTTGGATTACGTCTCATTCAATTGGTTTTTAATTTCTGTCTGATTAGGTTAAATTCTGCAATCATGAAGTCCTTTGAGTCCTTTATGCTTTTTTCTAAAGCCACCAGTAGCTGTATAATAGTGCTTCTGAATTGGCTTTCTGACATTGAATTGTAACCCAAATTTTGTAACTTGTTTGGAGAGAGGACTGTTTCTGATTCTTTCTTTTGAGGTGAGGTTTTCCTTCTAGTCATTTTGCTCAGTGCAGAGTTGCCAAAAACAAGTTGTATTGGGAAATGGAGAAAAAGAGAGGAGAGAAAGAAGGAAAGAAAAGGGAAAAAGAAAAAATAAAAAAGGAAGAAAAGAAGAAAAAAGAAAAAAAGAGGAAAACGAGAAAGAAGGAAAGAAAGATAGAAAGAAAGAAGAAAGAAAGAAAAGAAGGAAAGAAAGAAGAAAGAAAGAAAGAAAGAAAAGAAAAGAAAAGAAAAGAAAGAAAAGAAAAGAAAAGAAAAGAAAAGAAAAGAAAAGAAAAGAAAAGAAAGCAAGGAAAAAAAAGGGTGGGGAAAGCAAACAGAAATCAAAACCAAAAAAAAGAAAAGAAAAGAAAGAAAAAACAAGGGGGAGTGTCTTCTGGTTCTGTATACTTTAAGTTCCTTGACTTCCCCTTGAAGTTCCCCTGGAACTTGTCCTTTTAGCTTGTCTTCTGGGGGAGGGGCCTGTTGTGCTGATTTTCAGGTGTTTGCACTTGGTGGAGCTGCTCTGACCCCTGTCTGGTGCAGGGCTCAGTGGGGGCTATTAACCCTGTGAGGCCCCAGGAGGAACAACCACGGTGGCGGCAGCCAGCTCTTGAGCCCTGGAATTAGGTCCCGCAGTAACTAGGGAGCTCTCTGTCTGCAGGTGCCTGGATGCTCGGGGGTCCAGGCTGCTGATCTGCTCAGCTTGGGGCAGGAGCGTCCTTCCTGTCTTGTGCCCTCCTGGCCTCTGCCTGTCCCGGGGGGAGGTCGGATCCTGGGCTGTGTCCCCGGTGCCCTGTGTTCCCGGGGCTGTGCTGTTGGATTCACGCTCCCCGCTGGGCAGCCCCCTCTTCGCGGAGCCTTCGCCCTAGTCCCTCTGAGCTGATCCCGGGTCCAGCCGGGCATGCGCTGCAGCCCTTAGGGAGCTTGGCGCACTGTCCCCGGGGCACAGGTGTCTGTTCGTGTCCCAGGGAGCCTGAGGGCATCCCCGCCCTCCTGGGGTCCTGCTCCAACTCTCTGTGAGCCCCTTTCTGTCCGGGAAGATTGGTGAAGCTCCTTCTTCTCCAGGACGGGGCTTTCCTGTCCTGGGGACACTCGCCCCAGCCTTATTCCAGCTCCTGGCGGGGCCTCTTCCCCTTGGATGCCTTTTGTTTCTTTATTTCTTTTTTCCCCGCCTTCCTACCTTGATAGAAGCGTGAACTCTTCTCACTGTAGCATTCCAGCTGTTCTCTCTTTAAATCTCAGGCTGAATTCGTAGATTTTCAGGATGATTTGAAGGTTATCTAGGTAATTTGGTGGGGACAAGTGACTTGGGGACCCTACTCTTTCGCCATCTTGCCCCCTCCCTCCTTGAGGACCATTTGAATGGAAAATGGTTCTCCAACCTTTTATTTTCAGCCTGGAGTGTCCTTAGGTCTAAAATGAGTCTCTTGTAGACAGCAAAGAGATGGGTCTTGCTTTTTTATCCAGTCTGAAACCCTGTGTCTTTTGATGGGGTCATTAAGCCCATTCACATTCAAAGTTACCATTGAAAGATATTTATTTAGTGTTATCATAATACCTATTCTGTCCCTGTGTTTGTGGCTTATTTCTTTAGACTTCCTCTTTCTTTTAGAGTCCCCCTTAATATTTCTCAGAGAGCTGGTTTGGTGGTCACATATTCCTTCAGTTTCTGCCTATCTTGGAAGCTCTTTATCTCTCCTTCTATTCTGAATGAGAGCCTTGCGGGTAAAGTACTCTTGGCTGCAGGTTCTTCTCATTTAGGACCCTGAATATATCCTGGCAGCCCTTTCTGTCCTCCCAGGTCTCTGTAGAAAGGTCTGCTGTTAACCTAATACTTCTCCCCATAAATTTTAGGGATCTCTTGTCTCTTGCTGCTTTAAGGATCTTTTCTTTGTCTTTGGAATTTGCAAGTTTGACTATTAAATATCGAGGTGTTGATTTTTTTTATTGATTTTAGGGGGGAATCTCCTATTTCCTGGATCTGAATGCCTGTTTCCCTCACCAAATTAGGGAAGTTCTCTGCCATGGTTTGTTCAAATATGCTTTCTGGTCAGTCCCTTTTGGCGCCCTCTGGCATCCCAATTAAATGTAAATTTTTTTCTTCTGAGGCTGTCATTTACTTCCCTTAACATTTCCTCATGGCGTTTTACCTGTTTTTCTCCTTTTTCCTCAGCTTCCTTCCTTGCCATCAACTTGTCTTCTATGTCACTCACTGTTTTTCTACCTCATTAACCCTCATCGTTAAGACCTCCAGTTTGGGTTGCATCTCATTTAATTTATTTTTAATTTCAGCCTGATTAGATCTCAATTCTGCAGTCCTGCAGTTTCTTGAATCCTTTATGCTTTTTTTCCAGAGCCCCCAGTAGCTTTATAATTGTGCATCTGAATTGGCTTTCTGACATCGCATCGTAATCCAAATTCTGTAAGTCTGTGGTATAGAATACTGTTTCTGATTCTTTCTTTTGTGGTGAGTTTTTCCTCTAGTCATTTTGCTCAGTGCAGAGTGGCTGCATAAGTGTGCTGCGTCACAAATATCAATGATGACCTATGTAAATTTCACCTTAGATGATTCTTGTTAGAAGTGAAAACCTCTCTGTAGCGTTCCAGCTGTTTTTTCCTTCAATCTAAGGTCGAATTCATAGGTTTTCAGGATGAATTACAAGTAATCTAGGTAAGTTGATGGGGCCAGGTGTGTAGAGACACCTCCTCCTCTGCCATCTTGCCCTCCCCTCTCTTGTTTCTTCTTCATTAGACTAAGGTTATGAGTCAGTTTTCAAGAATAGCATAGAATGGAGGATGTATTCTCTTTACTGAGACATATTATTCCTTTGGTGTTTATTACTTTGAAATCTATTGCAAGGAAGAACTTTCTTTTCCTCCTTTTTTATTTTTTTTTATTTATTTATTTATTTATTTATTTATTTATTTATTTATTCAAACATTTGCTTACATTAATATTAATTTGTATATTCTCATTTTATTCAATGAATTAATCCATTGGTATAATTCATTTATTTATGTTTGTTTAAATTGTCTCAGATTTGTCCAATGGGCGTCACTCAGGTTGGATCTTGTGTCCTCTTTGATTTTATTTTATCATTCTTTGAGCATTCTCTTTCAGGTACAGCAAGTTTTTCAAGGGTCATTTTCCACTTTTTCTGCCTCAGTTCTTGAATCAGCTCCAAGACCTTTTTGTTCCTCTTAATAGAAACGTTTATTTAGAAACTACGATTGGACACTAGATTTGCTCATTATTATGGGGTGTTATTGTTTCTGAGCCCTTTTAACAGACAGCGCTAGGAAATATACATACATAGATATATATGCATGTATATATGTCTTTATCATCTTTTTATCTATCATCTGTCTCATCTATCCTTTCATTGGTTATTTATCATCTCTCTCTCTCATCTATGCAACTAATCTATTGAAAAACATGAACATATACTAATGCCTGTATTACCAATCCAATACTACTTAATTTATTTTGCTCTTCCCCCTTTCTATATCTATACCTCCTTTCCACAGTGAGAAAGGTCTCTTTATCCAAATATATTTACTTCTTTGCTCAGTCTTAGAATATTCATAAAGTTTTTTCAGATTTGCTTATTATAACACTGTTAAGAAACAAACTCACTTAAGTAGGGTTACTATTTATAGTTCGTTTACCTTTAACTGAAATATATATAGTTCAAATAATGTATTCAAATGTTACTTGGGTTCCATTTGTTTTCTTTTTTCCATTCAGAGTGATTACCTTATTCATTTTAAATGACATTAGGTTTGTTAATTTTTGTTCAAATTCCATTTTGGGTTCTCCTTTATTTTTACCGATCTCATTTATTGATTTTTTGACCACGTGAAATATTATCATGGTTCCAAATCAGAAATATACAAAAAAGCATATTCAGTGTAGTGACACCCAACTCATCTTTTCTACTGTTTCTTTCTTCCCACCCTTCCTACCCTATTCCCTCACATCTCCTATAGGTAATCAATTACATTATTTTATATTTTATCCTTTCTGTTTTTCTTTTTGCACAAATTAGTGTACTTGTGTATGTTCTTTTTCTTTCTTTCTTTTTTTTTACTTGTGTATGTTCTTATCATGGACATAGAACAGAGAGTGAAAACTTATTTCTTTTTCTTCAGTTTAAAAGTCTTAGATACTCTCTTAAGTTAACTCTCTGCCTGATTATCTGTAGTTGCTCTCTTCTTAATTACCTTTAGGACTTGAATACATGGGCATGTTCTGTTCTGCATATTACTACAAGCTTAGGCTGCTGTGTAGCTTTCCATCTTGGCCTCACTTGAGACTAATGTTTTAATATATATATACACACACACATATATTTTTAAAGATTTTATTTATTTATTAATCACACACGTACACACACACACAGAGGCAGAGACACAGGCAGAGGGAGAAGCAGGCTCCATGCAGGGAATCTGATGTGGGACTCAATCCTGGGCCAAGGGAGGCACCCAACTACTGAGCCACCCAGGCATCTCAAGACTAATGTTTTTAGTACAGATGTACACAACCAGCAATGAGTTATCTGAGGCAGAAAGTATCCAGATTACAAGAGTTAAGCAGAATAAAAAATAAAAATAAAAATTCAACTTTAACTTCATAAAGAGATAAAATTACATAAAGCAAATAAAATAAATCATAAGAAATGAAACTGCTTTAGACATGTGTCAATTTCCTTCTATTTAAATATATTTTTTATTTTAGTAGTGTCAGCTCTTATTTCAAAATTAGAAAAATAATAGTATTTATTTTTAGTATAAAATAAGCCTCAGGTAGAATAGACACATTGATTTTTTTAATGGATTTCAAATAAATCCTATGTCTTAATAATGAAAACTTAAGACATTCACCAGAATGTAGTGGTTATGTAAGCCAGTGCCTTCTCAAGGTAAGAGAAAATTGCATTACCTTCCCTTTCATTGGTTTTTGTTGAAACAATTTGTCCATTCTGTTTGACTGGCCAATTTAATTGCAGCATTCTAAAACTCAGCTAGGTGCAATACAGATTCATGAGTTTGACTTAGGAATATCTAGTCCATACAGAACAATAATTGGATCCACACATTAATTAGATCTATTGATAAAACCCAACTTATTGTCACTGGGCTCTGGACTGAAGGAAAGTAGAAATAGGATGGCTGGATGTTCTGATCAACTGTGTACAATTCTGGTGCCAGTGAGTAAGTCATAAGAAAGCAGAACAGTTGTGCAACAGCTATATTTGAATGCAAATATTTAGGAGTCTCCAAAAGAACATAACATAGACAGTAGAATGATGTCATTTTGATCAATAACACCCAGTCTCCCACACCAGAAAATTTTCACACATTATAATCACTATTAAAGCTGTTTCCTTTTTGCCAAATTGAAATATTCAGTGTGTAGACATGACATGTAGGTTCTCGATAAAGTATTAATCATGCATCTAAATGACCTAAGTCCCTAACTAAGTCATGTAAAAAATATCAACTCTTTAAAATTAATTCATTGAAAGAACCTTTAAAAGAGATGGAAGAGGGGTGCCTAGTTGGCTCAGTCTGTGTAGAGTCTGACTCTTAATATCAGTTCAGGGCTTGAGATCAGGGTCATGAGTTCCAGCTCTGCATTGGACTCCATGCTGGGCATGGAGTCTATTTTTAAAAAAAGAGAGATGTGTGACTAAAGTAGTTCATGCTGCTGTAGTGTGACCCTATCTTACTTCCTTGGATGCATTCTAGAAGTGGTTATCAGATCAATATTGTCAGAAGAACACACTCTGATTATTTCAAAATTAGCCTCAATAACTTTTGTTGGCACTCCATTGTCTACCAATGCAGTATTAGCATTTTCCCTTAACATTTAGATCTCTCTGAGAGATGTTTCTTTCCAGTTTTAGCTTCCATAGTTTCCCCACTAGACTATAAGCTCCTTGGTTATAGTTTAGTTCATTTCAATGAACATTTATTGAGCCTTTACCATGACTGATGACTATGCTAGAAAGGAAGAAAATATGGTGAATGAGATAGGAGAAATTCTTGTCATAGTGGGGAAGCCTGACACAAGAAACAAATACTTTAGATATAATGTAGCTAAGTGCTATAACAAGACTGAGCAGAGGGTGCTAAGGAAGTATAATGGAAGTGCCCCTAATTCAGCATGGGAGTTGAAGGAGGGCTTCTTAAAGGAGTGGAGACCCACACCTTTACATTCTCAGGGTCCAGCATAATTCTTAGCACATAGTAACTTGTATACATATATAATCCTTATACTATAGTCAATTTGGTAGACTCATCTTTCCCAAAGAGTAGTTTTTCTCTCTTCTTTGTCTAGAATACCCTCTTTTTCATCACCATCTTTGCCTTTCAGAGGTCCAGATTAAATGCCGCCTTCTCTATGATAGCTTTCCTGATTACTGACACCAGTAAATAAACATGAAATAAGATTATCATCTATGAATGAAAATAATTACAATTAGTTCAAAGTGGACAATCTTCACTATTCATGGAAGTAATTGAAGAGAATGTCATTACTGTGCTTAAGTCTCTCAAGTAAAGCTCACTAGCCTAGGCTTCCACCCTGAGCTCTAGGTCTGCATATTCGATTGCCAGCTTGGAATTTTCATTTGGATGTCACACGAACAATGGAAATGCGACCTGTCCCAAACAGAATTCATTAAGTTTTCCATCCTACTAGTTTGTTTTTGTTCCTGTGTTTGACATACTCAGTGAATAATATCACCCACACAGTTGCTCAATCCAGATATACAAAGTCATATTAGACTCACTCTTCATCCCCTATTCAATTGCACATTTTATTGATTTGGTACCTAAATATTTTTCTCCATTTTTACTGCCACTACCTACTGTCACTCTTGCCTAGAATACTGCAAGAGCGTCCTGTCTGGTCTCCCTGCCTTCAGCATTGTTCCTTTGAAACACTACTCCAACCTGCAGCCAGAGTGATCCAAACATGGAAAATTGATCAGGTTAGAAATGTTAAAACATTTCAGTAAGCTGTATTTGCCTTCAGGGTGAAGTCCAGTATCTTACAATGGTTTATAAAGCTTCTCAGATCCACCCTCATCTCTCCACACTCTCCCCATCACACTCTCTTTTCCAGTCATTTGACAGACTTCTTTGAGTTCACACTGAACAATTTCTCACACCATGACCTTCAATCACGCTGCTTCTTTTGTCTGAAACACTCTTTTCCTTGATCTTTGTGACTGGTTCTTATTTATCCTTTAGATCTCATTGCTTCAGGAAGGCTTTCCAAAAATTCAAAGAGTAATTACGCTCTGTTTGAGCTGCTATAACAAAATGCCAGAAACTGGGTGGCTTATAAGCAACAGAAATTTATTTTTCACAGTTTTGGAGGCTAGAAATCTAAGATCAGGGAGCCAGCATGGTTGGGTTTTGGTGTAGTCCTCCAGATTGCAGTCTTCTTGTTGTGTTCTCCATGGTAGAAGGGGAAATTTAACTCTCTGGGGCTTCTTTTATAAGGGTGCTCATCTCATTAAGGAGGCCTTTGCCCTCATGACCTCATCCTCCCCAAAGTCTCCACCTCCTGATAGTATCACTTTGGTCATTCGGCTTTCATTATGTGAATTTTTAGAAGAGATAAGCATTCAGACTGAGCTAATAAGATGACTCAGCTAATTCTCCTGATACTGGTTCTATACTCACTCAACCTCCTGATAATGATAATAAGCTTACCTTAGTATATTTTTCTTCGCCAGAGAGACTAAGATATTGTTTTAAATGTCTGAAATATTTCTTCTAACAAAAAAAATAAAAAATTCAAACTCTGACATTCTGTTTTATGCATCAGTCTGTATAAAATAAGTTAGACAACATCTCTTACCTCTCCCTAACATTACAAATCACCACAACTAGAAGCGATGCTGCCTTCCTCACCACTTTTACAGCACTACACCTGCACTTCTCATACCTTAGACATATTGTCTCATCTTTTCTATTCATCATGCCTTATTCATTTTTGTAAAAATAGAATGCATATGTACTCAGTAAGCATTCATTGCCTGAGCTAAAACACAAGAAGTAGTTGGAAATTACATACCTAAACTTATTGATTTTACTTCCAAACTCTGTTCAGTGCTTTCTTTCCTTTTTAACTCCACTGGTATTATTTTCAGATCTTGTCAATTCTCCCCCTAGGTTACTGTAATATATGTCTATATTTTTGGAATATATGTCTATAATCTTCCTTCCCTAACACTATATTCTCTTCCCTGATGCCAGGGTGTTTAAAACACTTCAACAACTTCCTATTTTCTTCATAAAAATAAACAAACTGATTAAAATGGCTCCTAAGGGCCTTCATGATATAGCCCGTACTTACCCCTCAAGTCTTATTTCCCCCACCCTATTTATTATTCTCCAGTCATACTGATATACTTGATATATCTTTGTGTGTTCTGTTATTTCATAACACACATCTTTGCACATTTTGATGGATTTATCTGAAATAACATTCTCCCCTCTTTGGACATGATTTCTATATACACTTTAAGACATAGATCTAGAGACAATTACTCTGGAAAGTCTTCCCCCACCCACTGTCGTTTCATGCAAGCTGTCTATGCTCTTACTTTTTAGTGTTTGCTGCTAATGTCTATAATAGCACTTAACATACCCATCTCTTTCTCTCTATTCACATCACCCCTTTTCCTAAGAAACAAAACCAAACTGTGAACCTTCAAGGTTTGGGACCATGTCCATTCTGCTTACAAATGTAACTGCAAGACATACAATAACATCCAGTATATACCAGGTTCTTGAGACACATTTGATAAATGAATGTTCTAGAGTGCTGGTACTCTAGGAAAGGAATGAGCCATTTCCAGGAAATTAGAATAGAACTTAATTAAATATATGATATTGCAACAGCAAACCAGCAGCCCTACTAGGCTTAACAGTTTATTCTAAGATACATACTCTAGTAAGTCAGAAACATTCACCATCTATCATCCCAACACAGTGGGAGAGGTATCTGGAAAAAGAGACATATTTTGTATTTCTGGTGACTAAGAAAATAAGAACAGTAATAAGTAACAGCAGCCATAGCAGCAAGACCAAAAAATGTGTTAATTATGACTTTGGGCTCTGACTCTATAATACATACTATATGTTGATTATACAACTTAAAATTTACAGTAATTTTATGAGTTAGGCACTATGATTATTCATAGTTCACAGATAAGAAACCTAAATCTCAGGGGTTAAATGTTTCCCAAAAAGGTACAAAGCTAAAACATGGTAAAGCTTTGTTTCAATCAAGTTTCTATTGGAATTAAAACCTCAGATTCTTCTGAAGAGTGTCATGATATATTCAAAGTGTTGAATGGGAAAAAGCTGCAGCCAAGAATACTCTATCCAACAAAGATATCATTCTGAATAGGAGAGATAAAGTTTCTCAGACAAACAAAGATTAAAGGAGTTCATGACTACTAAACCAGCCCTACAAGAAATATTAAAGGGGACTCTTTGAGTGGAAAGGAGAGGCCAAAAATGACAGTATAAAAGTAGGGAGCAGAAAAAGAATAAAAATGAATACTTCTGTAAAAAATCAGTCAAGCAACTCATAAGAAAAGTATATAAAATATAATAACATAGACCTAAAACATGGAGAAGAGAGGAGAAAAAAAGATTCAAAGTTAAACAACCATCAACTTAAATCAGACTGTTACATGCAGAAGAGACTATATACACACCTAATGGTAACCATATCAAAACCACTAATAAATATGCAAAGGAAAAAGAAAAAAAAATCAAATATATCACTAAAGAAAATCAGCATTTTGAAAGACAAGACAGATCGGAAAAAAATACCTAGAAACAACTATAAAACAAATAATAAAATGGCAATAAATATGTATCTATTAAAATTACATTGAATGTAAATGGACTAAATGCTCCAATCAAAATATAAGGTGACAGGACATATGAAAAAAATGACCAATTTATATGCTGCCTAGAAAAGACTCTTCTTAGAATGATGGACCCCTGGAGATTCAAAGTGAATGGATGAAGAAACATCTATCATGCAAATAGATGTCAAAAGAAAGCCGGAGTAGCAATACTTATTTTGGATAAAATAGACTTAAAAAAAAAAAAAAAACTAATAACAAGAGACAAAGAGGGAAACTATATAATAATAAAGGGGACAATCCAAAAGGAGATTTAATAGTTGTAAATGTCTATACATACAATATAGGGGGACCTAAATATACAAAAGAGTTAATAACAAACATAAGGGAACTAATCAATAATAATACAATAATAGTAGGGGGCTTTAACACTCCACTTACATCAGTGGGAAGATGATCTAAACAGAAAATAAACTAGAAAATAATTACTTTGAATGATACATAGAAACAGAGAGATTTAACATATATCTTCAGAGCATTCCATCCTAAAACAGCATAATTCACATTCTTTTTATGTGCACACAGATCATTCTCCACAACAGATCACATATTAGTCCAGAAAACCAGCCTCAACAAATTCAAGAAGATCAAAGTCATACCATGCACCTTTTCTGAACATAACACTATGAAATTAGAAGTCAATCACAAGAAAAAAATCTGGAAAGACCCCAAATACACAGAAGTTAAACAATATGCAACTAAACAATAAATGGGTCAACCAGGAAATAAAAGAAGAAATGAAACAATACATAGAAACAAATGAAAATGAAAACACAACTATCTAAAACTGTTGGGAGGTAGCAAAAGTGGTCCTAAGAGGGAAGTATATAAATACAGACCTATCTCAAGAAGTGTAAAAAATTTCAAATAAACAACCTAATCTTATTCCAAAAGGAGCTAGAAGAAGAACAACAAACAAAATCTATAAACTAGCAGAAGGAAGTAAATAATAAAGATTAAAGCAGAAATAAATTATATAGGAAAATTTTAAAAATAGAAAAAAAATCAATGAAACCAGGA
Organism: Canis lupus baileyi; assembly: GCF_048164855.1. NCBI lineage: Eukaryota > Metazoa > Chordata > Mammalia > Carnivora > Canidae > Canis > Canis lupus. The sequence continues at coordinate 52,912,733 of NC_132876.1, read as the reverse complement.
ACTGGTTCTTTGAAAAAAAATTAATAAAATTGATAAACCTGTAACCAGGCTTATTAAGAAAAAAAGAGAGAGAAAGAACTAAAATAAATAAAATCACGAACTAGAGAGAAAAAGGAATAACTAACACCACATAAATACAAACATTTATAAGAGAATATTATGAAAAATTATAGGCTAAAAGAATAGAAAGCCAAGAAAAAAATAGATAAATCCCTGGAAACATATAAACTACCAAAACTGAAACAGGAAGAAATATAAAATTTGAACAAACTGATAACCATCAAAGAAATTGAAACAGTAATAAAAAAAACTCCCAACAAATAAAAGTCCAGGACCAGATATCTTCACAGGTGAACCCTGTCAGGTAAGAAGAGTTAATACCTATTTTTCTCAAATTATTTCAAAAATAGAAAAGGAAGAAAAACTCAAATTTATCATATGAGGCTAGCATTAGTCTGATACCAAAACCAGAAAAAGACCACAAAAAAAGATGACTAGAGGGATAAAATCTTTGATAAATATAGATGCAAAAATACTGAACAAAATATTAGCATACCAAATTCAGAATAAAAAATTATTCAGTATTACAAAGTGGGATTTATCCCTGGGTTGCAAGTGTGGCTTAATATTCACAAGTCAAACAATGTGATCCATCACATCAATAATAATAAAAAAAAGATAAAATTGAAATTATCTCTTCAACAAATGTAGAAAAATATTTGACAAAGTAGAACATCAATTCATGATAAAAACCCTCAACAAAGTAGGAATAGAGGTAACTCACCTCAATGTAATAAAGAATATATATAAAAAAACATCATTCTCAATGGGGAAAAATGGAGAGCCTTTCCCCTAAGGTCAGGAACAAGACAAGGATGTCTACACTTATCACTTCTATGCAACAGAGTGCTGGAACTTCTAGCCACAGCAATCAAACAAATAAATAAAAGGCATCCAAATGGCAAGAAAGAAGCCAAACTTGCACTATTTGCAGATGATACATACTCTATATAGAAAACCTGAAAGACCATAAAAAATTGTTAGAAATGATAAATGAATTCAGTAAAGCCACAGGATACAAGATTAATGTTGCATTTCTATACACGATTAATGAAGCAGCAGAAAGAGAAATTAAAAAAAAAATAATCCTACTTACAATTCTACTGAAAAGAATAAGATACCCAGGAATAAGCCTAACCAAAGAGGTGAAAGACCTATACTTTGAAAACTCTAAAACATTGATGAAAGAAATTGAAGAGGACACATAGTAATGGAAAGACATTCCATGCTCATGGATGGGAAGAACAAATATTTTTAAAATGTCTGTACTACCCAAAGTAACTGACACATTTAATGCAATCTCTATCAAAATATCAAGAACATTTTTCACAGAACTAGAACAAACAATCCTAAAATTTGTATAGAATCTAAAAAATCCCCAAATAGCCATAACAATCTTGAAAAAGAAAAGCAAATCTGGAGCCATAACACTACCAGGCTTCAAATTATGTTACAAAGCTGTAATAATCAAAAGAGTATGGAAGTGGCACAAAAATAGACACAGAGATCAGTAGAACAGAATAGAAAACTCATAAATTAACCTACTACCATATGGTCAATTAATCTTTGACAAAGCAGGGAAGACTATCTAATGGGAAAAAGGACTGTCTCTTCAACAAATAGTGTTGGGAAAACTGGAGAGCAGTATGCAAAAGAAAGTGGACAGCTCTTACACCATACACAAAAATTAATCAAAATGGATTAAAGACATAAATGTGAGATAGGAAACCATAAAACTTCTAGAAGAGAACACAGGCAGTAACCTTTTTGACATCAGCCATAACAAGTTTTTCTAGACATGTTTCCTGAGGCAAGGGAAACAAAAGCAAAAATAAACTATTAAAACTGCATAAAAAGGATCCCTGGGTGGCTCAATGGTTTGGCGCCTGCCTTCTGCCCAGGGCGTGATCCTGGAGTCCCGGGATCGAGTCCCACTTCAGGCTTCCTGCATGGAGCCTGCTTCTCCTCTGTGTCTCTGCTTCTTTCTCTCATGAATAAATAAATAAAAACTTAAAAAAAATAAAACTGCATAAAAAGAAAAAGCTTCTCATAGTGAAGGAAACAGTCAACAAAACTGAAAGGAACAGGAGGGAGATAAGATGGTGGAAGAGTGGGAGACTTCATTCACTTGGTCTACTGAATTTAGATAGATAACTATCAAATCATTCTAAATGCTTAGAAAATCGACCTCAGATGTAAGGAAAGAGGAATGCCTGGGCGGCTCAGCAGTTGAGCATCTGCCTCTGTCTCAGGGCGTGATCCCAGAGTCCTGGGATTGAGTCCCACATCGGGCTCCCTGCAGGGAGCCTGCTTCTCCCTCTGCCTGTGTCTCTGCCTCTCTCTCTGTGTCTCTCATGAATAAATACATAAAATCTTTAAAAAGTAAGGAAAGAACTGCTGAATTCTACAAATAGAAAAGTGACCCCTTTTTGCAAAATAAAAGGTGTGTAGAAGTGAATCTGAGGGGATATATCCAGAAGATAATTGACATGGAGAGGGAGCCTCTGGAAGACAGCTACCATAAAGTGATAGAATCCTGGAGCACAAAATTAGAACCTTTAGAAATCTGCACAAGTGAGAGACGTCCCTGCCTGAAAGGTACTCAGGAGGTGAAAAGGGGCAGAATTCTAGGTGGGACAGTGGTCTCAGGATCCCAGGATCACAGAAAGAATGGAGGTGCCTGATCTGGCAGAGTTCCCAAACATTGGAGCTGGGAAATCAGTGAGGGTCAGTGAGACTGGGAGGGGGCTCTCAGTTTGGTTCACAATAAATCACAAATCCCAGCAAGATCTAGAGACTGCTGTCTTGCAAAGTGCAGAAATGCAGACACACTCCACCTTTCCCAGGGAGGATCAGTGAGGGTTTGCACTGCAGGAGTCTGCAGAGTTTGGCACACACAAAAGTGAAGACTGCTTATTCCTGAGTCTTTACTGAAGAGAAGGGACTGCAATCTTTCAGCTCTGGGGCTGGGGATCAGGGAGTGGCCATTTAAGTTTCATCCTTTAAAGAGGAGCAGAAATTCTTCAGGGAACAAAAGCCACATAGAGCAACCACTACCAGCTCTAACAGTCTGGCTCCCTAACAAGGGGTGTGCAACTCCACCAGGCAAAGAAATCTGAGAATTAGCCCAGCAGGCTGCTCCCACAGAAGACCAGCTGAAATAATAGATGAACACCAAGTTTATGGAGCACACAGGATTGTAAAACTCCAGAGCTTGGGGAAAATAATATATATATAATTAGAATTTTTTCCCTCATGATTCCTTTATCTTTCAGTTTAAAACTTTCCTTTTCTATTTTCTTTTGTTTCTTTCCAACTATTTTTTTATTTTATCAACTCTTTGTTTTTAAATCTTTTTTACATTTACATTTTATAGATATACTCTTCATTTTTGGCTTGCTTTCACTGTATTCAATTTTATTTTTGTATGTATATAAGTTTTGTTTCATTACAATTTTGAGATTTAGTGTCTTCTAACAGACTAAAATATTCCCAGGACCAAGTGGATCAATCTATTTTGTCCACCTGGGAGATTATATTCTCTCTCTCTATCTTTTTATTTATTTATTTATTTATTTATTTATTTATTTATTTATTTATGATAGTGAGAGGCAGAGACACAGGCCGAGGGAAAAGCAGGCTCCATGCCAGGAGCCCGATGCGGGACTCGATCCTGGGTCTCCAGGACCGTGCCCTGGGCCAAAGGCAGGCGCTAAACCACTGAGCCACCCAGGGATCCCCCTTTCCCCCTCTTTCTTTCTTTTTCTTTTCTTTTTTGGTTTCTGACTTCTTCGGATTTGTCTAGTGTATATTTCACTTGGGTCATGGTTGATATTTTTTTATTTTGTTCACTCATTCATCCATTTTTTTCTGTGGGTACAATGATTATAAGGAGGAATTTACAACAAAAGAAAGAACCAGAGGTAACACTCTGCACCATAGATCTAGTTGGTATGGATATAAGTAAAATGTCAGAGCTAGAATTGAGGATAATTATAAAGTTACTAGTTGGGCTTGAAAAAAGCATAAAAAACACTAGTGAAACTCGTACTGCAGAAATAAAAATCTAATCAGGCTGAGGTTAAAAACACTCTGGGATGAAGTCTACATTGTATGCTCTAACAGCTAGAGTAAATGAGGCAAATGAGAAAGTGACATAGAAGACAAGTTGATGGAAAGGAAGGAAGCTGAAGAAAAGAGAGAAAAACATCTAACAGATCATTAGGGGAGGCTTCAAGAAATCAGCAATGCCATAAAATGGAACAATATTAGAATTACTGGGTTCCTCAGGAAGAAGAAAGAGAGAGGGCCAGAAGGTATATTTGAGAAAATAATAGCTGAAAACTTCCCTAATCTGGAGAAAGAAACAGGTATTCAAGTCCAAGAGGTAGAGAGGACTCCTCCCAAAATCAATAAAAATAGATCATCACCCCAACGTATAATAGTGAAGCTTGTAAATTTCAGAGATGAAAAATCCTGGGCAGCCTGGGTGGCTCAGTGGTTTAGCGCCACCTTCACCCCAGGGTGTGGTCCTGGAGACCTGGGATCAAGTCCCACTTCAGACTCCCTGCATGGAATAGAGCCTATTTCTCCCTCTGCCAGTGTCTCTGCCTCTCTCTCTTTCCTTCTCTCATGAATAAATAAATAAAATCTTAAAAAAAAAAGAGATAAAATCCTAAAAACAGCTTGAGACAAGAGGTTCTTAACCTACAATGGTAGAAACATTAGGCTGGAGACAGACCTATACTCAGGGACCTGGCAGGCCAGAAAGGTCTGACGTGATATATTCAGGGTACTCAATGAGAAAAACACGCAGCCAGAAATACTTTATCCAACTATTCTGTCATTAGGAATGGAAGGAGAGATACAGATTCTAGGACACACAGACACTGAAAGAATTTGTGACCACTAAACCAGTCCTACAAGAATTATTAAGGAGGATTATGTAAGCAAAGAGAGTGCCCACACAAGTAACATATACCAGAAAGAAATAGAGACAGTATATAGAAACAGGGACTTTACAGATAATAAGTGACACTAAATTAGTATCTTTCAATAGTTACTCTGAATGTAAATGGACTAAATGCTCCCATCAAAAGACATAGGGTATGAGACTGGATAAAAAAGCAAGACTCATCCATATACTGTCTACAGAAGTCTCATTTGAGACCAAAAGATGCTTCCAGATTGAAAGTGAAAATGTGGAGAGTCATTTTTTCATGCTGATGTACCTCAAAAGAAAGCTGGGATAGCAATCCTCATATCAAACAAATTAGATTTTAAATCAAAGTCTGTACTAGGGGATGAAGAGGGACACTATATCATACTTACAGGGTCTATCCAACAAGAATATCTGACAATTATACACATTTATGTTCCTAACTTGGGAGCAGCCAATTATATAAACGAGTTAATAATGAAATTAAAGAAACACATTAATAATACTGCAAAAATAGTAGAGAACTTCAACACCCCTTTCACTGCAATGAACAGATTATCTAAGCAGAAGATCAACAAGTAAACAAGGGCTTTGAATGACACACTGGACCAGATGGACTTCACAGATAAATACACAGTATTCCATCCTAAAGCAACATAATATACATTCTTCTTGATTGCATGCAGAATAGATCACACAAATGTGGGGCACAAATCAGGTCTCAAATGATACCAAAAGATTGAGATTATAATATGCATATTTTCAGGCCACAATGCTTTGAAACTTGAATTCAATCACAAGAGGAAATTTAGAAGAAACTCAAACACTTGGTAGTTAAAGAAGAACCTACCAAAGAATGAATGTGTCAACTAGGAAATTAAAGAAGAATTTTAAAAAATCATGTAAACAAATGAAAATGATAATGCCACTGTTCAAAACATTTGGGATATAGCAAAGTTGGCCCTAAGAGAGAACTACATATCATCACAAGTATCTCTCAAAAAATTCTCAAATATACAAGCTAACCTTACACCTACAGGAGCTGGATAAAAAAAGAAAAAAAGCAAATAAAGCCTAAACCAGGTAGGAAATGAGAAATAATACTGATTAGAGCAGAACTCAATGAAATAGAAACCAGAACAGTAGAACAGATAAATGAAATTAAAGCTGATTCTTTGAAAGAATTAATAAGATCAATAAACCCATAATCAGACTAATCAAAAAGAAAGGACAAAAATTAATAAAATCATGAATGAAAGAGGAGAAATCATGACCAACACCAAAGACATCCAAACAATTTTAAGAACATACCATGAGCAACTGTATGGAAACAGATCAAGCAATCTGGAAGAAGTGGATGCATTTATAGAAACTTATAAATTGCCAAAACTAAAACAGGAAGAAATAGAAAACCTGACAGACCCATAACAAGCAAGTTAATTGAATCAGTAATCAAAAATATCCCAACAAACAAGAGTCTAGGGACAGATGGCTTCCCAGGGGAATTTCTCTGAACACTTAAGGAAGTACTAATACCTATTCTTCTGCAGCTGTTTAAAAAAATGGAAATGGAAGGAAAACTTCCAAACTCATTCTTTGAGGTCAGCATTACCTTGATCCCAAAACCAAAGACCACCAAAAAAGAATTACAGACCAATATCCCTGATGAATGTGGATGCCAAAATTCCCACCAAGATAATAGCCAATAGGATTCAACAGTACATTAAAAGAATTATTCGCTAGGACCAATTAGGACTTATTCCTGGGCTGCAAGGGTGGTTCAACATTTGCAAATCAACCAATGTGATAGATCACATTAATTAAAGTGTGGGAAACCAGCTGCAGAGCTTAACTGAGAATTGAATCTCATAGTCCTCAGCACACGGGCGATAGGTGAGGTCCTGAGTTGGCACACTGAGTCCTGCCCACAGTGTTCTCCAGACAGAGCTCCTCCACTCACTCTCCTTTAGTCAATAGCCTATTCTTTACTCTTTGAAGTAAACATTTTTCTCTGCTTCCCAAAGTTAATCATTCCTATAGACAGTATGCTAGCCCTCTTAATAAAAGCTGGAGGAGACAAATTCTTGGGGTCTGAGTCTGAATCTGGGTCTGAGTCTGAATCTTGGTCTTCACGTGCCCCAGATTAAAATTCAGTGAGACTCCGAGTCTTTCTTCATATCGTCACCTCCGACTATCCTAGCTCTGAGGCATAAAATAAAGGATAGGAACCATATAATCCTCTCAATTGATGCAGAAAAAGCATTTGACAAAATACAGAACCTTTTCTTGATTAAAACCTTACACAGTGTTGTGATAGAGTGAACATTCCTCAATATCATAAAAGCCATCTATGAAAAGCCCACAGTGAATATCATTCTCATTGGGGAAAATGGAAAGCTTTTCCTTAAGGTCAGGAACAGGACAGGGATGCCCACTCTCACCACTGTTGTTCAACATAGTAATAGAAGTCCTAGACTCAGCAATCAAACAACAAAGAGAAATTAAGGGCATTAAATTGTAAAAGAATTCAAACTCTAACTCTTCGCAGATGGCATGATACTTTTTGTGGAAAATCCAAAAGACTCCACCCTACAATTTCTAGAACTCATATAGGAATTCACCAACATGGAAGGATATAAAATCAATGCACAGAAATCAGTTGCATTTCTGTACACTAACAATGATACTGGAAAAGATAAATTAAGGAATCAATCCCAGTAAAAATTGCACCAAAAATCATAAGATACCTAGGAATAAACCTAACCAAAGAGTTAAAGGATTTGTACTCTAAAAACTACAGAACACTTACAAAACAAATTGAAGAAGACACAAAGAAATGGAAAAACATGCCACACTCATTGATTGGAAGAATAAATATTGTTTAAAATCTCTAAGCTACCCAGAGTGATCTACACATTTAGTGCAACCTTTATCAAAATACCATCCAGATTTTTCACAGAGTTGGGACAAATATCCTAAAATTTTATGGAACCATTAAAGACCCTGAATCACCAGAGGAATGTTGAAAAATAATTCACAGCCAGTGACATCAGAATGCCTGACTTCAAGCTATATCACAAAGCTGTAGTCATCAAGACAGTATGGTAGTGGCACAAATCAGACACATAGATCAATGGGACAGAATAGAGAACCTGGAAATGGACCCTCAACTCTATAGTCAACTAATCTTTGACGAATCAGGAAAGAATATCCAATGGAAAAAGGATAGTCTCTTCAATAAATGGTTATGGGTAAATTGGACAGCCACATGCAGAAGAATGAATCTGGACCATTTTCTTACACCATGCATAAAGATAAAATCAGAAAGTATGAAAGACCAAAATGTGAAACAGGAATCCATCAAAATCCTAGAGGAGAACACAGGCAGCAGCCTCTTTAACCTCAGTGTAGCAACTTTTTGCTAGACATGTCTTCAAAGGCAAGGGGAACAAAAGCAAAAATGATCTATTGGGACAAACTTCAAGATAAAAGTCTTCTCTACACTGAAGGAAATAGTCAACAATATTAAAAGATAACCTATGGAATGGGAGAAGTTATTTGCAAATGTCTTATCTGATAAAGGATTGGTATCCAAAATCTATAAAGAACTTATCAAACTCAACACACAAAACCAAATAACCCAAGCAAGAAATAGTCAGGAAACATGCACAGACATTTCTTCAAAGAAGACATCCAAATGGCCAACAGACACATGAAAAAAAATGCTTCACATCACTTGGCATCAGGGAAATACAATCAAAACCACCATGAGATACTACCTCACACCAGTCATGATGACTAAAATTAACAAGGCTAGAAACAACAGATGTTGGTGAGGATGTGGAGAAAGGGGAACACTCTTACACCGTTGGTGGGAATGCAAGCTGGTACAGCCATTCTGGAAAACACTATGAAGGTTCCTTAAGGATTTAAAAATAGAGCTACCCTATGACCCAGCAATTTCATTACTCTGTATTTACCTGAATGATACAAATTTAGTGATTTGAAGGGGCACCCTTACCTCAGTGTTTATAGCAGCAATATCCATAATAGTCAAACTGTGGATTGAGCCAAGATGACCATTAACAGGTGAATAGATAAAAAAGATATATATATATATATATATATATATATATATATATGACATATAATTATTATTAGTCATCAGAAAGAATGAATACTAACCATATGCATTAATATAAATCGAACTGGAGGGCATTATGCTGAGTGAATAAGGTCAATCAGAGAAATCCAATTATCATATGGTTCCACACATATGTGGACTATTGGAAACAGCATGGAGGATCATAGGAGAAGGGAGGGAAAACTGAATGGGAAGTCATCAGAGAGGGAGATAAACTATGAGAGAAACAAGGTTGCTGAAGAGGAGGTGGATCAGAGGGATGGGGTAATTGGATGATGGGCATTAAGGAGGGCACATAATGTGATGAGTACTGGGTATTATATTGATAAATTGTTGAACACTGGGCAGCCTGGGTGGCTGAATGGTTTAGAGTGGCCTTCATCCCAGGGCATGATCCTGGAGACCCAGGATCGAGTCCCACATCGGGTTCCCTGCATGAAGCCTGGTTCTCCCTCTGCCTGTGTCTCTGCCTCTCTCTCTCTCTGTGTGTCTCTCATGAATGAATAAATAAAATCTTTTAAAAAATTGTTGAACATCTGGGAGTAATGATACACTATATGTCAGCTAATGAATTTAAAGAAAAAAAACAGGGAACATAACGAATGGGAGAGGATACTTGCAAATGACATATTTGCTAAAGTATTAGTATCCAATCTATCTAAATAACTGATAAAACTCAATACCCAAAAAACAAATAATCCAATTAAAAAATGGGCATAAGACATGAACAGACATTTCTCTAAAGAAGACATCCAAATGGCCAACAGACACATAAAATATGTTAATCATCGTTTACCATGAGGGAAATGCAATTCAAAGCTAAAATGAAATATCACCCACCTTATGTCTGTCAGAATGGCTAAAATCAACAACACAAGAGACAGGTGTTGGCGAGAATGTGGAGAACGGGGAACCCTCTTACACTCTTGGTGGGAATGCAAACTGGTATAGCCATTCTGGAAAATAGTATGGACGCTCCTCTAGAAGTTAAAAATAGAACTACCCTATGATCCAGCAATTAAATTCCTGGGTATTTACCCAATGAATACAAAAAGCACTAATTCAAAGAGATACACACAATCCTGTGTTTATAGCTGCATTATTTATACTAGCCAAGATATGGAACCAGCCCAAGTGTTCATCAATTGAATGGATAAGGAAGATGTGTTTGTGTGTGTGTATGACAAAATTTCATTCTTTTATATGGAATATTAATAGAGTATTTTTCAGCCATAAAAAAGAATGAAATCTTACCATTTGCAACAACCTGGATGGATCTAGAGAGTATAATGGTAAGAGAAATAAGCCCATCAGAGAAAAATACCATATGATTTCACTCATACATGGAATTTAAGAAACAAAAAAAAGGGGGGGGGGGAGGAAAAAAAGGAGAGAGAGACAGAGAGAGAGAGCAAGAGAGAGAGAAGACAAAAACAGATTTTTAATTAGAGAGAATAAACTGATGGTTTTCAGGAGGGAAGTTGGGGGGATGAGTGAAATAGGTGATGAGGATTAAGGAGTGCACTTGTGATGAGCACTGGGTGATGAATGGAATTGTTGAATCACTATATTGTACACTTGAGACTAATAACTGTTAAAAAATAAAGTTATGCTTACACCAAGAAAAACCACAGCACACATACACAATCCCAGGTTCTTAGTTGCTACTCTACATTTTCTAGAAAAGTGTTGAACTTCAAGCACAAAAGCAGACACATAGGCACCTAAACCTAGATACACACCACTGCTGAGGATGCTGTAAGGGTAATCCATAGTTTAACTTTCTCCACTAGTCTCCTTCCTGCTCCTTCCTTTAAGTTGGAATGAAAGAAACCTGTAAAGAGAGAAACTAGAATGGTCAAAGTGTAGTTTCTTTTCTAACATTTGAGACACTGAAATTTTGCTGAGCTATTTCCTTTTAGGTTTTTTTTATATATTTTGTAACATCAACTGTAGGCTCTTGTGGCAAAGCATGTAGGAGGCGCACTGGCTATAGAGATGAAGGAGCTTGTCTAAGTCCCCAAGGGGTTGAGCCCCAGACACAGATGAGAGAAGCAAGGATGAGGAAGAAGTTCAGAGTATTAAGCTCTTTCTTCAAAGTGAGTGTTCTTCTGTCTGCTCTTTAAAAAGTATTGGCTTAGAAACCTGGCAGTGGGGCACCTGGGTGGCTCAGTGGTAGAGTGTCTGCCTTTGGCTCAGGTCATAATCCTGGGGTCCTGTGATCAAGTCCCACATCGGGCTCCCCATAGGAAGCCTGCTTCTCATTCTGCTTGTGTCTCTGCCTCTCTCTCTGTGTGTCTGTCATGAATAAATAAATAAAATCTTTAAAAAAAGAGAGAGAAAGAAACCTGGCAGGGAAACGGTAGTCACATGCAATCTCCTTCTCTCTCTCTCTGTCTTCCTTTATCTCTGTCTCTGTCTGTCTCTCATTCTCTATCTCTTTGATATTCTCAGCATCTGCCATCTAATCAAGGTAGATAGGGTGCTGTTGTGTGTGAGGGTGGGCACAAATGTTATTCCCTCTTACCCACTGAAATTACGCTTCCTCCTTCGTATTCAATTCCCGTCTTCCTTGACTGTTTTAATTTTCCACTTTCCTTTATGATTTCTCACTTTCGTATGTCAGTAATATACCAAAGATTATTTATGCCATGGCTTGAGCTACAAGACTTATTGTAGTGGAATGCATTTGGATATAAGGAGGATTGCAAGATGATTGTAGTCACCCAGGAGGGAGGTGACCAGAATTCAAAATAAAGATTTGATTCCGAAAAAGGACAGGTTAAAAAAGGGATAAAAAGCAGCAAAGAGCATTTTCTGGAATTCTTGCTTATGTATTCTATACTATTTTTTTATATGCTATCACAGTTTAAAACTAAAATGACCTTAATTGAGAAAGAATTGCTATTCAGACCACTGAGAAGAAAATCTGGATGCACATAAAATCCTATTGCAACAGATGATGCTAAGCATCCTGTTGTATTAGACACCAACAGTAAGTGAATCCAGCTTGATAGGGGATCTCAGCTGCAGACTGGCTATCTTTGTGTCTGGCTCCCTATAGAAATAATATTTTAATAGTATTAATTATAGCAAGAATTGCCCTGAGCCAGTCAAAATATATCTGGCATTCCTACGTTTGTTTCTTATAGTCTATGCCTTCATTATGATCATTCACTAATTAATGTGCTAAAGAGGGAAGTCTTTGCCATTAACAGAAGAAAATGATCAAAAAGAATTGTGACATTGGGCCATCATGCCTTTAATGGAGATGTAAAAGCATAAATAAATTCCTTTCATATGTTACAGATTAACTCATTTTCAAATACATGCTTCTTGTCTCTATTCGCAGGTACTGAAATATGGTATTTCTTACAGGTCATTTTAAGCCCTAATTGCATTTAAACACTGGAATGAAATCCTTAACCTGAACTGTTATTTGTAGGCAATGTACAAACACATTTCCTCCTTAAAAATGTAGAATGAAAAATATGTCTAATATTTTTTTAACGTGTTGGGAACTAGACTGAAAGCAAGATCACCTTTGGCTTTCTTCCCTCCTGCCTTCTTCCCTCTCTCCCCTCCTTTCCCTCCTCCTTACTTCCCTCTGGCTGGCCCACCCCTGCACCCCTTCTCATCGCTGCCACCACCACCATCACCTGTCTCTTTGCCAGCTGACGTGCCCTCTTGCCCCCTGCACAGCACCATCCCTGCTTTCCACAGGGGACTTGGGCAAGGGTGCCGAAGGTAGGCGAGAGGCACACAGAAACAAACCAACTGGCAGCCAGGCAGACCCTGAGGAGAGACATTCAGACAGAGGAAAGTCTCCCTGCCCCCCATTCCTTCCAAGATCAGAAAAACTTGTCACCCCGCCTCTACAATGATGCTGGGGAGGTGGGAGGAAGAAGTGGGAATTCCCCTTCCCAGTACCCCAAGAATTTCTGAGCCTTCAATGTTGAATTTTTTTCTTTATTAAAATGTACTTTTATCTTATAAAATAAAAAAAATCAATCTAAAGAAATGGAAAGATATAATTGAATATTAAATATCTGAATTATTGGACCAGAAGTCCCTATTTTAGAAAGATCCACTCAAATACCAAATGCTAATAATTATATATCTGCCTGTTCATGGTTCTGTGACTACCTTTGGCCAGTCATCATTCATAAAAAGATATAACTTAAGATTCTAGCTTTGCCCTCTTGGCAGTCTTTAGTAAAATTACTGGCAAAGTATGAATGCTGAGATGGCAAATGACTGGAAGAAGGGATGACTGAGGAATGATAAGTCAGATAGGGGTAGGATACTCATTAAGAAAGAAGAAACATGGCAGTATTTCTTCTTTTAAAAAATGTCTTCATTAGAGTTTATCACTAGCCTCAATTTTTGTTTTTATTTTGTTTTATTATTTTATTTAAAAAAATTTTTATTGGAGTTCAATTTGCCAACACTTAGCATAACACCCAGTGCTCATCCAGGCAAGTGCCCCCCTCAGAGCCCATCACCCAGTCACCCCAACCCCTGCCCACCTCCCCTTCCACTACACCTTGATCGTTTCCTAGAGCTGGGTGTTTCTCATGCTTTGTCACCCTCACTGATATTTTCACTCATTTTCTCTCCTTTCCCTTTATTCCCTTCTGCTAGTTTTTATATTCCCCAAATGAATGAGACCATATACTGTTTGTCTTTCTCCAATTGACTTATTTCACTCAGGATAATTACCCTCCAGATCCATCCACGTCGAAGCAAATGGTGGGTATTTGTTGTTTCTAATGGCTGAGTAATATTCCATTGTATACATAGACCACATCTTCTTTTTGTTAAGGATATTAATTAATTAATTCATTCATTCATTAATTGTATATTTTTTATTGGAGTTTGATTTGCCAACATATATCATAACACCCAGTGCTCATCCCCTCAGGTGCCCCTCTCAGTGCCCATCACCCAGTCATCCCATCCACCCCTGCCCATCTCCCTTTCCACCACCCCTTGTTCATTTCCCAGAGTTAGGAGTCTCTCATGTTCTTTCCCCTCTCTGATATTTCCCACTCATTTTCTCTCCTTTCCCCTTTATTCCCTTTCACTATTTTTTATATTCCCCAAATGAGTGAAACCATATAATGTTTGTCTTTCTCTGATTGACTTGCTTCACTCAGCATAATACCCTCCAGTTCCATCCGTATTGAAGCAAATGGTGGGTATTCATTGTTTCTAATGGGTGAGTAATATTCCATTGTATACATATACCACATCTTCTTTATTCATTCATCTTTCGATAGGCACCGAGGCTCCTTCCACAGTTTGGCTATTGTGGACATTGCTGCTATAAACATTGGGGTGCAGGTGTCCCGGCGTTTCACTGCATCTGTATCTTTGGGGTAAATCCCCTGCAGTGCAATTCCTGGGTCATAGGGTAGTTCTACTTTTTTTTATAAATTTATTTTTTATTACTGTTCAATTTGCCAACATATAGAATAACACCCAGTGCTCATCCCATCAAGTGCCCCCTCTGTGCCCGTCACCCAGTCACCCCATCCACACCTGCTCACCCCGCCTTCCACCACCCCTAGTTCATTTCCCAGAGTTAGGAGTCGCTCATGTTCTGTCTCCCTTTCTGATATTTCCCACTCAGGTTTTTCTCCTTTCCCCTTTATTCTCTTTCACCATTTTTTATATTCCCCAAATGAATGAGACCATATAATGTTTGTCCTTCTCCAATTGACTTATTTCACTCAGCAAAATACCCTCCAGTTCCATCCACATCAAAGCAAATGGTGGGTATTTGTCGTTTTCAATGGCTGAGTAATAATCCATGTATACATAAACCACATCTTCTTTATCCATTCATTTTTCCATGGACACCGAGGCTCCTTCCACAGTTTGGCTATTGTGGACATTGCTGCTATAAACATCAGGGTGCAGGTGTCCTGGCGTTTCATTGCATCTGTATCTTTGGAGTAAATCCCCAGCAGGGCAATTGCTGGGTCATAGGGCAGATCTATTTTTAACTCTTTGAGGAACCTCCACACAGTTTCCAGAGTGGCTGTACCAGTTCACATTCCCACCAATATTGCAAGAGGGTTTACCTTTCTCTGAATCCTCTCCAACATTTGTGGTTTCCTGCCTTGTTAATTTTCCCCATTCTCATTGGTGTGAGGTGGTATATCATTGTGGGTTTGATTTGTATTTCCCTGATGGCCAGGGATGCGGAGCATTTTCTCATGTGCTTGTAGGCCATGTCCATGTCTTCCTCTGTGAGACTTCTGTTCATGTCTTTTTCCCATTTCATGATTGGATTGTTTGTTTCTTTGGTGTTGAGTTTAATAAGTTCTTTATAGATCTTGGAAACTAGCCCTTTATGTAATACGTCATTTGCAAATATCTTCTCCCATTCTGTAGGTTGTCTTTTAGTTTTGTTGACTGTTTCTTTTGCTGTGCAGAAGCTTTTTATCTTGATGAAGTCCCAATAGTTCATTTTTGCTTTTGTTTCTCTTGTCACTAGGCTCAAATTAAGAGACACAGTATATATGTTTGTAAATGACGTCAAAATGTTCCTGCTCTTTGATCTGGAAATTCCATTTTAGGAATTTTTCTCAAGTATATTAATAAAGGTGTGTGCAGAAACAGAGTTGTGATCAAGTTTATCACAGGATGATTTGTTATAGAAAGACATTGGAAATAGCTTAAAGGTATAAGAAAAGAGTTTCAATGAAATAACTTATGGCATAGGCGTAAAATGGTATATTAGGCAGTCACTAAAATGATTATGCTAGTGTTTTTAAATTGAAGTATAATTGATATATAACATTATATTAGTTTCAGGTGTACAACACATTGATTTGATATTTGTATACACTGTGAAATAATTACCACAATAAGTCTAATTTCCCTTGTCACCATATAAACTTATGTAATATGCAATATATTATTGATTATGATTACCAGGATGTACATTGCATTCCTATGAAATATTTATTTTATCACTAGAAGATTGCACCCCTTGACCCCTTCTCCCATTTTGCCCATGTCCCAAATCCCCAACCCTCTGACAACCACCATTCTGTAATCTGTATCTATTGTTTTGTTTTGTTTTTAAGATTCTACATAGAAGTGAAATCATATGGTATTTGATTTTCTCTGTCTGACTTATTTCACATAACATAATAACCTCAAGTTCCATCTCTGTTGTCACAAATGGCAAGATTTCATTATTTTTTATGGCTGAGTAGTATTCCTTTCTATATGTATATGACATCTTCTTTATCCACTTATCCATTGATGGACTCTGGTTGTTTCCACAACTTAGTGTTTGTGAATAATGCTTCAGTGAATATAGGAGTGCATGTATTTTTTTAATTAGTGTTTTTATTTTCTTGGGGTAAATACCTAGTCGTGTATTTGCTTGGTCATATGGTAGTTCTTTTTTTAGTTTTCTGAACAATCTCCATACTGTTTCCCATAGTGTATGCAATGATTTACATTTCTTTTATTTTTTAAAGTTTTTATTTATTTATTAATGAGAGAGAGAGGGAGAGAGAGAGAGAGAGAGAGAGAGAGAGGCAGCAACACATGCAGAGGGAGAAGCAGGCTCCATGCAGGGAGCCCGATGTGGGACTTGATCCAGGGTCCCCAGGATCACACCCGGGGCCAAAGGCAGGCGCTAAGCCACTGAGCCACCCAGGGATCCCTGAGTTACATTGCTACCAACAAGGCATAGGGGTCCCTTTTCTCTACATCCTCACCAACACTTATTTCTTTTCTTTTTGATAATAGCCATTCCAACAGGTATAAGGAGATATTCCATTGGGATTTTGATTTGCCTTTCCTTGATGATTAGTGATGTTGAGAATCTGTTCATGTGCCTGTTGGCCATCTGTATGTCTTTGGAAGTGTCTATGCAGATCCTCTGCCCATTTAATAATCATATTTTTTTCTGTTATTATGTTTTATGAGTTCACTATATATTTTGGATACTAACCACTTTCTAGATTTATGATTTGCAAATATCTTCTCCCGTTCAGTTGCCACTTTATTTTATTGATGGTTTCTGTTGTTGTGCAGAAATGTTTTAGTTTAATGTAGTCTGATTTATTCATTTTTGCTTTGATTGCCATTGCCTTTGGAGTCAGATTTTTAAAAAAAAATTACCAAGAGTGATCTCAAAGAACTTACTGTCTATATTTTCTTCCAGTAGTTTTATGGTTTCTGGTCTTATATTCAAGTCGTTAGTAATTTTGAGTTAATTTTTGTGTATGATGTAATATAATGGTAAATGTAATATAATGGTTCAGTTTCATTCTTTTACATAAGGCTAGTCAGTTTTCTCAACACTATTTATAAACCAGACTGTCTTTTCCTTATTGTGTATATTCCTTCCTTTTTTGTCATAAACTAATTGACCATATGTGCATGGGTTTATTTCTGAGTTCTGTATTCTGTTCTATTGATGTACATGTTTGTTTTCATGCCAATACTACATTGTTTTGATGAGTATAACTTTGTACTTTGAAACAGAGGAGCATGATGCCTTTACCTTTGTTCTCCTTTCTCAAGGTGCTTTGGCTATTCATGATCCTTTGTCGTTCCATACCAATTTTAGGATTGTCTGTTCTATTTCTGTAAAAATTCCATTGAAATTGTGATAACAATTGCATTCAATTTATAGATGGCTTTGGGTAATATAGACATTTTAACAATATTAATTCCTCCCATCCATGAGCACAGAATATCTTGTCATTTATTTGTGTCCTCAGTTTCTTTCATCAGCACCTTGTAGGTTTCATTGTACAGTTCTTTTACCACCTTGGTTAAATTTGTTGATAGATATTTTATTCCTTTTAAAAAATTATTTATTTATTTATTCATTAGAGATAGAGAGAGGGGCAGAGACACCGGCAGAGGGAGAAGCAGGCTCCATGGAGGGAGCCTGACGTGTGACTCGATCCTGGGTCTCCAGGATCAGGCCCTTGGCCAAAGGCAAACGCTCAAATGCTGAGCCACCCAGGCATCCCTATTTTATTATTTTGATGCAGTTGTGAATGAAATGGTTTTCTTAATTTCTCCTTCTGATAGTTTGTGGTTAGTGTATAAAAATGCAATAGGTTTTTGTATAATGATTCTGTATTCTGCAACTCTACTAAATTTATTGGTTATAACAATTCTTGATGGATTCTTTAGCATTTATATAAATATATAAAATCATCTTGTTTACAAATAGTGATAGTTTTACTTCTCCTTTTCCAATATGGATATCTTTTATATCTTTTTCTTGCTTATTACTATGGCTAGGACTTCTGTTACTATGTTGAATGAAAGTAGTGAAAGTGGGAATTCTTGTCTTGTTCCTAATCTTAGAGAAAAGGTTTTCAGCTTTTAACCATTGAGTATGATATTAGCTGTGGGCTTGTCATATATGGCCTTTATTATGTTGAGGCATATTTCTTTTATACTGCTCTGTTGAGAGTTTTTATCATAGAATTTTGTCAAATATTGATATTGAACAGTCCTTGCATTGCTGGAATAAATCCCACTTAATCCTGGTGTATGATCTTTTTAATATATTGTTGAATCTTGTTTGCTAGTTGTTGAGGATATTCTCACCTATGTTCATCAGAAATATTGGCCTATAAATGTGTGTGTGTGTGTGTGTGTGTGTGTGTGTGTGTGTGTGTGTGTTGTGTCTGTTTGGTGTCCTTTTTTGTTTCTGGTATCAGGGTAATGCTAGCTTCAAAAAATGATTTTGGAAGCATTCCCTTTTCTTCATTTTTTTGGAAAATTTTGAGAAGCATAGGTAGTAAATCTTCCTAGAATATTTGCTAGAATTCAGTAAAGCCACCATCTATCTGGTCCTGGACTTTTGTTTGTTAAGAGGTTTTGGATGACTGATTCAATCTCCTTTTTGGTTATCAGTCTATTCAGATTTTCTATTTCTTCATGATTCAGTTTAAAAAGATTGTATGTTTCTAGAAGTTTATCTATTTCTTCTAGGCTGTCCTAGAAGAACTGGTGTATAATTGTTCATAGAAGTCTCTTATGATCCTTTGTATTTTTTTTTTTTTTTTTTTGGTATCAGTTGTAACTTCCCTGCTTTTATTTCCCATTTTCACTTTTTTTCTTAGTGAATCTACCTAAAGGTTTGTCAATTTTATCTTTTAAATAAATAACCAAAGCATGCCTGAGTGGTTCTGCTGGTTAAGTGTCTGCTTTCAGCTCAGGTCATGATCTCAGCCCCATGTTGGTCTCCCTGCTCAGTGGGGAGTCTGCTTCTCCCTCTCCCTCTGCCCCTTCACAACATTTGTGCTTTCTCTCTTTCGAGTAAATAAATAAAATCTTAAAAATAAATAACCATATTTTAGTTTCATTGATCTTCTCTATCATCTTTTAAGTTTCTCTTCCATTTATTTACACTATGATCTTTATTATTTCTTTTCTTCTTCTAACTTTGGGCTTTGCTCCTCTTCTAGTTCCTTTAGGTATAAAGTTAGATTGTTTATTTGTTTTTCTGTTTCTTGAAACAGGCCTGTATCACTATAAACTTGCCTCTTAGAAGCCCTTTGATGCATCCCATAGATTTTCATATGTTGTGGTTTTATTTTCCTTTGTCTCAGGGTATTTCTTTATTTCTCCTTTGATTCCTATATTGCATGTTGCTTAATCACCTATTCATGATTTTTCCATTTTTTCTTTTGTGTTTGATTTCCAGTTTCATACCTCTGTTGTCTTAAAAGATGTCTGATGTGATTTCAATTTTCTTGAATCTATTGAAGCTTGTTTTGTGACCCAATATATAATCTATCCTGGAGAATGTTCCATGTGAACTTAAGGAGAATATGAATTCTGCTGTTTTAGGATAAAAAGTTCTGTGTATATCTATTCAGTCCATCTGGTCTGATGTATCTTTGAATGCCATATTTACTTACTGACTTTCTGTCTATATAATATAACTATTAATGTAAGTAGAATATTAAAGTCCATTACTATTATTGCATTGATGTTACTTCTCCTCTTTATGTCTGTTAATATTTTCTTTATATATTTAGGTGTTCCTATGTTGGATGCACAAATATTTGCAAATGTTATATTTGCTTGCTAGATTGACTGCTTATCATTATATAATGCCCATCTCTGTCTTATATTACAGTTTTTGTTTTTAAAGTCTATTTTCTCTGATATAAGTATAGCTACCTCAGCTTGCTTTTTTGGTCTTGATTTCCATGAAACATAATTTTCCTTTCCAACACTTTCAGTCTTTGTGTGCCTTACATATGAGACTAGTCTCTCATAGGCAATATATACATGTGTCTTTTTTTTTTAATCCATTCAGCCATTCTATGTCTTTTGGTTTAAGCATTTAGTCTGTTTACATTTAAAGTAATTATAAGATAGATATGTACTTATTGTCATTTTATTAATTGTTTTCTGGCTGTTCTTTTCTTATTCTCTTGCTTATTTCTCTTTTGATTTGATGCCTTTCTTTAATGCTACATTTAGATTCCATTCTCATTATCTTTTGTATATCTACTATAGGTTTTTGCTTTCCAATTGCCATGAAGCTTACAGATATCAGTCTCTCTTTCTCTCTCCACATAGATAAATAGCAATAGAAAGATAGAAGCTGAGATATGTAAATATATAAGTATTTATATATATTTAACTCTATAGAAAATTTGAGCATATTCTAACATTTTTACTTCCCTCTCCTATGTTTTATGTTTTTGATGCCACATTTTACACTTTTTATTTTGTATATTCCTTAACAAATTGTTGTAGCTGTAGTTATTTTTACCACTTTTTTCTTTTAACTTCATGTTAATTTTATGAGACTAGTTTACTACTTTTACTGTATATTTACCTTTACTAGTGAGATTTTTACTTTCATTTGTTTTCTTGTTACTAATTAATGCCCTTTTTTCAGCTTAAAGAATTCTTTTTAACATTTCTTACAAGAAGTAAGAAGTTTAGTGGTGGTGAGTTCTTACTTTTTGGTTATCTGGAAAACTATCTTTATGTGCCCTAGTATGGATTTCTTTGGGTTAATCTTATTTGTAATTCTCTGAGCTTCCTATATCTGGATGTCTGTTTCCTTCCCCAGGTTGGGAAAGTTTTCAGCCATTTTTCTTCAAATAGGTTTTCTGTCTCTTTCTGTCTCTCTTCTCTCCTTCTGGGACTCCTAGACTGTGAATGTTGTTCTGCTTGGTGTTGTCCTATAGGTCCCATAGGTCCCATAGTGAAGCTATCTTGGCTTTTTAAAATTCATCTTTCTTTTTGATGCTCTGTTTGTGTGAGTTCCACTACCTGTCTTTTTGGTCACTGATCTTTTCCTTGGCTTCATCTAGGCTGCTGTTGAATCCCTCTAGTATATATTTTTTTTCAGTATTGTTATTGTCTTATTCAGCTGTCTGGTATTTTTAAATATTTTCTATTTCTTTGTTGAGGTTCACTGTGTATATCCATTCTCCAGCAAACGTTTTTATGATCATTACTTTGGATTCTATCAGATAAATCAGTTTTCTCTATTTCATTAAATGTGTGTGTGTGTGTGTGTGTGTGTGTGTGTATGTGGTGTATGTGTTGGGAGGTTATCTTGTTCTTTCCTTTGGAACATATTCCTTTGTTTCCTCATTTTGTGGATTGTCTGTGTTTGTTTCAACATACTGGGCTGAACAGCTATTTTTCCCAGTCTTTTTTTTTTAAGATTTATTCATGAGGGACACAGAGAGAGAGAGGCAGAGACATAGGCAGAGGAAGAAGCAGGCTCCATGCAGGAAACCCAATGTGGGATTTGATCCTGGGATTCCGGGATCCCTCCCTGAGCTAGAAGGCAGATACTTAACTGCTCAGCCACCCAGGAATCTCTTTTTCCCAGTCTTGATGGAGTGGTCACAGGAAGACTGGAGGAGTTTCAGTGTGTTATCTGTGTAGTGCCCTGAGTAGTAGCCTGACAAAAATTATCTCTCAGATTGCTTCAGTTCCTTGTGTCCCAGAAACACTAGTGTCCCTGGCCACCAGAACCAGGCACTGAAGGGGCATTCCCTGTTTAAACTGTGCATCAGGTAGCTTTGGCAGAATCATGAGAGAGCACCAGGCTGGAAACACACCTGCCTGCTGGTTTTAGCAGGGCAGAACCAGGGGGAGCACAAGGGCACAGGAAGTGCTGCTAATAGGGTAGAGGACAGTGCAAAAATGGCACCCACCAGCACCAGTGTTAACAAGATTAAACAAGAGTGCAAAAATGGCACCTCTATTCCTAGAGAGAGCTCCAACAGAACTCTGCCCCTCTGACAGATGCTTTAGGATTAGCCAACAAATCTCCTTCACATATGATCTAAGTACTTTTCAACGTGCTGCTTTTGCTCTGTGTCCTTGGGTAAGTGAGTCTGTGCATGATCCCTTTAAAAGCAGAGTCTCCCTACAGTCCTTTCAGTCCCCTGGATGTAAGCTCCATTGGTTTCTAAAGCCAAACATTTTGGGGAATCTTCTTTCCACTGCAGGTCCCAAAGGTTGAAGTGCTTGATATGGGATTCAAATTCCTTGTTCCTCAGGGATACCCTCTATATTTATGATATCCCTCTTGGTTATGGGTCACCACACTGGAAGTGGAGTTTTTGGTGAGATCACGTCACTGCCTCTCTACTCATCTTGATGTGGCCTTTTAATCCTTTGTTGTGAAGGAGTTGTTCAGCTAGATTTCAAGTCTTTTTAAGAGAGAATTATTCTCTATGTAGCTCTGGATTTGGTGAGACCAGAGTCTTTCTATGCCACCATCTTGCACTGTCTTCCTAGTCTTTTTTTATTGGCTAAAATTTGGTCATAATTATTAGTTGAAAAAATAGTTATAGAACTACCACAGTATGATCCTTAAAATACAGATAGGAAAATCCTGCAAGACATATAGCAAGGTATTATCAGTAATTATCTCTAAATGTTTTTTATTATGGTTGATATTTATTTTTTCCCTTTTCCCTTTTACTTGTTCCTATGTTAAGATACTTCTGTAATAATATAAAATTAATACAACAAACTTCATTTTAGAAGAATAATGTAGTTGTCATGGCAACAATAATTCCAGAGGCTTGGAATGCCCCTTTGTATGACAATATGAAAGTATCATACTTCATTTGCGCCTCAGTTTACTCATCTGTGATATGTAATAATAGCCCTTATTTCACAAAGTTGTTGAGACGATTATGTAAGGCAAAGTGTGGAAAAAGTACCTGATGCCAAGTTCAGCACATTGATAGGAGATCAATATATACTGAAACTGCATCTGAATGATAGGTCAATAATCTGTATTTTATATGGGAATTAATAGACTAGAAGATATGCTAGAATATACCATTTAACAGAGAAATCTACTTTTTAAAAATAAACAAGGTAGTTTCCAGCACAGGATATAATGAAACCACTCTTACACTGTTGTTTGAAAGCCTGGTAGAATGTAAAGACTTGGAAGGGCATGACCAGCCAAGATCAGATTAATCTAGACACTCCACCGACAGACACTAGAGCCCATGACCTTCTTTATATGAGTGCAAACACGATAGTGCAACAACACATGGTTTGTTCATTCCTTGTTAAAATGGAAATATCAACTAAAAATAACTATCTTTAAATACGTTCATTGACAAAACCCAAAACCCAAGAATTTTGAGCAAACAGATGTCTAAAACGACACTTATTTTCTAAAGTTTAACTGGGACAATACAACCCACCAAACTGCTATATATTCAGTTTCCAAGATACTGATATTGACAAGTTCTATATTACTCTCTATTGGTATTTGGAAAAAACTCTAGGCAGTGAGTGAAAGGAAAATGGCTCTTCTGAGCCTGATAAAGAATGGTTATCTCAGACATTTAACAAATATTTATTGAGCAGATACTCTGTGGCAAGGTCTGCGGTACTAATTGCAATGGGATAGGACCCCTGCCCTCAAGGAATTTTCCATGATTAATTATCTTTTTCTTAAGATTTTATTTATTTCTTAGAGATACAGAGAGGGAGAGAGAAAGAGAGGCAGAGACAGGCAGGGGGAGAAGCAAGCTCCATGCAGGGAGCTCGATGTGAGACTCAATCCCGAGTCTCCAGGATCAGGCCTTGGACTAAAGGCAGCACTAAACTGCTGAGCCACCCGGGCTACCCTCCATGATTAATTATCAAGAAACAAGTTCTATTTCAAGTTGTGTTAAGAGTGACATGCATAATGCTACATAATAATACAGTGCTTTGATTCTTCAATTTTTAAAATATGAAAAACATAATTATCTTTCCTAATGACTATATATATGTATAATTTGAAATTGCACTAAGTTGATACTGGAAAAGCTCTTTTTGGAAAACGCTAAGATCTTTTTCAGACAATATTTTTAAAATTATTTTTTATTGGAGTTCAATTTGCCAACATATAGCATAACACCCAATACTCATCCCACCAAGTGCCCCCCTCAGTGCCCATCACCCAGTCACCCCAACCCCGCACCCACCTCCCCTTACACTGCCCCTTGTTCATTTCCCAGAGTTAGGTGTCTCTCATGTTTCAGACAATATTTTAAAGAGATACTCCCCTTGGTCCTGATTCCCGGAGAGTCCCTGAAATCAACAAATTAGAATGCCATTATTTTTAAGTTCATTTATCTTCATTTGAAGCTTTGGAAGATGTTTTCTGTTCTATACTTTGTTAATCTTTAGCCCCTATGCATATGTTTAAATATATCATTCCAAAATTGCAAATATGCAATTTGTTTCTTTATGCTTCTAAATTGCTGTCCAATTAACTTTGATTTTCAAAAGGAATTTATTGTTTTTTGCTTATTTTATTACTGGAGTTCGATTTTCCAGCATATAGCATAACACTCAGAGCTCATCCCATCAAGTGCTCCCCTCAGTGCCCATCACCCAGTCACCCCAGCCCCTCACCCACCTCCCTTTCCACTACTCCTTGTTCATGTCCCGGAATTAGGTGTCTCTCATGTTCTGTCATCCTCACTGATATTTGCCACTAATTTTCTCTCTTTTCCCCTTTAGTCCCTTTCAATATATTTTATGTTCCCCAAATGAATGAGAACATATACTGTTTGTCATTCTCCAATTGACTTACGTCACTCAGGATAATACCCTCCAGTTCTATCCACGTTGAAGCAAATGGTGGATATTTGTTCTTCCTAATGTCTGAGTAATATTCCATTGTAAATATAAACCACATCTTTTTTATCCATTCATCTTTCGAAGGACACCGAGGCAACTTCCACAGTTTGGGTATTGTGGACATTGCTGCTAGAAACATTGGGGTCAAGGTGTCCCGGCGTTTCACTGCATCTGTATCTTTGGGGTAAATCCCCAGCAGTGCAATTGCTAGGTCGTAGGGCAGATCTATTTTTAACTCTTTGAGGAAACTCCACACAGTTTTCCAGACTGGCTGCACCAGTTCACAGTCCCACCAACAGTGCAAGAGGGTTCTCTTTTCTCCACATCCTCTCCAACATTTGTGGTTTCCTGCTTTGTTAATTTTCCCCATTCTCACTGGTGTGAGGTGGTATCTCATTGTGGTTTTGATTTGTATTTCCCTGATGACAAGTGATGAAGAGCATTTTCTCATGTGCGTATTTGCCATGTCTATGTCTTCCTCTGTGAGATTTCTCTTCATGTCTTTTGCCCATTTCATGATTGGATTGTTTGTTTCTTTGGTGTTGAGTTTAATAAGTTCTTTATAGATCTTGGAAGCTAGCCCTTTATGTGATACGTCATTTGCAAATATCTTCTCCCTATCTGTAGGTTGTCTTTTAGTTTTGTTGACTGTATCCTTTGGTGTGCAAAAGATTCTTATCTTGATGAAGTCCCCATAGGTCATCTTGCTTTTGATTCTCTTGCCTTGGTGGATGTATCTTGCAAGAAGTTACTATGGCTTGGTTCAAAAATGGTGTTGCCTGTGTTCTCCTCTAGGATTTTGATGGAATCTTGTCTCACAGTTAGATCTTTAATCCATTTTTTTAAATTTTTTATGATAGGCACACAGTGAGAGACAGAGGCAGAGGCACAGGCAGAGGGAGAAGAAGGCTCCATGCGCCGGAGTCCTACGTGGGATTCGATCCCGGGTCTCCAGGATCACGCCCTGAGCCAAAGGCAGGCACCAAACTGCTGCGCCACCCAGGGATCCCCTTTTATCCATTTTGAGTTTATCTTTGTGTATGGTGGAAAAGAGTGGTCTAGATTCATTCTTCTGCATGTGGAGGTCCAATTTTCCCAGCACCATTTATTGAAGAGACTGTCTTTCTTCCAGTGGATAGTCTTTCCTCCTTTGTTGAATATTAGTTGATAATAAAGTTAAGAGTCCACTTCTGGTTTCTCTATTCTGTTCCATTTATCTAGGTGTCTGTTTCTGTGCCAGTACCACACTGTCTTGATGACCACAGATTTGTAGTACAACCTGAAATCTGGCATTGTGATGCCCCAGCTATGGTTTCTTTTTTAAAATTCCCCTGGCTATTCAGGGTCTCTTCTGATTCCATACAAATCTTAAGATGATTTGTTCCAACTCTCTGAAGAAACTCCATGGTATTTTGGTATGGATTGCATTAATTGCGTAAATTGTCCTAGGTAGCATTGACATTTTTGCAGTATTCATTCTTCCAATTCATGAGATTGGAATATTTTTCCATCCCTTTGTGTACTCCTCAATTTCTTTTAGGAGTGTTCTGTAGTTTTTAGGGTATAGATCCTTTACCTCTTTGGTTAGGTTTATTCCTAGGTATCTTCTGCTTTTGGGTGCAATAGTTAATGGGATTGACTTCTTAGATTCTCTTTTTTCCATCTCGTTGTTAGTGTATAGAAATGCCACTGATTTCTGGGCATTGATTTTGTATCCTGCCACACTGACAAATTGCTGTATGAGTTCTAGCAATCTTGGGGTGGAGGCTTTTGGGTTTTCTATGTAGAGTATCATGTCATCGGTGAAGAGGGAGAGTTTGACTTCTTCTTTGCCAATTCGAATGCCTTTAATGTCTTTTTGCTGTCTGATTGCTGAGGCTAGGACTTCTAGTACTATATTGAATAACATTGGTGAGAATGGACATCCCTGTCTTGTCCCTGATCTTAGGGGAAAGGCTCCCAGTGCTTTGCCATTGAGAATGATATATGCTGTGGCCTTTTTGTAGATGGCGTTTAAGATGTTGAGGAATGTACACTCTATCCCTACATTCTGAAGAGTTTTCATCAGGAATGGATGCTGACTTTTGTCAAATTCTTTCTCTGCATCTAATGAGAGGATCCAATGATTCTCGTTTTTTCTCTTGCTGATATGATCAATTACATTGATTGCTTTATGAGTGTTGAACTAGCCTTGCATCCGGGGGATAAATCCCACTTAGTCATGGTGAATAATCTTCTTATGTATTGTTGTATCCTAATTGGCTAGTATCTTGTTGAGAATTTTTGCATCCATGTTCATCCAAGATACTGGTCTGTAATTCTCCTTTTTGGCGGGGTCTTTGTCTGGTTTTGGAATTAAGGTGATGCTGGCCTTATAGAATGAGTTTGGAAGTATTCCATCTCTTTCTATCTTTCTGAACAGGTTTCGTAGAATAGGTATAGTTTCTTCTTTAAACGTTTGATAGAATTCCCCAAGGAAGCCATCTGGCCCTGGACTTTTGTGTCTTGGGAGGTTTTTGATGACTGCTTCAATTTCTTCCCTGGTTACTTGCCTGTTCAGGTTTTCTATTTCTTCCCGTTTCAGTTTTGGTAGTTTGTGGTTTCCAGAAATATGTCCATTTCTTCTAGATTGCCTAATTTATTGGCATACAGCTGCTCATAATATGTTTTTAAAATCTTTTGTATTTCCTTGTTATTGGAAGTGATCTCTCCTTTCTCATTTTTTATTTTATTAATTTGAGTCTTCTCTCTCTTCTTTTTATAAGGCTGGCTAATGGTTTATCTATCTTATTAATTCTTTCAAAGAACGAACTCCTGGTTTTGTTCATCTGTTCCACAGTTTTTCTGGTCTCGATTTCGTTGAGTTCTGCTGGAATCTTTATTAACTCTCTTCTGCTGGGTGTAGGATCTATTTGCTGTGTTTTCTCCAGATCCTTTAGGTGCAAGGTTAGCTTTTGTATTTGAGTTCTTTCCAGTTTTTGGATGGATGCTTGTATTGCAATGCATTTCCCCCTCAGGACTGCTTTTGCTGTATCCCAAAGATTTTGAACAGTTGTATCTTCATTTTCCTTAGTTTCCATGAATCTTTTTAATTATTCTCTAATTTCCTGGTTGACCCTTTCATCTTTTAGCAGGATGGTCCTTAACCTGCATACCTGCATGTGTTTGAAAACCTTCCAAACTTCTTGTTGTGATTTAGTTCTTATTTCAAGGCATTATGGTCTGAGAATATCCCAATCTTTTGGTATCGGTTAAGACCTGATTTGTGACCCAGTCTGTGGTCTATTCTGGAGAAAGTTCCATGTGCACTTGAGAAGAATGTGTATTTAGTTGCGTTTGGATATAAAGTTCTGTAGATATCTGTGAAATCCATCTGGTCCAGTGTATCATTTAAAGCTCTCGTTTCTTTGGAGATGTGCTTAGAAGACCTATCGATTGTAGGAAGCACCACACTGAAGTCACCAAGTATAAGTGTATTATTATCTAAATATGTCTTAACTTTGGTTATTAATTGATATATTTGGTAGCTCCCACATTTGGGGCATACATATTGATGATTGTTAAGTCCTCTTCTTGGAGAGATCCTTTAAGTAGGATATAGTGTCCCTCTTCATCTCTCACTACAGTCTTTGGGATAAACTTCAGTTTATCTGATATAAGGATAGCTACCCCTGCTTTCTTTTGAGGACCATTTGAATGGTACATGGTTCTCCAACCTTTTATTTTCAGGCTGTAGGTGTCCTTATGTCTAAAATGTGTCTCTTGTAGATAGCAAATAGATGGGTCCTGCTTTTTTATCCAGTCTGACACCCTGCGCCTTTTTATGGGGTCATTAAGCCCATTCACGGTCAGAGTTACTATTGAAAGATATGAGTTTAGTGTCATCATGATTCCTATTCAGTCCCTGTTTTTGTGGATTGTTCCAATGGACTTCCTCTTAAAGAGGAATATTAAGAGTCCCCCTTAAATTTTTTTGCAGAGCTGGTTTGGAGGTCACATATTCTTTTAGTTGCTGCCTGTCTTGGAAGCTCTTTATCTCTCCTTCTATTCTGAATTAGAGCCTTGCTGGATAAAGTATTCTTGGATGCAGGTTATTCTCATTTGGGACCCTGAATATATCCTGCCAGCCCTTTCTGGCCTGCCAGGTCTCTGTGGAGAGCTCTGCTATTAATCTAATATTTCTCCCCCTAAAAGTTAGAGATTTCTTGTCTATTGCTGCTTTAAGGATCTTCTCTTTATCTTTGGAATTTGCAAGCTTCACTATTAAATGTTGAGGTGTTGAGCAATTTTTATTGATTTTAGGGGGGATCTCTCTATTTCATGGATCTCAATGCCTGTTTCCCTTCCCAGAATAGGAAAGTTTTCAACTATGATTTGTTCAAATACATATTCTGGCCCTCTGTCCCTTTTGGCGCCCTCGGGAACCCCAATTAAACGTTTCTGAGGCTGTCATTTATTTCCCTTAATCTATCCTCATGGTGTTTTAATGGTTTTTCTCTTTTTTCCTCAGTTTCCCTCTTTGCCATCAGCTTGTCTTCTATGTCACTCACTCGTTCTTCTACCTTGTTATCCCTCATCGTTAGGACTTCTATTTTGGATTGCATCTCATTTAATTGATTTTTAATTTCTGCCTGATTAGATCTAAATTCTGCAGTCAAGAAGTCTCTTGAGGCCTTTATGGTTTTTTTCTAAAGCCACCAGTAGTTTTATAATAATGCTTCTGAATTGGCTTTCTGACATTGAATTGGAATCCGAATTTTGTAACTTTGTGGGAGAGAGGACTGTTTCTGATTCTTTCTTTTGAGGTGAGGTTTTCCTTCGAGTCATTTGCTCAGTGCAGAGTGGCCAAAAACAAGTTGTATTGGGAAAAGGAGAAAAAGAGAGAAGAGAAGGAAGGAAAGAGAAAGAAAAAAAAGAAAAAAGAAAAAAGGAGGAAAAAAAGAGAAAAAAGAAAAAAGAATAAAAGGGGGGTGGGTGAAGCAAACAGAAATCAAAAAACAACAACAACAAAAAAAACAAGTGGGAGTATCCTCTGATTCTGTATACTCTAAGTCCCTTGACTTCCCCTGGAAGTTTCCAGTGTTCTTTGGTCAATAATTTTTTTTCCCCTGTCCATCTAGCTGGTCTTCTGGGGGAGGGGCCTGCTTTGCTGATCTCAGGTGTCTGTAACTGGGGGAGCTGCTCAGCCCTCTGCCTTGTGCAGGGCTCAGTGAAGTTGTTTAACCTGTTTATCCGGTGAGTCCACTGTAAGGCCCCAGGAGGAATAACGACAGTGGCTCTGGAGCCCTGGATTCAGCTCCCTCAGTAACTACGGAGCTCTCAGTTTGCAGGTGCCTGGATGCTCTGGGGGCGGTGTCGTTGATCTGCTCAGCTTGGGGCGGGAGTGTCCTTGCGGTCTTGTGCCCTCCTGGCCTCCTCCTGTCAGGGGGGAGGCGGGATCCTGAGCTGTGTCCAGGGCGTCTTGTGCTCCCCGCCACGCAGCCACCTCAGCCCAGAGTCGACTCTGAGCTGCTCTGGGGCCCAGCCGTGGGCACGCTGCAGCCCTTTAGGGAGTTTTATTTTTTTTCCATCTTCCTACCTTGATAGAAGCGTGAACTCTTCTCACTGTAGCATTCCAGCTGTTCTCTCTTTAAATATCAGGCCGAATTCGTAGATTTTCAGGATGATTTGAAGGTTATTTAGATAAATTGGTGGGGACAGGTGACTTGGGTACCCTACTCTTCTGTCATCTTGCCCTGCCTCTCTGAGTTTTACTTTTTTATCCGGTCGGAAACCCTATGTCTTTTGATGGGATCATTTAGCCCATTCACGTTCAGAGTTACTATTGATAGATATGAATTTAGTGTCATCATGATACCTATTCAGTCCCTGTTTTTGTGGGTTGTTCCCTTGGACCTCCTCTTTCTATTACAGAATCGCCCTTAGTATATCTTGCAGAGCTGGCTTGGTGGTCACATATTCCTTCAGTTTCTGCCTATCTTGGAAGCTCTTTATCTCTCCTTGTATTCTGAATGGGAGCCTTGCTGGATAAAGTATTCTTGGTTGCATGTTCTTCTCATCAAGGACCTTGAAAATATCCTTCCAGCCTTTTCTGGCCTGCCAGGTCTCTGTGGAGAGGTTTGCTGTTAATCTAATAGTTCTCAACATATAAGTTACAGATCTCTTGTGTCTTGGTGCTTTAAGGATTTTCTCTTTGTCTTTGGAATTTGCAAGTTTCACTATTAAATATCGACGTGTTTATTGAGTTTAGGGGGAATCACCTGTCTCCTGGATCTGAATGCCTGTTTCCCTCCCCAAATTAGGAAAGTTCTCAGTTATGATTTGTTCAAATATGCTTTCTGATCCTCTGTCCCTCTTGGCGTCCTCTGGAACCCCAATTAAATGTAGATTTTTCCTTCTGAGGCTGCTATTTATTTCTCTTAACCTTTCTTCTTGGTCTTTTAATTGTTATTCTTTTTTCTCAGCTTCCTTTCTTGCCATTACCTTGTCTTCTATGCTACTCACTCATTCTTCTACCTCATTACCCTCATAATTAGGACCTCCAGTTTGGATTGCATCTCATTTAACTGATTTTTAATTTTGGCCTGATTAGATCTCAATTCTGTAGTTATGAGGTCTCTTCAATCCTTTATGCTTTTTTCCAGAGCTCCCAGTAGCTTTATACTTGTGCTTCTGAATTGGCTTTGTGACATCTAATTGTAATCCAAATTCTGTAACTCTGTGGCAGAGAGTACTGTCTGATTTTTATTCTTGTGGTGAGTTTTTTCTAGTCATGTTGCTCGGTGCAGATTGGCTAAAGACGAGTTTTACTGGAAAAAGCATTAAAAAGAAGAAAAAAGAAAAAAAAAGCAGTATATTCAGATTCTATGTACTGTAAATCCTTTGACTTCCCTTGGAGCTTTCTAGCACTGCTTGGTCAAGAACTTGCTCTTCATCAAAAAAAGAAAAAAAAAAAAAGAACTTGCTCTTCCCCTCTCCTTCCAGCTGGTCTTTTGGGGTGGGGCCTTCTGTGCTGATTCTCATGTGTGTGCACCTGGCGGGGGGGGGGGGCTGCCCTGCCCCCTGTCAGGTGCAGGCCTCAGTAGGAGCTGTCTATCCTGTGAGGCTCCTGTTCCCTGGTGGCCCGGCTCCATTCCAGGCACAGGGTGACACCAGGAGGAACAACAGCACTGGCTGTGGCCAGGTCTCCAGCTCTGGAGTCAGCTCCCATAGTATCTACCACACTCTCCCAGTCCACACTGGTCTGGATGCTCCGGGGTCAGGAGGTGCTGATCTGCACAGCTTGGGAGCACCAGAGGTAGGAGAGTCCTCGCTGTCCTGTGCCTCCCCACCTCAGCCTATCACAAGGGGAGCACAGGATCTCCAGCTGTGTCCACTTGGTGTCCTGGGATCTGGGCTCTGAACTGCTGGAATCACGCTCCTGGGGCTGTGGCTCCTGAAGGCAGCAGGGCGCACCCCCATCCATCCAGAGCCTCTGCCTGAGCTTCCCCCAAGCCTCCGGCCAGGTGCGCACTCCAGCTCTTTACAGAGATTTTCTGTGGTCTGTGACTCACTCTCCCCTAGGGTGCACTTCCCCTGTTACTGACCCCGGGAGACTGGAGGCTCCACTGCCCCTCCTGTGGTTCTTCCCAAGTTCCATGCTAAGTGCCTTTTCATCCAGGAAGAATCCAGTGCGGATTTTTAAAGTTCCTGCGTCTCCGGGACTGGGCTTTCCTGTCCTGGAGGCTTTCTGGGCCGCCCTTAGCCCAGCTCCTCCCAGGGGCCCCTCCCCCATTGGATTCTTTTTTACTTTTATGTTTTCTGCCTTCCTATCTTGTTAGAAGCACAAACTCTTCTCTCTGTAGCATTCCAGCTGTTCTCTCTTTAAATCCCAGGTTGAATTAATAGGTTTTCAGGATGATTTGAAAGTTATCTAGGTAATTTGGTGGGGACAGGTTACTTGGGACCCTACTTCTCTGCCATCTTGCCCTGCCCCCCAAAAGCAGTTTAAAGGTGCATCTTTCAACTGGTTAATCTAGACAAACTGTTGGTTCTGTCCTCTCAACTGCTAAGTAATAGTTATTGGATTCAAAAAGAAGAGAGTTGGCTTGTAGTAGACAATGTAGACAAGATTCTTGTCTTATGCGGTTGTGCCAGTGCACCTGAGATCCCACCAACAATACATTCCTTTTTCTGCACCCTGGCATCTCTTGGCTACCAACTGCCAAGCCAGGTTCAACAGAATTCACTGATGACTTAGTGAAAAACACAAACTTAAATTTGGCTAAGAAAAGGGTGAAACTCATCTTTTAAAATTTGAATTAAGAACCAAACTGTAGTTTACAAAAATAAAGATCTATGCATTTTTGATGAAGTTTTGGAATATAGGTGAGGCCTGGAGCCAACAACCAAGAAAGAATTCTTGAGACATCTTTGGTGCAAAATGGTGGTTTTATTAAAGCATGGGGGGGGGCAAGATGGCGGAAGAGTAGGGTCCCGAAGTCACCTGTCCCCACCAAATTACCTAGATAACCTTCAAATCATCCTGAAAATCTATGAATTCAGCCTGAGATTTAAAGAGAGAACAGCTGGAATGCTACAGTGAGAAGAGTTCCCGCTTCTATCAAGGAAGGAAGACGGGGGGAAAAAGAAATAAAGAAACAAAAGGCATCCAAGGGGAGGGGCCCCGCGAGGAGCCGGGCTAAGGCCGGGGCGAGTGCCCCCAGGACAGGAAAGCCCTGTCCCAGAGAAGCAGGAGATTCACCAATCTTCACGGAGGGAAAGGCCAGTGCAGGGAGTTAGAGAAGGACCCCAGGAGGGGCGAGGATGCCCTCAGGCTCCCAGGGGCACTAACAGAGGACCTTCCCCACCCCCCCACCCCCCCCCGAGAGTGCACCACACCCCGAGGTGGAGCTCTCTCAAGGGCTGCAGCCCGTGCCCCGCGGGGCCCCAGGAGCAGCTGGGAGGGGCTCGCCTGGCAGCTTCCGGAGGAGGCGGCTGTGCAACCGGGAGCACTAATCCAACAGCGCAGGCCCAGGAGCACAGGGCGCTAGGGACACAGCCCAGGATCCGACCTCCCCCCAGGGCAGGCAGAGGCCAGGAGGGCACAGGACAGCAAGGAAACTCCTGCCCCGAGCTGAGCAGATCGGCGGCCCCGCCCCCGGAGCATCCAGGCCCTGCAGACCAAGAGCTCCGCAGTTACTGCGGGGGCTGAATCCAGGGCTCCAGAGCTGACCGCCGCCACTGGGGTTGTTCCTTCTGGGGCCTCACAGGATAAACAACCCCAACTGAGCCTCACAGTGGCCTTACCAGATAAGCAGCTTAAACATCACTCACTGAGCCCTGCCCCAGGCAGGGGGCTGAGCAGCTCCCCCAAGTGCTAACACCTAAAAATCAGCACAACAGGCCCCTGCCCCAGAAGATCAGCTAGACAGAAAGGGGAAAAACAAATTATTGACCAAGGAACACTGGAAAGTTCCAAGGGAATTCAAGGGACTTACAGTTTACAGAATCAGAGGATACTCCGCCTTGTTTTTGTTTGTTTGTTTTTTTATTTGTTTGTTTCGCCCCCCCTTTTCATTTCTTTTTTCTTTTTTTCTTTTTTCTTTTTTTTCTTTTTCTTTCCTTCTTTCTCTTCTTTTTCTCCTTTTCCCAATACAACATTTTTTTTGGCCACTCTGCATTGAGCAAATAACTAGAAGGAAAACCTCACCTCAAAAGAAAGAATCAGAAACAGTTCTCTCTCCCACAGAGTTACAAAATCTGTTTTACAATTCAATGTCAGAAAGCCAATTCAGAAGCACTATTATAAAGCTACTGGTGGCTCTAGAAAAAAGCACAAAGGCCTCAAGAGACTTCATGACTGCAGAATTTAGATCTAATCAGGCAGAAATTAAAAATCAATTGAATGAGACTCAATCCAAACTAGAGGTCCTAATGACGAGGGTTAAAGAGGTGGAAGAACGAGTGAGCGAGTGAGTGACATAGAAGACAAGTTGATGGCAAAGAGGGAAACTGAGGAAAAAAGAGACCAACAAAAGATCATGAGGATAGATTAAGGGAAGTAAGTGACAGCACGAGGAAGAAAAACCTACGTTTAATTGGGGTTCCCGAGGGCGCCGAAAGGGACAGAGGTCCAGAATATGTATTTGAACAAATCCTAGCTGAAAACTTTACTAATCTGGGAAGGGAAATAGGCATTGAGATCCAGGAAATAGAGAGATCCCCCCCTAAAATAAATAAAAACTGTTCAACACCTCGACATTTAATAGTGAAGCTTGCAAATTCCAAAGATAAAGAGACGATCCTTAAAGCAGCAAGAGACAAGAAATCCCTGATGTTTATGGGGAGAAGTATTAGGTTAACAGCAGACCTCTCCACAGAGACCTGGCAGGCCAGAAAGGGCTGGCAGGATATATTCAGGGTCCTAAATGAGAAGAACATGCAGCCAAGAATACTTTATCCAGCAAGGCTCTCATTCAGAATGGAAGGAGAGATAAAGAGCTTCCAAGACAGGCAGGAACTGAAAGAATATGTGACCTCCAAACCAGCTCTGCAAGAAATTTTAAGGGGGACTCTCAAAATTCCCCTTTATGAAGAAGTCCATTGGAACAATCCACAAAAACAGGGACTGAATAGGTATCAGCATGACACTAAACTCATATCTTTCAATAGTAACTCTGAATGTGAATGGGATTAATGACCCCATCAAAAAGTGCAGGGTGTCAGACTGGATAAAAAGCAGGACTCAACAGCAAAGAAACAAACAATCCAATCATGAAGTGGGCAAAAGACATAATAACCAAAATCTCATAGAGGAAGACATAGACATGGCCAACAAGCATATGAGAAAATCCTCTGCATCACTTGCCATCAGGGAAATACAAATCAAAACCACAATGTGATACCACCTCACAGCAGTGAGATTGGGGAAAATTAACAAGGCAGGAAACCACAAGTGTTGGAGAGGATGTGAGAAAAGGGAACCCTCTTGCACTCTTGGTGGGAATGTGAAATGGTGCAGCCATTCTGGAAAACTGTGTGGAGGTCCCTCAAAGAGTTAAAAATAGATCTGCCCTACAACCCAGCAATTGCACTGCTGGGGTTTTACCCCAAAGATAAGGATGCAATGAAACACCGGGACACCTGCATCCCAATGTTTATAACAGCCATGTCCACAATAGCCAAACTGTGGAAGGAGCCTCGGTGTCCATCGAAAGATGAATGGATAAGGAAGATGTGGTTTATGTATACAATGGAATATTACTCAGCCATTAGAAACGACAAATACCCACCATTTGCTTCGAAGTGGATGGAACTGGAGGGTATTATGCTGAGTGAAATAAGTCAATCAGAGAAGGACAAACATTATATGGTCTCATTCATTTGGGCAATATAAATAATATTGAAAGGGAATAAAGGGGAAAGGAGAAAAAATAAGTGGGAAATATCAGAAAGGGTGACAGAACATGGAAGACTCCTAACTTTGGGAAACGAACTAGGGGTGGTGGAAGGGGAGGAGGGTGGGGGGTGTGGGTGACTGGGTGGCGGGTACTGAGGTGGGCACTTGTTGGGATGAGCACTGAGTGTTTTTCTGTATGTTGTCAAATTGAACACCAATAAAAAATAAATTTATTTATTTATTTATTTTTTTAAAGCATGGGGACTTGACCAGTGGGTAGGAAAATCTACTGCCCTGGGCCTGTGAGGGGTGGCTGATTATAAACCTGGGAGTTGGAAGGGGTTTGAGGATAGTGTACTTTCTAAGGAATTTTCGAAGCATGGTTTCTAGGACCTTGATGGGGTGAGCTATCGTTGGGAAAAGATCACTTATTACCATCTAATAAAACCTGAGCTATGAGACCCTTCAGATGTTTATCGGTAGGCCATGTTCTTGGGGGATGATTGCCAACATGTATCTTGGGGGTTTAGAGATAAAGGAAATTTCTAAAGGAATTTTTATATGTTAAAGTAGACCTACAGTGTCCTAGGAGTTGGGCTAAGATTGCCTTTTGCCCTTAGCAAAGTATAAAACATTGAGGCAGTTGGGTCTGTAAAGGAATGCCCCTTTTACTGTTTCAAGGACTTGTCAACGTGCTTTTTCCTCAGCTAGTCCTCTGTTCCCTCATCAGTTTTGTTCATTTATTCATTATCACTTTTTTAAAGGATTTATTTATTTATTTTTGAGAGAGCGCAGGAGGGGAGGTGCAGAAGGAAAAAGAGAAACTCAAGTAGATTCCACACTCAGTGAGGAGCCTGACATGCGGCTAAATCTCATCATCCTCAGATCACAACCTAAGCTAAAATTAAGAGGCAGATGCTTAACTAATTATACCACTCAGCTACCCCTATTCATTATCACTGTCAAATTCCTTGTTGTGGTCTACAGCTTCAACATACCTTACCCCCCACCTACCTGTCTTGGCCTAACCTTGTATTATATTCCTGCTTGCTCATTACAGTTATGACATTCTTTCTTTCATAGAATATATGAAGCTCATTTCCTCTCCACAGCTTTTCTCAGGCCATGTGTTCCCTTTTCCTGGCATGATCTCCTCTTCCCCAAATTACTTCTCACTCACTCTATCCAATCCCCACACAGATGCCAAAATTTGCCATCAACTTAACACTGATCTATGTTCTACCTCCTCAGCTCAAATCACATTTTCTCTGAGAGGATATCCCTGACTTTTCAGATCAAGGTAGGACAGTGGTGGGGTTGTGGACTAGCTCTAGATTTGCTTTAAGGTTTGTAAATTGCTTAGTAGAGTGCTTTATTGTACTATTAGAGTGTTATAATAACTATGGCTGACAGTAAATACATACTTGTGCTGGGCACTATTCTACATGCTTCACATGTATTAAGTCACTTAGACATCAATAAATGATAATGTTTATTATTCTACAATTATTATTATCCTTATTGCAGTATATACTGCCTGTCTTTCCTGGACAGAGTTAGTTAACACAAACAATTTCTTTCTATACAATTCTGCTTTTTATTGACTCTACACAGGCAACAACCATATAGTGTAGGCACATTATTCAGAGAAAATACAATGTAATTGATTAAATTACAGATGTTTTCAGTTCTATTCTAATCCTTAGGGTGCATCCTGGACTAGTGATCTCATTTAACCTCGGACATTTCCATGTATGTAACCTATCTACAAATCTGTACTCAGAATGAGTTATGTTTG
This sequence comes from Canis lupus baileyi, assembly GCF_048164855.1. Classification (NCBI taxonomy): domain Eukaryota; kingdom Metazoa; phylum Chordata; class Mammalia; order Carnivora; family Canidae; genus Canis; species Canis lupus. Next base: position 52,874,266 of record NC_132876.1, on the reverse strand, counting down.
CCTGTGTGTTGATTCCTATTAATTTCATTCTTATAAAGTGATTATATTTGGCATTATCACCAAATTTTCATGGTTATTTACTAAAGCCACATATATACTGACTAGAGAATTCTTGCCCAATCTAGGACAAAGAGCTCAATAGGCTTAAAAATAAAAGATCAACTTTTTGGAAAGTATGCTCACCTAAGAAACCCAACTGGCAGTCATTTTACTTTACTTTTGAAAATTCAGTTTTATAAACTGAAGGCAGAAGCCTCTTAGGACTTTCTCTGGCTTAAATGCTGACTATTTGAGGACCTCAAAATGCTTATGTATGGCTCATTTAGGAAGACCTGCAAGATAGCTGAACTCTTGAATTATGAGCTCTTGAAATATTTCATCAAAATAGAAGATGTTTGAACAAGTGTTTTGGAAATCAATTCAAATTAGCAGGTTGCCTACTGATGTCACTTTTGATCATCAGCAACATCTTTACTTTATTTGGAAATAGATCTCTACTTGCGTTTAAGTTGATGAGGGGATAAAAACCAGAAAATGTTAGTTTTATTATACAAGAAAATATCATCAGCAGATATCCATTGTACTGGACAGGCAACAGTATCAACAGTATGTATTCCTCTCTTTGCTTGATTTTAGGTTGAAACACTTGGACCAAAATAAAACAAAAGAAGACGAAACAACAGTGGCATTAGAAATGGTCTTTAGATGTTCTTGAAGATGTGAAAACACAGATTGCTGTATAGACTTACAACCTCTTTATTTGGTTTCAAAATCTATTGCAATGATCTCAGAACTTTAAATTTTGCCAAAGCTAGTGAAATAGAAAAGCAGGCATGACTAAAAATGATAAATGAGACTGAAATGATAAATGAGATTTTGGGTACAATACAGTCTGTGAAACTCAGCTCAGGCTCACTAGTCACATTCACCCCAATTTACAAAATAATCAGGAAAAACCTCTAATGAGATATTGAGAAAGAAGACACTTGTTAGGGTTTATATGCAAGGAAAGCTCACTGATTCACAGAGAAGATGATATAAGACGCTGAGTAGCTATAGCTGCCAAAAGCCAGGATGAATAGCAACTCACAACTTGACTATTTGCAATATATAGAAATAGAAACAGCTGCCTTATTCTCTTCATGATGGCTGTTGCACCTTGGAGCTATCCACACCACCAAGGAAAGATGATGGAGCCCAAGAGGCAGCCTGTGTCCTTGCTCTGAAGTTTGATTTGCCCAGCCAGGCAAATGCACGTGGGAGGTTTGACTTTGTTGTTCACACTGTTCCAGATGGTATTGTCCAAAGCCAGAATTTCTGGGCCACCAAAGCAGCATGGAGAAGCTTTCAGCTCCTCCTGAATCAAATTCTGGCTCTTGCAGCAGGCAAGTCATGGAAGAGTGCCAAATGTTCCCGCCAAAAAGCTACTGAATCCTCTTTCTTTCCTACTTTCTTCCAAATCTTTGCTTAAAATATTAGAGTTGTAAAATGTGAGTTAAGAATAATTTTTTTCACTTTGAAGACTATTTCTGATGCTTTGAATCATGACATCATCGAAAATTAAGTTTTAAAATAAAAGCTCATTTAAATTTTTCTTCAAACTATAATTGATTTAGAAATAAATGCATATGTATAAAATGAAGAGTAGAGCCTATAAATCATTTTCTTTAACTGATAAGCCCATCACGACTTTCCATGGCTTGCCAATTGGTACTGACTGAACCTTGTCACTGAAACAGGGTTTATAAGTGACCTTTCCACATCATATTACAGGGATTTTGATTCACAACTTTCAGAAGTACTTTAACCTCTCTTTTAATCCTATGTATTTTGTCTTATGTATGAATAATCATCTGTATCTTATCACAAGCTCTTTTGAGAACAGAGGTTGTGCTTTTGTCATGTTTGCATGCCTCTTTTCCTTCCTTACAATACAGTGTAATGCTTTGCAGAGTAAACACTCTAAAATGTTTATTAAAAGTAGAAGAAATTTTATTCCAGTCACTTATTTCACACTTTAATGCAATTCATTTTTTTCTTTTATCCCACATCACAAGTTAAGAAAGTTAGGTGTTTTTCTGTAGTGATGCCCTGAGTTTTCTCAGAAATGGGGTCATGTAGCCCAGATAGAGAAAGGATAGAAAAAGTGTTATTAAGTGGTTCATCTTGATGCCCAGTATTCATTAAGTTTATTGCCAAATTTTCTATTTGTTTTCCAGCATCTTCAGAGTCTAGACTTATGAGGAAAGACTCATTTTCTTGAGACATTATTATTTAATTTGTCAAAATTAATAGTAATAATTCATAATCAAAGAGAACAATTATAAAAATATACTGTAATAAAAGTTATGTGAATGTGGTCTCTTTCTCTCTCTCTCAAAATATCTTACTGTAAAGTACTCACCCTTCTTATGATCATGTGAGGTGACAAAATGCCTACATAATGAGATGAAGTGAGGTGAATGATACAACCATTGTGATTTTTAGTGTTAAGTTACTGGTGACCTTCTGGTAATATGAAACATCAGAAGGAGAGTCATCTGCTTCTGGACTGCAGGGGACTATAGGTAACTGAAACTGCAGAAGGTGAAACTGTGGACGGGGGTGGGGGTGGGGGGGACTATGGTTTTGGTTTTTTGCTCAAAATTGTGCTTGTCATTTCCATTCAAGTGACTTCTCACTTCCTTTAAAGGTGAAGTTTAAACTCCTTAACCTGGCTTCCAAGATCTTCTTTTTTTTTTTTTTTTTTCTTTTTCCCATTTATTTATTTATTTATTTATTTATTTATTTCTTTTAATTTATTTTTTATTGGTGTTCAATTTACTAACATACAGAATAACCCCCAGTGCCCATCACCCATTCACTCCCACCCCCCGCCCTCCTCCCCTTCTACCACCCCTAGTTCGTTTCCCAGAGTTAGCAGTCTTTACGTTCTGTCTCCCTTTCTGATATTTCCCACACATTTCTTCCCCCTTCCCTTATATTCCCTTTCACTATTATTTATATTCCCCAAATGAATGAGAACATATAATGTTTGTCCTTCTCCGACTGGCTTACTTCACTCAGCATAATACCCTCCAGTTCCATCCACGTTGAAGCAAATGGTGGGTATTTGTCATTTCTAATAGCTGAGTAATATTCCATTGTATACATAAACCACATCTTCTTTATCCATTCATCTTTCGTTGGACACCGAGGCTCCTTCCACAGTTTGGCTATCGTGGCCATTGCTGCTAGAAACATCGGGGTGCAGGTGTCCCGGCGTTTCATTGCATTTGTATCTTTGGGGTAAATCCCCAACAGTGCAATTGCTGGGTCGTAGGGCAGGTCTATTTTTAACTGTTTGAGGAACCTCCACACAGTTTTCCAGAGTGGCTGCACCAGTTCACATTCCCACCAACAGTGTATGAGAGTTCCCTTTTCTCCACATCCTCTCCAACATTTGTTGTTTCCTGCCTTGTTAATTTTCCCCATTCTCACTGGTGTGAGGTGGTATCTCATTGTGGTTTTGATTTGTATTTCCCTGATGGCAAGTGATGCAGAGCATTTTCTCATGTGCATGTTGGCCATGTCTATGTCTTCCTCTGTGAGATTTCTGTTCATGTCTTTTGCCCATTTCATGATTGGATTGTTTGTTTCTTTGGTGTTGAGTTTCATAAGTTCTTTATAGATCTTGGAAACTAGCCCTTTATCTGATATGTCATTTGCAAATATCTTCTCCCATTCTGTAGGTTGTCTTTGAGTTTTGTTGACTGTATCCTTTGCTGTGCAAAAGCTTCTTATCTTGATGAAGTCCCAATAGTTCATTTTTGCTTTTGTTTCTTTTGCCTTCATGGATGTATCTTGCAAGAAGTTACTGTGGCCGAGTTCAAAAAGGGTGTTGCCTGTGTTCTTCTCTAGGATTTTGATGGAATCTTGTCTCACATTTAGATCTTTCATCCATTTTGAGTTTATCTTTGTGTATGGTGAAAGAGAGTGGTCTAGTTTCATTCTTCTGCATGTGGATGTCCAATTTTCCTAGCACCATTTATTGAAGAGACTGTCTTTCTTCCAATGGATAGTCTTTCCTCCTTTATCGAATATTAGTTGCCCATAAAGTTCAGGGTCCGCTTCTGGATTCTCTATTCTGTTCCACTGATCTATGCGTCTGTTTTTGTGCCAGTACCACACTGTCTTGATGACCACAGCTTTGTAGTACAACGGGCTTAATGACCCCATCAAAAGGCGCAGGGTTTCAGACTGGATAAAAAAGCAGGACCCATCTATTTGCTGTCTACAAGAGACTCATTTTAGACAGAAGGACACCTACAGCCTGAAAATAAAAGGTTGGAGAACCATTTACCATTCGAATGGTCCTCAAAAGAAAGTAGGGGTAGCCATCCTTATATCAGATAAACTAAAATTTACCCCAAAGACTGTAGTGAGAGATGAAGAGGGACACTATATCATACTTAAAGGATCTATTCAACAAGAGGACTTAACAATCCTCAATATATATGCCCCGAATGTGGGAGCTGCCAAATATATCAATCAATTATTAACCAAAGTGAAGAAATACTTAGATAATAATACACTTATACTTGGTGACTTCAATCTAGCTCTTTCTACACTCGATAGGTCTTCTAAGCACAACATCTCCAAAGAAACGAGAGCTTTAAATGATACACTGGACCAGATGGATTTCACAGATATCTACAGAACTTTACATCCAAACTCAACTGAATACACATTCTTCTCAAGTGCACATGGAACTTTCTCCAGAATAGACCACATATTGGGTCACAAATCAGGTCTGAACCGATACCAAAAGATTGGGATTGTCCCCTGCATATTCTCAGACCATAATGCCTTGAAATTAGAACTAAATCACAACAAGAAGTTTGGAAGGACCTCAAACACGTGGAGGTAAAAGATAAGGACCATCCTGCTAAAAGATGAAAGGGTCAACCAGGAAATTAAGGAAGAATTAAAAACATTCATGGAAACTAATGAGAATGAAGATACAACCATCCAAAATCTTTGGGATGCAGCAAAAGCAGTCCTAAGGGGGAAATACATCGCAATGCAAGCATCCATTCAAAAACTGGGAAGAACTCAAATACAAAAGCTAACCTTACACATAAAGGAGCTAGAGAAAAAACAGCAAATAGATCCTACACCCAAGAGAAGAAGGGAGTTAATAAAGATTCCAGCAGAACTCAACGATATCGAGACCAGAAGAACTGTGGAACAGATCAACAAAACCAGGAGTTGGTTCTTTGAAAGAATTAAAAAGATAGATAAACCATTAGCCAGCCTTATTAAAAAGAAGAGAGAGAAGACTCAAATTAATAAAATCATGAATGAGAAAGGAGAGATCACTTCCAAGATCTTCTATAGCTAGCCTTAAACAACTTTCCTAAATGTACCTCATGATTTCCTTTAAGAAGCAAATGAATCTAATCAATGTTCCTATGCTTTGCATATCTTTGTTTGTACCCATTGTTTCTACTGTTCAGTCTTAGGAATGTTATTCAGCTTCCTTTCTGCCAGTGTAGTTATAATTTGTCCTTTCAGGTGCAACTTAAGAGTTAAACAAAATACTTGTTGCAATCATGATTTCTTGAATGAATGGATAGACTCAAGTCATACTTCACCTAGAAGTTGCTCCTGCTTGCTTGAGCCCATAATGATGTTTTCACTCTTAGGATTTATATCATACTGAGTATCTCTACAAATGGTTTGGCACTTAGCAAATTTTCCCCACATTGTTTAATTTGAATATATCTTTGTAGAGTTTAGCTGATTCTAAACTGCTTTTGGAGAATTACTAACTATATCTTTTACATTTGGCATCTGTTACATAGCCAAGCACAGAGTTTTCCACATAGTCAGCTTACAATGTACATGTGTAGACTATTCACTGGTATTCAGTAACTATCTGATGCCAAATAAAATAAGGAAGTAGATATAGTGATACAGACTGAATTTCTTTAGTCCTTTGCCTCCTGTGAATTGACTGACCCCTCTCCTCTAGAATCGCTATATTTTGAAAATCAAAATTGATATTATTTAGCTTTTTTGGGGGGTAAAACCTTTGATTTGTCTAGGATTTTAAGGTAATTGTCTTCTGAGATAGTATTATGTTAATATCTTCAAATTATATATGATGAAATGCAGCAAAAGTTAAATCTACACTGCTGGAAATACCACCATCAACACTCATGGATGACAACCTAGTTGGCCCTTACTTCAGCTAACTTTGATGCAATCAGTTGTGAGAATAATAAAAAACAAATCAACCAATCCAGCAAATCTACATGACATGCAAATTATAACACAGCATATCACTTCGATTTTTTTTTTTACCATTTCATTTATTGGTGTGCAATTTGCCAACATACAGAATAACACCTAGTGCTCATCCTGTCAAGTGTCCACCTCAGTGCCCGCCACCCAGTCACGCACACCCCCCACCTTCCTCCCCTTCCACCACCCCTAGTTCGTTTCCCAGAGTTAGGAGTCTCTCATGTTCTGTATCCCTTTTTGATATTTCCCACACATTTCTTCTCCCTTCCCATATATTCCCTTTCACTATTATTTATATTCCCCAAATGAATGAGACCATATAATGTCCTTCTCTGATTGACTTATTTCACTCAGCATAATACCCTCCAGTTCCATCCACTTCGAAGCAAATGGTGGGTATTTGTCGTTTCTAATGGCTGAGTAATATTCCATTGTATACATAAACCACATCTTCCTTATCAATTCATCTTTCGATGGACACCAAGGCTCCTTCCACAGTTTGGCTATTATGGACATGGCTGTTATAAACATTGGGATGCAGGTGTCCCGGCGTTTCTTTGCATCTGTATCTTTGGGATAAATCCCCAGCAGTGCAATTGCTGGGTCAGGGCAGATCTATTTTTAACTCTTTGAGGAACCTCCACACAGTTTTCCAGAGTGGCTGCACCAGTTCACATTCCCACCAGCAGTGCAGGAGGGTTCCCCTTTCTCCACATCCTCTCCAACATTTGTTGTTTCCTGCCTTGTTAATTTTCCCCATTCTCACTGGTGTGAGGTGGTATCTCATTGTGGTTTTGATTTGTATTTCCCTGATGGCAAGTGATGCAGAGCATTTTCTCATATGCATGTTGGCCATGTCTATGTCTTCCTCTGTGAAATTTCTGTTCATGTCCTTTGCCCATTTCATGATTGGATTGTTTGTTTCTTTGGTGTTGAGTTTAATAAGTTCTTTATAGATCTTGGAAACTAGCCCTTTATCTGATATGTCATTTGCAAATATCTTCTCCCATTCTGTAGGTTGTCTTTGAGTTTTATTGACTGTATCCTTTGCTGTGCAAAAGCTTCTTATCTTGATGAAGTCCCAATAGTTCATTTTTGCTTTTCTTTCTTTTGCCTTCGTGGATGTATCTTGCAAGAAGTTACTATGGCCGAGTTCAAAAAGGGTGTTGCCTGTGTTCTTCTCTAGGATTTTGATGGAATCTTGTGTCACATTTAGATCTTTCATCCATTTTGAGTTTATCTTTGTGTATGGTGAAAGAGAGTGGTCTAGTTTCATTCTTCTGCATGTGGATGTCCAATTTTGCCAGCACCATTTATTGAAGAGACTGTCTTTCTTCCAATGGATAGTCTTTCCTCCTTTATCGAATATTAGTTGCCCATAAAGTTCAGGGTCCACTTCTGGATTCTCTATTCTGTTCCACTGATCTATGCGTCTGTTTTTGTGCCAGTACCACACTGTCTTGATGACCACAGCTTTGTAGTACAACCTGAAATCTGGCATTGTGATGCCCCCAGATATGGTTTTCTTTTTTAAAATTCCCCTGGCTATTTGGGGTCTTTTCTGATTCCACACAAATCTTAAAATAATTTGTTCTAACTCTCTGAAGAAAGTCCATGGTATTTTGATAGGGATTGCATTAAACGTGTATATTGCCCTGGGTTACATTGACATTTTCACAATATTAATTCTGCCAATCATGAGCATGGAATATTTTTCCATCTCTTTGTGTCTTCCTCAATTTCTTTCAAAAGTGTTCTATAGTTTTGAGGGTATAGATCCTTTACATCTTTGGTTAGGTTTATTCCTAGGTATCTTCTGCTTTTGGGTGCAATTGTAAATGGGATTGACTCCTGAATTTCTCTTTCTTCAGTCTCATTGTTAGTGTATAGAAATGCCATTGATTTCTGGGCATTGATTTTGTATCCTGCCATGCTACCGAATTGCTGTATGAGTTCTAGCAATCTTGGGGTGGAGACTTTTGGGTTTTCTATGTAGAGTATCATGTCATCGGCGAAGAGGGAGAGTTTGACTTCTTCTTTGCCAATTTGAATGCCTTTAATGTCTTTTTGTTGTCTGATTGCTGAGGCTAGGACTTCCAGTACTATGTTGAACAGCAGTGGTGAGAGTGGACATCCCTGTCTTGTTCCTGATCTTAGGGGAAAGGCTCCCAGTGCTTCCCCATTGAGAATGATATTTGCTGTGGGCTTTTCATAGATGGCTTTTAAGATGTCGAGGAATGTTCCCTCTATCCCTACAGTCTGAAGAATTTTGATCAGGAATGGATGCTGTCTTTTGTCAAATGCTTTCTCTGCATCTAATGAGAGGATCCTATGGTTCTTGGTTTTTCTCTTGCTGATATGATGAATCACATTGATTGTTTTACGGGTGTTGAACCAGCCTTGTGTCCCAGGGATAAATCCTACTTGGTCATGCTGAATAATTTTCTTAATGTACTGTTGGATCCTATTGGCCAGTATCTTATTGAGAATTTTTGCATCCATGTTCATCAGGGATATTGGTCTGTAATTCTCCTTTTTGGTGGGGTCTTTGTCTGGTTTTGGAATTAAGGTGATGCTGGCCTCATAGAACGAATTTGGAAGTACTCCATCTCTTTCTATCTTTCCAAACAGCTTTAGGAGAATAGGTATGGTTTCTTCTTTAAACGTTTGATAAAATTCCCCTGGGAAGCCATCTGGCCCTGGACTCTTGTGTCTTGGGAGGTTTTTGATGACTGCTTCAATTTCCTCCCTGGTTATTGGCCTGTTCAGGTTTTCTATTTCTTCCTGTTCCAGTTTTGTTAGTTTGTGGCTTTCCAGGAATGCGTCCATTTCTCCTAGATTGCCTAATTTATTGGCGTATAGCTGTTCATAATATGTTTTTAAAATCGTTTGTATTTCCTTGGTGTTAGTAGTGATCTCTCCTTTCTCATTCATAATTTTATTAATTTGAGTCTTCTCTCTCTTCTTTTTCATAAGGCTGGCTAATGGTTTATCTATCTTATTAATTCTTTCAAAGAACCAACTCCTGGTTCTGTTGATCTGTTCCACAGTTCTTCTGGTCTCGATTTCGTTGAGTTCTGCTCGAATCTTTATTAACTCCCTTCTTCTCTTGGGTGTAGGATCTATTTGCTGTTTTTTCTCTAGCTCCTTTATGTGTAAGGTTAGCTTTTGTATTTGAGTTCTTCCCAGTTTTTGAATGGATGCTTGCATTGCGATGTATTTCCCCCTTAGGACTGCTTTTGCTGCATCCCAAAGATTTTGGATGGTTGTATCTTCATTCTCATTAGTTTCCATGAATGTTTTTAATTCTTCCTTAATTTCCTGGTTGACCCTTTCATCTTTTAGCAGGATGGTCCTTAACCTCCACGTGTTTGAGGTCCTTCCAAACTTCTTGTTGTGATTTAGTTCTAATTTCAAGGCATTATGGTCTGAGAATATGAAGGCACAATCCCAATCTTTTGGTATCGGTTCAGACCTGATTTGTGACCCAATATGTGGTCTATTCTGGAGAAAGTTCCATGTGCACTTGAGAAGAATGTGTATTCAGTTGAGTTTGGATGTAAAGTTCTGTAGATATCTGTGAAATCCATCTGGTCCAGGGTATCATTTAAAGCTCTCATTTCTTTGGAGATGTTGTGCTTAGAAGACCTATCGAGTATAGAAAGAGCTAGATTGAAGTCACCAAGTATAAGTGTATTATTATGTAAGTATTTCTTCACTTTGGTTAATAATTGATTGATATATTTGGCAGCTCCCACATTCGGGGCATATATATTGAGGATTGTTAAGTCCTCTTGTTGAATAGAATCTTTAAGTATGATATAGTGTCCCTCTTCATCTCTCACTACAGTCTTTGGGGTAAATTTTAGTTTATCTGATATAAGGATGGCTACTCCCGCTTTCTTTTGAGGACCATTCGAATGGTAAATGGTTCTCCAACCTTTTATTTTCAGGCTGTAGGTGTCCTTCTGTCTAAAATGAGTCTCTTGTAGACAGCAAATAGATGGGTCCTGCTTTTTTATCCAGTCTGAAACCCTGCGCCTCTTGATGGGGTCATTAAGCCCGTTCACATTCAGAGTTACTATTGAGAGATATGAATTTAGTGTCATCATGATAACTATTCAGTCCTTGTTTTTGTGGAATGTTCCACTGAACTTCTTCTTAAAGGGGAATTTTAAGAGTCCCCCTTAAGATTTCTTGCAGAGCTGGTTTGGAGGTCACATATTCTTTTAGTTGCTGCCTGTCTTGGAAGCTCTTTATCTCTCCTTCCATTTTGAATGAGAGCCTTGCTGGATAAAGTATTCTTGGTTGCATGTTCTTCTCATTTAGGACCCTGAATATATCCTGCTAGCCCTTTCTGGCCTGCCAGGTCTCTGTGGAGAGGTCTGCTGTTACCCTAATACTCCTCCCCATAAAAGTCAGGGATTTCTTGTCTCTTGCTGCTTTAAGGATCTTCTCTTTATCTTTGGAATTTGCAAACTTCACTATTAAATGTCGAGGTGTTGAATGGTTTTTATTGATTTTAGGGGGGGATCTCTCTATTTCATGGATCTGAATGCCTGTTTCCCTTCCCAGATTAGGAAAGTTTTCAGCTAGAATTTGTTCAAATCCATATTCTGGCCCTCTGGCCCTTTCGGCACCCTCGGGAACACCAATTAAACGTAGGTTTTTCTTCCTCAGGCTGTCGTTTATTTCCCTTATTCTATCTTCATGGTCTTTTAATTTTTGTCTCTTTTTTCCTCAGTTTCCCTCTTTGCTATCAACTTGTCTTCTATGTCACTCACTCGTTCTTCCACCTAATTAACCCTCGTCGTTAGGACTTCTAGTTTGGATTGCATCTCATTCAATTGATTTTTAATTTCTGCCTGATTAGCTCTAAATTCTGCAGTCCTGAAGTCTCTGGAGTACTTTATGCTTTTTTCTAGAGCCACCAGTAGCTGTATAATAGCGCTTCTGAATTGGCTTTCTGACATTGAATTGTAATCCAGATTTTGTAACTCTGTGGGAGAGAGGACTGTTTCTGATTCTTTCTTTTAGGTGAGGTTTTCCTTCTAGTCATTTTGCTCAGTGCAGAGTGGCTAAAAGCAAGTTGTACTGGGAATAGGAGAAAAAGAGAGGAGAGAAAGAAGGAAAGAAAAGAGAAAGAGAAAAAAAAGGAAGAAAAAAAGGAAAAAAAAGAAGAAAAAGAGAAAGAAAGGAGAAAAAGGGGGTGGGGGAAGGAAACAAATCAAAAAGCAAAACAAAAAAAAAAGAAAAAAGAAAAAAAAAGAAAAAAAAAAAAGAACCACGGGGGAGTATCTTCTGATTCTGTGTACTTTAAGTCCCTTGGCTTCCCCTGGAAGTTGTCAGTCAGTCTAGCTGGTCTTCTGGGGGAGGGGCCTGCTGTGCTGATTTTCAGGTGTTAGCAGTTGGGGGAGCTGCTGTGCCCCTGCCTGGTGCAGGGCTCAGTGGGGGTTGTTTACCCCGTGAGGCCCCAGGAGCAACAGCCCCAGTGGCGGGGCCAGCTCTGGAAACCTGGATTCAGCCCCCGCAGGAACTCCGGAGCTCTCCATCTGCAGGGCCTGGAGGCTCCGGGGCGGGGCCGCTGATCTGCTCAGCTCGGGGCAGGAGCGTCCTTGCTGTCCTGGGCCCTCCTGGCCTCTGCCTGTCCCGGGGGAAGCCGGATCCTGGGCTGTGTCCCGGCGCCCTGTGCTCCGGGGCCTGCGCTGGTGTATTCGCGCTCCCGGGCCGCGCAGCCCCCTCCGCGGAGCCGCCGCCCGAGCCCCTCCGAGCTGCTCCTGGAACCGCGCAGCCCCCTCCGCACGGAGCCTCTTCCTCTGCCCGAGCCCCTCCGAGCTGCTCCAGGTCCCGCCGTGCGCGCTGCAGCCCTTAGGGAGCTCGGCGCACTCTCCTGGGCGCCCAGTTGCTGTTACTGTCCCGGGGAGCCCGAGGGCATCCCCTCCCTCCTGGGTCCTGTTCCAACTCCCTGCGAGCCCCTTTCCTCCCGGGAAGGTCGGTGCAGCTCCTGCTTCTCCGGGACGGGGCTCTCCTGTCCTGGGGACACTCGCCCCGGCCTCAGCTCGGCTCCTCGCGGGGCCCCTCCCCCTTGGAGGCCTTTGTTTCTTTATTTCTTTTTTCCCGTCTTCCTACCTTGATAGAAGCGCGAACTCTTCTCACTGTAGCATTCCAGGTGTTCTCTCTTTAATTCTCAGGCCGAATTCATAGATTTTCAGGATAATTTGAAGGTTTTCTAGGTAATTTGGTGGAGACAGGTGATTTGGAGACCCTACTCTTCAGCCATCTTGCCCCTCCCCCAGATAAAATCTTTTAAAAAAATGTTCACTCTCATTGATCAGCTGTGGATTAGGAGAGGGCTCAGAAGAAAAATCAGCCCAGTTCACATCCAATGTTTCCACACATCTAATCGTCTTGAGTTCAGAGGTAGATGTGGTATCACTTACATGGACACATATAACAGCTGGCCCCCACCTCTGTTGGGAGATTGATGTGGAAAAAGCACTGGGCTGGAAGCTAAGTGACCTGGGTTCTACCTCTGGGTGAGACATGTATAGGGTGTGTGACTTTGGGCAAGTCGCTTACTTTTCTTGAGTCTCAGTTTCCTTATTGAAAAAATAAAAGGGTGAGAAAAATGGTCTCTAAGGAACTCCAGCCATTTGATCTTGTGATCTAAAATGATTTGCAGAATTGTAATATTTAATTTTGCTAATCCATGCAATTTCATTCTGTCAGGGATTGGTACCAACGATTGATGTGATTCAATGATACCCATAAAAAGACTGCTTAGCTTGCATATCTCCTCTTTTTTCCTGAGGTTGCATATCTTGTTCATGCTGCCTTGACTTCTCCTTGGTGATGAGAAAGGAATTTCATCTGCAGGAAGAAGCTGAGGTAGGCTCGGTGTCCTCTGATGAATGGGAAGCCATGGGAAGGGTAGCAGCCTGGAACATGTTCAGTTCCACCTCTTTCTTTTGGCACTTTCTTACTGTGTAGTAATGGTGTTAGATTCAGGACTAGCATAATACAAGGTTGACAATTGTGCAGGACAGAAATGCAAATTAAAAGCAATGAGGTTATCAGATGGCGTTTTCTTCACTCTGTCTAAGGCAAACTTCAGGATCAGAAGAAAGGTTAAAAGTGTGAACCAGTTTGTAATTTGGAGATAGAAGAATTCATTTTCCAATAGGAAAGCTAATTTGTATATTAAAAAAGAAACTTTTATTAATGAATTTCCACCAGATTGCCTCTGATTAAGAAGTAGAGCAACTTTCATCATGTAAATTGTTTTTAAATTAGATTTAAATGACATAGTAATACTTTTTAAAAATCATGTTATCCACCATTTAAAAGAAATAAATAATTTGGTTAACTTCCTGCATTTTCACAAGGTGAAATTCCATCACAATCCTTGAGTAATTGAAATTGTGGTGATTTTTTTTAAAGATTTATTTATTTATTTATTTATTTATTTATTTATTTATTCATGATAGAGACAGAGAGAGAGGCAGAGACACAGGCAGAGGGAGAAGCAGGCTCCATGCAGGGAGCCCAACGTGGGACTCCATCCAGGGTCTCCAGAATCATGCCCTGGGCGGAAGGCGGCGCTAAACCGGTGAGCCACCATGACTGCCCAGAATTGTGGTGATTTTTAAAACCATCCAATTACAGGATTTCAGTGCAATTATTTTTCTAATAAAATTTCACTTACATGTGTCTGTCATATCTTGTCAATGACGATGTTTTAAAAATCTTTTGCTGATGCATCTTTTTCTGGATATTATTATACCTGTAGAGGGATATTTGTTGATACTGTCAGATAAATGTAGAGCCCATAAAAGAAGTCATGATTATTAATTTTAGTATGTCTATTTATCTTTGTTTTTCTGCCAGTATCAAAAAACAATTGTGAATGTTTTTCAGTAACCTATCGATCACAGTACATTAAGTGGAAGTCTGGAATTTTACAAATAATGTAATGGAAATGTTAACACAGACATATTCTATTTAGATAGCTATCCCATAATAGAGATAGTACTAACTGGATCAATGCCTCTTAACATTCTGAGAATTATTAACTTTTTCTGATTTGACAGAATAAAAATTGTGGAAATTTAGGAGACTGTGATTGTGGAGGCTTCACCCTCATCCTTAACTGTTGTTTTAAGATTGGAGAAAAAAAATGTAAGAGCATCAGAAAAATTAAAAGTTCAATTACTTATTTAACTGATCCCTGTCCAGACATTTATTCAGTGAGCCCACATATGTCCAAGGCATTGTGTTAAGCCTTGGGAATGCAGAGATTAATTGACTAGGTTCCAACTCTCAGAGGTCACAGTTCTAGAATAAATTTTTGTATAATGCAGGATGGTAAAGTCATATGATGCCCAGGTACTAGGTGTGTGCTCAGGGGTGGGCAGTGCAGTGGATGGAAGAAGGAGGGGCTTATTGGAACAAGTTTTGACAATTTCTACCTCAGCAAAGTTAGTTTACTGACTCACAATCAATAAAAATTATTTTGGAAAAATGGTTCATTTCTCCTAGAGTCTCCTGCTCCCTTTAATTATAAGGAGTAAATTTGCCTCATATCTCAGGAGTGAGAGATAGACAAAAGTAGAGTGAAATTTGGAAGCCAAAAGAGAGAGATAAATAAATTTATTTAAGACCAAAATCGTGCTCTTAAACCATGTGTAGAGTTATTATAGGTCTAAATATTGTTGTGCTGTATATCCAAAGGTTTGGATAACTTTTAGTGTGATTACAGAATCTATGTTTTAAAGATCAGCCAATGATTAAACAAGTGCATAGTAGATTTTTTCATTGCTCTACCATTTCAAAGATACAATCCAGTGGAGCAGGCAATGTACCTGATGTACAATGAAATCAGGTTGAAATCAGGTTCTGTTATTTAGCAGGCTTTATTGAAAATTTAAAAGGTTGAAAAGGAATAAACAGTGAACTCAATTGAGATGTCTGGGTGGCTCAGAGGCTGAGTGCCTGCCTTCGGCTCAGGTTGTGATCCCAGGGTCCTGGGATGGAGTCTTGCACCAGGCTCCCTGCGGGAATCCTGCTTCTCCCTCTTCTCCTTATGTCTCTGCCTCTCTCTTTGTGTCTCTCATGAATAAATAAAATCTTTTTTTTATAGTGAACTCAGTTTTTCTTAATTACAAAATAGTTACCCTTAAAGTGAAAAATGCAATTAACTATGGTAAAAATTACAGCTAAGAATGTGTGGGCTCATTGAAACAAACAGAAACACATGGATCTATAAATTAAATACAGCCTTTGAACTGAAGCCCATTGTGCAGTTGAAGGGGAGTGTGTGAAGAAGACCTAGCACTGTTCAGTGTGTTAGGAAGTGAACAAGGAAAGAATCCCTAGCATCAGCAGCCCAGAGAAACCAGAATTGTGGTAAAATATTTTGTAAAGATCTGAACAAGAAATGATTAACAGTCTGCTAGTGACCAAGAAAATGAAGGTTTTTTTTTTTTAACAATATCATGCGATTTGAAATAAAAAAAAATTCAGAGTCATTTCAGATATTAACAATATTGAGGGAAAGGCAACAATATTGCTCAGCCAGTTAAGTGTCTGCCTTCAGCTCAGGTCATGATCCTGGGGTCCTGGAATCCAGCCCTACATCCAGCTCTCTGCTCAGTGGGAAGTCTGTTTCTCTCTCTCTTTCTCTTCTCTCTCTCAAGGAAATAAGTAAAATCTTTTTAAAAAAACAATATTGATGGAAAGATTTCAGTGAAGTGCTACAGAGTCTGGTAAAAGGTCTATTTTTGTTTAATATCCTTATTAACAAGTAAGGTATGTTAACTACATTCAAGGCTGATACTGAATTAAGTTTTTAAAAAATATTATTACAAACATCACAAAGAACAAAGATTTGCCAGGTTACAAACGTGGCATAAGGACAAAAAGTAATGCCTAACTTGGACCAGTTTAGAGTGAATACCATAGATGGGACTATAATGCTTGTAGATACCGAGTGGTAAAGAAATAAATATAGGTTATATCTTTTTTTTAAAAGATTTATTTATTTATTTATTCAGAGAGAGCAAGAGAGAGGCAGAGACACAGGCAGAGGGAGAAGCAGGCTCCATGCAGGAAGCCCGACGCAGGACTCGATCCTGGGTCTCCAGGATCACACCCCGGGCTGCAGGCGGCGCCAAACCGCTGCGCCACCGGGGCTGTCCAATATAGGTTATATCTTTATCTGCACCCTGCCAGATCTATCTCTGAACAATAGAAACAACAAAAACAACCACATCAGTAAAACATATGAAGAGATGTCTTATTAAAATATGCAGAAATGCAACATTAAAGTTCAAGAAAAAAATAAAGTCCAAATAGTAAATCCATAAGATAAGAGGATTTGAGAATGTACAAAAGGTATCACATCTAAAACAGTGCTTAGAACAGAGTAGGTCTACAATACAAAATATGTGAAATCAAGGGAGGCTCTTGATTAGCATTTATAAGAACTGTTTATAGAAAATTAAGTGGAGGGATTAGCTGGATCTGGACTATAGCCATTTTCCAAGGGGTCAGAGAATAAATTTGATGAGCAGGAGTAGGCCTTATTTATGAAGGGTTGTCAGTCATTTTTACCTCACTTATGCTAGAGTCACAGCAATGAGGAAATTTCCCCTCATGAAATGTCAAACTTTTTATAAGCACACTATTTTAATTACCACAATCTAAATTTACCCCTGAGAGCAGATCCCTGTCCTTAGAGAGTTAACATTCTAATATGGCCATTTTAAGGAGAAAATCCTGGCCATATTTTGTAGTACATATGCAGTAGTAGACAAAGATTTTGCAGCCCAATTCTTTGTGTAGGGGTGTGCACAACTAAATAATGGAGTTCCTAGAGAAAATTGATACTCTTTCTTGAGGTAAAATGCTCATATGTTTGAGTTAAATTACCTCTTCTGGGGAGACCATTTTGCTCCCTGAAGACATAATTTAGCTCAAAAGGGTACCAATTCAGTATCATTAAACCTTTCAGGAGCTACATTTTCTATTATAAGCAAATCCCACATTAGGTAATTTGCCTCAATTAGATATAACTGAGTCTGGGAGGGAGTGTATTTTACTTACCTAACTCATAGTCATCAATTTTCTTTTCATTGCCCAGGTGTGCATGGAAATTTGTTATGTATTATTTACAAGCTTAATAAAATAAGAACCAGTCCCGTGTTCAAGGTAACATATGTTTGGCAGTAACTTTGCACATGTTTCAGTTACTGTTACACATGGATTAAGTCTTCAAGACTTACACCCTGGTCTGTTGAAGATATATAAAATATGGTCCTTTATTAAAAGGAGTTTATAAAGTTTTTATTTTTGACAGGAAGTCACTTGAGGTAGACAATAGAACCGAGCTTGCCTAACTTTCATGGATGTGGTAAGGACTGACTTTCTAACTATGAAAGTGTTTTAAATATTAAACTTTATGAAACAAATAATTACATTTATTATTTAAAAGGCATAATGGGAAGAAATTAGGCCAAGAAAAATTTAGGGAAAACATCTAGAATTAGTGCCAAATAAGCAGCTTTTCTGATGACTAAAAAGTAGGTGAAATTTAGTGGTAAAAAAAAAAAAACTATTATCACTGTGACTTAAGATGGGGATATAGGAAATGTGCTGGAAGAAAGTAAAAATCATTAGGGTGCTGCAATTTAAACATTAGGCAATGACCAGGTGGCCACCCTCTTGGCTCCTTGGTTCATAACTTTTCAATAAATCTTACTTAATCAACGCTTATTGTGCTTTGCCTACAGAATAATGGAAGTAGTAGTGTTGTTCTTTTCGCAGACCTTCTTACTTTGGGTATATTGCTGCATTTAAACTGCAAATGATTGAACATTACTTTGTTTGCCTGTAATCCAAGTCACTCTTCAACCATATATTACAAATCTGGTGCTATAAGAATTGGGATACTAGTCAGAGTGAATTGTTTCCAAAAAACAATACTAGTTTTATTACTTAGCAATACATTACACCTAAGATATTTCCTATGCCAAGAAGCAGAATTGGCTTCAAAAGATAACCAATAACAATCAAACACCTCACTAACACAACAAAATCACATCTAGCTATATTTTCATTTGGTCTTATTTATCTCATACAGTATCTTACACACATTTAGGAAACTAGACAAAGAAAAATCTCTTTGATGTCCAACTTTTAAAAATTTTTTTCATTCTATGGGGTAATATACTTTGGCAACAATTATTTCGGTAATCTAATCAACACATGTTTTTTGTCACTGTGTTACTCTTTATACAGTAACTAAGGAGAGCTGAGCAGCTGCTAGAAATGTGTGACGCTCTGATTTGAGGACCAGTCAGCAGCTGGATTGAGTGGGTCAGGGACCACTTATACCTGAGATGGGATACAGATCACCACTTACCAGAGGTGGAAATCTAAGTCAAATGTAGTAGGACAGTCTCACTGACCAATGAAGAGCATCATGTGTACTTGAGGGGATTTCATCAACAACAAGCACCTGTAGTGGATTTCCAGGTGTATCTGTATTCTTAGCTGAGACACCAAGAAGTGGGTAAAGCAGTATTGGAACATTCAGGTAGCTGATATCAAGGGAAAAGCCAGCTGACAATGTTTTGATGTATTTGAAACAGCTGACAGTGTAATAATGATATTATCTATATAAAAGAAAGGTAACTAAGAATATTTAACTGCTCTCTAAGCATTGTTAGGAAATACATTTGCTGATCACAGACATTTTTATTGTCTGGAAACAAGGAATTATCTTTATCAAAATATAAATGGCTCTCAACTTAGGATAATTTTACTTATGATGTTTTAACTTTATGATGGTGTAAAATCAATACTCATTTAGTAGAAACTGTACTTCAGATTTTGAATGTTGTTCTTTTCCCAGGCTAGCAATACATAGTATGATACTCTCTTATTATGCTAGGCAGTGGAAGTGAGCTGCAGTTTCCAGTCAGCCAAGTAAACACTAGGGAAAACAACTGATACACATACAATCATTCTGTTTTTCACATTCAATATAGTATGCAATAAGTTATATAGATATTCAACATTTTATTGTAAAATAGGCTTTATATTATATGGTTTTGCATAATGGTAGACTACCAAAGTGCTCTGAGCATGTTTAAAGTGAGGAAAATTGATAAATTCACTTAATTTCAATACTCCCTTTATGGAAAAGTCCAAGGGCCTATGACCCAGAGATCTTGGTATAGAAAGATTTTATTAATTTAGTTATGTACCTGACTTCTTGGTAGTTCAAACTAAACTCAGTTTTAAAAATACAGTTGATTCCTGTTATTTGTGGTAGTTATGTTTTGTAAAGTTTTGCTCCTAGGGGAAATGCAAGTTTAGGTTCCTGTAAGCCTCTGGTCACAGTATTCTCATAAACCAATCAATATATAACCTTGTTTTATGTGTGCTTCTGTTTAAATACAATTATTTAATATATGTTGTTAGTTAATATTGGACTCAGAACCAACAGAACTATAATTCACACCTGAATGATGCTTATCTAACACATGTATCTTCTTAGTAAGTCACATCTCAGCCTTTGATCTCAGCCTTTCAGAGCTTAGAAACTCTTGATACCACTTTAGTACTATGCTTGGGGGCCATGTAAAACAGCAAAATCACCAACAAAAACACAAAGAAATGTGGAAAGTATAGCACCTAATAGATAGCAGAAAGGTCACTTGTTTGCAGTATAAGGGGTAAAACAAGAAAGCCAAGTGTTGCCTTCTTTGACTTCAGCTGGGAATCTGCACATTAACAACTCAAATTTTCCACCACTGCACATGGCCACAAATGACAGAAAATGCATAGTGAGCGTTGATTGTGAGTTATGACTTACAAATAAATTTTAGTAAGGAGGCAAATTCACAAATAAAGAATCTATAAACAATGAGAATCAATTGTACCTATTATGCAGTGAGTACTTTTTATACTTCATAGTTTTAAAATGATTAAGTAGTTATTCTGTACTTGCAAAGAGTAAATTGTTTAGAAATGCACAAGATTTTTCTTAATTTTCAAATTTTATCCTTGGCCATTTATTTTGGAAAATCTGAAATAAGTTTGATTTTCTCCCAATTTAGTCAAACATTATAGTTATTTCAGTAGCCATATTCAGAAGCTTTATAGCTCAGAGATTATAAATCACAAAGATACATGTAAAGGCAAAAACAGGAAGACAAATCATGGAAGAAAATACATGTTCTCAGTATTACAGTCTATAGTAGATTTAAAGAGCTGAGTCATGCTTAATTAACACTTGTTGATGGGACTTGACAATTTTAATTTTACTTTACACTTTATAATTGAAAATGGTCTGAGGAAGAGGATGGATTGAAACCTTTATTTAGAGATAATAATACCATTAAGTTAACCCAATGACATACTATGATAGCATAATTTGGATCATGCTTTATATAACCTTCATTCAGAAGTACCTAGGATTGGCCAATATTTTAAGAAATGAACATTTGTTTCCCTATAAAATAAAAATAACAGACATTTTATAAAGTGTGTTCTTTTGAAATGTATCATTCTGTATTGCCAAGAGAGTATACACTTTGAATTGAAAGAGAGTGAGAAGAAAATAGGGAATGACTTATGTATGATGCTTTTAAGCTCATGACAGATATAGCTCAGGCAATATGCAGTCACTCAAGGAATTTCAAAGGTGTAGATGTCTGAGTTTGGGAAAGGAAAGAGGAAATATAAAGCAAGATAACATTTCAATAAAAAATGTTTTAAATAGAAAATAAAGAATACATAAAATCGGCTGTTAAAAAAAGAGGGGAAGCAAAACTGAATATTTTGAAACAAAAGAATAGATTTGGACCAAAAGAATAGATTTGGATCATTACACTGTAGACAACTAAAGTCTCATTAAATAGGCGGTTATTAGGAAGAAAGATTGAAATGTGCAGTATTACCTTCTACACTGACAAGTTTAAACATCAGCTGCAAAGTGTTGAGATTGATTTGATCTCTCTCTTATTTTGGCTTTATCATATAAAACTATGTAAAATTCCTGTTTTTTGTTTTTGTTTTTGTTTTCAGTCTGTGGCTTCATACAGTAGGTTATCTTTTGGGCCACATTTATGAAAAAGGAAAGGGACTGAAGAAAAAAATCAAACTTTTAAAAGGATCCCAATTTTGTCTATAAACTAAGTCATAACAGAGATAATAGAATTTAAAAAACATGTCTGAATTTATATTTAAAAAGTACACTTTATACAACTGAAATAATCTCTATGGAAAGGAAAAATGAGCACATTGCATTGTGCCATAATACATTTTTTCCTGGGATTTCTGATCCAAGTCATTAAGATGAGAAAGGACAAGCACAGGAACACAGTTTTGTCTGATAAGGTATGTTAAAATGCACAGGCCCAGGCAGTGAAGGTGAATAATCATTACTTGAGAGAAGCTAGGGGGAAAAGGCAAACCATTTTAAAAAATTTACCTACTTTAAAAAGACTCTTGAGTTTTATTTTAATTAAAGAGCTTTATCTCCAATAGACTAGGAAGACTCTTATTCTCTCATTGGTCTTTCTATAATGTACAACTGCATAGAAAGTAATCACTAAGGCCCCTACCATGTAACAGGCAGAGTAAATGCTAAAATAAAGGTCAGTAATTCATGTCCAGGAGATTTTCCACAAGATCTGAAGTTCTGACCATTCAATTCCCTCCTAAAATATGATTATTGATAGCTTACATTCAGTGAGCACTTACTATGTGCCAGGCATTATACTACTCACTTTATATGTGTTTGTTTAATTCTCATAACAGCTCTGTAAAGCAGGTGCTTTTATTATCTACATTTTACAGGTGAGGAAACTCAGGCAAAAAGAAGTTAAGTACGTTGCCCAGAAACACACTGTAAGGAAGTAGTAGAGCCATGATTCAATCCTAGTTAGTATTATCTATATGATCACCATAAATTAAGTGATCAGATTATCTAGCTAGTTATTTTGAAAAGCAGTAAAGGACTAGTTATCAGTACAGATAAGTTTTAAGGGGATTGGGTGAGACAGGGATTATGGGATGCTCCAGAGAGGACAATCCTGGCCATCAAGAATTATAGAGATACTAAAAACTGAGAAACTTAAAGGGAAGAAAGTAGCACACAAAAGGGGACAACTAAAGGTACAACTTTATATCTTCACAATTTTGTCAAGGTAAAGTTATCATTAATGAAAAAGACATGCCTTAATATTTATAATAGGTACATAACAACAGAATTGTGTGTACAATAAAAGAATACCTCATCCCTGGATTTTCTTCCACTATAGAAGAAAGTGAAGGTGGTAAAAAAAAAAGATTAGTGGGATATGTAGGCAAGGGATAATGTATCTTCTTGTTACTGTGACCCTCTGGCTTAGATTTGACCATCATACTGACAAAGACTAAAGCAAAAGTCAGGGAAGCTGCCTTTAATGAGGATCTTCCAGAGCTCTGCTATACCTTGACCAAAATGCCAATGAGAAGCAGGGAGTAACAACTGAGTTTATCTATTAAATTGGAGCTACTTTAGTGTCTGACTGGATCTGACATAGAGAATTGTGATGTAATGGTGCTAATAAATGAGAGCTTCACAATTCTATAACTATGAGGATTTACTTAAGACATATTAATCACTTTTACTTTATTCATTTCATAAAGTTAAGATTCTCTATTTGCTTCATTTCAGCAATGGTATATTATTAATGTACACATGAGTACACATATATGTACACACATAAGGACACACACATCATTTCTATTCTAAAACACTCAGTGACTATAATGTAGGTACAATTTATTTCCAAGTTGATACCACATGGTATAAAAGGAATCTTCACTTACTAATTTTGATTGGTGTAACCCAACAATTTAAGATGTTAATAGGTGACATAACTACTTTTTACTTTGAGATAAAGTTTCCTTACTTTAGGATATCTGGTATCTTAAAATAATTTGAATTTCAATCAGTCTAATTAGCCTTGAACAGCTGACAATTTTTTACAATCAGACATTCAGAGTTGGAAGAAACTGTAAGGGTGAGTCAGAATAACCACTCTTGATGAATCAGTTATCTCTATATTATTCCACCAAAAGCTCTTAATCTTCCTCCCTCCTTCCTTTCCTCCTTCTCTACCTCCATCCCTCTCTCTTTCTTTCATAAATCCATTTATTCAAATCATTGAGTGCCTATTATATATCAGATACTTTCTTGAGTTATGCAGATAGAAAGATTAATAAGATACCATCATTGATTTTAAGAAACAGTTTAGTAGAATTGATAGACATGCAAGCAAATCATTGTACTACAGTGTGAGCAGTAATGGGAAAATGTAAGAATGTGAAAGGAACATTACAGAAGAGAGAGTAATTAACTCTTTTCTGTGGATGTGGTAGGGGTGGGACAGGATTCAGACAAAGTTTTACAAAGGAAAAAATGCCCCACTTTGGTCATGAAGAGTGAGGTTTGCAAGGAGAACAAATGTCTGGTAAGGTGGAAATGAAAGAAAGATCAACATAGTGGAAAGACAGAGTAATTAAATATCCTAATGTGTTAAGAATTATATGTAATTTGTCATGGCTTGTCATAGATGCCATAGGATGGGGACCAGGAGAAGCTGAGGCAAGAGAGGAAGATCCTGAAGGATTTGTTTGCCAGATCAGAAGAGCGGGTGGTAAGAGTCTTTAAAGGATTTTAAATAACCTGTCACTATATATCAGAAATATGCTTTAGAAACCTAACTTTGACTTACTGAATTTATAAACTTCTTATTTATAGTGAACAGAAATCTTTCTCCATTACATCTTCTATCTCTTAGTCTTCATTAGGACTACATAGGAGTCTTCTCCTATGTAGATCTTACTAAATAAACTTATCTGAATTCTTCTGTATGTACTTTTTGAATAATACATATATATTATTCAAATAATAATATATAATATATAATATATTAATAATATATATTATATGCCTTTCAAATATTTAACAGTTTTTATTGAGTCTTCCCTGGGTTAAACATTTTTAGTTCTCTTAACCATTTATCCTAACAAAATTGTCTGCCTGAAGGAAGACAGTGGAGTATTCACTCACTGTCTCTTGTCTCTCATTATTTGAGGACTGCATGTGACTGAGAGGGCTGCTGAGAAATTGATTGAAGGCCCAAAGTGAAGATTAGAAAGATGTGAAGCATGAATTCAAGGAAGTCAGCATGAACTGGGTCTAAGCTCATGTGGAACTGTCCAACGCAGGCTATAGCTGAAATCAAAGGTGGGCAAGAGGATATGACATGGAGCATCGAGGGCAAATGCTAAAGGTAATAATGGTTAAGCTCTTTCAACAAAGAATCCACAAAATACAGTGGCCGAAATAAGACAGAAGTTTAATTTCTTAAGTAAAGTCTGGTTAGTTTGCAATGGTAGGACTTCTCCGCTTTAGAAGGCCATTCAGGGACATGGATTCCTTTCATATTGATTCTTTCCTGTCTCCTAGGGCATTTCCCAGACCACGTGGTCAAAACTGGGTTGCTAACACATTTGTTTCTTCTCATGGAAAGAAGAGAAAAGGAATCTCATGCAATTTCTTTTTAAATAAGCATGGCAGAAATTGTACACATCCTTTATGTTCTTATCCCATTGAAAGAATAATATGTCCACATTTGTCAGTAGGGAGGCTTTGAAATGATGTTGTTAGCTGATAAGCCTTGTGTGTAGTAAGAAGAGGGGAAAGGAATTTAGGGGGATATTTAGTAAATAAATAACCTCATTCATGTTAAATTTTCTGTCAAGCTAGATGTATGTGTTTTCAAATTCAAATTCAAATCAGTCCTGAAGTTGCTAAAAACACCAAGAGGTTTAAGCATCCCAAAGCCATATGATAACCATTGCATCCTGCAAACAGCCAAAGGATCTCTTAGTTGGTCTCAGTTGAGAACAACGTAGGGTGATTTTCCTATTACCATCAGTCCTATTAAGGGCGATTGAACCATGCAAGATGAGTTGGGAAATACAGTGCTCTCAATAGAGGACCATACTGTTTCCCATTTGGCAGTTATTCTCCATGACTGTTTTTATACTTAGCTTTCATTATAATCCAAATAATAATAAAAAAATTCAGGGTTTCAAGTAGATTTTTTTTCTGTCACATACACAAAATTTAAGAAATACTACTTTCTGACAATTCAAGTTGCAAAGGAAAAAAAAATGTACCACTACTGTTCTTGTATATCATTACTAATGAGGGCTGTTTCTGCTATGTCAGTAGCATGATTCAGATGGAATCTGTGTCCCAGACATATCATGTTCCACAGTTATTTTATCTCTATAATATGATGTACTCTGCATACATCAACTGATGTAAGACATAAGAAACAGACCTGGAGAACTAAGAAGACAGAGTAGTAGAAGGATCCTAGGCTTGTTTCATCCCTCAACCACAGCTAGATAAATGTTGAATCATTCTGAATACCCAAGAAATACATCTGATGACTGACAGAATGAACTGTACAACTAGAAGGAGAAAAGAGGCTACATGATGGAAGGTAGAAGGTATAGAGAAGTAGTTGTGGGAGAAAAGAATCACAGGTGCTGGAGAGAGGAGGGAGCCCTGAGAGAGAGAGAGAGAGAGGAGCATACAGGGGATCACAAAAGCAAAATACTTCCCTAAAGCCATTGACTGGAAAAATAAGAGGGGCTGATTATCTTGAGTATTTACAAGCAGTGTGGCTCAAAGACTGGAGTTTTAGAGGTCCATGGCATGGCTGGTGTGGAGCCTTGATGGCACTGTGGTGTTCCTGTGAGGAAGGTGGGAAGATAGCCAAGGGGTAGATGGTGCCACCTGAGGATCACCTGGGATGCACTGGGACAGATGGTTACCCTTCTTGGAGCACATCTGGGAGACGTGACATTGCCTTTCCTGGGACAAAACAGCTACAGACAACATTTCCTTCCTCATCCTTTAGCATAGGTACAGACACCTGCTGAGAGTTGCTAATCCGGACATTGGTTCTTTGCTGTGCTTTACTACAAAACCCACTCTCCTATACTTTGATGTGATTGTCATCTGGGTCAAACTTGAATCAGTCTGAGATTGGTCAGACCCTCCCCAAGAGGACAAGTGTAGGTCACACCATACCAGGTCCCTAAAGTTTGGAGTTTTAAAATTGAACCAGACTGCCTGTGATAGACCCCAAAGTGCACTGCTGAGCCAGATGTCCAGGTAGACCAGACACAATGTGAAGGTAGCAGTCTGAGGGATGCCTGGGACTCCCAATAGGAGATTGTTCACTCTTCCGGGAGGACTTCTCAGACAGTAGGGGGCATGAACTCCCTTTTCCAGGATGAGGGAGCTGTCTAGTGATATTTCCCTCCCCCATTCATCAGCATAAACTGACTTCAGTAAATAGCACTAGCACCAGCAGTGATGGCCTAAAATGCTTACAGCAATCCATACCTCCCTGTACTCTGCTGGTACTGCTTTTCTTGGGCAAGTGTGCTTGAGAACCAGCGTAACAGGCCCCTCGCCCAGAAGACCAGCACAAACCCCCATATTAACCATGTTTACTGAAATGGTATTCTGCAAAATTTCAGCTCTACTAGAAAAATAATCAGGTTTCTTTTAGTGCCTCTCACTCTCTCTCTCTCTCTCTCTCTTTCTCTCTCTCTCTCTATAATGAATAAATAAATAAAATCTTTTAAAAATAAAAATAAAATCACAAATCAAAAAGGAGAGATCACAGCAAATACCAAGGACATACAAACGATTTTAAAAACATATTATGAACAGCCATACGCCAATAAATTAGGTAATTTAGAAGAAATGGACGCATTTCTGGAAAACCACAACTACCAACACTGGAACAGGAAGAAATAGAAAACCTGAACAGGCTGATAACCAGGGAGGAAATTGAAGCAGTCATCAAAAACCTCCCAAGACACAAAGGTCCAGGGCCAGATGGCTTCCCTGGGGAATTCTATCAAACGTTTAAAGAAGAAATCATACCTATTCTAATAAAGCTGTTCTGAAAGACAGAAATGGACAGAATATTTCCAAACATGTTTTATGAGGCCAGTATCACCTTAATTCCAGAACCAGACAAAGACCCCGCCAAAAAGGATTATATACCAATATCACTGATGAACACAGATGTAAAAATTCTCAACAAGATACTAGCTAATAGGATTGAACAATACATTAAGAAGATTATTCACCAAGACCGGGTGGGATTCATCCCTGGGATGCAAGGCTGGTTCAACAATCGTAAAGTGATCAGTTTGATTGATCATATCAGCAGGAGAAAAAAACAAGAACCATATAATCCTCTCAATAGCTGCAGAGAAAGGATTTGACAAATACACTGATCAAAACTCTTCAGAGTGTAGGGATAGAGGGAACATTCCTCAGCATCTTAAAAGCCATCTATGAAAAGCCTACAGCAAATATCATTCTCAATGGGGAAACACTGGGATCCTTTCAGGTAAGATCACGAGCACGACAGGGATGTCCACTCTCACCACTGCTATTCAACATAGTAGTAGAAGTCCTAGCCTCAGCAGTCAGGCAACAAAAAGAAATAAAAGGCATTCAAATTGGCAAAGAAGAAGTCAAACTCTCCCTCTTCGCAGATGACATGATACTGTCCATATAAAACCTAAAAGACTCCACTCCAAGATTGCTAGAACTCATACAGCAATTGGGCAGTGTGGCAGGATACAAAGTCAAAACCCAGAAATCAGTGGCATTTCTATCCACTACAATGAGACTGAAAGGAAAAATTAAGGAGTCAATCCCATTTACAATTGCACCCAAAAGCAGAACATACCTAGGAATAAACTTCAGCAAAGACTAAAAGCTTCTGCACCCTAAAAACTACAGAACATTTCTAAAAGAAATTGAGGAAGACGCAAAGAGATGGAAAAACATTCCACGCTCATGGATTGGAAGAATTAATATTGTGAAAATGTCAATACTAACCCAGGTCAATTTAACATTTAATGCAATCCCTATCAAAATACCATGGACTTTCTTCAGAGTGTTGGGACAAATCATCTTAAGATTTGTGTGTAATCAGAAAGGACCCCGAATAGCTAGGGGAATATTAAAAAAGAAAACCAGAGCTGGCGCCATCACAATGCTGGATTTCAGGTTGTACTACAAAGCTGTGATATTCAAGACAGTGTGGTATTGGCACAAAAACAGACACATAGATCAATGGGACGAGAATAGAGAATCCAGAAAAGGGCACTCAACTCTATGGTCAACTAATAATCGACAAAACAGGAAAGACTATCCATTGGGAAAAGGACAGTCTCATCAATAAATGGTGCTGGCCAGGCAGGGGGCTGAGCAGCTCCCCCAGGTGTTCACACCTGAGAATCAGCACAGCAGGCCCCTTCCCCAGAAGACCAGCTAGACAGACAGGGGAAAAGCAAGTTATTGACCAAGCAGCACTGGAAAGTTCCAGGGGAAAACGAGGGATTTACAGTGTATAGAATCAAAAGATACTCCCCCTTGTTTTTTTTGCTTTCTCTTTGCTTCCCCCCCCTTTTTAATTTTTTTTCTTCTTTTTTTTAATTTTCATTTTTTCTCTTCTCTCTTTTTCTCCTTTTCCCAGTACAACTTGTTTCTGGCCACTCTGCACTGAGCAAAATGAAAAGAAAAAAAAACTCACCTCAAAAGAGAGAATCAGAAACAGTCCTCTCTCCCACAGAGTTACAAAATTTGGATTGCAATTCAGTGTCAGAAAGCCAATTCAGAAGAACTATTATAAAGCTACTGGTGGCTCTAGAAAAAAGCAAAAAGGATTCAAGGGACTTCATGACTGCAGAATTTAGATCTAATCAGGCAGAAACTAAAAATTAATTAAATGAGATGCAATCCACACTAGAGGTCCTAATGACAAGGGTTAACAAGGTAGAAGAACAAGTGAGTGACATAGAAGACAAGTTGATGGCAAAGAGGGAAACTGAGGAAAAAAGAGAAAAACAATTAAAAGATAATAAGGATAGGTTAAGGGAAATAAATGACAGCCTCAGAAAGAAAAAAATCTACATTTAATTGGGGATCCTAGGGTGCCAAAAGGGACAGAGGTGCAGAATATGTATTTGAACAAATCATAGCTGAGAATTTTCCTAACCTGGGAAGGGAAACAGGCATTCAGATCCAGGAAATAGAGAGATCCTCCCTAAAATCAATAAAAACCACTCAAACCTCGACATTTAATACTGAACCTTGCAAATTCAAAAGATAAAGAGAAGATCATTAAAGCAACAAGAGACAAGAGATCCCTAAACTTTATAGGGAGAAGTATTACGTTAACAGCAGACCTCTCCACAGAGACCTGGCAGGCCAGAAAGGGCTGGCAGGATATATTCAGGGTCCTAAATGAGAAGAACCTGCAGCCAAGAATACTTAATCCAGCAAGGCTCTCATTCAGAATACAAGGAGAGATAAAGAGCTTCCAAGATAGGCAGAAACTGAAAGAATATGTGACCACCAAGCCAGCTATGCAAGAAATACTAAGGGGGATTCTGTAATAGAGGATGTCCAAGGGAACAACCCACAAAAACAGGGACTGAATAGGTATCATGATGGCACTAAATTCATATATTTTAATAGTAACTCTGAACATGAATGGGCTTAATGACCTCATCAAAAGGCACAGGGTTTCAGACTGGATAAAAAAGCAAGACATCTATTTGCTGTCTACAAGAGACTCATTTTAGACATAAGGACAACTACAGCCTGAAAATAAAAGGTTGGAGAACCATGTACCATTCAAATGGTCCTCAAAAGAAAGCAGGGGTAGTTATCCTTATATCAGATAAACTAAAGTTTATCCCTAAGACTGTAGTAAGAGATGAAGAGGGACACTATATCCTACTTAAAGGATCTATCCAACAAGAGGACCTAACAATCATCAATATTTATGCCCCAAATGTGGGAGTTGCCAAGTATATCAATCAATTAATAACCAAAGTTAAGACATACTTAGATAATAATACACTTATTCTTGGTGACTTGAATGTAGCGCTTTCTACAATCGACAGGTTTTCTAAGCACAACATCTCCAAAGAAACAAGAGCTTTAAATGATACCCTGGACCAGATGGATTTCACAGATATCTACAGAACTTTACATCCAAACACAACTGAATACACATTCTTCTCAAGTATACATGGAACTTTCTCCAGAATAGAACACATACTGTGTCACAAATCAGGTCTTAACCGATACCACAAGATTGGGATTGACCCTGCGTATTATCCAAACATAATGCTTTGAAATTAGAGCTAAATCACAAGAAGAAGTTTGGAAGGATTTGAAACACATGCAGGTTAAGGACCATCTTGCTAAAAGATGAAAGGGTCAACCAGGAAATTAGTGAAGAATTAAAAGATTCATGGAAAGTAAAGAGAATGAAGATACAACTGAAAATCTTTGGGATGCAGCAAAAGCAGTACTGAGGGGGAAAAACATTGCAATAAAAGCAGACATCCAAACACTGGAAAGAACTCAAGTACAAAACTAACCTTGCATCTAAAGGAGCTGGAGAAAAAAACGGCAAATAGATCCTACACCCAGCAGGAGAGAGTTAATAAAGATTCGAGCAGAACTCAATGAAATAGAGACCAGAAGCACTGTGGAACAGATCAACAAAACAAGGAGTTGGTTTTTGAAAGAATTAATAAGATAGGTAAACCATTAGCCAGCCTTATTAAAAAGAAGAGAGAAAAGACTCAAATTAATAAAATCATGAATGAGAAAGGAGAGATAACCACAAATACCAAGGAAATACAAATGATCTTAAAAATTTATTACAAGCAGCTTTATGCCAATTAATTAGGTAATCTAGAAGAAATGGACACATTTCTGGAAAACCACAAATTATGAAAACTGGAACAGGCAGGAATAGAAAACCTGAACAGGCCAATAACCAGGGAGGAAATTGAAGCAGTCATCAAAAACCTCCCAAGACACAAAAGTCCAGGGCCAGATGGCTTCCCAGGGGAATTCTATCCAACGTTTAAAGAAGAAACCATACCTATTCTACTAAAGCTGTTTGGAAAGATAGAAAGAGATGGAATGCTTCCAGACTCGTTCTATGAGGCCAGTTTCACCTTAATTCTAAAGCCAGACAAAGAACCCACCATTGGAGAATTATAGACCAATATCCCTGATGAACACAGATGTAAAAATTCTCAACAAGATGCTAGCCAATAGGATCTAACAATACATTAAGAAGATTATTCATCATGACCAAGTGAGATTTATCCCCGGATGCAAGCAAGGCTGGTTCAACACTCATAAAGCAATCATTGTGATAAATCATATCAACAAGAGATAAAACAAGAACAATATGATCCTCTCAGTAGATGCAGAGAAAGCATTTGAAAAAATACAGCATCCATTTCTGAAAAAACTCTTCAGAGTGTAGCGATAGAGGGAACATTCCTCAGCATCTTAAAAGCCATCTATGAAAAGCCCACAGCAAATATCATTCTCAATGGGGAAATACTGGGAGCCTTTCCCCTAATATCAGGAACAAGACAGGGATGTCCACACTCATCACTGCTATTCAACATAGTGTTAGAAGTCCTAGCCTCAGCCATCAGGCAACAAAAAGAAATAAAAGGCATTCAAATTGGCAAAGAAGAAGTCAAACTCTTCCTCTTCACCGATGACATGATACTGTAACTAGAAAACCCAAAAGACTCCACCCCAAGATTGCTAGATCTCATCCAGCAATTGGGCAGTGTGGCAGGACACAAAATCAATGCCCAGAAGTCAGTGGCATTTCTATACACTAACAATGAGACTGAAGAAAGATAAATTAAGGAGTCAATCCCATTTACAATTGCACCCAAAGTATAAGATACATAGGAATATACCTAACCAAGGAGGTAAAGGATCTATACCCTAAAAACTGCAGAACAGTTCTGAAAGAATTTGAGGAAGACGCAAAGAGATGGAAAAATATTCCATGCTCATGGATTGGAAGAATTAATTTTGTGAAAATATCAATGCTACCCCGGGCAATTTACACATTTAATGCAATCCCTATCAAAATGCCATGGACTTTCTTTAGAGTTGGAACAAATAATCTTAAGATTTGTGTGGAATCAGAAAAAAACCCAAATAGCCAGGGGAATATTAAAAAAGCAAACCATAGCTGGGTGCATCACAATGCCAGATTTCAGACTGTGCCACAAAACTGTGGTCATCAAGACAGTGTGGTACTGGCACAAAAAGAGACACATAGATCAATGGAACAGAATAGAGAATCCAAAAGTGGACCCTCAAGTTTGTGGTCAACTAATATTTGACAAAGTAGGAAAGACTATCCACTGGAAAAAAGACAGTCTCTTTAATAAATCGTGCTGGGAAAATTGGACATCCACATGCAGAAGAATGAAACTGGACCATTCTCTTACACCATACACAAAGATAAACTCAAAATGGATGAAAGATCTAAATGTGAGACAAGATTCCATCAAAATCCTAAAGGAGATCACAGGAAAAACCCTTTTTGAACTTGGCCACAGTAACTTCTTTCAAGATACATCCATGAAGGAAAGAGGAACAAAAGCAAAAATGAACTATTGGGACTTCATCAAGAGAAGAAGCTTTTGCATAGGAAAAGAAACAGTTAAAAAAATTAAAGGACAACCTATAGAATGGGAGAAATTATTTGCAAATGACGTATCACATAAAGGGCTAGTATCCAAGATCTATAAAGAACTTATTCAACTCAACAGCAAAGAAACAAACAGTCCAATAATGAATGGAATAAAAGACACGAACAGAAATCTCACAGAGGAAGACATAGATATGGCCAACAAGCACATGAGGAAATGCTCTGCATCACTTGCCATCAGGGAAATACAAATCAAAACCACCATGAGATACTACCTCACACCAGTGAGAGCAGGGAAAATTAAGAAGGCAGGAAACAACAAATGTTGAGAGGATGTGGAGAAAGGGGAACCCTCCTGCACTGTTGGTTGGAGTGTGAACTGGTACAGCCACTCTGGAAACTGTGTAGAGGTTCCTCAAAGAGTTAAAAATAGATTTGCCCTACGACCCAGCAATTGCACTGTTGGGGATTTACCCCAAAGATACAGATGCAGTGAAATGCCAGGACACCTGCACCCTGATATTTATAGCAACAATGTCCACAATAGCCAAACTGTGGAAGGAGCCTTGGTGTCCATCGAAAGATGAATGGATAAAGAAGATGTGGTTTATGTATACAATGTAATATTACTCAGCCATTAGAATCAACAAATAGCCACCAGTTGCTTTAACGTGGATGGAACTGTAGGGTATTATGTTGAGTATAGTATGTCAATCGGATAAGGACAAACATTATATGGTCTTATTCATTTGGGGAATATAAAAAATAGTGTATAGGAAAAAAGGGGAAAGGAGAGAAAATGAGTGGGAAATCAGTGATGGTGACAGAACATGAGATACACCTAACTTGGGAAATGAACCAGGGGTAGTGGAAGGGGAGGTGGGCCGGGGTTTGAGGTGACTCAGTGATTGGCACTGAGGGGGGCACCTAATGGAATGAGCACTGGGTATTATGCTATATGTTGGCATATTGAACATCAATAAAAAATATATACAAAAAATCATCATTTTCTAGAGCTGCTTCCAATATAGCATAACCAGTTATGTATTTTCAAGGAGAGGAAGTTATTGGCTTCTACTATGGTTTATAATATGGTAATACCAACATAAAGTATTTTGGAATGAATTTACTTGAACAATATTTGATGGAAATTTGCTATTCATTATTTCCTCTTGGTATATCTTGCAATTTTTAAACATAATTCTCTGTATTTTAGAAGTTTATGTAGTGTGAGACTTGTTTTATTCTGATGAGCGTTAAGGAACCTAGGATCCTGAAAAAAAAAAAACAACAACAAAAATAATTTTTCTTTTTCTATTGTTTGGGATAGTTTGAGAAAAATAGGTATTCTCTCTTCTTCAAATGTTTGGTAGAATTCCCCTGGGAAGCCATCTGGCCCTGGGCTTTTGTGTTTTGAGAGCTTTTGGATTTGATTCAATTTCTTTGCTGGCATATAATTCTTCATGATATTCTCTTATAATTGTATTTCTATGATGGTGGTCGTGATTTCTCCTCTCTCACCTGTGATTTTATTTATTTGAGTCCTTTCTCTTTTCTCTTTGATAAGTCTGGCTAGGGTCTTATCAATTTTATTATTTTTTTTTTCAAAAAGCTCCTAGTTTTGTGATCTGTTCTATTGTTTTTTCTTTGTTTGTTTCTGTTCCTTATTTCTGCTCTAATCTTTATTATTTGCCTTCCTATCTGGCTTTAGGCTTCATTTGTTCTTTTTCTAGTTCCTTTATATGTAAGATTAGGCTGGGATTTGAGAGTTTTCTTGTTTCTTGAGGTAAGCCTGTATTGCTTTATACTTCTCTCTTATGACCACCTTTGCTACCTCCCAAAGGAATTGGAAAGTCATGTTTTCACTTTCATTTGTTTCCATGAATTTTTTTTGTTTGTTTGTTTCTTCTTTAATTTCCAAACAACCCATTTACTCTTCAATGGGACGTTCTTTAACATCAATATATGTGTGGCCTTTCCAAGTTTTTTCTTGTGGTTGACTTCAAGTTTCATAGCATTGTGGTCAGAAAATATGCGCGGTATGATCTCAATCTTTTTGTGTTTG
The DNA here is from genome assembly GCF_048164855.1 of Canis lupus baileyi. Taxonomy (NCBI): domain Eukaryota; kingdom Metazoa; phylum Chordata; class Mammalia; order Carnivora; family Canidae; genus Canis; species Canis lupus. The sequence continues at coordinate 52,839,241 of NC_132876.1, read as the reverse complement.
TAGAAGCCTGATTTGTGACCTAGTATGTGATTTCTTCTGGAGAATGTCCCATGTGTACTTGAAAAGAATGTGTATTCTGCTGCTCTAGGATGAAATGTTCTGAATATATCTGTTATGCCCATCTGGTCCAGTGTGCCATTGAAAACCATTGTTTCTTGGCTGATTTTCTGCTTGGATGATCCATTGATCTAAATGGGGTGTTAAAGTCTCCTATTATGTTACTGTTAACAATGAGTTCCTTTATGTTTGCTCTTAATTGTTTTACCTTTTTGGGTGCTCCCAAGTTGGGGGCATAAATATTTACAATTGTTAGATCTTCTTGTTAGATAGACCCCTTTATTATGATGTAGTGCCCTTCTTCGTCTCTTGTTACAGTCTTCATCTAGTTTGTCCCAGGGATGCCCGAGTGGCTCAGTGGTTGAGTGCCTGCCTTTGGCCAGGTCGTGATCCTGAGGTCTCCGGATCAAGTCCCACATCATGCTCCCCATAGGGAGTCTGCTTCTCCCTCTGCCTATGCCTCTGCCTCTCTCTCTGTACCTCTCATGAATAAGTAAATGGAATTTAAAAAGTCTAGTTCATCCCATATGAGTATTTCTACTCCACCTTTCTTTTTGACATCCATTTGTGTAATAAATATTTCTCCATCCCCTCTCTTTCAATCTACAGGTGTCTCTGGTAGGCAGTGTATAGTTGGGTCTTTTCCTTTTTAAGAATATTTATTCTGACATCCCACGTCTTTTGATTGGGCATTTAGTCCATTTACTTTTGGCATAATTATTGATAGAAATGAATTTAGTGCTGTCTTACTACTTGTTTTGTTGTTGTTTCTGGAGATTTTCCTTGTTCCTTTCTAGTCTCTAATCACTTTTGGTCTTTCCTTCCCACTCAAAGTGTCCCCTTTAATATGTCTTGCAAGGCTGGTTTAGTCATCACAAACTATTTTATTTTTGTTTGTCTGGGAAATTGCTTATCTCTCCTTCTGTTCTAACTTATGGCCTTGCTGGATAGAATGTTCTTTCCTGCAGACTTTTTCCCATTCGGCACATTGAATACATCATAATGTTTTCTTTTGGCTTGCCAAGTTTCAGTGGAGAGATCTACTGCTAACCTTAGTAGTCTTCCTTTGAAAGTTAGGGTCTTCTTTTGTCTTGTTGCTTTTAGGATTTCTCTTTATATTTTGCAAATTTCGCTAAAATGTGTTGGCCTGCTTTTGTTGCTTTTGATGGGAGTTCTTTGTGTCTCCTGGATTTGGATGTCTGTTTCCTTTCCCAGATTAAGGGAGTTTTCAACTATAATTTCCTCAGATAAACCTTCTGCCCCCCTTTCCCACTCTCTTCTTCTTCTTCTTCTGGGACTCCTATGACAGGAATGTTATTATGCTTTATGGAGTCACTGAGCTCCCTAAGTCTACTTTCTTGTTCCAAGATTTTTCTTTCCCTATTGTGCAGCTTCATTATTTTCCATAATTTTATCTTCTACATCACTGATTTATTCCTCTGCTTCTTCTATTCTTGTGTTCATTACATCTAGTTGCTTTCCAATCTCCATTATTGCATTTTTCCTTTTGTTGTGACTAGTTTTTAGGTCTTTTATGCCTGCAGAAAATCACTCCCTACTGTCTTGTATGCTTTTCTCAAGCCCCACTAGCTGGTTCAAAGGATGAGGCAAGTGTATAATCCTTCTACTATATTGTTGTCTTAGATCCCAGGTGACATTTCAGTTGCTCAAGATGAGGAAAGATTTAGCTTTCCCACTACTAAATTTGGTTGCATCCATACCAAAAGAAATCTGCTTATGCCAATAACATCATCTTAGAAAATGAAGAATAAGATTAGCAGTGCAGTTATGAACTATACAAAAAATGTAGTATATGGTATTAGATTTTGAGTCCAAATAAAGTTTTTGGGCAGCCCGGGTGGCTCAGTGGTTTAGCGCCACCTTCAGTTGAGGGCGTGATCCCGGATATGTGGGATCGAGTCCCACGTCAGGCTCCCTGCGTTGGGCCTGCTTCTCCCTCTGCCTGTGTGTGTCTCTCTTTCTCTCTCTGTGTGTCTCTATGAATAAATAAATAAAATCTTTAAAAAATAAAAAAATAAAGTTTTCACATTAATTGAAACCAAATTATATTCTAATTACAATATAAATTTTAGGATTTGCATATATCCTTAGTCAAAATTAAGGATTCAGAGCATTATTCTATTAATTGTGTTATTTCCATTATCCCTCTACTGTAAGCCCAGACAATAATTGTAGGAGTATATAAATTGGCAAACACCATATCAGAAATATTTGAAACCTCAGAGATGAGTGAAATTACCTGTTAAATGAAAAAAACAGTTTTATAAATCTTTGAATTCTTGGGTATTTGGCAATTTTTAAGGGTAGTTTAGGTTTCATCTTGATTAGAAGCAAGGATTTTGATGTCATCTTTTTATATACCTTTCATCTTCATTCATTTTCTTGCACTCTTAAATATTCTTTGCACTTATAAATATGCCTTTTATTAAACATTCATTTTTTGCTAATCATCTCTCTCTAGGTTCTAAAGTCTTTCTTTTACATTTCCATCCTTTTCCTACCATATGTCTTGAATATCATTGACGCCCCAATTCAACAAGCTATTTCTCTACCATCAGTCAAATTCCTGTAAATCTTACCTCTTCTAAAAATCTATCACAGCTCAATTTTCATGTATTTCATTTTTGGACTTGGTTAATTCTTTTTCCCATTTTCCAGTATGTTCTTAATATCTGTTTGTAGCATTCTGTTCCATATTATATATTTCTATGGAGCAAAGGGGATATAAATTTGTTTTACCTTGTATCAAACATGATAAGTATCCTTATGATGGGAACAAATAAGTGTTGTATTCAATGTGTGTATATTTGTGTGCATGTACTTCCTATAAACCTGAAAATATCTATATTCATTTCAGGAAGATATCCAGACTCAGACTTTTACAATGATCTGGTATATAACAAAGATTGAAAATAAACCTTTTAATTTTAGGATGACTTTATGGAATGTCAGAGTAGGCTTGGCCTATTATTGTGAACATTAACAAATAGCAGGACTTAATTTAACCAACATTCTAAGATTAAATTAAAAAAATCCTCTTCCATTACATATCTTCTTTCAGTTCATATTAGTATATATTCCATTTACATTACAACAGAGAGAAGTGGAATGAATGGGTTTCTCACAACCCCCAAATCAATATATAAACCCTGATCAATGAATGTGAAGCTCCTCTGTATATCTGAAATATTTTTATCCATTTTGACACAGTGCATAGCAGGAAGCTATCCATTAGGTTTTAAAAGAGGGAAGCCAATAAAGATAGGCTAGATGACAGATTCTCACATCTCTCATAATTCTGGTATGAGAACTAGCTTTCTTGTCTGCTATTTCCAATTATCTAAATGTGGATAATTTGAAAAGTCACACACACACACACACACACACACACACAAACTCATTTTACTTCGTCCATACATTTTCCATGTGGGTATTAAAAATTATCTTTTTCTTAGTTTTGCACTACTTGAAAAATGAAAATACTAATATTGATCCAGGAGTGTTATGATGATTAATCATTTGAAGTCTGAACTAGAGAAACCTCAGACATCATAGAGCCATCTGTGCAACCTCTGTCATCTCTCAAAAAGCAGAAATTAAATGTGAAGCTGAACTTTGCTTGATGAGTAAAGCAGCTTCTTTTCATATGGTGGACTCTGAAATCTTGTTTCCTACATAGGAAAGCTTCATTTAAGGTCATAATTACTCACAGGCTGCAGCTGTCACACTTTATCATATAATAGCTAAATGAGCTATCATAGCATAATATATATTACTGATATTTTCTAGTCTATTCCTAAACTATGACCAAAATTTATGACTAGTATGACTACTAATCACAAAGTGACTTCCCCACTCAGAAACTTGTACTGAAATAATTGGCCACAGCTAGTCTATGAAACAAAAGCCTTGTAATTACTTACTCACCAGGGATGAGTAACAATTTTTGCCAAATAAGATACAGAAAATATGTGGGAAAGTTGTTGCCTTCTTGTTACAGCTATATCGTCATATTTAGTGTCTGAAACAAGAGACTAAGATCTTTGATTTCTAACCAGGCTCTAGAAATACTGTGCAGAGGCATAGCTTTTTTGCAAGTGATGCAGGTATCTAGGGACTTGGTAATACTATATTCTCTTCTGAAGGTTTTCCTTTTTGACCCCACTGTGGTACTAAGTTCATCTACTAAAAAATAAACCATGAAGGAATTTGAAATTGTGACTCAGGAAAGGGAAAATTTGTCAAAATGTGTTACTTAGATTGTTGTTATCCCTCTAGCTAAGACTGGTTCTTATAAATACTACCAGAGGATAGAGATGAACCAATATGGCCTGGTGGGTTAAAATGTGATTGACTATTTCAGTCTAATTGGAGAAATGTGCTACAGTATATACTGCCAGGAGAAGAGCTCAGAAAATTAAACAGAGGTTATGAAGGATTTGTACCTGGAGAAATTGAGTCAATTGTTTCACTGGGAATGTGGAGGAAAAGAACAGATGGTATTAAACCTCAACATTCAAAAGAATTATTTTAGTTCTATAGTATCCTGTAATTATTACAGCTCTGCAGGTCTCTACTTGTTCTGCAGTATACCTACATTTTTGCTGAATGGTTTAGCATATCTGCAGTAAGAAAATGTGTAAAAAGGAAAAACTCAATGAATTTAATAATCTGTAGTTGCCTCAACTGCCTTAGAAGAGGTTTCTAAAAATATATAAATAAATTCAGGGTCACTTAAACTCCTAGCAAAACTTTAGCTATTGGTTAAAGTAATGAAAGTTGAAGCTCGCTCCAAAGTGACACCCCACCCCCACCTAGAAAAAAAATAAAAATGAAAGTTTGCAGCTCCTGTAGCATATATTTATTTATGAAATGCTTAGAAACCAGAATACCCAGAAACTGTGGACATTTACACTCTGGTGAACAAAATTCAGGGGAAAACTATTTTCTTGGGCTATAGGATTTCCCCTTTGTGTTATTTAATCTGAATATGGATGCTCCAACCCTAAACTTCTGAAGTCAATATGAACAAATGTTGCAACATACAGAGTCTCAAAATCTGTATTCTTTGTGCTAGGGAGTAGATTCAGATATTCAAAGGAAGAATGTGAAATTTAGTCTTTCAGATACCTAGGATTCTAGGTACTATTTATAACCACTTGGGAAAAAAAAGGTACATTCTTGAGTAGTAGCTCTGTTGGTCAGGTGTTGTTGTTCTGTTTGTTTGTCCAAACCTCAGTGTAGAAAATCATTATGGGAGCAAAATCCTCAAGTCTTCCACATTTGAAATCCAAAATTATTAGTTTGAATTTAACATTAAAAGTTTATTTATGCATGCCAGATTACTTGCAAATGAAAGATCTGTCTACTCAATTTGTTCTAGGTTGCCTATATGGCAAGTTGGTAGGGCAGAGACTCAAGAGATCTATGTCCCACCTTTCCCAGAACTATCTTAGCAAATTAGGAAGAGCCAGTCTTTTTGGTTCTATTGAGTTTACTGTACACATCTTCATGGAGCCATCAAAAAAAAGTATGCATCTGTTTGAACAAAGAGTGAATAAGGATCCTAAATGCTTTGGATACTTCTTAGAAATACAACTGAGTATTCATCCTATATGTCTTCTTTCTGCCTCCACCTCCTCCCCTTCCCCCCAAAACACACTCTTGCTTCCCTGGAAACGAATTTTATAAGAATATGAGACCATCTTGATGTGAATATTTTGAAAGTAGCAAGCTTACTATATGGGAATTACTATTTGACACTTCCCCTTCAGGAAAATGTACAAAGAAACAAAACACTCAGATGTACTGTAATACATCCTCTGGTCAACTGTCTTGCCACAGATGGAAAAATGAGCTCCCATTGTCCAACCAGCTGTCCGTTGCAGAGATTAGACCTTTATTGAATTGGGGTCATTTTTAAATTAACAGAAGAGTTTGACATAGTCAAAATTGAGCAGTTTTTTTAATCTTCTCAAAAGCCCTGTGGAAGCATTTTAGTAAGAGAGTGCAATACAAAGCTTAAGTTGAAACTGTTTTAACATTTCTATTAATCACATTGTTTCAGCAGTTTAAGTTCAAGAGAAAAATTTTAATGCTCTCTACTCCTTTTTCCTTATCTTGCATGGATTAATTTCTCTAACTATGGTCCCATTTTTCTTTAGTTCTCATAAGACTGTCTGGCTTTTTGATATAATGGTCATCTTCATATCTTAAAACAAAAATTGAATTATATGCACTACTGGACAAGCATGACATGACTTTTGCTAACATATGTAAGGTGTGAAAACCTGGGGAAAAGTTCAATTTAAGTTCCACTTGAGCACACTGTAGTGCACTGGGTATGAGTTCAGTCTTAATGGCACTGAAAAAGGTAGAAGCAGGGAAAGTTGGAGATCACTTATTTGAACCTAATTAAAAAGACCTGATAAAAATGCTAGAAAGCCAGATGGTACTTAGTTCGGTGCCAGTCCAGGGATGGAATATGTTTAGCAGTTGACATTCTACAAGGGTAGACTAATAATATCACCAGTGAAACCAAAAGAATTTTGTTAATACTATTAGGCTCTACTTTTAAAATTCTTTCATGCTTTTGTATCTAAGTAGAAACAAAAAAATGTAAAGTCTCTATTTTAGTCAAATTCTAAAATTCTAAAAGAACTTCAAGTATTTGATTACTATTATCTCCAGCACTACTTTGAAAACTAAATACTAACATCATTATAATATAATAGCAAAGATTGGAGAGTAAATTCAGCACACTAAGATGATTATTATTCCACAAGAAAATTGTTCTTTAATTTTAAAAGTCAAATAATTGATTTTTTGAAAACAGTTCTTGAACTAAAGCACTTAAAGAAATAATATACAAACTTAGGTATTTTTTGGTTATTCCAAATACAAACATTTAGAAATTGGAAGTTTCATGTGTTTACACAATATGAAATATACCTTTCTTGAATACTTTCATTGCCATGACTTTAGACATTTCTACATAGAACAAATAAAAATAGCTAAATAAGAAATTTTCTTTTTTTACCCAGATTATCTTCTGTCTTTAATATAGTATTGCAACGAAGGGTTGGTAGAGACCCTCAAATGATGAGTATTTATCCACATGTATCCAGTGCCATTAAAAAAATTAAATGCCATTAGGAATTGGGAGAGCTATGTTTTGAAATGCTTTGAGAAAAAGGAGAGTTTAAAAAGTAGCAGGTGCCTATTCAAGGATATAGAGGAGAAAAGGGAAAAGAGTGAGGAAAGGCAAAATTGTCGTGGGTACCTAATTTTGCAATCAGAAATTAACTTTTGGAGCATTGATTCATAGTTTTGATCTTCTTCAGTCCTTTTGTTGCTCTGTGATGTAACCAAATAATTTAGAGGTAATTAAGCCTTCTACAAGCACCAGAAAAAGGTAAATATATCTGCCTTTTTCAAGTGAACAAACAGGAATGCCTGGGATTCATAGTCTTCCAAAGAACTCAGGGGAAGACATTTTGTTGCCCAATTTATCTCAAATACCAAAGAGCCTTTAACAAGAAATTTAGGTGGTGTTAGGGACACTGCTAATGATGTTTGTTGAATACCAGGTTTTATAAAATAGGATGCTAGTTCTCTGTCTTCAAATGGAACTCACTTAGTACTACAATCTCTGAAATCCTTCATAGATTCTCCAGGGCAATTTATTTCATGGACTATTGTCAAGCACCATATTTGCCACCCTAGGGTTTCCAGGACTATATGAACCACCAAACAAATAACCTATCAATGCTATTCTACACCTAAGGCATACAAATGGCTGAGTAAGGTACTTGTCAGAATGTTCTTTATTGCTGCTGTAGAGAAATATGGGTTTTGTTTTTATGGTTGGTAGTCACCATCCTGGCAAAATAAACATTGTTTTCTCACTTCATTTGGTTCTTTAGTACTATATCAGTCTTTCAGTTTTCCATTTTTTTTTCTGATGCATCCTTGGACTGCATTCATATAATATTTAGAATTTTTAATTGAATTAGCATATTTTATATGATTTATTTTTACTAAACATGTTCCCCCAAGTACACAATAATAGAGTTTTGAATTGAACAAACTGTTATACATACAAATGCTCAAAAATTATGCAGCCATTATCCTCTCCTTTAAAAAAAATCAACTACATTGAGGCATAATTTATACACAGTAAATTGAATACCTTAACATTGTTCAATTTTATAAGTTTTGAGTTTTGACAAGTGTATATACCCAATGAAAATATTAGCACACTCAAGATATATATTTCTGTCACCACCAAAAGATTATTTGAGGTGTTTATACCCATGAAAGTATTAGCACACTTAAGATACATACTATGTCTATCACCAACAAAAGATTATTTATACCACATTCTGTATATCCCAGGCAAAAGATGACCTCCCTTCTGTCCCTCTAAATTAATTTTCACTTTCCTGAGTTT